>NC_065554.1:7939198-9173993 GCF_022605725.1 Anthonomus grandis grandis | reverse complement strand
ATATTCAAATGTCACTCTGACAGTGTCAGAATTATTATGAAATAATTAATAATTAGAACGGTTACGGTTTTAGAACTTTGAAAGAATAGAATTAGTATTGCCGTGGAACTATGTGCAGTTTGTTTACTTGCAACATCTCTAATGCAAATGCTTATGTACAAATGGCAAAAAACCACTTTATAATATTATAAAAATCTCTACCAGTGACGTCGTTAAAAAATATTTACATAATAAATATTTGTTAATAATAGATTATGCTTTAAATTATTAACAATATTAACGTTTATGAACACCTTATGCATTTTTTAATGTACTTACTTTATTAGAGTAAAGGTACCTATGTAATACAAGCATTTTTATCCCATAGGTTTCTTAATAACTTTTTATTTTGGTTTATTTCTATGACTTCCTATTTTACGTTTATGATTACGGTTCTCCCTTGATATGATGTTATGGCAGTATTGGTATTTACTTGTTAAAAGATAGGCTTGAATCGCCGGTTTCCCATGGTACGGCACAAGTTTTTACCATCGTAACAGATCCCAAAAATACTCAAGTAAGATATTTGTCCTTTTTTAGTCAAAAACCAAAGAAAAAACACAAAACTTTACAAATAGCGAATGCCGAATAGAAACCATTTTAACAAAATTATAACATGGATTAAAAATTACTATTATAAGAACATGTTTCATAACTTGCATATTTGAAAAGAAAAAATAGCCGATTTTGCCAACAATTTTTTTACAACCATAGGTAAGCAAATGTCAGAAAAAATTAAACACCCGGATAATGTTTTGCGATTTGCAGATAGTTAATCTTATTCAATGTTCTTAAAGCCCACCAACACTAATGAAATTATAAATTATATAAAAAGCTTGAAAAATGGTTGCTCCCCTAGATAAACTGAGCACTAAAATAATAAAGGACCTGCATGTGTATCTCTTAAATCCTATGGTTCATATAAATATACAATTTAAGGCCTCAGTTGTAACACCAATATTTAAAAGTGGGGTCAAAGAAGATATAAGTAATTATAGGCCAATAAGTGTTAATCAATCATAATCTCTAACCTGGCAAAAATATTTGAGAAATGTCTTAAGGCTAGGTTGGTCGAGTATTTGCATTCAAATGCGTTATTATCGAACAATCAATTTGGTTTTAGGTCGGGGTTAAGTACATCACATGCAGTTTACGAATTAGTGTCTAAAATAATGTCTCACTTAGATTAGGGTGAAAAGTGTATCGCTTTGTTTTTGGACCTGGCGAAGGCATTTGATACAGTATCACATCCTCTGCTACTACAAGTTTTGCGGAGGCATGGGGCTAGGGGTGTTGTATTGAATGTCTTCTTCAATTATCTGAAAGATAGGATACAGTATATCAGGGTGACAGATACCCTAAGTGAAGCCAAAACAGTTCAACATAGCGTTCCACAAAGCACCGTGCTTGGACCTGTCCTTTTCAATGTCTATGTAAATTATTTCTGTAAACTTGAATTTGATGGAAAACTCATTGCATGTGCTATGACACTGTGGTGATATTTCATGCGAGAAGCTGGGAACTAGCACGTCTAAAACTAAAGACCGGTTTTACTATGATTACGAACTTTTTAGATACTTTTAAATTAACCTTAAATATTAAAAAATCTCAATATATAGCATTTTTCATAACAATGGCAAATAGACCTATATTTGATCAAATTAAGCTTGAAAATATAAATGAAGCTCTGCAAGAGGTATCTCATATTAAATACTTGGGCATTGTTATCGACAAAGTGGGATCAACATGTGCTTTGTCTCAATAAAAAAATAAGATTCCTCATTAATAAGTTCTATATTTTACGCAGCAATTTGAGCTTTAAATTAATTCTTATGATTTATAAGGCACTACTGGATCCTCTTCTGAGATATGGCATTAATGTGTGGGGTGGAATGTATGACTCCCACCTAAATCAATTAAAAATAGCTGAGAATTATATCTTAAGAATAATTTTAAATAAACCTCGATTATACCGCTCAAATCAATTATATTCTAATGAAATAAATGACGTAAAAATTTTAAACATCCTTGCAGTGTGCAATTTTGTGCATGATAATAAAGAATTAAAATCAAATAATGTTTGTCATATCTATGAAACTCGAACCAATGTGGCTAATAATCTAAATATTCCACAATCTAAGTGTGACTTAAATTTACATTTCATGTCGTATCTAGGACCTAAATTTTACAATTTAATCCCTGGATATATTAAGAATGTGGTAAAAACAAAAGCTTTAATATTCTGTTTAAAAGATATAGGTGGGCAAATCGTGAAAAGTTTTTACGTCTATTTAAAATTCTTTTAAGTTTTTTTATTTAAAAGCGAACACAATAAATGTATTTGTACTCGTGGTAATGAAGTCACATAATATGTCAGTACGTGGCCTCCCAGAAGAGATGAATAGAGCCTTTTGGGTCTGGCTCGGTCTGAATTCTGGCTAATCACGGATACCACCTTTTTAAAATTTACTTGGTCCAATAAAGAATAAAATGTATAGTCTTTATATCAACTCAGTTACATGATAACTTAAATTTTCTAGGAAAAATTACAAGCAGCGATGAATTACGATTGGAATAATAGTCATTATTGGGCTACAGAAAACCCACATTGGGTCAGAGAAACTTATTTCCAGAATATTTGGGGAAAAATATTATTAGACTTTTTAATGGTCGAAAAATTGTACCATATTTTATTGAGGGCATCTTGACTGGTCAAAGGTATTTAAGGTTTTTAATCAAGATTGTACTAACGCTGCTCGAAGAACTTCTTCAAGCAGAACGACGTAATATGTGGCTTCAACAAGATAATGCTCCCCCTCATAACTCGCAGATTTCATCAAATTTCCTTGATTATAGATTTGGAAGGTACTGGATCGGAAATAGAGGTGCTGTCAGGTGGCCAACCCAGTCACCTGACTTAACACCGCTAGATTTTTTCTTGTGGGATATTTAAAGGCACAAGTTTACAGAAGTGCTAATAAATCTGGATGACTTAAAAAAAAATACACGTGCTTGCAGAGCAATTCCGGAACAAATAATAAAAAGGGTCTCTACCACTGAGCTAATAAAAAGGTACGAATTCTGGAAAAATCAGAACGGTTAGCAGTTTGTACATTTACTATAAGTTTTTTTAAATTATTCTAGTTTTATAATAGTTTTAAACTGATTTTAATAGTAGATTGAATAAGAATGAAATAATATCATCATTATAAGCAATTATATAAAAATCTATCAATATTAGTAGAATTAGACAAAGAGTAAACATTTGGTAAAATATACAAGGCGTTCGATTTAAAAAAACTCACTTGACAATAAAAAATTTGTTTTTGAGACGTTCTGTACATTTACCATACTGTCAACAAAATTAGTATTTCCAAACAAACATTTTTTATCTGGCTTTTTTTTTCATACCATATACAGGGGGGGAAAAATCGTGTGTAAATAAAGTTGGGACACCCAGAATGTTCTATGTGTGTATCCCAGTTAAGATTTTCGTCCAGTGTAAAGCCCAAGAATTTTATATTTTTTTAAATTTTTCACTATTATATTATTAAGGTGTAGTAATCGAGTTTAAAAATTAGATATGTAGATCCCGTTCAAATTTTTTTAATGCCGAAATTTTGTCCCTTTTATAAACAGAATCGTATATGATATACGTAAATTCTATAGTTTAATAATTATAGCTTGACTAATATGGTTGATGAATATACCAAAATCAAAAATTTACTAAAAAAAATATAGTTAATAATAACAATATATGATGTGTTGCTTAGGTACTCATATTTTTGAATTTAAAAATATTTACGTATTATATATTTAAATATATATTTTTTTGGTTGTTTATTTAGCTTTAAATTTTTAAAATAAATAGCAAATACTTAACCCAACATACTCTTAATTCATTAGTAGAATTGCGTTAATTTTGACTTGTAAATTTCTAGGTACTTCCACTACTAAAGAATTATTTTAAATTTAATAATAATTTTAAAAATATTAATTTAAATTAATGCAGTGAAAACATTTTAATTTAAAATTTTTTACATTTCTCGTCCTAAAGAATCGTAAAAAATATTGCTTATCTTCTGTAATCAGTATTAAATAAATATTATTTTAATTTTTTTTTTTTAAATTTATAACTAAAGTCTACAGGTGTTCTTATACAGGTCATATCAAATAGACTTATGATATACTTCATCAATCGTAACATATACGGCATCACTAGATTATAGATATTTTCCTTAAAGAAAAATATTGTGCAAGTGAAAAATATATGTCAATACTGTATCTTATATGTATCAATAGCTACTCTACTTTCATACATATTTACTTTATTTTTTTAGAAAAAATTCGAGATAATTAAATTACGTCATACGTGACTTGCATCGAAGTAGCAATGCAAGCTCTATAGAAATAACACTATCCATGGACTTTTGTTCTGATCAAATAATGTGATTCAGCACAAATCCAAAAAATAAAAAAATAATATGCATTATTACTCATTACCAAAGATAAGGTTTTTATGCTACGATTCTGTAAGATTATGATATTACAGATTTTGCCAGAAAATTTCAAAGTTGTAATAAACATAATAAGTTGGGTAAATAACTTCAAATTATTATTAAGTTTTCATTGCAATTCTTAATCTTTAATCATATCAAATATAAAAACTTTAGATATGATAATTTACAATCTATAGGAACCCAAAGGAATTGCAAAAAGATTTGCACTGAAAGATTTGCATTGGCGAATCTTATACTCTCTTAGTAGTTCAAGTTCTTGCTTATACAGGGTGTTACAGGATAAGATGCTGGTCCTTAGGTGATTTTATTAAGAAAAGTCAAATAAAGCTATGGCCTAGACCCCTTAACTTTTGGGCTACAGAATGTTAAAATCTTAAGAAAAAATCGTTTTTTTATCATAACTTGAATTACGAAATTTAGCACTCACCATCTGCAGTCATTTTTTGATGAAGCAGATTTTTTAAAAGTTTAACCAGTAAACGTAAAGTACAGGGACAAATACTAGATATTGATGCTTTTTCGTAAAATAAAATTATATTTTTATAATCCTCATTTAATTTAGGGCAAATTTGATTTATTGATTTAAAAAAAATAAAGTGTGTGGAAAGTGTAGCGGGAATCACGATTTTAAGGAGTGTAATGTTAATAGTGTCAAATGTGCAAACTGTGTTATGTCTAATAAAAAATATGGTCTCACTCTAGAAGTTAGTCATACCACCTGGGACTTAAACAAATGTGAATCCTACAAAAGAATTGAGGATATTCAACAGTGTAAGTATATTAAATAGCAATTAGACTTTAAAGATGTTCATAACTGTAGCTTTGTGTATTTTAATTGCCAGGGTTTTCTAAATAACAAAGAGCACATTGTTTTATTAATCAATGATTGGAAACCCAAAATAGTATTTCTGAGTGAGACACATGTATCATGTGATATTGAATTATGTGAATTAAATATCAGGGGGTATAAATTAGAGCAATGCACTACCAACAACAACAGAACAGGGGGGGTTATGGCATTAATACGTTGTGATATTAGATATAAGATTGTCAATGTTCAATGTCTTGAAAACTATGTTTGGTTATTGTCCCTCGAAGTATCTTTGTCTGGTTTGAAGTATTTATGTTCGGTTTTATATCATCCGCCTCAGAAAGATGATGCAAATTTTATAGATTTTTTTAATAATCATTTAGATCAAATTTGTGACTTTAATGGTATAAATGTAATAGTAGGCGATTTTAATTTTGATTTATTGAAAAACTCATTTTATGGCAACAAGATATCTAATGTTATATATACCAATGGATTTTATCAAATAGTACAGACCCCTACTAGAATGGTCCCAAGAAGCCAAACATTAATAGACTATATCGTAACAAATAATAAAAATCTCCAATATAAGGTTCACTATACGCCTAAAATCAGCGACCATTCAATTCTTTCAATAACACTTCCCCAAGAAAAAACTCAAAATGATAAAAAAATTAAATTTCAGAGGTCTTTTAAAAATTATGATCCCAATGAGTTACAACAAGAATTATCACATTCTGTTTGGAATAATAATGTTTCTGATGTAAATATTTTGGCTACTTCTTTCATTGGAGATATTGAAAATATTATTAATCGTATGTGTCCCAGGGTCAAGATAGTCCAAAATCAAAAATATCTCGACAAAAAATGGATTACTTCTGAAATAAGAGAAATGATGCGTGAAAGGGATCTATTATACAAAATAGCTGTTATGAGTGGAAGTGAAAATAACTGGCAAGAATACAAGAGGAAAAGAAATATCATTGTAAGTAAAATAAGAACAGAAAAAGAAAAATTTTACGCAGAAACAATAGACTTAAATAAAAGTAACCCAAAAGAACTGTGGAAAAACCTTAAAACTCTTTTACCTGGGAAAAAGCAAGAATTGCCAGACGTAATCAGGTTTGAAACAGAAGTAATCAACCAAGAGGCAGACATAGCTAATAGATTTAATAAGTATTTTGTGTATAGCATTGACGGTATAATTGGGTATATACCACTTCCACAAAATGCTGTACCCTTTTATATTGGACCCACAGTGCATAGTGGAATATTTAGTAATTTTGAAAAATTAACAATGGTTAGAATGAAGGAAATTATAAAAAACCTAAAAAATGTGGGTGGGGGTGAGTGTGGCATCTCTAAGCAAGTCCTTTGTGACGTAGTATATGCAGTTGGTAATCGTCTTTTAGATGTTATTAACACATCACTTAGCAATGGTGTTTTTCCAGAATCTTGGAAACTAACAACTATCATTCCTGTTCCAAAGGTAAATAACACGAAATTATATAATGAGTTTCGTCCAATAAATACGGTGCCAATATATGAGAAGGTTTTAGAAGTTGTTGTTAAAGAACAGTTGCTAAACTTCTGTGATTCAAATAAAATAATTATTCCTAACCAATCAGGTTTTAGAGAGAACCATTCTTGCGAGTCTGTTGTTGTTGGTATGTGTGATGATTTTCTTAGGGCCATCGACTGTGATAACTATGTCTTAGCCGTTTTTCTTGATTTTAAGAGGGCTTTTGAAACAGTAAATAGGAGTATTTTAATAAACAAATTAGAGCATATAGGAATCAAGAATACTGTTTTAGAGTGGTTTAAGTCATACTTGAATAAAAGATCTCAATGTGTGTCTTATAAAAATTGTTTGTCGGAGTCTGTAAATGTTAAATATGGTGTACCACAAGGAACGGTTTTGGGTCCGCTGTTATTTTTAATCTATATTAATGATATGGTTAGAGTAACACTTAAGTGTAAAATTATTCTTTTTGCTGACGACACAATGCTTTATATTATAGGTAAAAACTTACAACAAATGCAGAAAGATTTGAATGATGATTTGGAGCGTATTTTTGATTGGCTGTGTGTAAATAAGCTATGTTTAAATACTGATAAATCCAAATTTTGCATATTTAGAAAGAAATCAAAGCTTAGTGAAGCGGAAATCCAAAGTATGCACATAGCTGTAAATGGGGAAAATATTACTTATGATGGGGAAATTAAATATTTAGGCATAATGTTGGACTGCAATCTAAACTTTCAAGCTCATGCTGACTATGTAATGCGAAAATTTTCAAAAAAAGTCGGTTTTATAACTCGAATAGGTAAAAACTTAAGCATGCATACAAAACTACAACTCTATAATATTATTGCTCTCCCACACTTACAATTCTGTTCGACTTTGTTATTTAATCTACCTCAGTATAAAATAAACCAAATGGAGAAAATACAAAATAGAGCTATGAGACAAATTTTAAAATGTAGTTGGTGTACGCCAATTAAATGTATGTTGAATGTTTTGAATATGTTGTCTGTGAAGCAAAGGGTTTTATTTAATGTGTATCTGTTTGTTTTTAAACTTAAACATAATTTGTTACCTAACTATTTGTGTAATGGATTGAAGGTATTTAGTGATATTCATAGTTATCATACGAGAAATCGTACAGATTTTATTTTATTGGAACGGTGCAATTCGACCCAAATGCAAAACTCGGTTTTATATAAGGGATTATCTGAATTTAACAAATTACCTGTGATAATAAAAAACTGTGATAATCTAAACCAGTTCAAAAGGCTCCTAAGAAAATTTCTTTTAGATAACTGTTAGTACAGATAGTTATGATTGTTTATTTTAATTTTACAGATTTTAGCCCGTTTTTATTTATTTTATTTATACATCTTAGCACTGTAGGTTTATTCTTGTTTCTTTTGTTTCTCGTCCTTAATATAAATATTTTACATGTTTATTTTTAGTTTTACACATTTTAGCCCGTTTTTAATTATTTTATTTATTATTTGTTAATAAGTTAAGTTTTATCTTTGTTTAATTTTATTGTTGCCCCCTGGTATTTGTATTTGTATTAATAATGTTTTTGTTAAATTAGGTACTGTAGGTTTATTCTTGTTTCTTTTTGTTTGTGTCCTGTACATACATTACACTTTTTATTTTTATTTAATTTTCACATATTTACAAATGTTGTTTTTTTTTTCTATTTCTACTATTGTAATAAGACTAATAAGGCAAACTTGTACTTATATGTAGCTTTTTTATGCTAAATAAATGCTTTATTATTATTATTATTTATTTTCGTCCGACATGCAATTACCGCGGAAAAAAAATAAAAACATTTTTATGCATGGTTAATTAATTAGAAAAAAAAGATATTTATTTAAAAAAAATGCATACAGTTAGTTTTAAAGATGACAACTTTTAACACTCTGTTAAAGAGTTTAGGATATAGTTTTATTTGAACTTTTCTTCTTAAAATTAGCTAAGGATTAACACTCTTAAGAATTAGCATCTTATTCTGTAACAACCTGTATAATTTAATCTTTTCATAAAACTAAAAATTCATTTTAAAGTCAGACTTGGACAACTAGAAATACACGTGTGCTTTCATATAAATATTACAATTTCCAAAATTTATGGCTATATGTTCATTTTCTTTATATATAATAAACCAAGAAAAAATTAGATTGGCTGAATTAAAAGTCATAAACTGCCTCCCACTTCTATTGCAGGCATAACCACAACGTACGGGACCGGCTCGGCGTATCCCGAACTCCCTAAACAAATAACGGGGACATGCAGATGGACCTAATAAATCTAAATTCTAATTCTGAAATCAAATATCGCCCGATTAATTTTAATCATCAAAAAGTATGATTCAAACAAGCGTGCGAGCAAAAGGAGAGCATGCAACGCAACCATACAGGACCGGCATGTATTTAATTAAATCTTCTTTGTGCAATACTGCCCATAATAGTAATGTTTAATTTTTTATAACAATTATATTAGATTTAATTATATTCATATTTTATGAAACTTAAAACTATGATGCTTATTAGCAAAAATATTCTCATTATTTTCTTCATTTTAAAATCAAAAGAATAGGAATTATAGGCACAGCTATTCTAAATTCTATATAACAAAAGAATTAACATATTAATAAAACTTTTTTAAATATTGGACTTCCAACGTTAAATTTAGCGCTAACAGTAAAATTATTCATATAGTACCCATTTAAGTTATGTATTCTAGTTATCGTACGTTAATATATTTATAAAAAATATAATAAAAAATAACCACTAATTGTGTGATCCAAAACAAATTTTGCAACTTACAACTTGCAAGTTTCATATAAAAAAACCTAAAATTAAAAACTCAAACTACAATTCCGTTCCTGTAACAAAAAACTAACCCAAATCTACGTATGCAAATAAGCCAGTGGTATATGGAAAAGGGTAAAATTGAGAATATAGAATTTCAACCCCTCATTTAAGAATATCATAAATCAAAACTCCATGCGTACGTACAACGCAGACTGGTTTTCTTTTCATTTTTAGATCTCGCTGTTATAAATGGGAAAGTCGTAGTGCTTGTTAAGCTTGACGATTTTTAATTATTGGTTGCAGCAAGAAATCAATAGTTTAAAAAGTAGTATACTGATTTGAAAAATTATAAACAGTTTTTTTATTTATTTTTTTATAATAATGTTTTTGGATGTACAAAAGATTTCAATTATTTTTTGGAAAAATGTTTTTTTTAATGCATATCTTTTTTTCTCTCAATGATATTTTTTGTATTAATTAAAAAAAAAATTGTTATTTTTATATTTTAGAACTTACTGGACAAAAAAATGGTCTAAACAATCCATATTTGGATATATTACTAGGTTTTTTTAACTGATTTACTTAAAATAAAACACCAATATATTTTCTGATATCTTAGGCAATCTCTTTTATAGATTTTCTGTATTACGGAATTAAGTGTTCTTAATGAAATGATTTCCTTGATATATTATTTCGTTTTTTTTTATATAAGCATTTTTATATTATACCTAATTCAAAAATTATTGATATATATTTAAATTTAATTTAATCTAAGGAATTTGAAATTTGTTAAAATTGAAAACACTGAAGCAAAATGTTTCTTTAGGAAATAGTTAAAATAAATGAAAATTAACATACATAAATTGAAATAATTTAATTTCCAACTGGATCAAATAAATATATTAGTTTCCGTTATTAAAACTTAAAACCAAACAAAACTTCAAGAAGACTATCAATATTATAAAAACGTCGCAGTAATTTTCCCCATAACCCATAAACGAGCGGCAGTTTGCTGCTTCTATAAAAGCATTAATAGAATTAACGCAACTCACTCCTTTAAGGGAAAAATATTATGAAAAGCACGTACAAAAATATCCATAGAGAAAATTCATTTTTATTAAGTATGATTTCCGGTACTTAATAGTCAGTAAAACTGGTGAATAATAATAATGAATTTGCGCAAAAAGGAGGTCATACTGTTTTTGTGGTATATAATTTTGTATAATCGCTGATTTTAATTAATTGAAATGCATCATTACCTGTCAGTGGCGGATGAGGTGTTTTAAATCTTGATAATGAAGTTGTGGCTAAAATATTGTTATATCAAATAATGAAATAACTGATTTTTTTTAAACATCGATAATCTCTGGTGTAAAATAAAATGTTCACACACAATTATTAACCACCGTAACCCACTATTCTCTAATAAACGCAATAAATTTGAAAAGTGTATGTAAATAACATCCGCATCTGTTATAATTACAACTTTACATACTTGTTATAAGATATAATGTGGTACAGTTGCAACTAAAAATAATTAAACTATACATATCTTTTTAGTTTTCAACTTTTTCAGTTACTGTATTTAAACCATATCAAGTTTCCATAAAAATTACATTTTCCTTACAGACTCACTCAGATGACAAGCAATATTTCATTACGATCTACCATATTGGGATCTGAATGTTATTTTTTAACTTGTCACTTTTTTAATAATAATAATATTAATATTGTTAATAATAATACTAATAATAATTGTAATAATAATATTATTATTATTTTGTATGTGTTTTATTTGTAAAAAAGAGCCAGCTCTCCCTAGAGTTAATTCTTCCCGCAAATTGGCTATTCTTCTTAATGCTGCCAACTTAACTATACCTGATTATATTCTTTCATTTACGACACTTGAACAGCTTCATCTAATAATCTACTGTGTGGCTGCCGCTATCATTAAAACCTTAGATTAAAAATAATAAATAGCCAGCAAAGTATTACACGTAATGAAAAACTGACACCGCCATGGGAAAGGAGACTACTAAAAGAAATTAAAGATATTATAAAAGACATTGGCCGGCTAATGCAATACATAGAAGGTATCAGAACCAGAAGAGTACAAGAAAAAGTAAAGGAAATAATGCGTCAGACCCAACAACATACACAGCGGGACCCAGAAAATCCCTGGAACAATGTCTAGACACTCTAAAACTGAAGTTATTTATTTTTTTCAGTCGCGTAAAAAAGTATAAATTCAATAATAAAAGGAAACAAGATAATTTACTTTTTGAACGCTCAGAGAAACAGTTTTATCGAAAGCTTAATAACACTCCTCCAAAAAACACTACCATTAGCATTTACCCCACCAAAGAAAACGTCGGCGAGTTCGGGGGCAATCAATTAACAACACCTAGTGAATGCAACCTCGACATTGAATGACTGGATGAAGAATGAGCAAGGTGTCAAATTTATAATCAAATGATATTTTTACCATTTTCAAGTTACTAACGTTATAAAAAAGCTACATAACTGAAAAAGGTGTAGGCCAAGATCATGTCCAAAATATCTGAATTAAGAAATTTCGAAACATCAACAATTAATCAACCTTTTAAACGACGTGCTTATAGATCCTTAGAATATTCCCAATTTTTTAACAGAAGGGACTACTTACCTCTAATCCAAGGACCGCCAAAACATCAAAATCTAAGGCTATCAAGGCTAAATATCGGTCAATAACATGCTTACCCACACTCTATTAACTAATTACATCTTGCATTATAGAACGTATTTACAGACATTTTTACCAGAATAGGACAGATGTAGGTATGAATGTGAGAGCGCGCAGTCCATTCAGCATATCACCGGTGGATGTCAAACTTTTTCACCAACAGAATATAAAGAACGGCATGATTTAGTTGCAAAGATATTGCATCAAGAGCTCGCAGAAAAACGAAATGTCTTTTCAGCAGCCAAAGTACCATATTATAACTATAAATTTAATTTTATGTTTTAAATTTGTTCGAGGTGTAGCAGATTTTAATTCACTAAAGAGAGCATTAAAAGTTTTATGTTATTATTGATAAACGATTTTGTAAACTTAACAGTTTTGTGTTTAGGAGTGACAAAGCTAGAGTAGCGTAAGACGTAAGTTTACTAAAAAGATATGTAGGAGTACAATTTTCCAAGTACGAGTTAAGAGATATATTAGATGCAGCATCTTCCTTCTAGATTTAACCACTTGGATGTTTCAAATTAAGGCATTACGTGGTGAAATTTCTTACCATTGTAGTAAAATTTAAAACCAAAATTCTGAACCCTTTGCAAACTCTGTTTTTTCTGTTAATTAGGTGCAGGCCAGTAAAGTATATCACAATAAGAAAAAGTAGATAAAAGCAGTGAATCACATAACCTTAACTTATTATTGGTGGAAATGGCATCTGTGTGGATGTATAATAGTTTTTATTCTAAGTAAGCACTTTTAGGTAGATGAAACATATGATTTTTAAAGTTCAATTAATTGTCAATCCAAACACTTTTTTCCACATGCAAAAGGAACCAAAATCATACCTTTAACCTAAATATGAAAATTATCAGAGGGCTGCATTCCGCAAATTCCCTTGTTCCTGCGTTATAAAATAATAAAAGTGGTCTAAAAATTGACCCCCAAGGAACACCTTTCTCGACATGCAAATAATTAGAAACTTTTGATCCAACACAAACTCTTTGGCTCCTCCCTGTTAAATAATTCTGAATAAATTGGACAGCATTGTGACTCAAACCAAAATACTTAAGCTTCTGGCAAAGAATAGATCTATCTATATCCATCTTACCTCACTCTAACTTTGATTTTATAAATTGAAAATTCTTTTATACCAAATCTCTTTTATTACTAATTTGATTTTGACATGGCAACCTGATTCTTTCCACAGGTTCGGGTCGGAAGATCGGGAAGACGGGGTAAAAAAATATTTTTTGACAAAAACCTGTAACTGCTTTGTGTTTTTGGCTATTAGCATTCTGAGATATCCGAGTAAGAGGCAAATTATCAATGATAGTAGGCAAATGGAATGATAATAATCTTTAAGGCTACAAATATTCAATAACTCAATCTATCTTGACCTACGACCTATATACATACATATCTTGAAATTATACACATGCATATCTTATGGACGTAGTATACTTTTGATGAAACCTCATGTTTCGTAGGCGATGTATAATAATATCTTATCACTTCCAAAGATAATACTACCCTTTCTTGACATACTTTGTGAAATTTTATAAAGAAACATCATGTTTCCATGACAAATGGAAATGTTTCCATTTAATCCCTCTTCCGAAGATAAATAATCCACTTGAGCTGAAGGACATAGTGACCAGTTAGTGTTCTCCCAACGTTATCGAAAATTTTAGAACAAATCCTCAATAATCAAAAAAGGAAACATGTTTGATGGTATAATTTATTACCGACAATACAATCCGGATTTCGGCCAGGATATACTTATTCAACTGCGCTTTTTAAAGTAATATATGATATATTCCATTCTATAGATGATGAATTAACTATTTTAATCTTCTTTGACTACTCAAAAGCATTTGTTAAAATAAATCATATGCTTCTTCTATCAACTTAAAAATATTTGGATTTTAATGATCGGTCTTGTAATCTTGTGGCAATTTATCTGCAGACCAGAAGTCAAAAGGTTAAGGGAAAGGTTTCTGATTCTAAGCAACTGTCTTTTGGGGTCCCCTAGGGATCAATTTTTGGGCCTTTGCTTTTCACACTTTACACATCCCAGATGGCAAAACACATACAATTTCCCTAAATACATTTGTATGCAGATGATACGCAGCTTTAATCGTTCAAGCCAGACCACCTTGGGGAATCTGTGGGTCAACTGAACCATAATCTAGATGCGCTTCTTTTAGTATCCCAGAAGAATTGCTTGGATCTCAATCTTTTCCAGGTGTTGCTTTTTGATAAGACTTGGACACAAAATATAAATTTAGCTGATATTTATTTGACTTTACATAATAATATACTTGCTATTACTGACTCCGCAAAGAATTTGGGTCTGATTTTAGATGATAATTTTTGGTTTACTGAATACATAAGTATATATATATAAGAAATGCCTTTGCTAATTTAAAACTATTATTTAAACATAGACATTTACTTAAGCGATTTTTGAAAAAAATGCTTTGCAACTCCTTAGTACTCTCTCGTTTTAATTTTACGCTTGTAGTTTATAGTCCGTGTTTACTAGAAAGGAAAACGTATTGCATTCAACTACTACAAAAAGCGCTTACAAAGTACAAAAAATTAATAACTGAAAACTCCTTTAATGAATGTATGCAAATTAGAACTATGGTAACAAGCGCAGTTCGAAATGAAAAAAAAAATCTTTTCTAAATTATAAATTTAAAGAGGATCCGGCCTTATTTTGGAAAACTTTAAAGTGTCTTAATATAACACCTAAAAATTCAAAGTTACCAGCTCACTCCAATACTGTTATCGACGCTGAACAATAATTAATTCTTTTTTTATTAATATTATTCCGAAAACTAAGTCATTACCTCTTAATAATGAAATAAGTACCAAATATATTAATAAAGTACATCTTAATATTGAGAACAAGCTTAAGTTTAGGGAGATGAGTGAGAGTGATATTGAGAATATAATATCTAATATAAAGTCTGTCTCCATTGGGCCTGATACTATTGGCATTATGATGATTTCTTTTTTAGTCCCTTACCTTACTCCTTATATCACACACATCATCAATAAGGCTCTTTTGTTATCTAGATTTCCCAGCGAATGGAAAAAGGCGGATTTATTACCCATTCCCAAAGTAAATAGCCCTGCTGAGCTCTCACATTACCGTCCTATAAGCATCCTATCTACTGTTTCCAAAATACTGAAAAGAAGCCATGCACCAGCAATTAAAAAACGTTTTTTATAAATAATAAAATTATTCCTGATACCCAGTCTGGGTTCAGATCCCGGCATGGTACGGAAACATCACTATTGCATGTATGCGATGATATTCTTCGCGCTATGGATAATAAAAAAGCTACTGCAATGGTGCGTTAGACTATAGTAAAGCATTTGATACTCTTGATCATTCTATTTTGCTTGCCAAATTAAAATATTCTGGCCCACATGACTCAGCTTTGTATCTTCTTTGCGATCATTTGGCTAATAGAGTGCAAAAACTACATCTCGGCTCAGCATTTTCGCAATATGTAGTTATTGGTTAGGGAGTTCCGCAGGGTAGTATTCTGGGACCACTTCTGTTTTCAGTGTTCACGTCTGATTTTCTTGAGTTTCTTAAAACATGCAAGTCGCATCAAGACGCGGATAATGTTCAACTTTATCACTCATTTTCAATTAATCAAATTAATACCGCCATAGGGATTATAACTTCCAGGCAACTGGTGACATTTTGCATTTTTATTTCAGGCAATTTGAGTCACGTCTAATTTCTTTAAGAGACGTTATTGTCTTATTATAGGCAGTTGATGTCTTATTGTGTATTTTTCTTCCAGGCAACCTGAGTTTTTGTTTATTTCCTTTAAGAGTAATTTCTATTTATTCCAGGCAGTTAGTGACGTCAATTGTTTGATTATCTCATTAAAATAAAAAAAAAATTTCTACTGCCTGGAAGAGTTACTATTATTCCAGGCAATTAATGACGTAATTTTTCCCCTTATATCAGGCAGTTAAGTTCATTTCGTGTTTGTTTTCAGGTAATTTGAGATATCTTAATTTTCCTTAAGAGTAATTTTTTTTTATTCTAGGCAGTTGGAGCTATTTTGTGTTTTTATTCCAGGCAGTTAAGGTCAACGTCAGTTTCATTTAAATAAAAAAATGCATTTTTTGTTTAAATTTTTAGGCACGCTAACTTATGTTTACTTCTCTGCAGAGTTATTTTTCCTTTATTCCAGGCAGTTGGGGTAATTTCCAGTTTTTTGTTTTAGGTTGTTTAAGTTATTTTTTTATTTGTTCTAGGCAATTAGGGACAATTTGTTTATTTATTCCAGGTAATTTGAGACACGTAAATTTCCTTTAAGAAAAATTTTTTCCTTATTCCAGTCAGTCGAGGTCATTTGGTTTTTTTATTTCAAGCATTTGCTGACATCAATTCTCTGATCGTCTCATTGTTATACAAAATTAATTCTATTGCCTGAAAAAGTTTTAATATTATTTAGGCATTTAGTGACGTCATTGTTCTTATTTAATGTCTTAATTTAATTCATTTTTCCCTTATTTCAAGCAGTAAGGATCATTTTGTGTTTTTTTTCAGGCAATTTGAAGCATCTTTATTTTCAGTAAGAGTAATTTTTTTCTTATTTCAGGTGTTTGGAAATAATTCATATTTTTATTTCAGGCAGTTGATAATGTCAATATCTTGATCATTTCATTGAAATAAAAAAAATAGTTTTACTACCTAGAAGAGTCTTATTATTATTCTAGGCAACTGGAGTTATTTTGTGTTTTTTTCTAGGCAGTTGGAGGTATTTTATTTTTTTATTCTAGACTATTGATGACATCAATCGTAGAAATGCCTCTTAAAAGAATGAACGTGAATTACATTTTTTAAGTGGAATAAGAATACTGACGTTATCAACTGCCTTGAATAATAATAAAACTCTTCCAGGCAGATGATTTTTTTAAAATTTTATCAGAAAATTGAAGACATCAACTACCTGAAATAAAAATACAAAATGTTCCCAAGGGCCTGCAATAAGGAAAAACTCTTCAATAGAAACAAAAATGCATTTTTTGAATTTAGGTAAAAAAATTGACGTCAGCAAGTACCTGGAATAATAAAAAAAATATTCCAGACAGTGGGATTTATTGCGCATAAAAAAAAAAGAAATATTGACCCAAACTGCTTGAAATAAGAGAAAAATGTCCCCTAAAGGCAAAAAAAATAATTTTTTAAATTAATTTATTTAAATAATCACAATGACGTTATTAAATGCCTAGAATAATAATAAAATTCTTCCAGGCAGTACGACTTTATTTTTTTATTTTAATTGGACGATCGAAAGATCAATGTCATCAACTGCCTGAAATAAAAATATAAATTATTTTCAAATCCCTGGAATAAGAAAAAAAAATCTCAAAATATAAAAATTAATAAAAACATTAACGTCATCAGCTGCCTGGAATAAAGAAAAGATTTCTTAAAATAAAAAAATTACGAAAAAATTATCTTCTGATCATGCCATTAAAATTTAAAAAAATAAATCCTACTGTCTGGAATAATTTTTTTATTATTAATCTTGATGCTATTGTGCAGGTGTCTAGTTTCCATAAGCTGGCTCTTAATGCTGCTAAGTCAAAACTATTGGTTTTTAAGATTCATGTGTGGAATGATTTGGGCGTGAATGTCTCCATCCAGGTAGTTAATCTGCAGCCGACTAGCTGCAAAAAAAAACTTAGGTATATTTATCGATAATAAACTTAATTTTGAATATCATGTTTCTAATATTTTACAAAAAGCTTACTATAAACTAAAAGTCTTGTACATGTATAAAGATATTTTATCAACTAACATTAAGTTAAAGTTAACTCAATCATTAGTCCTCTCAGCGATCAGTTATGGAAGCATTTTATTCTGGCCAGCAAGGAGCAAGGAAAGAGATAAATATAGCTTGCAAAAATTACAAAATGCTTGCCTAAAATTTAGTTATTTTAAGCAAAAATATGACCATGTAACACCATTATTAATCGAATCTCAATGGCTAAGGCTGAAAGAACGATTCAAGGTTTATATGGCTAGTCTCATTTATAAAACTGTCTACAGTAGAGTCCCCAGGTACTTGTATGAGAAGCTGGTAAGCTGCAGTAGCATTCATGGTCGTGATATGCGTCATTCTAAAAATTTTTAAACTTTTTTTGTCCCAAAGCATAAAACTACCAAATATTAAGTCTCATTTAGCTATACCGGTGTTAAAATCTATAATGCGTTGCCTCATGATCTGAAGTGTAAGCACTCACTCGCTTCCTTCCTTTAAAGTACTATTTTTAAGTATGCGGTTAGATAGAGTAGCCATAGGCTAGATCTTGCCGCATTTATAATTGTTATTGTAATTTTTTATTTCCGTAATAAAAAGGTATATTTATTTGTTTATTATTTACTACAGAACCGCTTTGTAATACTGATTGGTCTACGCGGTAGAGAGCAGGAAATCAGCTAAGTTGAGAGACTTGCGCTGGCTTAAAATGGATGAGAGGCGTATCTCAGTTGTTTTGTTAAATAAAATAATTGCAAGAAAGTACCCTGATTATTTAGACAGAAAAATAAAGTTTCCCTCTGAAATACATAATCTAGATCTTCGCGATACAGATTCAATAATAATCCCATTTAACAGAACTTCTATTTTTGAAAGATCTTTTAGTAACAGCATAGCGAAACTTTATAATAAAATACCTCTGCATATAAAATCTTTAACGCAGGTCTCTTTTAAAACATATGTGAGTGTTTATATTGATTGATTTGTATAATGTAGGTATCACATTATAGAATGTTGGCGTAGTTGAATGGTTACATTTGAGGTTAGTTAGCGTTTAGTGGTATAAGTAGAATGAGATCTTTGTTTAGCTAAGTACTAAACGCAGATTTGATATGTTATTTGGTGTGCAATTTTGTACAGTCTTTTTTCTAATTGGCCTAATTGCTACTTAGAGAAAGAGAGATTTGTGATGGCTATATCTGGTTTAGGAGAGTAGCTCTTAAGCTAGACTGCACCACGGTTAAGGCATTAGTGTTATTTGTTTTTCGATAATATTATTGTATCTGTTTGAATTTGAAAGACAAAATTTATAAGTATCATTTGGGTCATTTCTATAAAGTTTTCTGAAAATAAGTAAAGTTGGCATACGTGCTTATATTTTTTTGCAAAGGACAGTCTGGTCGTCTGATTCTTTTTTTCTATTGAAGGGTGTTTTTGGCTGTTTGTCTGCTAACTAATTATCTTTAGTTTCCAGATTTTAATGCAAGGTATTTTACCTAGAACTTTAATTGTTGATCACCTTGAGCAAATTTCTTAATTCGAATCATATTTTTTATCGTTGGTTTTTTATACCTACTAAATATAGTCAGTTATATATTTGTCAAATTGCATCTATTAAAATTGGAAACTGTTCTACTTACGACAGACTAATGCAGAAAAAATCAGAAAAATCCATTTGACATGATTTGATTTTCCGACACCTATGGCTCGATTATCTTTTTCTAAAGATGCTCGCACAAATAAACAAGTGATAAAAATAATATTGAATGTGCACTAAAACAATGATTTTATTAAAAAGAACTATTTTTCATAATATACTTTTAAACGATAGTGTATAAGCAAGGGTTGATTTCCTTAGAATTATTATTCAAAAAAATAATACGCTCATCGAATCGATAACTGAGCATTATTTAAATATAATAAAATATCGTTTACATACGTCCGATAAATCATTTAAAGATCAATACCCTTAAATAAACAACCCGAGAAAAACGTAAAAAAGGATCGGGGTGTTACAATGTTCCCAATTTAAATATGAATACCGTGCTTGTTAGCGATATGAGACTTATACGGGCTAGTTCAAAAAAAAATTAACATAATTTTAATACGGTTTTTGGTCGGGTTATAAGCCCTTTCGCGCTCTGATGTGCGAAAAGTTCGCCGATTTGCATATATGTGCCGCCAAAACACCGTTGGGTTTCACGGTGTCAGAACGATTGTGAGACCCGCTAGGTTGTATTGATATTTTTATTAATAAATAAACGGAGAATGTTGCTCTTTGTTATGCAAATTGAAATTAAAGGGAATTTGGAGCAGATTTAGTTATCGGGTAGTTTAATATAGCACAAAAAGAAACCATTAATCTGAGTAAGAATGATATATGACACAGATAGCTTTCAAATATCCATTAAGTTGAATATATTTATTTACCACGTTAATGCTTCAATAAGTAATTTTAAAATGTGAATATCTTAAGTAATGACTATTTTTTGTGTTTTAGGTTTTAATTTTTGAAAAGTTTTTGGAATTTTAAGAAATTAAAAAAAATATGACATAAAAATTTAAATTATAATTTAGGTACAAATTTTTATATATTTTTTCTCGAAATGCTAAGTTTGTTTATTAGTGATCGAAGTGAGAATAGCGGGTAGTTTTTAAAACTGGTTTACTCCTATAAATAGGTTCTTTATATTTTCTTTTGTTTGCATTAACTTTTGTTTTTTGAAAGAACACCTTTGCATATGTTACGTTAAATCGTTAAAAAATAATACTTCATATGTCATTTATTTACGCATTTGTCAAATAATGCATCATTGATAAAATATAAGCCAAGGTGGTGGTATGAAATTATTTTAAATCACAATGCGATCTAAACAATGATTGATCAAATCAACGATCTGCCAGCAAATCATCCAAGTACAGAAATTGTTATTTCGGGAAACATTTATGACCACAGTGTCAACTGGGTAACGTATACCTACTAACACAACTGATGATGAGGGGCGCCAGGCAGAGGAAGACTTTGCTAGTCTGCTGGATTTCTCGCGATGGATCCTGACTCGTACAATATTACCTCATACCACTACGAACATAAGATCTCAAATTAATAACGGCAACACATGAAATAGAAATAAAAACCCAGGATGCACAGTCAGAATGCCGCGTAGAGTTTGGCAATATTGATCAGCCAACTGCAGACATTTAAAATAGTTCCTCTTGTTTTCTTGCAATGACGTCTGTTTTAGGACTAAGGCTCATATGATACCCAGTGCCAAAGGCGTCGCCAGGTATCAACTATTAACATTTAAGTGGAGTGAGTAAAATCTGAATAAGTTTACCGCAGCAAGAAGAGAATTTTGCTTCTGCTGCCCCAAGCCTTAGTATGTTCGAGCTTACTTTGCTGCTGTTTTCGTCAGTTTGCTTGTTAGGTGTGGAGATTGAAAGTAATATATCTTGGCAAGATCATTTAGCGGTATAAAGCGGCTTCTCAAAAACTTAGGATTCTCTTTAAAACGAAAAGATTTTTTACGCTTTGCAAGGCTCAGATTCGTCTATCTCTTACGTATGGCTTTTACATATAGATAAAGCTCTGCATCCAAATACACTTTAAAGGCGCGAAGAGATGCAAGGAGATCTAGAGATAACTAAAAGCTTGGACAAATTGGCGCGTAAAAGAAAGGTGGCGGATCTGACTATGTTGTATCGATACCATCATGGTAACTGGCCGATATTATTCTACCTAGAGGTATACACGCAAGATCTAATCGACAGGCAGATGCAACTCATGAATATCGAGTCGTATGGGCTGACGCCTAGAACGTCGCTCTAGGACTCCTTTTTATGGAGAAGTGCAAATCTTTGGAATCAACTACCAAAGCACGTCTTTAACGATTATTAAAACTTGCAGAACTTTAAAAAAAATATCCACAGACATCTTCGTAGCAAGGTCGCTACCCGTGATACTTGAGAACTATAGGTTTTGCCCTTTTGTGCCATATTCCTTAAAAAAAAGAATTGACTAATTGACTAATTTTTGAAATGAGAGTGGCTTTCTTGCATTTTTATAAGCCATTTCTTTTAACCAGTTACTTGTAACTACAGCTTTAATACCCCTAAGTATAAGTATTATTAAAAAATGATATTAATTGGTGCCTTTATTTTTTTTATTGCACACTATCCAAGGCATAACTATTTTTTCAAATTGGTGTAGAAAATGCATCATGAGTTGCATAATATACAAGGGATTCCATTTAAAAATCAGAACTAGTAATTTCGGGTAAAATGCCAAAAATAATTAAATGTATTTTTAATGCACTTCTATGACCTATACCTAGTGATGTAAAGGGTAATATTACCGAGGTAACATTACCGGTAATTTTGGTAATATTACGCAATATTACTGCAAGACCGGTAACATTGGTAATATTGGAGTTTTTTTTCACTCTATATATTCTCATTTATTCGCTATTCGCCTAGCTCTACTTGGCTTTACTGGCGCGGGGCGCAAGGATGAAAGACGATCGTGCCGTACGCAACAATTTAACTGAAGCTGAAAATTTAGTTGCGACGGAGTTCATCTATGAAACTGCAAGGCGCCATCCAAAATATTCTTCAGAAGTAGGTCTTATTATGGAAGCACTTGCACAGTACAAAATTAGAGGTGGTAATCTTTTTGCTAAGGAATTCGTTATTTCCAGCGAAAAATCTATGTCTGGGCATGTTTGGTGGGCAGGAATTTGCTCCAGTTCTAAAATAAGTAGATTGGCTGTAGACATTTTAAATTTACTATCGTCAACAGCCGCAACCTAAAGAACGTTTAGTACTTATGGATTTATTCACCGGCAAAGAAGAAACAGGCTTACCGTGGAAAGAACCGGAAAACTAACCTATATTGCGCATAATTATAATTTACTAAACGAAGATCATTCAAGAAGAGAAAAAGCTACTGAGGATTCTGAGGGATGATGAGGATGATTTACCATTATCCACTCTATTACGTAGTTAAAAAGCTGTTTTTTTTAATAAATTACCAATATTACCGTAATATTACGTAATATTACCGATTTTTAAATTACCAGTAATTTTAAATCTATACCTATACCGTACTCAATTCAATGAGCTACCTTTGAGATCAGTTGGTATATCTGATTATAATTACATAATTACATAATTAATTACCGGTTTATATCATAGCTCTGCAATTAAAGAAAAGAAAAACTAAACACTGAAAAAAAAAATTAAACCATATAATAATACTTACGATAGTCTTTAACAATTGGGTACTTCACAAAACAGCTCACCTTATATATAATGAAAGATTTGAGACCCGATTAACTCCATTTGACATTCTTTAGGGCAATTAAATTAAATTTTAAAGCAAGCACCAATTATTCATTTTTTAAGAGGTTAGACTAAAATAAATTAAAATAAAAAAGACAAAAACAGAACAAAATACTTTCAAAAGTAACGTTTTAATTTTTGAAAGTAAATTTTTACGATAAACTTAATTATATAAAAAATATTATATATTAAAAATTAAGTTATGATTCACGATAGGTAAAAAAATAATTTTTACCTTTTAAAGTTTATAGATAGATCATGTTGAAATTCCTGATATCAAATTTTTAAAAGATTTACTAGTTTCTTTTTTTAAATTCTAAAACAAATAACAATTTTGATTAAAAAATAGAACAGTTAAGTACCCAATAACATTCCAGTTTATTAGATAATATAGTGCAATAGGTATAATTTTTTCAGATTTTGTCTTACATTTATTAAATAATATAATAAATTATTAATTACATACATAAAGGTAAGATAAATAAAAAACACCGTTCTATTTTTAGACGAAGAAGTTTGTTCCAAAGATAAATTATGTTTATTATTTGGACATTCCTTTGAACATATCTTATCACATTCATTATATTAGTTTTTATTAGTATATTAGTTTCTTGTTGATATTAAATAAATAGTTTAAATGTTTTCAAGGAGTATAGAAAGGTTGTGGTAGAGATTTGAGGATACTGGTAATGTAAAAGACATACTTATCCAACAAGAGCCACAGAACGTTTACATGATAGGTTTATTTGCCTTCAGACACTACAAAACTCCAATCTTACTGCCAACTAGCTAAGAAGTGAGCTTTCGAATGTTCATGGCGTTAGTGTCGCTGCTCAAATAATAAAGTAACATGCAAATATTGTTTACGTCAGACGTCCCGTTAAGTTTCGTATAGACCTGATGGGACATGCCCGCGACGCGCGCGCGACGGGCCAAATTCGTGCAGTATGTACGGGCTCGAAGGAGGCGTGCGAGCCGCCCGTTGTGGGCGCGCTGCGATCCATTTTCTGTCGGTATTTTCGACGCGCTCAAAGGGGCCGCCGGAGGCGCGTTGGTACAAGTTAGTACGGTTTGTGGCAGCTTCCGAGGGCGACACGTTGGAAATTAATAAAAAAAATTAAAAATAAAATCTGTTGCGATGTGGACCGAAGACAAACAACTTGATTTAATCGATTTGTATAGGGGATTTCCAAATTTATGGGATCCAACAAATAGAGATATTTAAGGACAAAAAGCTAGATGCATGGAAGGACATTGCCTTGTCACTAGAAATTGAAAATGTTATGATGAAATGTGCAAAAAAAAAATTAGCAGCCTATTATCGACGTATCGAAAGGAGATGAAAAAACAAAAGACATCAGTTGGCACGGGAGAAGGTAGGTATTTTTTTATTTTTGAACAGATAGTTATTATAGGCTCCTTAATGCTTATTATGTAGAAAAAAGTATTTTCATTAATACTTTTATTTTTCGCTTTTATATTTGAAAGAAATATTTTTTTTTCAAGATATACCTACCTATATAGTTTTAGATATGCTTTTAGAGCCAAATTCTCATTCCACCCAAATCCTAACTTGTTTAAATTTAAAAATTTTAAATTTTATGGAAAATCCAACAAATTAAAAATGAATGGAGAAATTTCTTTAATTAAAAAAATATATATTTTAATAGCAATCAAAGCAGAGGCTAGAATAGAACTGAAAAAAAAATATCCGACCCGTAGGTGGCGCGAGGCAGGCCCGTCGCCCCTCGCGGATAAAAAGTCGCGTAGTGGGCGCGCGGTAGGCCCGTCAAAACAAAAAGCTCGAGAAAATCGCGCCGCAGACGCGTCGCGGTCACGTCGCGTGCGCGGCGCTTTAGGTCTGTACCCGGCTTTAGAGTTCTAGTACTATGGAAATTAGGACGGCCAAAGCATGAGTGGATATTCATTCTTTTTTCCGATGAATCAAGGTTTGGTATACGTCCAGATTCAAGAGGCTAAGGGATATAGCACGCATGTGGCAACGTGTCTCGCACACCATGGAGGTTGACAGGTACTTACAAGGCTTTAATATTTTAGACTGGAGTTTCGATAGGTTTAATTTAGTTCCCATTAAAGGGTCTTTAGCAGCAAACGAAGATCGAGATCAAATTCTGGTATCCATAATTCAACCACGCACTTTGGCGAAGAATTTGGTGAAAATTTTGTACTGATGCACTGTCGTGCATCCCCCGTGCAACATGCGGGGATGCATGTTGCAAGAACCGCTAGAAACTTTTTGGAGCAGTACAGTATTCAAGTATTGCCATGGCCTGTGCAATCCCCTAATTTAAACCATATGGCACCTTTGGAAGATGTTGAAAAGGCGCGTTTTAAATCAAGGAAGGGTGTTCCAGATAAGGAAAAAGTTGCTGACCTGTATGCAAGAGCAATATATGTAGCTACAAATTGAGCAAAACGACATTGACAATTTAATTAAAAGCATGCCAAACAGATGTCAAGCTGTTATTAATAATAAGAGTCATGATCTCTATTAATAAGAACTTTTTCTGTTCTATTAACTATTCTGCAAATTTTGTTATTTTGAATTTTTGATAGTTCATCTCTTTAAATTGCCAAACATTATTAATTTTTTGATATGCTACGAAGATATCTTTTTTAATTTTTGATGAATTACTGTTCAGCCGTATTTCCAAAATGGTACAAATATATTTAATTTTAAAATGTTCAAACAAATATAGAACATCTTTCCAATTT
This sequence comes from Anthonomus grandis grandis, assembly GCF_022605725.1. Taxonomy (NCBI): domain Eukaryota; kingdom Metazoa; phylum Arthropoda; class Insecta; order Coleoptera; family Curculionidae; genus Anthonomus; species Anthonomus grandis. Next base: position 9,147,692 of record NC_065554.1, on the reverse strand, counting down.
ATTTATTTAACTTAAAAATATAAAGAATTTTAAATAAACTTGAAATGTTGTCAACCATAGTCAAAACAATGAACGTATATTAAAAAACCCATCATAATGACTCACTAAATCAATTTAATACAAGCTTTAATAAATATTTTATGAAAATGTATTGCTGTTTGACTGTAGAAAAATAATAAAATTGGTCAATATTAACACTTATGTATTTTATGGAACAGTTATAGAATATTAATAAGTATAAGTCATGCTATAAAAAGTTATAATGATTTCCTCTCACGTTGCCGTACGGTTTTTGTATATTATTATATCAAAGATTTACAATCATAGTGCATTTTTATACTGCAAATGTTATTTTTTCTTTATTCTATCTAAAGTTATTGAATTATTGTTAGTGAAAAATGTGTAAAGTATGAGTTATCTACAATTGGAACTTTTCTTTAGAAATCTCATTTTTTTCTTGACTTTTTTAATATCATCGAAGTAAGCTTTTCGTCATTGTAATTCATATAAGAAATTCTGATATCCTTTTATGGTTTCTGACTAATTTGCTAATGTAATATTTTCTAACTAAGTTGCTCATAGCCCTATAAACTTAGTTGAAGTTATGTTTTTACAAATAAGTCAATATTTAGAAAAAAACATTTCAAATTATTTATTATTATAAGATTTACCGGAGCTTCTACTACTCGAGAACCTATAACCTTGTTTTCAGTTTTATATTTCATCACGCTAAATATTTAAGCTTCTGGAAATTCTGAAATGCAATACAAGTCAAATTTTTCTGAAGAAAGAGTCTATATAGTTTTTAAATTTTTTAACATTTTAAAAATTAAAGATATAAGTTTCTTACTTAGTTATATAGTAAGTCGGGATTTCAATTTCGACTTTCATAAACACAAGACAGTAATGATAAATAAAAGTAAGTGGAAATCAAATGCTGCTGGGGCAGATCGAATTATCTTAACAATAATTAAGATATATTTCGATTTTGTTTAATTATATCAATTAAATCATTAATTTTTGATTAGATCTTTACTCTAAAATCTGTAATGTAGAGATCTGTGAGTTATTTTTGAAATACTAGTTCTACTCTTAGGTTTAAGTTTTCATAATTTTTTTTAATGTAATATAGCTTTGATTATTTTTGTAAGGATATGTGGAGGTTACCTGGACTTTAATTTCATAAATATCATAATAATTATAAAAATTAATATTATCTAATTTACAATCCAAAAACAGAAAATGTGAATTATTTTTCCTAACCTCAGTTTATAAGTTTGCTTTTGTTAAATATAGGTCAAAAAATTATTTATATTTATTAGGTGATTTAACTATCGACCTTTTAACCTAGAAATTATTAAAACACGTAAATATAAAGCGGTCTATATAAATAATGCTTATTAACCATATCAATTTAAAACAGAAGAAGGATACAAAACTTATACACAAAAAAAGTAAACTATTAAGCAGTGCAGACCTCCCTATATAATCTAAATAGCAACTTTTCATTCTCTTGAAAACAATTATGACTTCGTCCAATTTTTTAAAAAAAATAACTTATTTAAACAAAATACCTATAAGGTTATTGGCAATAAATGCTGGTTTATTGATGGGGATAGTGCGATAAAAACGTTTATAAGATATTTATTTTAAATAAAAATATAAACAGTCTAAAAAAATTAATCAAACAAGCTTATTAATTTTTTTAGTATAAAAAATGTAAGGAAGTATAAGCAAACCCAGAAAAGGCCTAGAGGGTCATAAATCTAGCTTAAAAAAATGCTAATTCAAATAGCTGCAAGGATATATTCAAATATCTAATTAAAAATTAATGGTAAAGTAGAAAATCCGAAGGACATATGTGAATATTTTAGTTCTTAATTGGGGAAGAACTTACTAGCCAGGTTCCACATACTTTATTCAATTTTGCCACTGCCAATGAGTCATTTGCAAATGATAATATTTTTTTAATATCCAAGAGGTATTGACAATATTAATACAGGGTGCGGCATAATTGTCTCCCTGTTTTAAAGGCTGAATAAAAGAAATGTTATTTGAAATACAAAGATTTTATTTTTTTATTTTAAAAGTACAACTAAAACATTTTTGTCCTATGTGGTTTTGAAGAGAATATCTGGCAAGTGCCGTCCACCATTATCGAAGCACTGGTGCAAGCGACTTCTGAAGTTTCGCATAACTCTTGCAACCATTTCTTGGAGTATTCTGCGAATTTCCAGGCGGATTGCATCCTTTAGTTATCTAATAGTCATTGGACGATGTTTGAAAACTTCAGCTTTTAGGTAACCCCACAGAAAGAAGTAGCAGGGCGTTAGGTCGGGCAAGCGTGCAGGCCAAGAAATATCGCCTCTCAGGGAAAGCAAACGTCCAGGGAATATTTCTCTCAATACTTGCATTGAAGCTCGAGATGTGTGAGCTGTTGCCCCATCTCGCTGAAACCAGACATCTTGCACATTGAGTCCTGCAAAGGCTGGGGCGAAAAAATTGTGAATCATCGCTATATAGCGTTCCGAATTGACAGTAACAGCGTGATTTTCTTCTTTAAAGAAGTAAGGGCCGAATATCCCCATTTCAGACACGGCGCACCAAACTGTCACTTTCTCACTATGTAGAGGCTTCTCGTGTATCTCTCTCGAATTATAAGCGGCCCAATACCGAAAGTTTTGCTTGTTTACCCAGCCAGACAAGTAAAATGTGCCTCGTCACTAAAAAAAACTGCGCCCTGAGGTACATTTTGAAGCATCATTACACATGCAGTACGTCGATTGTGTGTGCCAGAACCATCTTATATGGATGAAAACGAAGATCCTTGTAAATAATTCTTCGCACAGTGCGGTCAGATAAACGAAGGGCAGCTGCGTGTCTCCGTGCAGAACGTCTAGGTGACCGTAAAAAAGAGCGTCTCACAGTCTCGATGTTTTCGGGTGTCCGAGCTGTCCGTGGCCGTCCACCTCCTTTTTTCATAACAGATCCAGTTTTTCTGAAGTTCTTGACCCACAACACAATTGATTTTCGGTCCGGGACTCCTTCATTTCGCGGAATTTGGAACCTTATCTAAGCTCGTTGCGAAGCAATAACTGACCGATTTTCACGGAGGTGCACTTCCACGGCGAATGCGCGCTATGCGTTGGTCCACATGATGCTTCAGACTAAAACATGTTTAAACAAAACTGTTTCCCATACGGCTCTTAGTGGCGGAACCCCCACTATTCTGCGACGCCGCACGGCATTACGAGGGAAGGTTAAAAATAGACAGTTATGCCGCACCCTGTATAAGAACCATAAAATATATACAGTATAACAATTTTCCAATTTTCTGTAAAATCTTTATAGCTAAGGACCTATTTTTAAAAATGACGTTAAAGATAATGGCAACAATTACCTCCCAATTTCTACCAAAGTACTACCGTTTCAGCGACTGTTAATGTAATAACAGAACTTTAAAGTCCATGGTAAAAAGGCTGTAGTGCTATCTTTTGACCTGCAAAAGGCATTTGCATGGTATGTATCATGTAATTAGTTTTCAAGATACTTAAAAGGTGGCAAGTAAATCATAGAGTGCCATGGCACGGCTAGTTTAGGGTCAGTGATTAAGTGTGGTAAAGCTCTATACTGGTTCCGACCTTTTTTTTGTATATATTAACTCAATTTAAAAGTTTAAGGGTAACCAAAATTAAACGGTAACATTAATTTATTTTTTGATGATAATATGCCAAAGTATTTTGGAAAATCTTGTAATGAAATATAAGAACATGTAGGTTAAAATCTGCATTTAACATAGAAATAGCTTAAATGGCATAAATTGAGTTTGAACATAAATAAATCGATATATTTGTTTATCAGTAATAGACTTACAATAAACCCACAACCAATTATTTCAGGGTCAAAATTTAGTCTATTTGAGTATCTAATAGATTTAGGTCAGTACCTTGACGAAACATTGTCATGGAAGCCATACTTGAAAATAAAATTGGAGAAAAATAGCTGCACCTATAGGTATATGGAAAAAAATATGTCACAAATCCCACCAACTTATTAAGAACTATAATATTTTTATTTTGCTATTTACAATTTTTTTCAATTTTATGTTGAAAATCATATCATGTAAGAAAAAAACATATAAAACATCTATAAATTCTCCAAAATAGGTCAATATCAAATCTATGCATATCTTCTCAGGAGAAAATAATACAAAAGAGTTATATAGAAACTAAAATGTAGTGCCAATTGAGAATACTTATATATTCAGGTGATAAGACATAGTATACAGGTTCGGGAATTAAGATGGTTCAAAATAATGGCAACATCGCTTACTCTCATCAATAAGCTGTCGCCTCTGATCGTTTGCAGTGCTGAAGAATGGAATTTTGTGAACCCGTGATAAAAAAGCAAATGAAATTTTTATATCAAAATATTTTATTTTGAGATAAGTTTTTTTTATACCACATCAGAAACACAATTTTTTAATCGTTCGATATTGGTCTCGGGAAAAGGAGCACAGAAGTTTTCAATATTTACTCAGTATCTTTAAAAATTAAATATTTTGGCTGGTATTTTGGGTGGCCATATAAAAGTGCCATTTTTATTAATGGTATTTTAAATTCCTAAAAGTACCTTAACTTGCTGTAAGCCAAGTTTTTTCTGCTATTCAAATCTTCCCTGATTTAGACTTGGTATTGGTCTATTTTCAACAAGACGGCTGTCATAATACGGTTATGATCAAATAATTTTTAACAAATCATTTTCCTAACCGTCTTATTAGTGGGACTTTCAATATTAAATTGCCACCTAGATCTCCAGATTTATCGCAAATAACTTGTATTTTTCGGGTTATCTTAAGGAGATGATTTTCAAACACGAATTTAGTTAGCCAACAAATTGCAAGAGAAGATTATTGAATGTGTAAATGACTTTTATGATTATTGTTTAGCCAAAGAAGGAAGTCTATTTGAGCCTTTTATTTAAAGAATTAATTTTTCTTAAGTTTATTTAAGTTAAGAGTTTTAATTTTATTTTTGCATAGTGTTTAAATTTTTATACTTTTATCAAAGTTCATATTTTATTTTTATTAGAATAACGCTTTAATTTTTATTATGAAAATCACAGCATAATAAACATTTTGAGATTTTCATTCTATGTACATTGAATACTAATGTATGGAAAGCTTGCATCATATTTTAGATTATGTTTTAAAAATTAGGATTTTATTCAAGAACATATTTTAGAAATGCCTGAATATTCTGTGAAATTTTAGTTTAAGAAATACTAATGACAGTATGTCATACTGAAAAACAAAGACGTGGCAGGCGAGTAGCAGAGCGAAGGAAAAACATGCATTTATGAGTAATTATCGATACCCCAGCCTGTATATTATGTTACTAGTGGAAAACGTTACTCACAATCCTTCTCATTACATTGCTATCTTTCCTTTACATTCTATCCACATAATATGATTTTGTTACACTATGATATATATAAATAACATCGTATAACTATATTATAATAACTAGTGTTAACCTTGAGATTTGAGAATCTAAGATAATAAATTCAAATTTTAGCTGTTGAGGCAGTTTTATGCATATACAGGGTATTGAACTAAAGAAAATTTTCCAAAGCGTTAGATTACTTTAGTTTTCATAGGAAATCGGGGTAAGGTCCTTTATAAGAAAATTTAACTATTCTTGTTTGTTGTCTAAATTAAAAGTCATTCACCATGATAAGATAAGAAATATGTTGTTTTACCAAATAAATGGTTAAACGAGAATATTAAGGCTGATTTGTCTATTACTTGAATCCCAATTCTATTAGTTGCAAAGTATTATATTGCAGCAGTAAATAATCCTGAAGCTTTAGAAAAATTCGAGTAATAAAAGTATTAATAATTTTGGTTTGACTGACTTAAATTGAATAAACTTAGCCTCATCTAATTAAAAAGGTAAAAGGATTCGGTGCGTCACATTGATTTTCAGTGCATTATTTGACTTCAACTTTTTTTTTGAATTTTTCTTTAAAAATGTAAATTAAATTATCAACAACTGCAACGCCAGCTACTTTTTGATTTTGTTCAAATAGCGCCCTCTAGCGAGGATCATAGAAATCAATATGACCTAATAATTATATCCTTTTAACTATCATTTCATCATCTTTATCATCTTTCTTTCTTACGCAAGTCGGTTCACCTAAAACTAAACCGTAATCACTTTTATCAATAGATTTTCGCCACCCGTCCTGTACTAATTTGATCTTATAATACAAGTTCCTCTTTTTTACCATTGCAGTTACAGGCCGAAGAGCTAGTGTTAAGAATTTTATTAACCGTTGTTTTCTCTAAGCTCCTGGATTATTTATTACTATAATATGCTACATTGCGACTCTTATTCAAACACGAAGTATACTAAACTATAATAAAATATTGTACTATCAATGAACTACTAAAACCATGATGTCTCATATATTGATGTTTTACCTTTTACATACTGTAGAGTTAATACATATTTCAAAAATATTATATTTATAAAAACAAGAAACCGATGCATCCCGCATCAAGTAAAACAACGCATAAACCACGATCGGTAGGGCAAAAGTAGGAGGCATAACAGACAAATAGTAGATCAATAGATTACCCGATTCCTCGACTACTGCCGTTGTCTGCTTGGACGTGTCTTGGCTTCTTCATGTTGACCCCGGGCTCTTCTTCTTCTACTTCAAAGAAGCAACGTGGCCGGGGAGCCGAACCGCAGAATAGGAGGGCAAAAACAGTCACGTACCTTTGAAAGCGCGCTTTGTACGCGTGCGACGGTCACGAAAGAATTTACTATTACAAATTATGGCAGAACTTACAGAACAAGAGAATGCATGTTTTTTATGCTACTTAAAATTGTAAATTTATATTCGCCCTTTGAAAAATATATACAGGGTGTCTCTAAAAGATCTGTATAGAATCCCAGAACATATTCCTGAGGTCAAAATAAGCCGATTTAAAGCAAGTTACCTTGGTTAAAAGTTGCTTCGTTTCTTAGTTATGAGGTGTTAAGCTTAAAAAATGAAAACCGATTTTATTCAATTTTTTTTTAACATTCTGCGATGTATCACTTTGAAAATTGGTACCTAGGGGTTTTTTGGTACGAAAAACTCGAAAATAACCGATGAAGCAACAGCAGCGGCAGAAAAGATATCAGAATACTGCCTGATAAATCAAAACCTCAATTTCACTAATATAAAAATATGTATAATTTATTTAGTTGGATAAAACTAAAAATGCTAAAATTGATTCAGCAGAAAGGAAGTGGTATGGCTGCCGAAATTATAAATTTAATCTATTTAAATCTATTATTTATTTAAGGAAGAATTTAATTTATTTTATTTATGTAGGGCATACATTTTGATGTGCGTATTATTTACTGATTTTGGTTTCTTCTTAGTAAATATCTTTTATTTTTTTAAGAACTTAAAAATCAACATAACATTAAGACAACACCATAAAACATCAAATTAATAAAGCAAAGTACTAAGTACACAAATTGTTATAACAAATTATGACGTATGATGCGATTGGAGATCGGTGTTGATATAACACTACATACTTGGAAAATATAAAGTATCCGTAAGCAACTATTTTACCCTTTGTAAATATACAATGTTTTTGTAAATATGTTATTAAGGCCATTAATTAGATAAATCCTTCGGTTTTATTAGCCGACCCTAAATCTAATAGTTATTAAAGATAACAAAACAAAAAGGGTCTTGTTGTGGCATGGTGATATCTCCATGGCGTTGTTTAAGGCATAAAGGCCCGCCCTCTACACTTAAGTAAGATGCGCATACTAAATATTATTTAATTACTTAATGAAGTAAATTAGGTAAAATATTGCCCTGTGAGAACCCTCACCTCGCAGTTTCCTTTACATATTTGACAAATATAATTACGAGTCACAGATACTAATTCTCATTAACAAGGTTACAGATTAACTGATTTAAGTAAAACGTTCTTTAAAATATATTTTATAAATACTGTGCTTGGTAAGTGACATTGTGGGTGTGCCTCTTGACTTGAAAAAAAAACTGAAGGTTCATTGAAACCATTTCAGCATTTCTAGTCTAAACATTGGATCACGATATCTTTATACTCTTTATCTGTATATTCTTTATATCCTTTTTTTATTTATAAGTGTATTTAATTCTTATATTTAAGACACCCTTGTATATTAAAATATGCATCATTTATAGCCAATTCCACAAAAAAAAAATAGAAATTTTCGGACTAGTGTTACTAAAATTAAAGTTTAAAAGAATTATAAGCATATATAAAGATCTGATTAAATTTTTTCAAAGCACTGTATTGTAAGCACTCATTAAAGATATTTATTTAAATTAAATATTTTATATGTTTTCGTAGAAAATATTTTACATAATTTCACCAAAACTCAGGATTTTTAGGCCAAATATGCTCATGTAAAATGTTACTTGATTTAGATATGGAGAGAACTAAATAAAAAAAAAAGAGTAAAACATATAAATTTTCTATATATCTTTTATGCAAACTCAATAATATCTTATATTTGAATTATTTTCTATTGAAATTTATTCAAATATTTCTATAAACAAATGATAAGGCTATATGCCACACGTACTTAATTATACACATAAGAATTCGCTTAATTCTGAAGTTCTGTAAAGGTCATTTTCTCAAATTGTGAGAACCTATTTTTGATGCTGCATTCAGAAGGAGAAAAAAGGTTATTCAATGATTTGTTCATGACCTAGAGAAGGTCGAATTAGGGTTATGAAATAAATAAGAAATATATAAAGATACCTTTGTAGAAATGATCAAAATTAACTGTGACCTTTACTAGAGCCGTAACAAAACAAATCAAATAAAAAAAATCAAATCAAAATATATTATATATAGTTATAAATTACAATACAATAATACCTCAAAACTTCATAATTATAACTATAACTAATAAGTATATTAATAAACAATATTTTGCTTAATAATTAAAGCTAAATAAATTTAAATAAATACCTATACACCTACTTATTTTTTGTTTTGAGGAGAGTGATCGAGCCTAAATTGATAATCAATTTGTGTGCACCGATTCACTCTCTGTTTACGAAATGACGCACATGGCAAGATGGACAAAGTTAGCTAGACGACAGAGGTGCCAACAGTGAAACGAAATAGTGGACATTAAATAATGTAATATTAAAAAGATAAAAAATGTTGAGATTCAAATACAAAAAAAATTACAAATGTTGTTTTATTTTGCAGAATTAATAATTTTATTGGTGCTCTAGTCTTGGAATCCTCTTTTATAACCAGCGTTTTAATAAAAAATGGCAGCATATTATATACTTTATGCAGAAAACATGTTATAAATCTACAGCAAAATGAATTACTAAACTTGGGTGTGCAAAGATTTTCTTTTAAATTCATTCTTGTGAAGTAACAATATGAGACGAGGGAAAAACTGTTATTTATTTTAGGAAAGCAGAACAAACAAGATAATATATAAAAATTTCTAATGTTAAGGACATTTAACTCTTCATACAATAACAATGTAGAGTATCTACGAGGTTTCTTCGATAAACTTTTTAAAATATTATTTTGATAAGTTGATAGAACTTTCAGATTTGCATCATATAATTGCATCAAATATTTTAAATTTTTATCTATAATTATACCCAAATATTTTATTGACTTTATTAATTTTGGCAGAGTTACAGTTTTTGGTTTTACTAATGGAGAAAAAGCAATAAAATTAGTTTTTTCAAAACTTAAACTGAGTTTACTTAAACCTAGCCAACGGTAAATTCTGTCCAACCCCAACTCTGCTTAATCATATACTTCATTCCAATTGTTAGCTGAAAATAACAGAGCTGTGTCATCAGCATATGGTACCACATTGCAATTTTTTAATATGTTAATAATTTCATTTATATAAGCTAGAGAACCTAATACCGTACCCTGGGGCACCCCCGTAGTAATGGTCGCATATTCGCTATAAACAATATTAATTTTCACCTTCTGTTTTCCACCAGTTAAATAATTTTCTATTACAAGTAGTGCTCTCCCTCTTATACCAACTTTTTCTAACCTCTCATAAGGAATATTGTGCGCTACGGTGTCAAACGCCTTTGATGAATCTAAGAAGATTGCTAGAGTCTTTTTATTATTAGCATTGTGGAAATAAACATTTTTAATTAGTGTAAACATAGCGTCTCCCGTAGATCTATTCTTTTGAAATCCAAATTGGTTATTATATAATTTTTTTTTCAAAAAATTCGACAAATGGTTGCTTAAAGCACTTTTCAAACAATTTAGAAAAATTATTTATTACCAAAATAGGTCTGTAGTTGGTGGGTTGACTTTTGTCTCCTGCCTTAAAGATTGTGGTAACTATAGATAGGAATTACGGAATTACGGTTGATTCCAAGCACTTATTAAATATATACAACAAAGGTTTCACGAGAAATCTGTGATTATTTTGAATTAATGCAACCGTTATACCATCTTCTTTACGGGAAGAAGTAGCTTTTAGGGATTTAATATGTAAGTACAGTTCGTTCTCAGTAATAGGTTTTAAAAATATTGAATTATTTTGCGTTATTCATAATTTGGCAATTTCAAATTGTTTTGTATGATTTTACCTATATTTATAAAGAAATTATTAAAAACATAAGCTATCTCTTTCTCGTTTTCCATGTAACTATCTTCATGAAAAATACAAAAGCGTGTAGAAGATTGATTTTTGTTGTCCAATTCAGTTACCTGATTTATGGTTTTCTAACGATTTTTAGAATCTTTTTTGCATTCATTAATTTTGTTTTTGTAAAATATATTTTTCGAGTTTTACTACTGTAATATTTTAAGTGCACTGATCCATTATTAACAAAAACTTTTTAATAAATACTTGATAAATTGTTTTAACACAGTCACCCGATTCATATATATCTTGCCAAAATTGTGTCTTTAAAAAAGTAGTTAATTTTTCATGGTTAATTTCTTTTTTTGTTTGAGCTTTATGTTCATGGTATTTTTTTTATTTTTTCAATGCTTAAGCCAATAGAGTAGTGATCAGTTATTGCTCCTTGTATGACAAAAGACTCTATAAAACTTATTTGATTTTGAATATTTACCGTTTTGAAAAATTAATGATCTATTATAGTCGAGGAGGTTTCACTTTCTCTCGTAGGTTTATTAATGCATGAAAAAAATCCCTTTTCAGCTAAAATATTTAAGCAAATATTAACATTAAAATCCCTATCATCTTTTAAATTTATATTTAAGTCCCCCACAGTTTTTTGCCCCAGTTTGGCAAAAATCTCCGTTTTCAACCAAATCATCAAAGAAATTCTGAAGCTCCTCTAAAAAAGCATTTACATTTGAACTTGGTGATCTATAGCAAGCTGTTATTCCATATGTACAGTCTCTATCAAGTTTTAAAAGATATCTCACTAAATTTGTTTCACATACTTTAAAGATATTACATTCAACATAAATATTTTTTTAATATACAATATTAATCTATCGTTTTTATTATTTGAAAATTCATTGTAAAAAGCATCAAATCCCCCAATCTCAAAATCATTCAAATTTTCCACCTTAAAAGTTTCAGACAGCACTACAATTTTGTTTGGTTTAAATAAATAATTACTTCTTTAAATTTATTTGCAATAAATTAACTGCAATAAATTAAAAGTATCATCCTTTAAAAAATACTTCACTTCTTGAATTCCACCAAAAACCTCCGCATCCAAGCCACCATATCCATCCACCTCACTTAGATACTCCTGTATCATATAGACAAAAATAAATTAAAAAAGCGATTTCTTAAAAAAAAAGAAAATAATGCAGTTAAACTTATAAAATATGCAGATAACATCAAACTAATAACAATAGAGAGAGATCCAGAAGCCATGGTCAGAAAAATCAACATACCCCTTATCAAACTTGTCATTGGCTAAGGAACCACCAGCTAGAAATATCCTCATTTAAATCATCAGCGGTAATATTCAGCAGGGGCATTAAAAACAACCCTTTCATTCCAGTAGTTAACAATGGCCAACAAATCAATTGGAAATACTTGGTCAAGTTCTCGGAGCAATCTTACACAAACACTTAATATAGAAACGGCACATAAAGCACACATGCAGCAAAGCAGCAAAAGGTATAAATACTAAAGATGCCTGGCCAAAACTTGGTGGGGAGTAGACGCAAAAACCATGCTGACATTATACCAGAACATATTAAGAAGCCACCTGATTATCGCACAGTAATCGAAGGCAGAGGCTTGGAGGAGCACGTGAAAAAACTGGATTGCACCCAGTTAAAAATTGCACTAGGCATTATAAAATCTCTCCTCACAAACCTCCTTCTTAGTGAGGCAGCAGAAATGCGTCTATGACTTAGAAGAATATGGCTTTCATTGGCGAAGATAGTAAGCGAATCCCTCTCGAACGAAAATTTAGTGGCACAGTCATTATCAACTTATACTGGTCATACAATAGCAAAAATACCTTCCGGTAGAAGTGCCCTCTTATAATAGAGCCTTCGAATTGGTAGGCAAATTAACAAATCAACCAATCAGATCTCGTACCATACCATGCTTCTCTTATAGTCTGGAACAACAAGCAGAAATTAAATTAATGACAATGAATCTGGAAAAGAATAAAAACAATAGCAATTTATTTATCAATCAATCCAGAGAGAAGTATGGCACATCACCAATATTCACCTTTACAGACAGGTCGGTGAAAATAGACAGATTAGTAGGGATAGCAGCGTCCATCAGCCTGCTGGGAACGACCCAAGAAAGAATACCAAGAGGCCACTTAACTTGCTCAGCAGTAGTTTGAGCCCTAAATAGAGCAATAAACCTAATACTGAGATCTAACATAGAATCGGCTATAATCTTCTCGGACTTACGAAGTGCTCTCCCGAAAATTTTAAGTAGAAGAATTTTAGGAGATAGCGAGAAGTTGACACTGAGAACCGGAAATAAATTGGTAGACAACTCTCAAATCAGCCAAAATCTCCAGCCATACTAGGATCTATAGAAATTATCAGCCAGAGCACCAATGAAGCAAGTGGTATAAACATTCAAGCCATAAATCCTTGCATTGATCTGACACATGTCCTACCCTAGATATATAATACCATATGGGATAGATGGAGGAGATAATTTCAGGATCAAGGGGAGCAGAAAAAAGTCAAATACTCAGAGGCCATTGGAGAACCTCTTCAAAAATCATGTCATAGAAAAGTACAAGCTCAAGAGGAAGAAAATAAAAGCTATGAATAGGATATAAAACCATTAGTCCGAATCCTTACACCTAAATAGAATCACAGTGAAGGACGACAATTTGTGCTTCTTCGGATAGGTGAGTACATTTAATAAATAAACTGCTTGATAACGTGAGCACAGGGTACAGTGCCCTTCCAATATCCATGTCTGACATGAAAAACAACCCTAAAAGCTTAGTACAGTAATTTTTGCAAGCATTTAACATCGAACTGTAAGTTCCTGTACCTGGAATAGCTGCCTGAGGATTTCTGGACAAAATTCCAAAAGAGAAGCAGTCCATAAAGAAAGCAAAATTTACAAGTTCAACTTTAATTTTACAGAGCGATCTATAAAGCTAAGAATCGAAAAGAAAGAAAACTTTCACTACAGCACCGAGCAAACGTCACTGTACATAGACGTATTGGACTTGCTGCACAGTCCAAAGGTACACGGTCACAAGTGGACGCAATATTTAAAGTTACAATGGCGTAATATAAAGGTATAATGGGGAATAACTATCGATGATCTTGAATTTTCCCTAGGGGTTAATTTTTAAAATGGTATTTTAAAAAAATTGCTTATTTTTATGCCGAATTCAGAAGAAACGGAAAATTTTACGTTGGTACATTTCAAGTTTGCTTCTCTGATTTTGACAAGATTAATAAAGTCAAATGCTTAAATAATGGCCAAGGAGATGTTTTTTAAGGACTTGTGAAAGAATATACGTTAAAAAGAAAGCTTAAAAATAATCGATTTAAACTGTGATAACGAACGGCATTATCGCTTTGATTCCATTTTTCACGGCTATTTGTTGACTAAAATCATCAGTGCAAAGGAGAACTGTTTATGCCAGTTTGAGAAATTAAAAAAAATATTATTAGCATGTGACAACCATCTGGATTCTACTATCAATATCCAAGGATATTTAAAGGTCATATTTAAGACGAGAATTTTTTCAAACGCTGTCAAAATAGTAGGTACAAAGTACTATTTATCTTATCTCTAGAAATATCCAACGACGAGTTAGACTTAGCGTTAATCCGGTAATTGGAGGACGGCTTCCTTTAGAGTACTACTTGTTGGTTAGAATGTATCCTCTTGCCTCACATTCTTTGAAGCATTGGAACCGGCATCAAAAATAAAAGCTTCAAATTGCAAACATTACTCTAATCCTTAAGTATTTTTGAAAATGAACTCCGCAAATTCAAATTCCCCACCAATATTTATAAATGTAATTTTTTGATATTATTCATTTTGTAAGAGTTCTGTGGTTGATTTGAAATGATCAACGAATAAGTTTGAAAAATTACCTTGAGATCAGCGCATCGGTTGTCGCAGTTTATATCGATATTTTTTACAAAGGTATCCTAAATTGACGTTTAACAGATATTTAGCACTTTTTTAAGAATTTGATCTTGATTTGACTTTGTCAAAAATTTGACCAAAAAATTGATTAAATTTAAAATGGTGTTTCGATCTTTTGGAATCCGTCATCAAAAATAAGAGAATCATTTAAAAAAATTACCTTGACCTTTAAATGAACTTGAAAATAAATCTTATGTAAAATTCAAGATCTCCGTTATTTTGTCCTTATTATACCCTCTAAGTTTTGTAAAGGTCAATTTTATTACTACTCATTTCTACAATTTATTCCGTTTTGTCAAAAAAAGGTGCCTTTTTCATCTGGAAAGTTATTCAATTAGCTGCTTGAATAAGTGAGTGTTTTAAATTTTTAAAAGAGGAATAATAAAGTAAAATTTATTTTTTTAATACTATCCAAAGCTAAAATCAATTTGATTGAACTTTCAAATTAAGATAATGAAGATGTAGTGATTTTAGACCTCGCGATGTTTACTGATACTCAATTATTGGAACTTTTTCAAAATATCGGATATGAGACAGTACTAAATCTGTTGATATTTGCAAATATCTGAAAACACGAAACAGTGATTCTTACAGATTATAGTGTGACTTAAGTTACTATATTGTTAAAACTATGCAAAATCGTTCTTTGAGTTCATTTATTTTCTATTAACAATATTTTACCGAATCATGTCAACATTCTACAAGGATTTAATTGGATAATTTAAGGTACCCTTAACTATTTATTGGTATGAATTAGTGGCGCCTCAATACAACACAGTTCTTTAGAAAATTTGTGACAACGAATAAACGAATTTCTAAAACACTTTAAAGTTTCAAAATTTACTATTCAATTTTGTTTCTATGTAGTCAAGGATTTATTAGACCGTAGACCACAATCAAGAAAGTTGGATCCCAATTATTTTCTGCTACTTCCTGTATGCTTACTGTTATATCAATTGATTGTTCACAGAACGTTTTTAAACTGATCAAATATGATCAGAATTAAATAATTTTGAAAAAGTATCTATGATAATTTCAGAAAAGTTGAATTTCTTCTATTTTAAAACTAGTTTTTAATAATTTATTCTTTTATGTTTTTGTCAGTCAATATTTAAGTTATTATTTTTTTAAATTTGAACAAACCTTCCTACTTTGGTAAACCGTGTCAACTTCCTTTGTCTTATGAAGATTTGTTACTTGAGACACTTTTATTACTTTAAGGAAGATGACAGCAAAAATTTAAGAAGTTGTAATTATAATCCGGTTATTAAAAATGAAGTGAAAAATAATATAAAAAAATATTATTTGATGATTTTTTTTTATACATTATTAATAGAATAACAATAGATTTCTTTTACTTGTTTGTTGTTCATATAATTTCACATAAAATTAAACTACATTTTTTTACATACTAGACGATACTCGAGTTAAAATCATAACTGTATATTTAAATAACACAAATAGTAAGTACATTTATTATTCATTTCTAAAATTGATGATTTTAATGCACCATGTAGCCAAAATAAATTTAATGTCCACTGGTACCGCTCGCCCATAAAAACACGCCAGAATACCAAAAAAGCAATTCTTTCACGATAGCGAAAATAAATTCCGGTAGTACGTACGCATACGTACTGTTAATTTTCTTTAATATTTTATTTGGCTTACGGTTCATAAATTGGTGTCCGTTACTTAGACCCACAATCGAATGATGAAGTCAAGTGTTTATGGTAAAAGTAGTTTGGAAATCTTGACGCATATATTATTAATAAATGTTATTTACTATTTAATAATGTTGAGTAAATTGGGTAAGTATTTCAATTAATTAAATTGCAGTATCAAAATTTCGTATATTTCATATTTTAAAATATTGTAAGAATTAGGGTTTTTGTATGAAAAACCAGATGTTTTTCAATGCAGGTATAATTATTTATTATGTTTTGTTATTTTCTTCACAAACCGGTTGAAATATTTTTTTTTATATAAACTGATTTAATCTCGTTTTCACGTTTTCTGCACGAAATATTATAAAGAAGTCTGATATAAATCTGGTTTACCCGGACCCCTATCTATTGTTAGGAAAGAGGCAATAAGATTTAAAGGCAACCAATCCATTTAGTTTATTCAATATTTAGAAAAAAAATTGTTTGCGGATCAGTATTTAAGAAACCTTTTTGTTAAGAAATACTAACACTGACAATATATTATATAATGCCTACAAAAAACTTTTATATTGATATTATAATAAAGCGTTAAAGAAAATATACGTATAAGAAACAGTTATAGCCAATATCCTCAATAACCATTAGCAAATCTCGTTTGTGCTAACAATAAAATAAAGTAATTATCGAAGCACTGAAAAAACCGAAGCATTTCTTAAGTCCTTGTATTCTTTTCGCGCAATTTACCTATGTGGTAGGTAACAAGACAGCGTTGCCGAAGGTTTACAAGAAGTTTCTCGTTAAATGTATACTAATATACTGGAAACTGTTTGCCATTTATGTACTTTGTACTAAAACATTTCGTTTTTCAACAGATCATCAGTCTACTCTGTATTTTTCCAAGGTTTTTGGAATTAGTCCAGTTTGTTTGAATTATTCCATTCCCCGATATTACAAACGAAGTTATGGTGAAGACACTGATATGGTTAACTAGTTTTATCCTAAATGCATAATTTTCGACAGCTTCTTATTAGCGTCTAAGTAGTGAATATCTATGTATAGTAGCATTTCAAAATCTAAGTATAAAAATTAGTTTGGCTGACTCTTCTTTTTTTATTAATTTTTATTAATTTTCCAAAACATCAACATTTTCGTAAAAATCAAAATAAATCCATGGACATGGTACTTTGGTCCTAATCCAATGGTAAAATTACATTATGATTCCAGGCAGCCACGTTTTCAAGAGAGAGAGAGTCTTGCATTTCTTGCATTATTTCAGAGTTATGTAAAGTTAGTATTTTTAAGTACTGATTTTGACATATGTATATATTTTGGAGTCTACCCGACCTCTAAGTACTCCAATAATGTATGTTATATATGCCAATATTAACTTTAAGTATTCCTAGGAAGTAAGAATAGGGTGCTAGTTTACTGCAAAAATATATTTCCTTAGTTTTCTATTTTCTTACGCCTGGCATTTTTGCACAGCTAGCAGACATTTTACTCTTAATAGGTAAAATCTTGCTTTGGGATAATAAAATCAAATTTTATAAATACAAGGATAAATGCTTTAATTTGACAATAATAATAAATACAAGAAATCACTGATGATTATTTTGTGTTCATATCTGTTGGGTTCATATTTTGCCAGAAATGGACTACTGCTCAATCAGAAAAAAGATTACACCAAGCCCAGGCTTAGGCGAAGCTTATTTGTATCGAAGTGTAAGTTTACGGTCTATTTCTTATAGATCAGCTGAGAACCATTAAGACATCAAGATTACTGACAATATCTATTATTTCCTTAAATCCTAATGCATTTCTAGATATTTTAAGAGGTATTATATTTAGGTATAATATTTCGAGGTATTTGGATTTTATTTGACTCTTTGTTAGGAATATGGTTCACTCCTTTAGCAACTTAGTACCGGTTTGTTCTTTATAAATTTGTTAAGACCCGGACAAAACCAGAGTCAAATAGAGAAATCTTCTTCTCAGTTGCTTGAGGTAGTTTAAGAATCCAAGACTGTAGAACAGGCTTACAATAGGTCAAAAGCTCTTTTTACATCGTTCTTGGTATTTTTGCGTTTATTTTCTGTAAAGTTGATACATGATTTCATCTAAAGATATCTAATAATCTATGACAAATAATGGTCTTTAATATTTTAATATGTTGTAAGTGGCCTGATGTGGTAATCATTAGTAGATATTTCATATTTATTATAGACAGAGCATTTGATTACATTTTATTAAGAAAGTTATTTCAATAGTACCTCAATACCTGGATATAATAACTGCAGCAGAAAAAATAAATTGGATGGACTATTCAAAATGTGGCAAAATTTCAAACATTTATGTTCTAGATAATAAAGATATGTTGATCCTAATATCAGTCAATTGATATCAAGATCTGAACGAAGCAATATAAATTGAAGTACTCGGATAGTCTTCAATAAATCCTACTTTATCGACTCATCAGGCAGCTACAATAACCCTATTATCCCGCGAATTTGTAAGTGATGTTCTTTACATAGATTTTATCCTTATGAAATGCAAATCGTTTAAGAATTTGAGAATGACCTCGAAAAAAGATTTCAATTTTGCGAAATTTTATGATAATTAGAATTACTGCACCACCTCAGCTATTCAAAAATATCATTTTAGTGATAAGTGAACTTTCTATTTAAATAGTCAAGTAAGTCAACAAAATAGTCCTTACTGGAATGAGGCGAATCCGTAAGGATTTAGAAAAGGATATACACAATACCTCCAGAAAGTTAATGTTTGTGCTGGTATATTAGAAGATTATGATATATGGAAATTATTTGTCCGTTATTTACAAAAGAAAATTAAAATAGCGAAATACATCCTGAGATGCTTAAATTTATGTAAAATAAAATATACAGGGTGTCCCGGTTCATGTGGGAAATCTCTCGGATACAGGTAGAATATCGAAAAATAATACCGAACGTTGCTATAAAAAAATTCCTTTCTTTACGAAGATACAGCCTCCTAAAGGACGCTGCTGGAAATTGTTTTTTCATAAATTACTTTTAAACTTCCCAGTAAAATTTAATAAAAATTTTAGGTGATGAACATTATAAAAAAAAAAACATTGGCTCGTTTATTATTTTTTTTCTCCAACGGTTCATTTTATCGATAATGAACAAGAGTACCGTTTTTTTAGCCTAGGGTTTAAGGTATCCAAATTTATTTTTTTAGAACATACAGGGTGTTAAAAATATACGCATTAAAGTGTACAACCTAGTCCGCCCCTGGTAAAGTAAACAAGGTAAATGTATTTTAAGGATGTCATTTTAAGAGGTCTCTAATAGTGTTCATCACCTAAAATTTTTATTAAATTCTACTGGGTAGTTTAAAAGTAATTTATGAAAAACCAATTTCCAGCAGCATTCTTTAGGAGGCTGTATCATCAGGATGGCATCAAAGAAGGCCTGTAGGAATTTTTTTTATAGGAACGTTGGGTATTATTTTTCGATGTTCTACCTGAATCCGAGAGATTTCCCACATGAACCGGGACACCCTGTGTAAAGACGCACACGATAATTTGCTTAAAAAAAAAGTGTTACGTTATTAACAGGATGGGGAAGCATTATGTAGGTTCAGCTATGCAATGATTATAAATAAATATCCTAATCAATGGATTGTAAAAGAGGTTCTTTTGAATACTTTCCTAGATTCCTGAATCTCTTGATAACTTCTTTGAGGCTATCTAATAAAGACAAAATAAAGCAACTAATGAAAAGAATAGTTGAAAAAATGAGCTATTACCAGAGAAACATTTGCAAATTTGGTTTGCTCCTTCCTATTATACAAATTTTTTCCAGCGATTTTTTTTTTGGTTTCTCTGATATAGCCATTATAAGTTTTATTGCCTTTCTGTATGTATAATCTTTTAATAGCTCAGTAGTGGTAAAATTTCCGAGATTTAGCCATCACACGAAAGCTTTTATAAATCCGTTTACGAATAATTAATAGGAACACAAAGATAAAGCTTCTGTATTATTTAGTCCATAAAAATAAGGTAAGTATTTAATGTAATATTTATTTGCTTTATTTTAAACTTTGAAATATAAATCAAAGTTTATTACCAATATATTAAATAACTTTTATGGGTCAGCACCCATATCTCAGTTAACAGTATTATCTCCAAGCAGCATCCCTCCAGAAAAGTATTCTTATTATTACCAGTACCATTGTTAAGTAAAGTCTATAATGTTGAGCTAAATTCATAATTAGTTAGTTATTCACATATTGTTGCGTAGTACGTTAATATTTAAATAAATAGTTATTTAGAAAATACTACTATATCTCCTATGCTCAATTGTTGAAGAGAAGAAGATATATTTATTATTAAAATAATAATAACACTTATTCTAAATACATGATAAAGGTTACTTTCATCTTCTTCCCAATAATTGCGCGCATCAGATAGTGATAGTATTTTCTAAATTGATATAAATTTAAATAGTGGTGTAATACCCAGCATAATAGGTAGCAAATCATTTTCATTTTCATTATTCTTCGACTTGTTCATTTATCAGTGCGCTTTTCTTTCTTCTAAAAAGGAAACATTTTTCTCCTAAAATATTCACTAATTCCACTTATCACAAATAATAAGCTTTTATTGTGGTCATGCTAAATATCCCAAATTATACACTATTGACTATTTCTAAGAACCTTTAATTCTATTTGATGTCTATGCTATTAAAAACTCTTAGGAGCTATTTACTATACAAAAAATATTGGCATGTTCTTAATATCCTGGGCTTTATATTGTTTTTCAATATTCCGCAAGTCTATCTATTCATCGACTTTAACAAGATGATAAAAATACTAACCCCTGCATTTGTCTAAAAATATCGTTTCATTCTAGTATAATCTATACTTTAAAGAAAAATCTACCTATTATACATTTTTCATAATACGCTTAAGGGTTAAGAGTTTTATTTTTTTGGTAATCAGTAATAATCATAATATTGTTGAACAGTTGTGAACGACGTACTTATGATTTTTCGTAATTATGGCTCCATTCTTGGTATAATATATAGACTAAGAACCTGCTTTTAATCGTTCGCTTTATAGCGTTCAGTTTCTGCATCATTAATAGCTTGATAAATGTTGGAATTTGCCTCCTTCTATAAGCAACTATTATTATATAGCATTTGTCCAGTCTAGTGCCAAAGCAGTCTCTTACTAAAGCAAACTCAGTCTGTTTTTCTAGTTTTATTTATTGCGACATTATTCTATCTACTTACTGTATTATTTTATGGATTAATAATTCCTATTATTTGTATTGATTGCGGAATTCAGAAAAAGTCTATTAGTGACTTAAAATAGACTACTGTTATTGAGTTTAGACCTAAGTATTTTTCTCCTTCTTTTCACAAACTAGCGATTTATATGTTTTTAATTACCTGGTCAGTTAAATTACCTAGTCAGCGATGAAGGCATGCCTTTGGTCTCTTTCCCCTAAGTAGTTCGACATTTCTAAATCAATTATTTCATATTTGCCATACTCTAGGAAACTTTCTGGCTACATGTTTTTATTTCGAATTTTACACCAATTACTTAATGTGATTTAGCATCATTAAGTCGAGCATCTAATTGTATTTTTATAGCAGCTATTAATTTAATACTTTTAATATAAGTTAATGGACAATCCTTTCAAATTATCTATGTTTACTTTAGCTTTTCTTCCTAAATTTCTAGGACAATAATTAGTTGCTTTTCATACAAAGCTCCTTTCGGACATGTCTATACATTCTTGAATTTCATTTGGTGGAAGTCCATAATGATAGATGCAACGAGCAGTAATATTTTGTAGAACAAAGTAAAGTTTAGAGAGAGGAGATAGATAATGGATCTTGAACTTGAAATACCTTGCAAGGTTTGTTGGTTTTTGGCTATCATGGCACACGATTACTGATATAATCTATTGATGACAACCTTTTACGATTTCGTATGAACAAGTTTTGACTCAGGCTAGGGTATGCAATGGATGCGAAATGATCCAAAGTAAGAAATGAAATTTATGAAAGTATGATCGTACTATTCTATGATTTTTCATCAAAAATCCATAAAAAGCGAAAATTAGCAAAACTTTTAAGAAATTTATATAAATATTTTGAAGCCCAGAAATATTATGGAAGTTTTCAGGTTTTCTGTTTTAAATTATGCTTAAAAAATGATGTTCTTGAATTAAAAAAAAAAATAACTAAGAAATCTTATAAATCGATCTATCAATTGGCAACATCGCACATACTTTAATGCCCAAACAGGGCGTGAAGAAATTATTTCTTACTGAAAAAAGCAATGAAAAGGAGAAAAAAAGCGAGTTAATTTTCGCGGGGGTAAAGTCTTAACTTGCGTTGTAAAAGTCACGAGGCACTAAATCAAGAATGTTTTATTGGTTTTTGGGCCAAGTTATTCAAACGAGTTTTCGTTGCTGCCACTACGAGCGGGATTCCATTATTATTTTGCCCCTTTCTGTTATTGCTTTTAAATAAAATCATTATTTTCACGAAATTGTTTTTAGTAAAGGCCGTATTCTTTGCAAGCTGTAAATGGACGGAACGCGGATCGCAATTTATAGTCTCGCCGTTTTGGCTTCGAGCTAACTCATTCTTGATTTACCTACGCTCCTTCTTCTTATACCTTTCATTCTTATTTTTACAGTTTAAAAGTCAAAATTTTAGTTTTATTGTAATAGATCGAAATAATTATATATGACATACTGTAAATAATCGCTATTTTAAAGGTTGTGCCATTTGAATTTCCTAAGTTTTCTAATTGCATTTATTTAATTTTTATTATTCTTGTGAATTAGTGACCTAAGAAGTGGTGTTTGTGTGTAAATTGGTCAGTGCCTAAAAAAAAACTATTGGTCGCTAGCCAACATTTCAGGACTCAAAGTAGTAGATTTCTTGCGTTAAATTAAAATAGGACATATTACAGGAATTAGAACGTAGATATTATTATAAATTAAGGCCGGTTACGTACAACAAAATATAATAAAATATCTTCTTATAAAGCAGAGTGAACCAAATATGAAAAACCAAATACATAGAGATAATGCCAAGTGTATGGAAGGAGCTTGTGATAATAGTTGTGGTCAAAGTTACAGAGGCATTTCACTACTGTATGTGGCATACAAAGTACTCTCGAACATCCTGTTAAATAGATTGACCCTTTTTTCAAAAAAGTATATTGGGGAGTATCAGTCTGGGTTTCAAAGGGGAAGGGGACAATAAATCAGATATTCACCGCAAGACAAAATATGGACACGCACTGCATTAAAAAAATAAGCATATCTATTTCTATTACTGATACCTATTATTCGAGTGTGATTTAAACTTAGTATTGAGAGCTTATATAGGATTTATATAGGATAACCCATATGATTTGCTCGGCGTTTTGGACATAATCAGTGTTTAGAAAATATGAGAACTAAACACTAATTTTTCAAATTTTTTGAGGTGTTTTAAAAAAATACGAATATCTAACCCTATTTCTGATACCTATTATTCGAATGTAATTTAAATTTAGTATTAAGAGCTTATGCCAAAAATAAGCTCCAAAAATGCGATATCTCGGCTAATATAAGAGGTACAATCTTGCAGATAGTCTCGTTAAATTTAAAATGACGAAACTAAGACAAAACCGTTGGAATTTTCACGATATGACCCATAGAAGCCAAGATATCAAGAGCGAGATAACACGACCAAGTTGTCTTTGCTTTATTTGTAGGCTATAAACATGCTTAACAGTATCCACTGCAAAAGCCTATCGACCATCATTAAAAACTTCAGTTTCTCAAATAATAGCTATTTATGTACCAAGGGCATTGTAAGGACGATAATGCTCGGAAGGTGGAAATAGTAGGTTTCCGCCTGATGGGCATTAGAGTCTAACAATGCTCGTGGTGCATTCAATGCTTTATGTTTTACCTAAAAATTGATTTTTATGAACAAAAATAATTTTAATAATAATTAAAAAATAGGGTCTACCTGTACAGGTAGGTATACGTACATACCTACCTACAGAAATTTATCAAGTGACTTGCAGTTATTATTTAAGTTTGACTTTGATGTTTCTGTCAGTTAGTCAGTTGGCATTTTTTGTTTAAATATTTGCTTAAAATGGAAGAAATTCCACAAAATATAAGAGAAAAGGCCATAAAACCGACTGAAAATCTTTTGCCAGTTAAATCAAGGCAACAGTATGATCGGGAGTATGGCATATTTGGTATTTGGAAAGATGCCAACGCAATTGTTCAAATAACCGAAACCGTTCTAATGGCATATTTTCAGGAACTGGTAAGTTATTGATTTTATTTTAATAGGTACATATGTTTAACAAATTTTAATATTTTTAGTCGGAAAAATACAGTCCGACCAAGTATTCTACCCTAAGGTCTATGTTAATGGTCTATAAAAATATAGACATCTCGCAATACCATCATCTCATATCTTTTTTAAAAGTTAAGTCGAAAGGATATGTCCCGAAGAAGTCTAAAGTTTTGGAAGGAGAACAAATAACAAAATTTATTAAGAAGGCTCCTGATGATATCTACTTGGTACACAAAGTCATATTGGTAATGGGTGTTTTTGGAGGTTTATGACGAGATCAGTTGGTCAAAATGACCATTGATGATGTTGAAGATAGAGGAACGGTCTTGGTTATAAAGGTACCAGAAACTAAAACTTTAACTTCAAAAAGTTTTACTATCATTGAAGAAGATTTAGGCGCTTTAAATTTAATAAAAAAGTACGCAGCCTTAGGACCAGCTGGAATAAAGGAGCGAAGATTCTTTCTTACCTATAGAAAGAGTAGCTGTACAGTATAACCTGTTGGAAAAAATACCATAGGATGCGTCCCAACATTAATCGCAAAATTTTTAAAACTGGATAATGCAATGATAAAGCAACATGGGAAATGGAAAAGCTCTTCAGTAGATGAAGGATATATAGAAGAAAGTATTTCATCCAAAAATAAAGTAGCCAAAATGATTGCCAATTCAGTTAATTCCGAGGTTAATTCCGTATCGACTATTGAAAATTCTTTAATGGACAATTTACAAACTATACAAAATAGCGTTAGTGCTGCCACCTCTACCATCACAAAAAACATCGACCATTCTATAGTGGAATCAGCTACATTTTCCGGGATATTTCAAAATTGTAATTTTTATTTTGGAAATAAGGTTTAATTTTAAGTATTTAAAGAAACATTATTTTTTGTATAAAATGAATGTTTATTCTTTATTATGAGAGAAATAAAATTAGATAAGCAATAAAATTTCCGGGCATTATCATAATGCCCGCTTATAATGCCCTAGGTGTGATAGCAGGTATTATTGCTACCATAAGATATTCCGTTTCTAAGGTATTATAAATCAATAATAGATAGATAAAACATAAACTCATTAATCTACCGCAGATGTGCATCCTAGTATCCGAATCCCGAGTTATAGTTGAGGGAACAACTTCAGAACCCTTCAATATGCGAAATAGCTCCAGAATATGTGATAAAAGGGCTTCATATGCCAAAAGAAGAGAGAATAAATAAAGAAAAAACTAAATGCATAAAACTAAATGAAAGAGAAATATATCTACGACATAATGACATATGAGAAGTAAATCAAACAACAGATAACTGGTCTTTGAAAGAGTGAAAAGCTTCAAGTACCTGGACTCACAGATCAATGAAACAAATAATTTTAGAAGGGAAACACAAAAACATCTTGTCGGACTTGCATTGTCTTATTTATTTAATGTAACACGACGTTTCGGTTGGTAAGTATCTCCAACCGTTATCAAGTGTAAACAGTTTACAGTTGATAACGGTTGGAGATACTTACCAACCGAAACGTCGTGTTACATTAAATAAATAAGACAATGCAAGTCCGACAAGATGTTTTCACTGTACGATTGTCTACCACCTTCAAAAACAAGGGAAACACAGTTTCGAATACTTAGCAGAAACAGAGTCGTAGCTGCCCTGAACAATTTGCTTCGATCACGAAATCTACCGAGAAAAGAGGAACTCAATAATTTAATAGTGATTCCTGTGGTCCTATATAGGTGCGAGACGTGGATCATGACTATTAGAAAACAAGAAAGGCTACTCCTTCGAGAATAAAGTTTGAAGGAAAATATGTTGATTGGTAGAAGATCCAACAGTCAGGCAACCCAATAAATGAAACGCACGTGTGGTGAAGTAAGGGAAATAACTAAACAGGCATGGATCACTAGTACAATAAGATCCAGAAAGCTTGCATAGGCAGTTCACGTAGTCAGAACGGAGAATATGGATATTTGGACTGTTTATGAAGGCAGACATTGGGAAGAAGTACCAATAGATAGGACTAGATGGAGGTGGGTATCATGGATGCTGAAACGCTTAAAGTGTTATTTGTGCCACTTTAAGTAAGTAAAGATAGGTAATCTTAAATTATTGCTGCTAAATTTAGTTATAGTTACTGGATGATTCTTTGTAATTCTTGTAAACTATATTTACTGTCGCAAGTATGGAATTGCTCTTTTAACAATGACAAAAGTTGGTTGCAATAACTGAATACTTGTAAAACCCATAAACTAAATTTTATACTTGAAGTGAGATTTAACTCGGACAATATTATACGTCCCTTGAAACAATCCTTTCCCAAATTTATTTTTGCCGCCCTTACAGTAAACCTCATGAAAATTTACAATAACTGAAATCCTACATTTTGCAGTATACCCAAAACTGCGTTTGCGGAATCTGTTGAAAATAGAAAATCTGCTAAATGTGAAAACAGTTAAGCAATTGTATTTACAAGTAAATGCCGTTTAGTTGGCAATTTTGCCTCTTCTGATTTTTAATATATTTGAAAAAAACTAAAATGACTAACTTTTATCAGTCATGTCAAATAAATCACATATTAAACAACTGTAATCAAATAATATTTGCAAGAACAAAATATTGTATTTGCTTTAATTATTCTATTAATCAGATTAACCTCAATATAGCCGAAGAAATAAAGCCCCTTGAAATTATAATGCATAGCAAATTATCATTTAACAGCCATAAATCAGATATAATTTCTGGTGCTCTTAGAATAAATTTTTTATTATTTTAAATAAATTAATTGGTTAATTACGCTTCTTACAGATGTTCTCTGAAGAATTCCGTTTGGGTTTATATCTGTTTATTTTGATAGTGTTTTATGTAACAACCTAATATTAACAATCTGGGCTCGAGGATGATCGGGGAGTATCGAAACGTTGGCATTAGATTTAAAACTTCAAATAATTGTATTACATACAAATCAAAAAAGCTGAGAGTATTTTTATTGTACTCATTGTTCATAAAAAAAAGCTCAGAATGCATCAATTTGGCGTCCATTTAAAATGAATCTACAAGAATTGCAAAAAATATCCAACCTATGCTAATTGATCCTATATTTATTTTAAAAACATCA
Source organism: Anthonomus grandis grandis (assembly GCF_022605725.1). NCBI lineage: Eukaryota > Metazoa > Arthropoda > Insecta > Coleoptera > Curculionidae > Anthonomus > Anthonomus grandis. The sequence goes on along the minus strand of NC_065554.1, from coordinate 9,119,877 downwards.
ACTGGTCCTATTATCGCGGACTGGCTTGCGTATAAGAAAATGATTAAATTAACAGTTTTCGCAATGAGAAGAGAAAGAGAACCACAGTATTTAAATTTTGTAGGTACCCAAAATAATCCTTGTAAAACCTACAATACATAATTTGTATATTTACAATAACCAGAAATAAAAAAAGCCAAGATTTACTGAAAATCTATCCGTCCGCTACCTTATTAAATATTATTTTTCCTAGTACTTTTAAAATGCTAATAAAGTTTGCTGAGATCTAATTCAATTTTGCAACAATAATAAATTTATTAATTCAACTAATTTTTTCTTTAAGATGTGTACGGAACAAGAAAAGGACTTGATTCTTGGTTAAAGCTGCTGGTTCTGATGGTGTTTCTTAAAAGATAATTAAATTAAAAGTCCTTATATTTATATGTGTACATTTCATATCATAAAGAGCTGTATTGAAAGGAACTATTTCTCTTATTCTGGAAAACTGCAAAAGGTGTTTCCTTGCCTAAAAGCAGTAATCCAAAAAGTTTTTCTAACTTAAAGATAATAAATATTTCACCGACCCTGTCAAAAATATTCCAAGGATCAATGTACATACAAATAACATCTTACCGTAATTTGAACAAATTAATTTCCATCAATAAGTGTGGTTTCCACAGGTTTAGCAAAATTATCACTATAATATACAATATCACTTTAATATAGAATACTACACAACGTATTATATTTATTATTTCCAAACTTGTATTGTTAGACTACTAAAAAGCATTTGACACCATAAGTTATCAGTTATTAATCGCTAAACTTAAATATTAGGGATTTGTCTTACCTGCATTAAAATTAATTACGTCTTATTTATCTGAAAGGAGCCAATGCGTAACCGCAAAGTTAGGGTAAGTTAGTAAGTAAGTTAGGCAAAGTTAGGTTAGGTAGGGCAAAGTTCTAATAAGCTTGACATTTTGTCTGGTGTTTTTCAGGGACCCATCTTGGGTCTTTTGCTATTTATATTATACAGGGTGTTTTTTAATAATGCGACAAAATGCAGGAGCGTGTTCCTTGAACGAAATCAAGCAAAAAACGTTATGAAAATATATCCTAAAAAAACTTACTTGTTTTACTTGTAATAAAATTTTAATTTTTTTATTTCTTTTAGAGCATATCTGGTCTTTGGGTAATTTTTTTCCGATGCACAGTTTCTGCATATAAAAATAAAAACCATTATTGTGAATAGCCATAACGCCTAAACCTGATTATCTTAAAAAAGTATTGCGTTCATAACTCTATTTTCAGCATTTTTTTTTAGGTTTTTTCGGTAAAACATTTGAATACGTGCCTTAAATATATGTAAGTATTAAATTTATCGAAAAAAGTAATATACCTCAGACTTGCTTACTTCAATGAACATATGTAAGACACGCAGTTTTATTTTTTATTTGACTCAATTGAGTATAAAGAAACCAATAATGTAGTTAATAAGGATTTAAGAATAATACAGCGTTTCATCATCAAAACATGGGCTAAACTTTGAATCCAGAAATATCTAATATTACGTAACTTGCAAGTAAAGAAAGAAATGACTTGTTTAAGGAATAAAATAAATATAAATAATGTTTCGCTCAAATATGTTGAGGTAGCTCGTAATTTGGAAATTAGGCTAGATTCGAGGCTAAGTTTTGGGAAACATGTTGCCGAAGTAAAGAAGCTGCGGTTTTGTAATTTGAACCTATTGTATAACAATCGTTAGTTCTTAAATTTTGGCCTTAAAAAGATGATATGTGAATCGTTGGTAATTATTTATTTATTTTCTTTTTTGTTAAGAATAATAAAATTCAGTTTTTCCAAAATTCATGCGCTAGATTGATAGTTATCTTAAATAAGTGACATCATATTTCCAACAAAATGATTGACCACAAGCGGCTAAATATGAAAAATCAATGAAAACTTCATTTGGGTATTTTTTGTATAAAACCTTAAATTCTTCGTTACATAGTTCACAAGTTAATAATATTTTTAATACCAGATCAGCCATTTATAGCGTTCAACATTGGACAAAAATATAAATATGCTCTATCTAAATTTGTAAGATCATTTTTTACTCATTTGCTTATAATTCCATTAGCTTGCCAAATCAACGTTCGGAAGAATTTAGAGTTTTAAATTTAATAATAACTAATCATAAAAATAAGGAATTTTGATTTTTTAGTGAGCAGAATTAACGTATTTTTTCTACGCCATAATCTTTGCCAATGAATTTAGTTTAAGTTTTTTTTTTATACAATTATGATTAGGTAAAAAGACTTCACTATAAATTGACTATTTGTTTAATTTTGTTTTAATAAATGCCGGATTAATTCATTTATTAAAAAAATCGCTTATGGTTTATTAGAATTATTAGAGTAGTTTATTAGAATGGTTTATTAAGAAAATCTTGAAAATTAAATTTGCAAATACAATTACCTAAAATCTCTTTCTTATTTAACCGGTTTTTCTTTCTCCAACAGTTACCAAGATCGTAATACATGACACTCACTGATTTAAGATTTTCTATTTTAAAAAAGTTGTTAAAACTTCAGCTTTAAAATCATTTTTATTTATTCATTAATTTACTGCTTTACATATATACTATAAAAAGCTGAAATTCATAAATTGAAAACACATTAACAATTATACCTTACTACAAACCCATATATCATTACATCTGGTGACTTCTTTATTCTGCCGCTATAGTATCAAATATGTGGAATGGTATGAAACAGAAAAAGTGTTTGTATGCCTATTTCTTTGAATAAGTACATTCGAGCGTAAAAAGTCGGGTTACATAAATACAATTTCATTTTTTTCTTTCCAAAGAGTCTTTATTAGGTCATGATTTCAATTCCTTAAAAATAGAATCATCTGGGTTTCAAACCAACTATATAATCGTCAGAAATTTGTTCTGGACCTAATTAATTAATATAAATTAATAAGAAACCTATTTTAAGGACACAAAAAGTTATATCTAATTTATGGCTATTACATGATAATTTACTCTCCGTTATAATCATTTTCTTTGGCCATAATAAGGTTAATCTGATTAATAAAATACTTGAAGTAAATACAATATTTTGCTGTTGCAAATGTTATTTGATTGCACGTTTTACATTAAGGTCCGTAAAATAATTAATTTGACACCAAGTTTTTCTGATCGAAAGGAGTTTAGCATAATTTGAAAATACAGGGTGAAATATTTTATATGTTTTGTGAAAATTAGTTCTAAACAATTTTTGTTCTTGGAGAAGATCAGACAAAAATAAATAAAATAAAGTTCGCAGTGAGATTCTAAGGTCTCATTGATATATTTAATATGTTCTGTATTAATAAAGGATCAACTAGATACTCTGCTATAAATCTCAAAACCCTTAAATAAATCGGTATTAAAATTTTTCACATCACGCTCTACTTTTGCTAAACTAATACTGATATATTTAAAGTTATTATGAATATTACATTATTCTTAGGATAAAGTGAATCAAATAACTTAAGTACTTCACTTTAAAGTGATAACTCTAATAATTATCGATAGTTGATATTCTTTGATTTAATTATGGTTCTTACACATATATGTAGAACTTTCCCGAAAGCAAGAAAAATCTTTAAGTCTATGAATTTTAAAAAAATAATATTTAATATGCTTAAATAAGGGATTGAATTTACTCTCTCTTTATTATTTCATATAGATCAAAATTATAATAATTTTAATGAGTACACTTTTCAACATATTAATAAATTGTTTTTTTTTCTTCCCTTGGGTCCCTTATACACGCTTGAAACAAGAACAAATGCACTATTTCTTGAATATATTGATGTACCTTTTGTAAGAGTGAGGATTTTTTTAAAATTTTGATGAATTTTCCTTAAAACCTCTAGTTGCCAGGTAATTATATTATACCTATTGTCGTACCACCTTTTATAGATCCTTATTGTAAGAAAACGATAATAATAATACAACTTATATTACTTTCATAATTTTTTAAGAGTCTATATTTTTAAATGATCGAACTCTGTTTCATTAAAATTATTTATCTTATGTAAAGAATAAAAATCTTTGTATCATGTATCTAAATAATTATCTAGATAATTCTTTTTATCTAAATCAATATCCTAATATTTATCAGCTAGATTTAAAAAAATCAAAATAAGGCTATAGGAGTGCATTAGAACATTAAAAGCCTTTATCGCACATTTTATTGTATATTTAGCCTTTGATATTTCTGTTTACATATAAATCTTTACTTTATAATAGGATTTTCCCAGGAATTTATTTTGACAATCTAAATGCATTTTTTTTGGCTATTTTATTGTATTTTTTTAGTTTTAGTAGACTATTCTTTGATCTCAAATTTCTTATTATTTACAGTTCTAATACAATTATTATTTATTTCTTGACTGCCATCTGAGATCTGATTGCATTAAACAGAGGTACCAATTTATATTATTGAGGTTATAAAAAATATTAGTTTTAATATACTACATATATTTTCATGTACTATATCCTACTCAATCGCTTATTTTAGAGCTGTGCAAATATAACAAATAAAATATCAATAACAATAAGTTTGTTTTGTTACATTGTTTAGCATTCTAGTAATAATATCATATATTAAAAAGTCCATCACAAATAGAAAGTCAAAATATTTGATTTATTTATTTTATTTATTGTCTTGAATACGGAAGAATTCTTTCTTCAAATTAAAAAGTATTATAGACAAGTCTAGAACTAATACATAATTATGAATAAAATAGTAAAAACATTACACTTACACACATTAAAAATACAAAAATAATAAAAATACAAATCCCAAATCCAGAGCACCTTAGTTGTTAATAGAATGGAATAGTCCTCAAAAGAGTATAATAATGTATACTCAGACAAGAGGCCACATATATTTGTTTTAATTTTTTGCAACCAAGCAATCTTGCATCTAGTGGTAAAGCATTATACAGTTTTATTTTCTCAATAATTCTATTTCTGCATAATCTATATTGATTTAATAACAATGTATTTTTAACTCTTATATTATCAGAGTGCACATCTGCTGCTGCAAGATATCTATTAATATTTTATTTATAGATAATTATAATGATGATTTTAAGTTTTTTTAAACGCGGTTTTCATAGATATCGGGTTTAACATAAACAATTAATCGTATTTCGGATTTTTTAACTCTAAACAGTTTTTATATTTTTATTCGCTGCCGTACACCACACTAATAAACCATATCGCATTTTTGATTTAAATAAACTATAGTATGTTTATTTAAAGTTAATCTATTTTTCTTTATGGCATATGTATTTTGACGTAACTAACAGCGCAATTTATTAATATGATCACACACCACACAAAAGATTAGCATCCATACGAAAACCCAAGAACTGGATCTGAGATTCTGGTGTCCTGCCCTCAACCTTATTTTGAAAAATTGGGATTATTGTTTTACTTTCATCAGCCTATTTAGCACTCGTACATATAAAAATTTTATCTTGTCAAGAAAGTAGGCCTGTCTACATAATCAAAGGCTGTACTTAAGTAAGTAAAAACGGCAAGAAACATTTCCCTGAACTCCATTAAGGATATAGTGCACTCTTTTATTATTGCATCAGTTATGCAAAGGCCTTATCTAAATCCATATTGACTTTTTTAAAAATATTTTATTTGTCAAAAAAGGAAACTAATTGGCTATAGATTACAGTCTGTATTATTTTTGAAAAAATTGGCAAAACAGACACAGGACAAAAATTCTCAGTTAAGCCCCTGTGACCCTTTTTATATATTGGACATTTTTTTAAAACTTGAGGCAAAAATAAAAAATGAGGCTATATCAGAAGAACTTTTTAACTAGTTTGTCTTATTTCCTTTTATCTTTTTACCTATTTGATTTTTGTGTATTTTTTAGTATTCTGGTATGTGTATTTCAATATTTTTAAATGGCTCAAAAGAATTTTAAAAACTTAAAAGTTGGTCACGTCTACATACGTTCCTTGGTACCTAGTATTGATGAAGTAAAATTGATTCTTTTTACACTAAACCTTGATACTTTGGGAATAACGGAAAGTTGGCTTTCAGAAAATATTTTAGATAACGAAATTGAAATAGTTGGCTATATCTTTTTGCGACTGGATAGAAGAACTAGTGGGGGAGGAGTTGGAGTTTACGTGAGGACAAATGTAAGAGTTCATAAAGTAGATTTGTTAGTAGAAATTTTTGAACAACAATGGCTTATATTAGAAATAAACAAACTTAAAATAGGCTTTGGGGTTTTTTATCGCCCGCCTCAGTTTAATATCCTTAGAGCATAAGAGCATTTGGACACTTCAATTTCATACATTCTTCCGATGGTAGATGAAACAATAATAATGGATGACCTCAACATTAACCTCTTAGAATATAAATCTGTAAATGAGCAGTTTGATTTTCTATTAGAATCATTTAATTTTAAGCAAGTGGTTATAAATTCGACTAGGTTTTCAAAGCAGAAAGCAAGTTTAATTGATGTCATAATTCTGTCAAATGAAAATCTACTAATAGGTAATGTTGAACATAAAGATATGCATGAGCACTCCGACCATCAACTTATTTATTGCACTCTTGCTGTTAATGCCCCAAAAATTTCCCCAAAACTTGTCACATTTAGAAATTTCATATTATTTATTTTTGAGTTTAGATAGGGCTGCTTTTGATTCCGATCTTAACGCAGTAGATTGGGATGAAGTGTTTAGTTTGACGGAACTACATGATAAGGTACAGTGTTTTACGCATACTACGCAACTTTTTGATAGGCATGCGCCTTTCACCACGGTTAGGGTAACAAAGCCGAAAGCACCTTGGTTTACAGACGCTTAAAAAAAATTAAAAATTAAAAAATACAGAAATTCACTGCTTTCGAAATATAAAAAAAACTAAACAGCCTGGTGATTGGGAAGTTTATAAAATTATTCGTTACATATTTATATCTGCAGTGAGAACTGAAAAGAAGGCCTATATTAATTTTTTGCACAGACATAGGATTAAGAAAGCGCTCTGGAATGGTTTGGACAATCTTAATATTTATAGTAAAGCAAAGAGCAATTCTACTTCAAACCTACCGGACAGCTTAAAAAATCCGGAATCAAATAACCAGTTTTTTGTTGAATCGGTGCATCAGGTGTCTACACCAGTTACAGCGGAGACCATTCGGGAATATCTGGGTGGCAAGGTCACGGATCAAAGGTTCGATCTAGAACTAGTGGATACTGGTGGCGTATCTGAAGCTATTTCGAAAATAAAATCGAATGCCAGTGGCATTGATAGTTTGTCATTCGAGGTGGTTAAGATGTGCTGTCCCAGTGTTATACCGGTGTTAACTCACATTTTTAATACTTGCATCGAGAAAGGTTAATTTCTCTCTTTACGGAAAAAGGCAATAGTGTTGCCACTGCCTAAGATCTCTAACCCGAATGATTGTTCTAATTTACGACCAATCAGACTGTATTGTCCAAGATTTTTGAGAAGATTATATACAAGCAGGTGATTGAATACATTGATAAATATAATTTGCTCTCGGAATCGCAGTCAGGATTTTGTCGTGGTTTTAGTACTGCCTCAGCTCTTCTTGGAGTCTTGGACGATATTATTGATACTTACGATAAGGGCAAGACAACAGCTTAGTTTTGTTAGATTTCAGCAAGGCCCTTGACACTCTTCACCATAATTTGCTTTTGGCGTTAAAAGCTCTTTTCTTATGGTTTCTTACCGAAAGCAGTTTCTTACCGAAAGGTGTTCCCCAATTTCCATTCTAGCCCCTTTACTTTATATAAATGGCCTAAAAAATAAAATTCGAAACTGTCGTATGGCTCAATACTGTGACGATACACAAATTTATCTACAGTTTACCAAGGATAATGTTTTTGAATCCATGGAATCATTGGGTCGGTGCTTGGTTGCAGTACATAATTATTCAAAATAAAATGGTTTAAAATTAAATCCTAAAAAATCGGCTGTCATCTATATTGGTTCCTTGGCATCATGGTATCGTATGAACTGTGATCTCATGATAGATGGTGAAAACATTTCGAATTTAAAAGAACATACAAACTTAGGTATTGTTCTTGACACAAATTTAAGATTTAAAACGCAGGTACCTAAAGTAGTTCAAAGAGCATATATGTCTCTAAGAAACTTGTACAAAAGTAATGCTCTCTTAAGTGTTACTCTAAAGAAGCAACTTTGTGAAGCTCTCGTCTTATCGCATTGTTATTATTCTAATTTTGTATATGGACCATGTCGTGTAGTAAGTACAAACTGCATAAAATACAAAATTCTTGCATTCGCTTTGTTTATGGGTTAAGAAGACGGGATCACGCAACTTGCAAGCTGAAATAATTAAACTGGCTCAATGTGCAAAATAGAGAAAAACTTCATTATTATTGTTTCTTGTTTAAACTTTAAAAAAACAATTATCCAGCCTACTTACGTAATAAACTTAAGACAGAAATCTCTAGACATAACCGAACAACACGCACGGTTTAAAATTTGATATACCCTGTCACAGCACTGCAATTTTTCAAAGGTCATTTTCTTTTTGTGCATCAAAGCTAATAAATACATACTTATATTATTAGTGACTATGTTAACAAGTCTTTTCAAACCTTCAAAAATAGATTAAAAACAGTATTGGTTAAAAGTCAATAATAAAATAGAGTACTTAATGACTGTATTCAACTAAGGAACAATTTTAATTTTATTTCATCAATTTATTTGTTTTTGGATAGTTTTTCTGTTTTTATTTTATTTATATTGCTATTATTGTAGAATATCATTTTTTTTTAAGTATTTGTATTGTTAAGTCAACTAGGTCATGCGCTAGGTAAGTTTTTTTTTCTTTTTTTAAGTCTAAATTTTTGTTTGTTTTTTTGTATATTAATTAAATATTTTTTGTATGTTTTTTTTTGTTTTTTTAAAAGTAGTTATAATAATATTGTAATTTTATGTGTACTCGGTTAAGTTAACAGCGTTCGCTGCCCTTCGCCGAGTATAAAATACAGGCCTAATTTATTTATTTATTTTTTATTTAATCTACAATATATATGACAAGAGTCATAATAAATGCAATAACACTATACAGTGCTTTTCTTTGAAGTCCCCCTTCATTTATTTTTTGAACGGTTTTCAAAAACAATTTTTGAAACTTGGCATAAGTAAATTGGTCTATAGATACTATTTTTAACTGTAAACTAGGTAGTTGTAAATTCCAAGATGGCGGCTGGGCGACATCTTGAGAAAAAATTTTAAATAGAAAGGGGAGTCGTGTGGTACCTCATTTTAAAGGTCTCAATGAGTACTTTATAACCCTGAAATATTAGACCTATATCTTAACTCGTTTCAAAATGGCGGCCTAATAAAAAAGTTTTTTTTTTTATTTTAACGTTTTACATTTTTATAATTTTTGAATAGGTAAAAATCAGTGTACGAAAATAAATGCGTCACTATTTTATTTTGACATAAAAACGACAGTTCTAAATGTCAAAATAACACATAAGCGCCATCTTGAATAAATGCATTAAATAGAAATCTTGTGTTACCTCATTTAAAAGGTTTTATTGAGTACTTTTAATATTTATTACATGGACTTGGTGGACTCCGTTTTGACCTGTCTAAAAGTAACAGCCAAAAAAATACACTGTTGCGATTTTATTAACGTTTTTAATAATAATATACAAATAATTTATAATTTTTGAATTTTGGATTTAAAGATTAACTTTTTGGTTTCTAAAGACTTACTGAACCGCCCTCGTATGTCACATTTCACGTTAAAGGTTATTGAACATTATTTAGACATTCCAAAAACCAAATAGCTATTAAAAAAACTCGAAAAAAAATTTTAAGATATTTTTCCTCCTACTCTTGAAAAGTAATTTACCGAGTAATTTATGTGTTATTTTAACATTTAGAACTGTCGTTTTTATGTCAAAATAAAATAGTGACGCATTTATTTTCGTACACTGATTTTTACCTATTCAAAAATCATAAAAATGTAAAACGTTAAAATCAAAAAAAAAAACTTTTTTATTAGGCCGCCATTTTGAAACGAGTAAGGATATGGGTCTAATATTTCAGTGTTATAAAGTACTCATTGAGACCTTTAAAATGAGGTACCACACGACCCCCCTTTCTATTTAAAATTTTCTCTCAAGATGTCGCCCAGCCGCCATCTTGGAATTTACAACTACCTAGTTTACAGTGAAAAATAGTATCTATAGACCAATTTACTTATGCCAAGTTTCAAAAATTTTTTTTGACCCGTTCAAAAAATAAATGGGGGGGGGACTTCAAAGAAAAGCACTGTATATATCTTCGGTTTTCTTATTTTTTATATAACCATTTTATTTTTATATTTGTTCACTGGTCTAAAAAACATAGAGGATTCATTCCCCATCTCCAGAGAAGTTTTGTAAATATTTTTTGAAGCCCTGTTCAGAATCTGGTAAACTATTTGTTAAATTAATGGCATGATTCACAAAGAAGTTATTCACATCATAAGGGTTCAAATTGGGTTCCAAACACTTCCTCTGCCTTCCAATTTCTGTGTCAAGAATACCTTATATAGTTTTACTTCAGTTATCAGAGTTCAAAATGTTATTTCTGTTAAATTGTTGTCTTGTATTGTAGGTTTTTTAATTATTTTCAGTGGAATAATGCATAACCCATTCATACGCAAATATAAGCCTACCTTTTGCCTCTTTAGACCTCCAAATACCCAACTACCCACTCTATACTTGTTTCCATAAGCTAATATTTTTAGGGGTAATGAAATGTTAAAATAATGGTAAAAAATATTATGGAAATATTCATATTTAAGCTGATCACCTTCTACCTGCTATACGTTCTATCAAGAAATAGAAAAGGTTCTATCATGACCTGGAAACCTCTCAAAAACGTATTGAGTACTCTATTAGATTAATGAGACGAAAATTGTCTATTATTAAAGGTAAAATCTTCAACTACAAGATTTACGGACCACAAACTGTGGCAATAGAATTTAATAACATCTTCTTGTTCTATAGAAACTTTAAATAAGTATATATGTTACGTCTAGAATTTAACTTATAAAAAAGTACAATGATTTCAATGATAAAAATTTTGCCCAGCCCAGTTTCACCTTTATTTCATACCCAGCTTAACTGGGAAAATAAAATAATACTAATTTAAATAATGCGCTAGTAGCGGCAATAAATAATAAAATAGTTACAGAAATATATGTCTCTAGTTCAAGATTCAAATAGTTTAAATCATTTGGGAAAAGTGTACATTCTTCAAAGCCGAAATACAGATCACACATCAATATGATGACAAGATCAAATACAGGAGCAGAAAAATATTTAATTTTATCAATCTATCTACCTTTTTATATGCACGAAAGATAGGAAAATGGAATAATTTACAGTCTGGCAGGTGTAAATATGAGCTATCTTGTTGTTTTTGTGTATGCTTATTCTAATCGCATTTACTTACTTTCTCTTCCTAACCAGTAACTTCACTCACCCTCTATAACTAATAACTATGATAGTTATACTCTAGTAAGAATGGGTTAAGTACTTTAACGTATTGCATCAATACACCACGACCATACTCAAAACTATAAACATTTCTGTTTGTAAGGGTGGGTTTTAGAGCAGAAGGGCATTTAAATACCTTTACTATGTCGCCAAGATTGTAAAAAGAAACCCGCCTTGGGATATTAGGGGTAGAGATAATTCGTGAGCCATTTCGCCACACACTGACCGCAACTTTAACCAAATCTTACAATTTATTCCCAAAAAAATAAACAGAAAGAACGAAACCCGTCTTGGGGTATTATGATTATTGATCTGAAACTAAGCACTAAAAGTAAAAAGAGAGAGATAATAGGGGAACGGAAAAAATGATGATCAACTTTTCACTATATCTCCGCGACAACGACTTTCCTGCGACTCAACTCTGGGAGAAATTCAAATTTTCTAATTTTGTGTTTTGTTTGTTTTTTTATTAGTTTTTTTTTACAAAATTTTTAGCAGTAAAGCACATTTTTTCATGCAAATTTTAAAATTTTTAGAGCATAGGTGGATGAAAAAATGACCCAAATAAGAAAAGAACACATGAGTTAACTGGAATTAAATATTAAGACTATGTCATAGCAGGCAATCACTGAGATGTTTCCAAATATCACTGACCTGCAAAATACTAAAACCGATGCTAGGTTGTCCCCTGTAGGTGGCCATAGACTAAAAGTTATAAGAAATCCCAATTAAAACCAATGTAACATAGGTTCTATCTACAGTATCAGAGACTAGCAAAACTTTGGATTCATTCATTTACATGAAAAAAAATTGTAAAGTACTTTATTTCTAGCATACTGAATTAATATTAGGCACTGGTCCAAATGATTAAATGTTAATTTAGTTTAATCGGATATGTTTATAAGCTTTACACAATTCGAGAATAGGAAAACCAATCACGCATCGCAAAACTTAGTCGAAAGTAGACTTACCTTAAGGAGTTTTAAAGAACGAATTGTGGAAAAATGTATTACTATACAGCTGTAAGTAATAGGTAAGGAAGTTGATCCGTACCAGAGCACTGTAAACTAAATACTTTCCTTTATCCGGTCCTCATAGCACAAAATTAAATTTAAACTGTCTTTTAAAAATAAATGCAGTTGCATATTATGAGAGGATGATTATCACAGCAGATGATACATTTAACCGAGTTGGTAATCTGGATCTACATTAATATATATTCATAATTATGAATATATAAGTTGCACTGGATTTTTTTTTATTATTTAAAAAATCATTATTTTATGGTAAAAAAAAACATCCAGAAAAAGTTCAGCAGAATAAGCACTTTTAATAAATATTCAATATCTAAGACATAGGTAAGTTCTCACAAGATCCGTTATTGTGTAAACTTATATTTAAAAAAATTTGTACATATGTAAATTAGGGTAACTCTATTGACCGGTTAAGAAATTCAATCCATATAATATGCACCTATATACAAAATAAATAAAAAATGCAAAAATATACGATATTACAAAAAGGGGGCTGAATATATCGTTCGGCGCCAAAAAAAGGATGAATTAAAATACGATATTCTTTTGAAAGTGGAAATAAGCATACTTGTGGGAATTTAAATCTCTACGACGGTTTAAATTTAAATTAACTTGGATAAGCAAGTACCTGTTTGAAACTTACTTTGAGAAAGTCTATTGGAATAAGATTTTTTACATCAATTCAAAGTTATTTACATAATAAATAACGGTCTACAATAAATTAGAAGACTTTGTCCAACTTAAACTGGAAATGCACCTTAACCACTAATTCTCTCAGTTTACTTATAAAATATATTAATATTGTTCACCCTGTATTAGATAATTTTATTTACTATTCACAAAAGTTAAACCATAATATTTTCTTTCAACAGTTTTCCGTTGACAAGGCAAAAAAGCGAAACTGATTGCGGGTATTTCTGGAAGTTATTATTTTGCATTTTGCGAAAAGATAAAAGAGGAATTTGTTGAACACAATAAACCCGTTTATTACGGATACATGCTAAAATGAAAATTAATACGCTGTTTACTGGAACAATAAAGGTTTATATGTATGTATACTTGCCAGTTATGTTTATATTATGGCTATGTGTATACTAAAATTTTGCTTAAGAGGTTAAAAATAATTTCTCGAAATCAACAAATTTCATTTAAGTGAAATGTGTCAATAAAATATATATAATCGTACAGTTTCTTTTTCTGCTTGTATTGTGAATAGAATACCCAAAAGGGAAACAATGAAGGAACTACGGTATTTTAAAAATCTTCCAATAAGGGACCAAATAATATTTTTTATGATATAAAAACGCTTTGATAAATGATTGTTCTATTGTCCATTTTAACCCTATTCGATACACCCTCATAGATTACGCATTAGGGATCCCTTTTTGGGTTCAAAAGAATGTGTTTTTAAAGAAAAGGTGTCGAAACGTCTTTAAGGAATAAAATAGTAACACGTGTTTACGAATCTGATAAATTGTACAAAAACAAGCTTTTTTCTTTTGTGCAATATAGATTTTTTGTGGAATATAGATTTAACGAGATAAAAGAGGGATTTAAAAGTTGCACATACATCGGTGATATTTTTGTTTTGGATTTACAAGACATTGCTGCTTTGGTTGGTAAATTTTTGTGAAATTTTGTTAGATTTGGGTTCTAAATTAAACTATAAAGGTTCAGGTGTTGAATCATACTCGGAATACTATTTTAAAAATATACGAAATTATGTAAGAATATTATCCATAAAAAATAAATTAAATAAAATGATAATGAATAAAATCCTTAAATTAATAATTAATTGTATAACGCAATTATTTAAATATTTATTATTAAAATAATATTTTCATAGTAGGTATCCTTGGTCAACATTATTTTTAATGAGGAATCGTAAAAGAGCTGAAGAACGTATACTTATAATTGGGACGATAAAATTTGATTTGGGAATATAATGATTAGCTTAAATAATATTTCCTGAAAAACCAGACATACAATATGATCTTTTTGCTTCTTCTATGATTTATCTTTATTTATTTTACATAAAAAGGGCATTTGTCCTTAAAACTTCAAGATTTATCAAATAATCGTTAAATACATTTATTTGTCTGACTTACATTGTCTCAATCTCTTTGTTTACAACCAATTTAATTATCTGAATATCAAGATTATATAGAGTGTCAGAGACAAAACGAGACGATGAATGCTCTTTTATTTACATGATGAAGTCAATAGACACAACTCTCGATACTGGAGCGACACTAATTCTCATTTATTTCGAGAGATACATACGCAGCGACCTCAAAAACTAAATGTATGGGCTGGTATCTTAGGAGATTATATTGCTGGACCTTTTTTATGAGTTACTTAAGCAAGATGATAACCTTCTGGAAAATGAACTGATGTATCAACAAGATGGGGTACCACCACATTATGCTTCTGCCGTTCGTCATTTTTTGAACGACGTATTTTTTGCCGGTGAGGTACCCTAGAATGGTCTGCTAGATCTCCCGATCTTATCCCTTTGGATTTTTTTATGGGGTTATCTAAAAACCAAAGTCTTTGCCACCAAGTCTGGCTCCCTGAAAGATCTTCGAAATAGAATTGCTAACGAATGTCAGTTAATAACGCCCGAAATGTATGCGAATGTGCGCAGATCTTTTGAATACATTTATATCTACATTTATTCATATTTCTTGAAAACGAATTGTTAAAATAAAAATAATAAAAATAGGGCTATGTAGATAATAAAATTACCTTTAATTCAAGATCATTCGACCCCTATTCCTATTTCAAAAATTGACATGGGTGCTCTGGAGGGTGAGGAGATGACGGCAGAGAAACGCAATTTCTGTCAATAAATGTCCCCGTCAATATTAAATTTGACTTCTTCGGCCGTTTTTCAGATTTCAGAAGATTTTCAGGGTGGACTGTTTTGTCTCGGACACCCTGTATGTATATCTACTTTGTATATTTCTAAGACTTGAGGAAACCACGAGTGCAGGACAGAATCAAATGGTTTACAGTAGTCGATTGAAACCCTTGCAAGGTTTCTCTCTTTGTTATTAGAATGACTTATATCTAAAATTACTAAGACTTATATCTAAAAATTTCCATGGCTTCCTTCTTGCTAAGATAATATTTAGTCAAAATAAGCGACTCGACAAAGTAACAATATGATAAAATAGTCAATAAAAATAAATTGTAAAAACCCAACATAAAAATTAAACGTATGTATAGTAAAAGAATAAATATTAATATAATAAAGGTACAAAAACATGGTGTATGTATAAAAACAAACATAAGAAAGATTTACAATTAAAAAAAACATTAAATTAAAAAAATTGTGTCAAAGTGGTATTCAATAAATCTATATTAGGTACCAAGGACAAACATAAACTTAACTCTTTAATTTTTTTAGGATAAGCACAAGCTTTGAACATCATTGGCAAATGACAATATATTTTTATGCTCTCATAAGCAATTGATAAGCTGAACGCGAAATTGGCAATAAAAGATTTAATACATTTCGTGTCAGGTACAATGGACATGTATAACATTGACGATTTTATGGATCAGAGACACAGTCTCTAAGATAAATAGACTGTATAAAGTTAAGATTTTTTCTTGTTTAAACAAAGGCTTGCAATAGTATTCATAGATGTACCTTACATAGCAGAGATAGCTTTTTTCTCAAGAACAAAGATAGAGTCCATTAGATACTGGCTACAAAATCCCCAAAATCATATTCCTTACCTTAGTCTTAATTAAACCAAGGCAAAATATGTAAATAAATGCCCAAGTTTAGTGGTAGTGACTCTCACTGCATAGCAGATAGATGGTTTTTTTGTTGAAGTTAATTAAATATGAGGTTTAAAACCAAGTTCCTTATCAATAACAACACTGAACAGAAATTTTGCCTCAGAGCTACACTCAATAGAAATATTTTGAACGACAGGATGCCTCCGATTACACCTAAGAGACAGGACATTAGTTTTGATCAAGTTGAGAAGAAGATTTGAGTCACTTCAGTCACATCAGGATTTTAGCTTTTGAAGATAAGAGAGAAAAGAGAGAGAAAAGCTTGTCTTAGAGCCTGTTGGTCAAAAGATTTAGATAAAATATTTAGAAATGTAAGATCAATTAAAAAATTAGAATTAAAGGTGGGTCAAGAGCTGACCTCTGATGTACGTTTCAATTATTTTTTCTGAACACATCTGAATAGCATGAAACAATGCAAACTTTTTGAGATCTACTAGATAATTAAGATTAAAACCATGAAATGTTAAGTTTTGAGTTATGTAAAGGTGTTGAATGACTTGTTGTTTGACTACTGCTGTATGGTATTTTGTAGAATGAATTTCTGAGTTTTCTTGTGTTGGCAACAAACCAGTTAATTCTTTTGTAAAAAAAGTACTTTATACTTGGTGGATAACTGCTATCTGGCTTTAATGAAACAAACGTATACTATATAAAATATGCCCATTTAATAGCGCCAAAGAAAGAAAAATTTAAACTGTTTAATTTTTCTTTTTTTTTCTCTTTATTAAGGCAGATGTAAAATATTACAATAATAACTAGTAACAATGATCCTTATAGTCAAATAATAATGATTTTACGGTTAGTTTAACCAGTATAGCATCAATTCAAGACGACCGAACTTGTAACTAGAAATATTTATGTTTCTAAAAATAGTTATAATAAAACTATTTATGAACATACACTAAGTTATTAAGAGTGTAAAGAGAAACACTCATCTTGGAATATTAGTAGTAATGAATCTGCACATCGAGAAAAACCTTCGTTAACAGTTAAAGAAACATCGATTACCCCTAAAAAACTTACAATATTACTATAAAATAGCCGATATAAAATAAGTAGCATACTTTTAGATTTTGATAATCGAATATTTGTTCCGCCAAAACTTCATTTGTAATTTTTTTTGTAAAACTAATTTATTTAGTTTACGGAACCTTTAAAAGATGAATATTACAAAATAGAGATATATATAATATAGATATAATCTTAGTGTACACTATTTTTTAATTTTTTTCTTATTGAAGTAATTTTAAAGCAATTTTAAATATCATTTATGAACACCTATAAAACAGACCAAATTAAATAAAAAACAAATAAAAAAAAATATATTTATTTTCAATCTTACAAAAAACTTTCAGTTTTCATGCTATATTTTACACTATCGTAAAAAAATTAAAAAAAAACTACAACACTTTGTGGCATAACCTTTATTTCTTATAACCTCAGCATATTGTCTTGGCATGAATTCAAAAAGACTGAATAACATCTTCATTCTAACATCAGAAATTTCATTCTATGCTTCTTCTAAGGCTTTAAATAAATCATTTTTATTGTGGAATATATTAGGATTTGATTATCTAAATTTTATCTCTAGGTGCTCCTACAAGTTCTCAATAGGATTCAGGTCAGGACTTTGAGCTGGCCACTTCAAAAGCCAAATTTGTGGAAAGGTAAAGGCCTGCTATCTTTATTAGTGGGCCAACATCTTTGACAGAAAAACATCTCCATATCATGACATTACCACCTCCATATCTTATTGTGAGTTTACTGTATTTAGGGTTATATCCTTGATTTATTGGATGTCTAACCCATGTCATACCATTCGATTCGTATAAACTAAATTTACTTTCTTCTGGCCATACTACGATTTTACATTATATTATTATAGCTCTAGTCTAATTGTTCTTTTGCGAAACTCAAACGCGCTTGTCTATTTTGACAAGCTAAACAGCTTGTCAGTTCCAGATGTAGAGTTTTTAGATCTACCTGGCTTCCAAATAATAGCAGTAGTGCTTTTAGTTTGTCACAATTTAATTTGTTTACAAACATCACTTTTATGTAGATTTACTTCTTTAGCAATTGCGATTTGTTTAATTCCGGCGTTGTACTTCTCAATTATAAGTTCTTTTATTTGAACTTATAAATTTATACCTCGAGGCATTCTGGTAAATAATTGAACTTCTCAAAAATTTAAAATAAACTGATCTGAACAAGAACTATTCAGTTAATAACGTGTGTACAAAAAGTTTCTTCATTTATGTCGACCTCAAAAAAAAGACTTTGCGTTAATTACTTACATTCCTTTGATAAAAATCTAGACTTTGTGTATATATTTATAGCTCAGGCTAAAATAAACATTTTTAATATACAGTCGCTCAAAAATATTGAATACCTTAAAAGATTAGAAAATAAATTAAAAGTTTCTCCATTTTTAGCCAGCACTGTATATAAGTACAAAACATTTTTTTTAAACTTATTATAAAAAATTAAACTCAATCCATAAATAATTATTCAAATTAATGGTTAACTAAAAAAATAAAATACATTTTTCATGATAGACAATTTCCATACCTGCAATGGCAGCAATGTACTTTTCTTCGGTAATTTTTTTTTTAAATCCCATCTTAATATCCAGCATGTCAAATACCTAAAATGAAAAAAAAATTTGCGTACAAGTTATTAGCAGAGGATATAATTTTTCTTTACTCCCGTATGTGTATGCATACAGGATGTCCCATAAATAATGGTAAATAATTTAACAGCAGATTCCTTTTAAAAAAAGAATGAGTTTAAGTTAAATTTTCCTAGTTTGAAAGTCAAAGACAACCAAGATACAGGGTAATAAAGTTAATGTAATTTTTTTGAATTCTAGCCATAAATTTAGCATTTAATGTTGATTTTTATCAAAATTTTGACAATGGGTTTTTTTATACGGCAAATTTTAAAATTCATCTTGTCAGGTACCGCCTACTTAACAAATTTCTTCACCTAAAGTGGAAAAATAAAATTTTATCTTGAGCGCATTGAAATGAATTGTATGATTGATTTTGAAGTAAATTGTATCAAGATTTTTGAAATGTACCCTTTTTTAAGCAAAACTGTTTGAGCAACGCTTATTTTAAATAAAAAATTAAATTATGCCAATCCTAAAAAAGTAAAAAAAAAATTAAAATGTTACTGGTGATACCCTTTATGACAATATTTTAAAAAAGTTTAATTTTGAGATTTGCCGAATAAAAAAAACTTTTGTCGAAATTTTGTTAAAAATGAAGACTATGCTAAATTTATGGCCAAAATTCAAAAATTACATTAACTTTATCACCCTGTAAATTGGTTGTCTTTAACTTTCGGACTACTGTAAAATTATTTACTATTATTTACGGGACACCCTATATAAATCATTTATTCTTGTATAGTCATTTTACTTTCAAATAAAGTGCCCTTTGGCTACTATGTTGTATGCTACTATTTTTTTTTCAAATTCATTGATAGATTACAGCTACTGCTCAAAATTTAGCTCCAAATTTAAAACAAGAAATGTGATAGAAAAGTTATAATTATATGCGGACCCGGTTCAATAATAAGATCTTAATATGTAACATTTCTTTATATGATTTTTTGCAACAGGGAAATTTCTACCCGCTATAAACACACAAACCTCCCATAATCTATAATATGTTAAAATATTATCTAATGAAAAATGAGAGTGATAGAGAGAGAAAGGTGGACTGGTCTTGGCTATTAGAGGTAGAGATAATTCGTCAATAACTTTTCACTTAGCTATCTGTAACTTGGCTGCGTACTCGAACTCTTGTACTTGCAATTAATCACCAACAATCTGGAGAAAGAGATACATCTAAGGTTATAAAGGATGAGAGCAAATAGAGATAGTTCATAAGCCACTTCTCACGTCGACCCAAACTACGACTCGCAACACGACCTACACATTACGTCTCGGTGATAACGACTTAAGTGGACTGTTTTCCGCAACTCTTGGACCTGCAATTAATCACCAACACTCTGGAAAGATAGAGAGAGATAGACTTATCTTAGGGTTTAAGAGGTAATAGGAAATATGGATAGCTCATAGCCAACTTCTCACATGACTCGAAGTACATGCTACAAAAAAAATGAGTAAACTAGGATTGCGTCCATTTTTCATGGGTATTTTTGTTAAGAGGGCGGATACCTTCATAAAACCAGAAAAGTCCCTCAAATCTACAACGAAGATGCCGAATGATCAAATGTAAATGTATAATTATTAAAGGAGATTAATAAAGAAGAAATTAGAAAGTTAATTGATCAACAAAAATAAAAAAAAAGAAAAACTCAGAAGCTGATGATACATGTGTATATGCTCAGAGACTAATAACAGTACATAATAAAAATTCTTTGTTACCTCATTAATTTATTTAAGTATTTTAAAAATAGGTGAGATAACGCCATTTTGTAAGTGCCAAGTCATTAGGGAAAAAATGGGTATATTTTAGCAAAGTTTGATTAATTTCTTCAATACATATGTTTTGACATAATAAATATAAAATTAAGTGAACTAATCAACTAAATACAAAGTTTCCTGCCAACTATAGAAAAAATTAAAAAAAAATAACTATATGAGTTATGACTAAAAACGACTAATTAAACACACGAGTAAATAATTTTTGTAAAATACTTATAACCCTTTTTAAAAAAATCTGACAGTTTCCTGTCAACTGTAGAAAAAAAAAATAACTATATGAGTTATGACTAAAAAAGACTAATTAAACACATGACTAAATAATTTTTGTAAAATACTTATAACCCTTTTTAAAAAAATCTGACAGTTTCCTGTCAACTGTAGAAAAAAAAAATAACTATATGAGTTATGACTAAAAAAGACTAATTAAACACATGACTAAATAATTTTTGTAAAATACTTATAACCCTTTTTAAAAAAATCTGACAACTAAAAACGATTAATATTAAAAAAACGAACTTTCCCATAAACTACTTTCCTTGCCATTCCCACAAAAATTAAAAATTTTATACACTCGAGACACATTGAAAATATCAAAAATTAATCCATCTTTTTAACAATCAATCATGTTGCATCATTAGTAATTTCAGGAGACCTATCGAGTTTCTCGTATTTTCCCTAACACGTACAAAGCACATGTCTACAACCCTTACGATACGCTGCTTAAAGGTAAAAAAATCTTTTTAAAAAATGGGTAGGGTGGGTTGGAGCTTATGTGTGGATACCTGCGAGTCAGCTGTTCTCTTTTTTTTAAGTACCAGGCATATAAAGTAAAATCATTGTAATTACCAGTGTAAAAATGTTAAGTGTGTTAAAATAAATAATTATTTTAATTTCAATATATTAAAATAATCGGTATTTTATAAATGACCTTTAAAATTTGTTTAAAAATTATATCTTAAAAGTACGTGTGTCTATACAAAAATATTATAAAGTTGCAAAATTCTAACCCACATTTAAACGTAAACTGGTTTATTTAGTTTTCAATTTCTAAGCGGTTTAATAGACTTACTCAGCAAAATATCGCGAAATTATGTCAATAGTATAATAAAGCAGACACACTGCTATTTTTACTAAATTATTTATTGAAACCCGAATAAATATATTATATTGGCATATCTTAAATGCAATATCAACATTTAAGATCTTTTTTTTTCTGAATATATATTGTATTTGAGTTTTAATTTCTCAGTATAATAAATAAATGTAAAACGTTTAAAATGATCTGGTTATCATTAAAGTCATCACAAGCACGATATATTCGTTTTCGATATTAATATTAACTTATACCTTATATTTAAGGAAAATAATAAGTATCATTAAATTAATTGTGAATAAATTACAAAAAAAAAATTATTGCTTAAATTATCTAAGAGATTTTTTAAGTTAATGGACATATCAGTCAAAACAATACTTCAATTAAATGAAAACGCATTAACGTATTTTGTAATTTTTAAATAGAATTAGAGAGACCTAATGAAGCAGAATTGTGTAAAATTTACCAAAGAATAATACTGTAGCTTAAAGAAAAAGCATAAAAATTATTTACTACATCTACAAATAAGGAACCTATATAAATTCTGAATAGGCCCTTCAATGTGAGACTTTGGGTCTCAAATTAAATAAAAAATTTTTTCAAGACCTCTTACCTCTTTTACTTTTTTTTAATACAATGAATCAATGATATATTTAAATATCTTAGGATTGTGAGACGTGGTAAATGTTATTGAATAGTATTTGAGAATAGTTAAAAACATGAAGGATCACTCACTCTTATTCTCAAAATCATCCTGTCAAAACTGACTTGAAGCCTTGAGTTCAGAAAACAGTTTCAGATTATGAGAAAATAATTAAAATTTCTAACAAAAATTAATATACCAATAATAAATAAGTATTAAAAAATATAATTAATAATGAATAACTAGATAGCAAAGAAGAACTATTGGATAAACATTCTTTTATTTTTAGATATTAAAATCTATTGAATAAATAGTATCATATAGCTAATAAATAATATTCTTTTTAAAACCAATAGCTTAAGGTTTAGTCAGGAGAAGTGTGTGCTTCACTCTATTGAATACTTTCGAGAAATATATACACAGATTCCAAAGGAATCTAAAGTTTTCAATAAATTAACAACAAATTGACCATTAGTTTGGACAAACTGCAAGGCTCTTACAATGCAAATTCAAAATTTCATCAATTTCAAGGCTTTAACTAAAGCTAAAAAAAGAAGCTTATAGCTCAATTAAATTGATATTAAATTGGTTTTTTAGGTTCAACAAGGCCATATGGTTTGGAATTGCATTTTGAGAAGAGTGTCTAAAAGTTGCCTTTAGATTTTATTATAAACCTTTCTCAAAAAAAACCTGAAAAAATATTGATATCCAAAATGTAAAAATAAGACCAATTTTACCGCGAATTTACATCTCTGTTCAAACATTTATATTTCGTATGTAAATTTGAGTTTTATTAATAATCAGATTAGATGAAAAATAAATTAAAAAAATAATCCTTAGAATAGGCCAAAATATATTGTTTTATATTTGAAGTATTTAAATATAAAATGTTTTATCTCGTATTAATTAAAAATAATCATATAAAATCTGACTATGATGACTTCACCTAAATTTCAGCTGTATTATGAATAAAAGTATCTTGTAGTGCAATGAAAAAAACTATTAAAATTATCAGTTTTTTCGCTATATTGAGATTTATGGTAAGATCTTATGAAGAAGCTATCGTCGTTTCAAAATGTCAAATTACAAATAATAATAATAAATTATATAAATACTGTATTTTGTTGAATAAACACAGAGAAAAAATCAAATACAAGAAATCTACAAAGAAATAAGGTTTCAAATAATAGTTTCTATGTAAAAGAAAAATGCTTAACCCGACGCTTAAAGCATTTAATGTTAGTGATTTCCTTTATGTCGGTAGGTGAACTATTAAAGATTATGCACGAATTACAGAAATGGATCTTTAGAACCAGGTAAAATGATTTCAAGGTATAGATAATAATAGATCACGATTATCATGAAGAGCACAATATCTCATCAGTTTTAAATATAAATATTTATATCTGTACGAGTTATATATTTTTTAAGGCTTGTTATATATAAAGTGTAATTTTTATTTAAGTTAAGCTAGTTTGACTTTTTTGCAAACTGTGCTATATAATAATTTTCTCCTATATTATAAGCAAATTTTAATTAGGCATTTTGAAAGTAAGGTGTGATTTATAAGAGATAAACCTGAACCCGGAGTCATAGTTTTGCAAGATTTTGTATTTATTCACTGGGTCAAATGTCATAATTTGACATTTTCATTTTCAGAATTGACATTCTGCAAGTAAAAAATTAGTATCTTAAGAAAAAAGTTTTGTTCTCAAGTGATTATTTGTATGGAAAGTCTGACAATAGTTGAGAAATATAAGGTAACTTGACCGATCCCTATCTTAAGCTATCGGTGACATGAAGAAGTACTTATATGAAAATACGTATTATTTCCAGCAATCAAGTACATTTTTTAATTAAAGAAGTTTTCAATCAGATAAATATATCTAAATTATCTAAAAACTCTTGCACTACTACTAATAAAAAAATACTAGTAATATTATATGAAGTAACTAGTATATCGTAGTTTATCTAGTATATTGCTTAAAATATCTATATGATGCACATTATAAATAAATAGATAATTCCATTTGAAGTTACTGTGACTATAGCTGGCAATGAAAAACCTTGTTCGAGGTCTTGTTTATTAGGTCAATTAAAAACTGGCCATTATTATGAGGAATGTAAATATAAGGCTTTTCGTAAAGCTTTTGTTCAAGTTGTGTTGATTTTTACCGAATCAAAAGGAAAAGATTCGTCTTTGAAAAAGTTTCCTTAATTTTTCCTTTTTTATTTGGCTTATCGATAGGAAATATACAGGGTGTTACAAAATTCCATCCAAATATTAATTTAAGAGCATATTTTCGAAGTCAAAATAAGACTTTTTTTCCTATAAAAATGTGTCCTAAAATGCAAATTTTTTTTACCCGCTCAAAGTTACAGCCTGCGCAAATTTAGATACTTTGCACATGTTATAAGGCCTAAATATGCGTTGCTACAAAACAAAATGCAGGGGAAAATAAAAGGGAAGACAAAGAACATCTTGGCTCGGAAACTTAAGAGATTGGTTTGGACTACTATCAAGCGAACTATGTATAGGAGCTGTCAGTAAAATAAGAATTGCTCTGATGATATCCAACTTCTGACGACGACACGGTACTTAAAGAAGAAGAAGAAGAAAAAGGAGAACTCAAGAAAAACTTCCGTTCCACCATTTGTACAAAATTAACTAATAAATTCCTAATACAAAAAAGCGGATGCCCGTTGTTTCGACTGACGTCAAGAGCCAATGGTTTAGATCGTTAATAATAGGATAATTGCACAATATGGATTTTCGACTACCTTCATCTTGAAATCAACATAAATAACACTAATATAATAGTTTTTGAAAGGAATAATTAAGTTTATAGAATGAAATATTTAATTTATTTGTAACAATTAAATACATAGACATAAAACATTATACATAAACACAATTTATTTGTTCGATTATAGCTTATATTGTTTTATTTAAATTAGTCTTTATATGTTTACCCAATTTTGTAAATTAAATTATTATTATTATTATTATTAATTATTAAAAATATATATTTTCCTTGTTACCAATATAAGTATAACCTAAATCTCACATGGTTTTTTTAAATTAGATTCAAGGTTAAAGTAAAAAATTATTGTTACATGAATAAATTAAAATTTTAAAATAATATTAATATATTTTTAGATTTTAACTTACACGTACTATTTAACTAAACTTTACGACGTACATTTCTGATTTTTCATTATTAGTTTCAGTTTGAATTTTTAATCATACACTTTTCTTTATTTATTAATAGAATAATAAACATCATGGTGGCCTCATGCAATAAACTATCAAGCAATTCCATTAAATAACGTAAATACCCGGCTATACTCAAACATCAACAAAACTATACATTGTGGCTACAAAGTTGGTTTAATGAGCACTTTTATCAAGTTAATGGCGGTTTTTAATCAGCAAAATTAAAAAGATTTGCAAGTCGTAAATATCTTCACACACGAGGGCCGTAATATTTATCAAAATCTCGACTTTTGGATAATTTAGGCGAAGATTATATTTTTCTGTAGACTAAACATTCGAAAAGCCGTCGAACTTAAGAAACGGCTTGCTGGCAATATTCGGGCCGGGTTCGATTACGTTCGTGACCGTTGAATTTGCATATTGAATATTTTTTATAAAATTAATTGAAAATGAATTTAAAAAATATTTTATATAATATCAAAAAGTTCTTAAAACGGCGGTTTTCTATATGCAGCGTCTGTTGAAATCATTATAAGAAAAGGCTTTAATCAATCAAAAATTTATACGCTCAATCAGCCAGCTAGAAAATTCTCACCGAAACAACATTACATCGCCCCAACCATTCTAAACAATTACTAAAAATTTCTAAAAAAAAACGATTAAAAGTAAAAAATCATCGATCAAAATCACTTCCTAAAAAAGCGGAAGAAATCCAAAAGAAGGGGAAAGATTTTGTCAAAAAAGCGTATATCCGAAAGGCCAGACGGCGTTTTGCGTAAGTGGGGATCATAATGTATACTGATGTATCTTATTTCAAAAGGGGCTCACAGGTGCCTTTAATGAAAGGTTCACTAGGGTGTGAATCGCATGAGGTTAAAAACGTTTCCAACGTTTGCTAAATTTTATTTCAATTGAAGGCTAGATGGCCAGAATTTTTGAAAAGTTTTTGTGTTTTAATGGGTAAAAATTAAATCACACATTAAAGTGTTAAAAGGTGCCTATTTCGTACAGTAAAATTTCTAAATATTCATTAGAAAAAATATTATTTTTAAATAATAATTTGAAATAAATAGGCATACATTTAAAAATATTGTTATTTTTAATAAAACTTTTAAAAATTAGTATACTATAATATTGATAATGAAACTAACAGTTAACAATCAAACACTAAAAGACTACATTCTTTAAATGTGCTAAAGCTAACTGAACCAAAACTTTTTTATAATTTTTTAAATGATTTTAATATTTAACGGCAAAATGTTGTAAAAAAATTTATTTAATAATAACATAAATAATGTATACATTTTTACTTAATTTTCCGAAGATTTTCATAAGGGTATTAAGATATGAGTACACTATTATTTTTTATTTCTCAGTTTTAACAAGGTTACAGTACTTTCGACATCCAAATAACTCCTTAATAAATGTATTAATAAGTAATAATCTTATGATAAAAGGTTCGATTAGGTTAAGGTACATTGCAATTGGTAAGGTTGCGCTAAGACTAGACTAAACAGCCTTTTCGCTTGATGTAAGATAGTTCCAAGGGTGGCCTGCCTAATTCGTTCCAATGCTTGAATGCTTTCTTGGACATTATTCGCCAAGTCAATCCTATGTTTACCTAGTTTTGAGTATCCAATATTTTCCCATTAAGGCTGTTATGGGTTTCTTACTTACTGCCCCAATACTGTCTGTTGCCTTTTTGGTAAGATTTGATATACGTTCTGTTTGGTTTCTATTTCAACAGATTCATTGTCTCAGTATTGTTTAAATGTTTTCCTTGTGTTCCTAAGTTACTATTTATACTACAGTCAATATAGCATTTGAAAATGGAAAAAAATGATCCCTGGTCTTATACTTTGGGAGGCGAAAATGGTCTATTAGAAAAGCTTAATTTCACAGATGTGTATCCTCTTCTCGTTGTTTTTGAAAAACGCCAAAGAGTTTATTGATTTAATTTTCTGGCCAAACGGTAAGTCTTAGAGAAAATTTTGATAGGACAAAAAATGTATAAAATTAAATTCCGTACAATTTTGGCCTCATGTTTTATTTAAAATTGAATATTATAGATTTACTATTATAAGTTATTCATAAAAACCAACATGGCGAAAATTAACCTAAATAAATGTCATTAAAAATAGGGTCATTATATAAATCTATTTAATTTTCTAAGAAACGCTAATTCCAAGTTTCATATTTTCGACTTCCGTCTTCTGATTTAACTTCCTGAGATACACTACTACCTAAGACACTATTCGTGCAACATTTCGGCATTTCATACATTTATTAAAGCTTATGATTTCGACATTGTCGATAATATTTATTTTTCTTTTACGTTATATTGTTTAGGTTAGAAGGTATAACGGTGGTATCTGATTGGATAATTATCTAACACTATGAAAATTTAAACCAAGCTCTGTTGAATAAGTAATATTATTAATGTTCTTTACCACGCTCTTATTTCTGACGTGCTACATAATCTAGTACATATTATGTTTTAACAGCTCTTCTCGGTGAATAAAGAAATTTAATGATTTAATCTAACCTTGACTAACTAAACTAATAATTCGACATTTACTTTATCATTCAGAAATATATGTCCAAATTAAACAAAATTAAAACCAAACAAAATAGCTATTCGTCTAAGATCGTCTTCACTGCAATGGTTTCGCTTAACAAATATTTTATGTTTTTAATAATTTTTTGAAATTTCCAAAATAATTTTCTTTCTTTTAATATAGGCTTCCGCCTTAAGATTTAGCCACTTTATAGTAGCTGATGATAAATATTTACTTTATTTTATTTATTTATTTATTTTATATATCCACATACATAAATATAATGCATAACATAGACATACGAAATTTTCGAATTATGTACCTAGATAACCAAATATCTGCATACAAAAAATAATAATTAAAATATATGTTAAACATTATAAAAAAAGGAAGTACAATAATAAAAAAAAACAAATGAATACTTATCACAATACCCCTAGCCCTAATTTATAACACAAAACTCCAGGCTAGATAAAGAGTTCTGTAAGTTTTTCGAAAATAAAGTACATTTATTTTAGTTTACATAATTTTTTTAATGTTTTGAAACTATAAACACTCTTGATGTTGTTTGGAATTAAATTAAACATTTTTGGTGCAAGATAGTTAAGAGATTTCTTGTTCAAATTTCTTTTAATTTTTGGAGTAACTAAGTTACGCAATTTTCGGTATTATAAGAATGCTTTATATAGTTGTTTATTTCGTAATATTTCTTAGTAAATCAGCATATCTCTAACACATAGATTAATCGAGCATCAAAAATATCACTAAAGTTTAACAGATTTATTAAGTAGACCTTATTTTTTTCAAACAACGGCTTTAGTATATATAGTTCTGCACTACGTATATGGAATTTAAAAAGTTTTGATACAGATCTCCTCATACAATAATATTATATCTCATAAGTGACTCCAACGCTTTATATACGAATATTAATAATTTTTTGAACAAAACTTGCCTTAAAATATAAAATGTTCTTAATAGCTTTCGAATATTATTAGTCTTGTTGTCAACGTAGTACTTAGTTCTATTGTCTAGTTTCTTAATACAATAAACACCGTGCCTCGTATGCCTTGGACAATATATCAAAAAGCCGGTCATGGAAGACGGTATCAAAGGCCTTTACACTTTTTATTATCGTCGAGTAAATTTGTAGTTTATTTAGTGGGCTGATAAATGGCGTTTGTGGTACTAGATCCACTAAGAAAACCATACAGGGTATTTCAGAACTATGGGATCAAACTTCTGGGGGTTGTTCAGTGCAACAGAAGAATCCATTTGAGTATAGGAACCCATGTCCGGAAATGCGTCACTACACCACTACGGCCCTAAGACGCGTTAAAATTTATAAAAAACATTAATTACCTAAATAGAATCTGCTGCATTTATTTTTACCTTTTGTTCATAATACCATAACAACAATTATTTAAAATCAACGCTTATCAATGTTAATTCTCAATGTCATGTTTAAAAATTTTATAGCTTACAATTTTTAATGATTTATTGCTAATGGAAAACTTTACCAATCAAGAATTGGCGGATATGCATTTGGCATACGGAGCAACAAACTGCAATGAATGAGCAGCATCGCGGTTGTATCATGAACGTTATCCCGAACGACAGCATCTTGGATACAAAAAGTTTATTGCGGTTTATCGGCGGTTCGCTAAGACAGCATTGTTTAAGACCAATATGCATGATACTGGTGTTGCTCGAACCGTAAGAACGGTCGAATTTGAAGAAGAGGTGCTTCCGCGAGTTGCCTATGAACCATCAAATAGCACACGTGACGTCGCTAAGAATATGAATACGAGTAACGCTTATGTCTGGCGGGTACTACACGAGCAACAACTCCATCCTTACCACTTCCAGAAAGTTCAAGGTATGACTGCAGTTGATTATCAGCTTAGAGTTTAATTTTGTCGATGGCTTCTGGATCACATCATTGCACAACAAAATTTTGTACGATATATTTTGTGGACCGATGAAGCCTCTTTCACAAGAGACGGTATTTTTAATAGTAGGAATAGCCATGTTTGGAACGAAGAAAATCCTTATGCAATTTTTCCAAGAAAACATCAGAATCGTTGGTCTGTCAACGTATGGGCAGGCATTGTTGATGATTATTTAATTGGAGGAAGTTCTCCCAGAACTCCTTGAAAATGTTCCACTAAACGTTAGACAGCAAATGTGGTTTTAGCATGATGGAGCGCCGGCTCACTTTGCTGTACAAGTACGCGAGTATTTGACTCAGCGGTTTGGGCACCATTGGATTGCCAGAGGTGGAGCAGTTTCTTGGCCTTGTAGGTCACCCGATTTAACGTCGCTCGATTTTTTCTTGTGGGGACATGTAAAGTCTTTAGTCTACGAAACTCCAGTAGAATCAGAGCTAGACTTACTTGGACGAATAACAGCAGCATTTGAAAGCATTCAGAATGAGAATCAAATTTTTAGTGTAGTCCGCCGAAATCATGTGCATCGTTTAAATCGGTGTATTGAGGTTGAAAGACATTTTGAACAATTGTTGTGACAGTATCATATACAAAAGGTAAAAATAAATACATCAGATCCTATTTAGGTAATTAATATTTTTTCTAAATTTAAACGCGTCTTAGCGCCGTAGTGGCGTAGTTACACATTTCTGGACATGGGTTCCTATACTCAAATGGATTCTTCTGTTGCACTGAACAACCCCTAGAAGTTTGATCCCATAGTTCTGAAACACCCTGTATTGGTGTTTGGATAATAAGTTTTTTTTTCATTAAATACGTTAATAATCTGTCTAAGACACTTTTTGAAGATTTTAGGAAAATTATTTATTACGCTAATAGGTCGATAATTGCTGACATTAGCTTTTTTCAGGATTTAAAAATACGCAAAACAACTGAAACTTTAAATTGTTCAGGGACTTTACTTGCGGCAAAAGTTTAGGTTATTAATGTGAACCAGGGGATGAGTTAAAGATTATTGTTCCTTTTTAATAAATCTAGATGTAAAATTATCAATACCAGGAAATCTATCTATCTTAAGACTATTTATTTATTTAACTACTTCTTCATAACTAGATTTAAAATTATGAATTTACTTACTTATAGATTGTTCTAAATATTAATTAAAACTTTAAAAGGTAATTTAAAAATAAAGAAAGTGACTTCTTGGCTTATTTTATACCTTAAAACTCATGAGTGGCTGACTAAGCAGTCCTTCGCTACTAGACTCAATAGTCTGGTGTAGTTCACACCTCCGGGATATCCGACTTGCTAAATAGTTCTATCAGTTGATTGGAGGAAGCCTTTTTTATAGCTTAAGGCGACTTAAGTATTATTTCTGGTTTTGGCTAGTTAAAGTTTTCGGATAATTTTCTATTTTAATCAAAACGACTTCTTTATCTTATATTGTTTCAACCTCCCTGCAACACTAATAATACATTTTAAGTTTTCAGGTTCTACAATATAGACTGTCCTACAAGGTGTCCAATGAATTTTCATCAGCTAAGACATATGTCGAATGCATATCAGCTACTTTAAGGTTCGTAACGATATTCATAGCTCAAAAAAAACGTCATTTTTTAATATCTAAGTTTAAAATTTTACTTTATCATCTAACATAACAACTAATTAATCAAAACTTTTCACTTCTGAAAGTATCAACCTAATGTTTATCTCCTTAATCAGAATCCATAGCAATGCCTTATGAAATTTTTATATTTACTTTCAAATTAGGAAAAAGCTTAAGAACATTTTAAAAAACAGAAATGTGAATAAAACTGTAGCAGCTTTAAACAAATCAAATTTATCTTTTAAATAATATAATCTACTTCTGTAATCTGTATTAACTTCAAGTCATAAAATAAGCCAAGTAATAACCTCCTTTAGTGTTGCTATGATATTTAGGAACATCCCGTACAGTTAAACCATTTTCTGATTTTTGAATTTCAGTTTTAACAAATTTTCATGCAAAATGTGTTTATACTCCTTTTTTTATTCTATAACTAACCTGTACTTTTTCTTATTATGTTTTTCTTAAGCTAAAATAACGTGTAGATATTATTTGTTTGCACTGTTTTTCTTAATGGATGTAGATTCCCTAAAAGCAACTCCTCTCCGACTAAATTATACTTTTTCTTTCGAAATTGTTAGTGAACAGCGTATGCAAGCATCATTTGCGATATCTTTTTCATTACAGCCTTAAACGGTGTCATTTGATTATTTAATTATTTATAATCAATGGCCATTTTTGAATTGGCTGCAAGTATCTACGGTAGAGTTTAATTGCTTAATATTATTTATTGCAATAATAATATTTTTTTTCTTTTACTTTTTCAGGCTGAATCTCAACATCGAAAATTAATTATTTTTTTTTTTAATTTAATAATTGGGCCCTCTATTTGGTGTAAATATTTTTGGTAAAGAAATTATCTGTAGCTAAAGTGGCGTAAGACTATTAATCTCTTTTCAACATTGATTTACTTCGAACCAACTCTTATACTCATTAATGAGGGGCTCAATGTGTGGCAAAGAAACAGAAAGCATGTGTTGAGCCGTAATTTCTTCACCATGTTTATACAACCTTGCAAAATGAGAAAAATAATTTACGCTTTTGGGGACACTTTTTAAGGTAATAAATGGATATAAAGACAGCCACGGGCACACGGCCAGTGTATACTGTCAGCCGGACGACTTATAAACGAAGTACCAAACCGGAAATGCAAATACACTGATTTAAATGATCGCTTTGCAAGAAATATGTGCCTCGGTCCCATAAGGTAATGCAATGCAATGCATATGAGCGCATAATGAAATAAATGACAGAACAAGAGTAAAAACTTGCCGGACCGCGTGCCGGCGACTAGCCCGCCCGATCGCGTACGTATTAAGGCCGTAATTTGTTATTGTTTGCGTTTGAAATAGTTTTCGCACTGTATGCAGAGGCAAAACAAATTTGTGATGTATTATCGGTTACGTTTTCTTGAAAATAATTTACATCTATTTATTTTCTGAGAAAAACCTGAATTCCTTGTTCGATATTCTAAGATCCGCATGTACCATACACATGGGTTGGGCAGAATAACAACAAATAATAAAAAGATTTGGGTTTGTCTTAATAGATCTACCGCGTATTGTCGTCATGATTAATGACTGTAGAGGACACTTCCCAGTTAGTTGAAGGTTTCTATTTCTTAAAGTTTCTGAGATAAACCAGTTTTCTTCCATGGACATGCAGTTTGCTAAAGATCAACATAAGTGACTAAGTTACTCATTACTTGCAACAGTACTTTTTACTCTCCACTTAAACCATAAAACTCTTTGTAAGTGAGAGGATTTTTATGAGAAAGTACATGATGCAAATGGTATTTAAATGATTTAACTCCTTCCCAAAAGCCACCAGAAGATTGAGAATGCACGGAGTTAAAATAAAATGTCATGTCATTTTGTTGGTTTTAGAATAACATTGAAAATAGGAAGTTTGTTGTAACTTTCACATTTCACTACCCGCTTTAACGAAATATTAATTTATTATCTCATAGGGATAATTTATCACAACTTGATATTATCTATACAGATCTGTAAAAATCATTTGACAAATCAGATCCACAGATTCTGTTGTATAAGCTTCAGCTATACAGGTTGGCGAATAGAAGAGTGCACATAAGCATTATAAATGGCAACACCGCCTTTCGCTTACTTTCTGGTTGATAAGCGGCGCGGCGGATTCCGATCGTCTAATTTGCTATTTTCGGCACGGCACAATCAGCAGACCTCATTTTGTTGTGTGATTGCACACTGCACAGTTGAGTCTTAAAGCGCTGTTTAATTTTTTTTATAATTATCATTATGGCTGTTTATACCCCTTTATATTGTGGCAAAGAATGACACTTTGTGACACCATGATAGAAAATGCAAATAAAAATGAAAATTTCTTAAAAATAAAAATATTTTGTTTTCAATTAAGTCCTCTTTTTGATTAAATGGACAAAATCATTCGATTGTTCGTTACTGGTCCCAGCAAAACGAGCACAGAAGTTTTAGTTCCGTACTCAGTACCCTCAAAAGTTGAATGTTTGGGCTGGTATTTTGAGCGACCATATTATTAGCTTTTTTCGCGGGGACAGTCCTGGACAAGTTCAGAATTACCTCGCATGCGCATTGTTAAAAAGAGCGTTCGCAATTACTAGTCCTGGAACTTCTAGTTCGAAATCCTGCGTTCGCGGTTGTTTGGTTACTTGTTCAGAATCAATCTGTTACCAGTTTAATCGATCCTTGGACTCTCATTAGAATTTTGAGTTCTACACTTGCGCAGTAGATTTTTAATAACATGTATGTCGATTATTCACTCTTATTAATCACTTTTGTGATTATTTTCTGGTAAGTGGTGCTTATTTCATTTTATTTCAAATTTAAAACCAATATTAGTTGCTGTTACAAATAATAATTGCTTGTCCTACTGTTTTTTTTTATTAGTTTTATGGGTAGTTTGTTACTTAAATATTAATTCCTGTTTTAATTCAATCGATTTTGTTTTAGATTAGTTATCCATGATAAAATTACCATGGCTGATCATTTATGTTCTAGTGATGAGGACTTCTCAGAAGTTACAGAAGTTCCCAAAAATGTTGGATATTTTGAAAACATTATCCCACAATTTCATGATAACCTGTATTTTCAACATTTTCCAACGAGTTCCCTGACGAATGAACTGGCAGATCGATTTGCTGCATCCCCATATTATAAAGAACAGGAAGGAGACGCAGAAAAAATAACTCCATTAAAATTTATTACAGTATTTCTTAGCCATTTCTCTGCTTTAAATCTTTACTGTTTAAAGAAAAAAAAACTTTTCTAAACTAAACAATCGGAAAACATAACCTATACTAACCCAAACAAATTTAGATGTTGACAGTTCGTGGATCCTTCGCGGTTGAAATAAATTCCGAACCGGTTATGAATCACGCATGCGCCTATCCTTAAAGGATGAAGAGTTTCTGACTGATCCAGGATGCGTTCAGAACTGTCGCCGCGAATAAAGCAATTGATATTATAATTTTTCATTAATGGTACTTGGAACGCCGAACAATACAATGAGTTGCTACAAAACCAAGTTCTTCCTGCCGTTTAACTTCTCCCTGATATAGACCTTAGATCAGTGTATTGTCAACAAGATGACTGTCCTGTCCAAAATGCGGTTAGAGTAAATGAATTTTTAATAAATACTTTTTCTAACCGTCTTATTAGTGGGACTGGCAATATTAAATAGCCTCCAAGATCTTCCGATTTGTCATCAATTGACTTTTATTTGTGAAGTTATCTTAAAAAGACTGTTTATAAACATTGTTGAATCTGCCAATTCCATTTTACCTCAAACTCTTTTAAAAGTAAGAAACAGCTTTTACGATAGGTTAAACTTTTGTTTAGCTCAAGAAGCAGGTCTCAAAAAGCCTTTTATTTAAAGACTTATTTGTTAGGTTTATTATTTAAGTTTATGAGTTTTATTTTCTGTTTTTTTTATAATGTTTACGTTTATTTTTATAAGAGTTTATTTATTATTTTAATAAGAACAACGCTTTAATGTTCAATATGCATTACACAGCATAAAAAATTGAGTTTGACACATGTAATTGCTGCATTAGAAAAATATTATACCAATACCGCTATTTTTTTATTTGCCGCAAGTGATACAGTCTCCATTGGCATAACACCCTTACTAAAATGAAATTTGAAATAATCGATCTTGAACCTCGAATATCAGCGTACTATCGCGATGGCGGCGTTGCAACATCTCGCCTGTTAGGAACTTATTATGTGTAGTGATCCATTAGCTAATCTGTATAGTCTAACTAAAGGTCTTATATTGTTATTGAGTTCATAGTTATCAGAGCGATTAAAGTTTCTTACTGTCAGTGGCATTGAATCAAGTACATATCCACATCAGTGGTACATCAAGGGTCAGTGCTTGGCTCACCTGTCTTTGATTTTTTTACTGATGATGTGTAAGTCAGGTTTAACTCATAAGTACTTCTTTATGCTGATCTTTCTGATTTGATCTTAATTTTTCTTTTCCAATAAACTCAATGAATGCCTGTTCATAACTCCAAAAAGATTTTAATACTCTGCCTGGTGCAATAATAATGTATTATCTTTAAATATTGACAAGTATCAAGGTATATCATTGTCATTAAAAGCAAATCCCGTACAGCATAGCTACTCTATAAATATTGTAATATTAATTGAATCAGACTCTTTTTTTTGATCTTGAAGTGACATTTGAGAGTAAGCTAGCCTTAATCAATTACTATGATTCCAAAATATCCGAGTCAATCAAGACATTTGGTTTTATCCTTGATGTAGCTACTCTTAAATGGATCAAAAACGATCCAAGGAGTTG
Organism: Anthonomus grandis grandis; assembly: GCF_022605725.1. NCBI lineage: Eukaryota > Metazoa > Arthropoda > Insecta > Coleoptera > Curculionidae > Anthonomus > Anthonomus grandis. The sequence continues at coordinate 9,083,113 of NC_065554.1, read as the reverse complement.
GGGCAGACATAGTGAGACCTAAATCACATAAATCCGTAACAATGAGCAAGAATACAACAATGTGTTAAGCGCAACTATACGCGATATTGGAGACTGTGAAAATCCTATCTGGAAGAGGATACAGGATAGGTTAAGATATTCCTGGATAGCCAATTGGTTCCTAGGGCTCTGAAGGGCTACACAGATAGGTCCAAATAAGACTCAGTCAACGCACGACTCGGAATCAGATCACTCTGGCCTACGTACCAGGACATGAGAGGCACGCCGGAAATGAGGTGACCGACATCTTCGCAAAAAAAAAACTGAGTGGAAATTTATTGGACACACCCCATATTTGGTAATCAACAAAGCTTACCTTAACGGAAAGATTCGCAGTGAAAAAGACCAACCATGGGCCAGACCCCATTACACTACATTGCATTATATTACTCTTAAATGTCTTTTCTTTTTCTTTATCATATCTAACATGGAGTATGCCTTGATAGTCTGGTCATCTGAATATAATTCACATATTAAGGACCTTGAAAGGATTCAGAGGAGGTTTTGAAGCTGCTCTACTTGGGTGCTTATCCTTTTCAAGGACTCCTAGAGGAAGACTTCCTTTAATTGTTTAATATGCAATCCTTTTTTAATTAGAAGAAAATATTTGTCACAAGTGTTTTCACGTAAGTCTGAATATTCAACTTCACTGTTTTGAGCTATTATATTAACCCCCTAGTAACAAAATCAAATTTCTTATACCTCGTCAATCATCACGTCAAAATTGATTCTTCTATTTATGTAGAGCTTCAACAAATAAACTACGGCTTTCTCCCATGATATTGTGTGAACTACATAGGTTAGCAGAGGTTTTAATATCTCCCTTAAAGAAATTAAAAAACACCTACTTTATCTTTACTTTTCATGCTCCTATATTAATCTGACGTTCCCTTTCTGTTGACTATCCCAATAAGATTTTAATTTACGTATTTTATTTGTAAATCAGGGCAAAAAACAGAGTTTGATAACATGCAAATACTTTTCTGATATCTGAAATATTTGGGATAAATGATCACATCCTCCCCCGGGGAAAGGGAAGGCAGTGCGATTGCCGTTTGGCATGAAATCTATGATAGTAATTAAGTAGTAAGTAAACAGCTTTCTTTATTTGTCATTTAGTATGCTTGTCAATTGGTCAAAATAAAATTATTGAAAATACTTATTTTACTACTTATGTTATTTTTGTTAAATATATCATTTTAAGAAAAATTGCGCATGTCGACAAAAAAATTATATATATTATTATTTTTAAAACATGGACATTTCACAGCTTGGAAAAACAGCTTATTTTTATTAAATTTAAATTTTTATTAACATATTTATATTATCAGATATTAGTCATATGAGTACAGGTGCGATTCCTCTTGCATTCAATTATTCAAGTCAATTATTTGATGTAGGTTGTAAATTCCAAAAATCTGGTAAGAGGATTTTGAGGATTTAACAAATTTACAATAAAAATACCTAAAAGTACTATAAGAAAGTAGGAAATAAATGTTACATGAAATAATGATTAATTATTTTTGAATAATTTCTATAAGATTTCCATTGAATCTGTATGTGATTCTCTAAATAGAGAGATCTCTAGATCTTTAGATCTTCTTCTTCCAGATGAAAAATTTACTAAATATATGAATTAATTAACAGGCATTATTATGTTTTGAAGGCGGTCAAAAAGAGATTCATCCAAAAAATTAACCTGATAGAATAGAGCTCCCATGAATATGAAACGGTAATAAAGAAACTGTAACGTATTTGAATGTGAATAATATAACTGCAGCTTTCAGTTAATTAACCTTCTTCAATGCAAAAATAGATTAAGCTTTATGAATACTTTAATACTTACAATACTAACTACTCTTATAACTAATTCTTCTCCAAAAATTCTATTTGAGACCTTTTTAGCCCCCATATGTATTAAAAATCAAATTATTATTAAATTAAATTATTATTTTTGCAAGATTGCAAAATCTTTTATTGATGCAATAATTTTTAAAAATTATTTGAAAGTGTTTAACAAAACGCAATATGCGTAAAAAGTATTTTGGTAATCTTGTCGACTTTATTTGAACACTAAGAATCTAGAAATTCATAAGGAAGTTATTACCTAGGCAAATAAGGTTTTTACTAATTAGATAAATAGTAAAAATTACATATTCATTGATTAAGTGATAAATGTGTAATCTTAAATAGAAAATAATGTATTAGTCTTTATTATACCGGGTGGTGCGTCGCTGAGCGGAACATAGGAAATCCCATGTAAATTTTAAGGGGGTCAATTATTGGCTTCTCTTTACATTTTATAGAAAAAATGTAAGATAACTTTTTGAAGAGACCAATTTGGCAAACTCTCGTGCAAGGTTTTAAAAAATTTTAATAAGCCAATCTTGAATTATTCAATTAAATGTAATTGCAAAATTACCAAATTTTCGGTTCAGGTAAAACCAGACACCAGCCACCAGCAAACAATTTGTTATAAGGCTTTGTCAAATCTGACAAAGCATAATGCCACTTAATTATGGCTATTTTTTCGTCGTTTGAACAATTCATACTTGTTTTTAAATATCGACTCTCACTGATTTATTGACACTTTTTCTCACGTCAGTGACAATATTCATTTTACTAGTGCCCGTTTGGTTTTACCTGAACCGAAAATTTGCTAATTTTGCAATTACATTTAATTGAATAATTTAAGATTCGCTTATTAAAATTTTTTAAAACTTTGCACAAGGGTTTGCCAGATTGGTCTCTTCAAAAAGTTATCTTACATTTTTTCTATAAAATGTACGGGGAAGTCAATAATTAACCTCCTTAAAATTTACATGGGTTTTTCAATGTTCCGCTCGGCGACGCACCACTCGGTATACAAAAACCCCAATACAACCTTGTAAAATAAAAGTTATTCTAATGAATTGCATAATTATGTTTGCTAAAGTGTTATCTTCTATTATATTTTATCTTTTTTCTTGATTTTTTCAAATTATATTTTAATTTCATTCATCTGTATGATTCTAAAAACTTATTATTTTCATTGGCTCAGACAAATAAGTCTTCAATTAGTTATTTATCTAAAAATACAATTGAGTAATATGCAAATGTCAAGCTTACATAGCATACATCAAGCATACTCAATTTATTTAGTATCGAATAGAACCTCTATTCGACGATGATGGTTCGGCACGCGCCGGGCACCTAAATGAGTACCCGTTTCACGCGAATCATGGATTTCTCGGACGACGACCAAGAATCTAGCCTGTCGTACCAGGAATTTTTATTATGCCCATTAAGTCCTATTACATATGAATGGTTCTAAGGGACACGTCACTCGCTTATATGCTTACCTGGTGCTACTGGGCTTGGCCCGGCGTCTGCTGAATTTTTATTACACAATCTCGTATTTATTTCTGTTGTTGAATGTGTTTTAAAAAATACTACTCATTTCACTACTATTAATTTCTAAGATATTAGATATTAGACAAGTATTCGAATAAAAGATAAATTGTATTTATATAAGTTTTTTTAACCTAGTATTGCATCAACTACCTGATATTTCGGAAAACTAACAAGATGAAAATAAATCGTTCATTTTGCTTAACGAGACCTTCCATTAAATAGAGAATGACTTAGGTTTAAGAAAATAAAGAAAAGTCTCTTTGTCAAGAAATAGAAAAAGGCGTCTAAAGGTTTCACTTAATTAAAAACATCGCCAGACTTTTCAAAAGACAAGCTTTAAGTTTTCCTAATCTTGCGTATTTAAACTATGTAAAATAAGAAATATTATAAGTAATACAATTAATAACACTCGCGAAAATTAAAGTAAATTAATTATTCAAAGTTATGGCACTAACATTTTCTTAAAAGAATCTTAAATATTGCTTTAACAATATTTAGAAGAAACTTTAGAAAAATATGAGCTTTTATTCTTTCCTGAATATGCGCAAAGAAGTTAAATCTCTACTGTTTTATTCACTAGGAGACACCTATGAAAGTTGCATGAGCCTTTTATCAGTATATCGATCATGGCGATCTGGGAAAACAAAAGGGATACGAAGATGGTTAAATCAGAGAAAAGTTACGCATTTTCAAGCCTAACAATATTACAGTTACAAACTTATTACCGTTTACAAATTTTTCAAATTCCGGTAGTAGATGGTGAAATGATGGCGCTGAATATGATGTAGTAGGCTATTATTACTCATGTTTCGAAATATTAAATTAAAATCACGTTATTGACTATTTAAAAACTTGATTTTTATACTTGTTGATCACTTTATATGTTAATTAATTAAACAAATTATTTAAAAACTATTTACTAGAAACCCAAAAAATACTAACTTTTTATAGATAACGTTCAAACGTTCAAACAAATTACCATTATTCTCCAAATACATCTTCTTACTGTCGAATTTAAAACACTTCTTAACAGCTCAGGTGTAATGCTCTCCAACGCCTCAAGAATTATTCTCCTCAGCTGATACTCCCCTAGAAAAGAAAATCGAGTGGAATTATGACCGGCAAACGAGAGAGCCATGGAACTGTTAAATGTGTACTTATGCACTTTTCCGGAAATTTACTCGATAGATACGCGCGCACGATTAAGGCTTGGTTCCGCTTGTGCAGCAGTCGCGTGCCGCGATTGCTTGCAGCCACTCTCGCGCTTACTACTTGCTGCAAAAATGGTTCAAGTGTGCAGTGTAAATACAACAGTGAAATTCAAACTTCAGTTTATTTAGTTTGTTTTGAGCATTATTGTTGAGAAGATGAATCGTGGTACTTTATTAGCTGTTTACCTATTAAATGAAAAATAAGACGGAACTATTTTGCATTTATAATTCACAGAAATGTTCAAAGAAGTCGACAACATATGATGTTTTGACGAAGAAAAATTAAAGAAACTTACAATAGTTTAATATCCAGATATCTAATGGACAATAAAAAAAAGTTTCAACAGTTCTTTAGACTATTGAAGCAGATATTATGACAACGCCTATCAACATAATTCCACGACCGATATCAGCTCAAGAAAAATTAGGTGTCACTTTGAGGTAATTAAAAACTTATGATAATTAGTACATTTAACTTAGCCTAAATTATATATACCGTTTTTGATCGTTTTCAACCTAAAGGTCATCATATCTATATAGATGAAGCGGAGATCTTTCTTGCTGTTCGGGTAGATCTTTTGGTTGATTTTGAGCAATACCAAATCTTTGTTCTTGCGAGTCTTCATAGAGGTTAAATGAAAGTCTGTCTTGATGTTGCGGTAAATCTAATCATTAAGATGTTAGCAATTGTGAATTATTGACTGTTTGCAAGTGCTGAAGTTTTGCTTGCGCAATTAAATGCAGAGGTTCCCACTTAAAGCAATACTTCTATAGGACATGTCTATATCATCTTCTTGGGTAACTGTTTCGAGAATTTTCTCTGTGGCCTCTTTGTTTTCTTCAAGTATTTTTATAATGCTATCATCCGTTTTTCTTTTATCTCTTAAAAGTTTTTTGGCAGGCATGCAGGTACTTGCCATACTAGACGTCAATAGCAAAGCAGTATTTGAATATTCTAAATCAATTATTTCACTTCGTGTTTTTTCTACCAATCTACTATCTAATGTTAAAACCGCTTTATCAATGCTTTCCTGGGTGTCTTCCACTATGTAAGATATTCTACTAAAAACCTAATATCCAAATTTCAAATTATTTGGCAATTTTATTTAAAGAAAACAGTAACTATCCTTATCATCTTTCCTCTAGAACCTGTTCGAGGAAGGATAAGTAATCGAACAGAGGCCATTTTTTGTATTTTAACAAGCTTTTTTTAACTTGCTTCTCCTTTTCAGTCTCTTGTAAGTATCGCGAATAGACCAGACTTTTTGCAGTTATTACCTATAAAAATGACATAATTTTCTAATTTCAGATACCTGGCAACAGGCGAATCATTTACATCCCTCGCTTTTTGGTTCCGAATTTCACACTGCCATATCTCTACAATTGTTAGTGCTGCTCTGTCTTTGATATGTAAAAAATTATTACCAGTTTTATTACTTTCTCTCAATAGAAGTATATACAAGCCGAAATCGATAGAATTTTGAAGAAAGATGGCAGTTTTCCAACTGTGTTGGAGCAATTGATGGGAAGCACGACCGTATAGTGTGTCCGGTGAACAGTGGATCTCTATATGTTAATTATAAGAACTACTTTTCGATTGAGCCCTTGGCTCTGGTCGATGCTCTGGCATATGGCAAAGAAGGTGACAGCGAAATATTTGCAAAAAAAATTGTTTTCCTCCAGAAGATCAGTGCGGAGTACACAGATTTGTTTGCTTTTCATCATTATTGGGGATGAAGCCTTTCTTCGACTTCATCTAAATATTATAAAGCCCTATAACAGAAATCGGGCTCGAGAAAGTTTTTGAAAAACTGTTTTTAATTACAGGCTGAGTAGAGCTAGAAGAGTGTCAGAGAACGCTTTTGGATTTTTATGAGAAACGTTCAGAGTTGTTTTTACGCCACTTGTAGTTAAGCCAAGAACCGCAGCTCTTAATAATGGCAGCAGCGTATCTCTATAAATTATTGAGAGACGATTTTGATGACACCCGAAGAATTATTGCAGAACTAGACCAGATACAGCAACTGATCAGGAAAGAGCAAATATGGTACCTTTAGTAAGAGGTGGTAGATATGTCAACGCCAAAGGATTTTTCGTAAAGGACAAATTTAAAGATTTTTTTGTGAAAGAAGGAAAAATACCTTGGCAGGAAAATCAAGTTTTAAGAACTTAGTGTTATAAAGTGTATTCGCTGTAAGTAGATTCTACCCCAGTAAAAATCTTTAATTTTTGACGTAGTGATCCACTATAGTTTCACTAATTGATAATTTTGTTATTATTAAATTTATTAAGCTTCTTAAATAAGGAAAGCTTAAGGTAGTAAAGTAGGTAAGTAAGTTTCTGAACCGGCAGAATCTGCTGTTAAATGGAATAATCAGATATCGGAAAACTGTCAAAATAATATTAACTTTTATTTTTTAAACACGCCGTATATTATTTATCATTCGAACTTTATATATCTGAGATTGGGATGAAATCCTCTATCGAATAAGTAAATAATTTACGGAGTTAAAAAATGAAAGTTTATGTTATTTTGACAGCTTTACGGAATTCGTTTCTCGAATAATTTACGGAGTTAAAAAATTAAAGTTTATGTTATTTTGACAGCTTGACGGAATTCGTTTGTTTAATTGGATAGAACATTCTGACGGTTCAGAAAAGCCCTTGAACTTTCCTAATTTGAACACCTTTATAAATTCAATATTAACGAGGCTGGTCAACATCTGGTTGATCACCTTACATATTTCAATATTCTAATTTTTTTATTTATAACTATTTTCTCAGATATAACTGTTCGTAAGTCCTTAAAGCGGATTCAAGTTCTTGCAAAATTTTTTGTAATACATACCTGTTTTACCTTCCATGAGAGAGGCTATTTTATTCCACACATTATGTTTGACAATATTGTCTTTATATTTTTTTATCTGAACTGTCATATAAACATTTATGGAATAACACGATTACAATAAGCGTCATTTCCTTATCACGGGAAAAGTGTTTCTCACCACTCATATTTCCTAATTATAGAAAAAGAAAACTTTCTTATTGGAAAATAAGTACTTCCAAATTCCAAGACAAGACGTGGTCGCAACGACTTGTGCGTCCTGACTGGTTTTCCTAGCAGTGAATGCAGCCGGCATATGCGATGTAACGCATTTGACGAGGTAGCAGAACCAGTGTCGAAAGGATATATCGATAGTGGACGCAGCGGCTGCAAGCAGTGGCTGCATGCATCTGCTGCACAAGTGGAACCAAGCCTTTAGGGTGAGCGGGCGCACCATCTTGTTGAAACCGATAGTTTCTAACCTTTGCAAGCGATAAGCTGTCCAAGATTGGTTGATTCTTCCAAATCGCGTTCCAATAAGTTGCGATAATGCTCCGAGGTAAGAGAATTTTTGTAAAAAAAGGAGCCCCATATATTAAAAAAACGGTGTTGATGTCTAGCCATTTGGTTTCCTCGGGGATTGTCCCTTGACCAATAATGGGTGTTTTACCAGTTAAAAATTCCAACACTATTTGTGACCATACTCTCGTCCGACCAGGACGATATGGGGAAATGTTTCATCTTTCTGACATTTCCTGGCGTACCATTGACAAAAAGTTCTTCGCCTTTTTCGTCTGAGGCTTTGATAGATTCAGAAGTTAAACAGCTGGAATTTCTGTTTTCTCAAAATAAAGTGGGCCGGAGATTTTGGTATTTCCAGTGGTATTTTCAATTTTTCTAGCAGATTTCTAGACTAATTTCTAGACTCTTTCCAGATTTTTAGTTACAAGTAATACTACATTTTTTTTTTCTTCATTGCAGGGCTTTCTCTCTGGATAGTTATTTAAGTATGTACATAAGACCAGCTTAAACAGCGATGATGAAGCAACATTCAGAATTTAATAAAAATCCATTTTATCCAATTTAAATATTAAAGTATCATAGTGTCATACATAATAAAATATGACATTTAATACAGAGAAGTTTCTCCGAAACAAAACGTCGTACGAATAAATATTAATATGAAGTAATATTAATATTTATTTCACAAAGTTTATTAATAAATTCATAAGTGAAACTTACAAACTTCACAAATATAGCCCTTGCTATCTCTCTACTTGAAAATATTGATCCAGGGATTGACAATCTCTATATTCCATAATTACAAAAGATCTAATTATGAAAAATAACTGTCATATTTTCACCGCTTTTTTAAAGAGAAAGAGCTAAACGAATAAAGGGCTATAAGAGAAAGCCATTAATTATGTTTAGTGCATTATTGACTATAGTTAACTTGGCTTATCTGTTTAAAAATTTAATGTCAAAAATCTTATTTAACGAATAGATTTTGTTATGCAGACTTTGTTTAGAAAACCAAAGAGTGTTTTAAACAAAGTCTCAAACAAAAGATCATCAATATAGTGAGTTTTTGCTCTAAAAGTGAAAAACTGTAATGTCGACTTATTTATTTGCTATATTTTATAAGCTTGGAATTTCGAATCAAGAAAGAAGAAAAATTAAAGGTTTTAAACGTTCTCATGGGGCTGATAATTATGCATTAAATCAGAACTGCAACTTCTCATAAAATCAAAAATTTTTGACTCGTATTTTCAGAAATTAGCTCTTAATGACCCCTAAATGTTAACATAAATAATAGGATGTATTGAAGGCGATATTTCAAAATAAAAATATGTCTACCTACTAGTTTTTTAAAATTTACTTTATCAATGAATTTATTCATAAAAAGCAATAACTCTATGATTTATGCCCGAGCAGCCTATTCTATTTAGGACCGATTGAATGTTTAAATGAACAACACCGTAGCCAAGTACAATTGTGCATGTAGGAAAATAAATTTGAAATTTCAATGAGCCGTTGTTATATCGACAAAGAGCTGGAAAGAACGGAATTATAGACACATCTCTGTAAAATTGAATGGGCAACTGTCACCTGTGAGAAGGAGTGCCGCACTCGTATCTTGCGATCCGCGCATTTTAAACCCACACTCGTTATGGGGCAGTCGTGTTTATAGAGACTTACAGCTCGGATAACGTACTACTGAAAGTTAGTAATAGAAGTTAAGTATATAATTAACTTAAGTAATAGAAACATCTTATTATAATATAAGGTTGAAGACTCTACGTCAATTGGATATGTGTAAGTGACAATCTTGGTTAAACCAAGTAAGAATTTAACTAAAAAATGATGAGAGAGCTATACAAACCTAGCAAGACGTGTATAATAAATAACATACCTCTGAATATGAAGAAGTGCAATTGCATATCAATCTTAATAAATTGCAATAAAGTAAAGTACAAATATAGGTTAAGTAATACTTTCCTAGAGCATGTGGCTCTATGAAGGATCTAGGGACAAGACGATCAATTGACAACAAACTCATATTTAATGTATATATTGATGAAGTTGAATCTTCCTTAAAATTTATTGGTTCCATAATTAGGCTAACAAAAGAATTTAAAAGATTCGGCAGTCTTATTATCTAATTAGAAATCCTAATTAACTCTAAATTACTTTATGCAGTAAACATGTTGTTCTCCAACTGTAATAGACAGATTCGAATATATGCAAAGCAGATTTTTTAGGAATTTAATTTCAGAATTGTCGGCTTTAAAATTGATGACATATACTCTATAAGGGGTAAGACTATCGGTAGTTACTCCTACAAAAATTTAATTTTTTTAGACACAGTGTTATTCTAAGCAGCTAGCTTTTTTATTTAATATCTGCAACTATAAGATGGATGCACATGGATGATCAACTTTTAAGTAATTTAATAGACAGAAAACCATCAAATTTCTAATTTTATGTAAATTCTTCATTTAATTTTCATTAACCTGTATATTGTACTCTCGAGTTGTGAACTTGGGATATGCTTAATGTTTTTAAATCTATTACTTTATTTTAATCTTCTTTTATAATTTTTTTTGCTAAGTTTTTATAGGCTTTGTATTTAAGGTACCTTATCCCTCGATGTATCTATTTTATCAAATTACTTTTTGATCTGTCAATAATTAGTTGCCCTTTTATTAGGAATTTTTGTTACACAATATGTCCAGTACCAATCTGGCTTCGTCTTAGCCATCAAGTATCGAAAGCTTTAGCAGATTCACCATAGATGCTGTGGGAATTGTTTTGATGGCTCTTCTTACGCCTAGATAAGTTAGTTCTTTGTATTTTACCTAGTTTCTATTTTGCTGTCTTTGGCTAAATACATACAGGGTGTTCATTTGAAAACTTCCCACTACGGATTTATCGAAAACCATTGTTTAAGAAAACGCCGAAATACGTCAAAAGGCTTGTCAAGGGGGACAACTTTCTAACCTAAAATTACTTCACCCTCTGCCCCTTAGGGTCATCCTCTTAAAAATTTTAAATGGCAAGGGGTATCGAGTAATAGCTTGTTTAAAAGGTCTTTCGAAGTATTTTATTTTGACGTTTGATTTTTTTAAATCGGTCGCCCTATCTATTTATCTAGAAAGTCGTCGTCTAGCCATTGCCGAACGGGAAGAATATAGTGATGATCATAGCATGAGCGCCGTCATGCTGGAAATATATTTCAGACGACGAGTTTCCAGATAAATGGATAGGGCGAAGGGGGCCTATAGAATGGCCTGCTAGATCTCCTGATATAACGCCGTTAGACTTTTTTCTGTGGGGTCATTTATTTGAACTTTATTGTGTTTACTCCTCAACCTGAAAGTTTGAATGAACTTCGTCAACGCATCATCGACAGCTGCCATAATATCCCACAACATGTTTTTGAAAATGTCCGTCAGGAATTTGAACATCGCCTATATCATTGTTTGGCCAAAAACGGGTAACATTTTGAACACTTATTGAAATAAAAACTGATATTTTCATGTTTTTGTTTTCTATCTGAACAAATTAAGATAAACAATGATTTTTATAATTTTCTCGAAAACTAATCGACCGATTTAAACAAATCAAACGTCAAATTAAAAGATTTCGAAAGACCTTTTAAACACGCTATTACTCGATACCCCTTGCCATTTAAAATTTTTAAGAGGATGATCCTGGGTGGCAGAGTGTGAAGTAATTTTAGGTTAGAAAGTTGTCCCCCTTGACGAATCTTTTGACGTATTTCGACTTTTTTTTTTAAATAGTGGTTTTCGATAAATCCGTGGTGGGAAGTTTTCAAATGAATACCCTGTATATAATGGTTGGGCGCATTATCCTGGTGTAGATTCAGTAGACCATCCTGGGTTATAAGCTCTACGTCTGTGTAGGCAGTTTAGCAGGTGTTAATAATCATAAGGATGGTTTCCAAACGCTTGTTTTATTTAAGTGTTGGTTCCAGCTTAACCTAACTAAATCTAGAGTAACCCCCAAATAATAAACTTCTTCTAACATCGGAATTTCTATATTTTCTCATTAGATGCCTTAAGCCTTTTAATTTTTCGCATATTGGCATTATTGTAGATTTATAAAGGACTGATGTGTACATCTTTCTTCTGTATCCATTTTCCCATAATGTAGCATTTTAAGCCCCTTTTACTGTTGTAATAAACGTGCCTTGATTTATTATAACCAAGTCATCTGCATATTTCTTATAGTTCTGGTATTTGAGTTGGTTTAGTTTTAAGGCCAGCCCGTTCATATTGCTGTTCCGGCAGAATAGTGACTTAATTATAAACTTTTTAATAAATAATTGTTAGGTCGCTCAGGTGTTTAAAAAATGTTCAATACGTCACAGGAAAATATCGGTATTTTACGACGCTTTGCTAAATGACAGTTGCGTCCATTTACAAATTTGACTTGTCCTAGTAACATTTGAGTTGGATAAATAGGGGCACATTATTCAGTCGCACCAAGAAAATTGGATGAAAGATTGTTCGCAAGAATAACGTCGAAAATTTAATTTGTGTTAGTTTTGCTAGAAAACTTCAGTATTTTTGTGTAAAAATTTGGTAAAATAACGACGTAAGTCATGAGTATTTTATGTCATTGTTATTCCGAAACATCGTTATTTTTCTTTGATTTTTTGTAATATTAAGACGTAAATGTATTCTAATTCATTATTCTCCCAAAATGTTGTTGATTTATAGGCACATCACTATATTTATATTCATTATATTTATCAGCTCACAGAGCTCATTATTGCTTTGAAATTTGACTATGATTTTTGACAGAAGTGTCTTTAGCTTTTTTAGTATTAACCAAAAAATTAAATTAGAATGTTTTTTTTTACAGCTTTGATCAAGGAGTGCTATTAAAATTGGAAAAAATGAACTCAAGAACATCATATTTGCAAATTTCAAGAAAGTGGTCTACTTTTAAATTTAAAGATTTCATTGATTCTGGACCTGCATATAATATGATAGTAGGATTTCATAAAAGTAATTTTGAAAATATTACCAGTTTTTCAATTTCACCTCCTCTTAAGGTGGACAATAATTTAAATAAGATTAATTCAGATAATGTCCCTTTTTCACCTGGTTGGATGCTTCCAGCTGTAGATTTGGATATCTTATTAACTGAGAATGGTTCAAACTTTAATCATTATTTAAACGGTGGTATAGTATCAAAACCAACAAGTCCTTCCAAATACATTGTTGAAAGTAGAAGCTTAACCATTTTCAAATTAAGAAACATTTCTAAACATTACATTATAAAGACGCAGATGGTGATCATGACTCGGAGCATAAAGATTTTTCTTCGGGTTCAAGTTATATCTTTTATCTGTCAGAGCGTGAACTTTCTGCAAATCGTTCATTTAATAAAAACCCTGTTCTTCACGAAACAACGTCTAACAATTCAGAAACCATTGAAAGTGAAAAAAAAATTTCAGTGCTAAAAGGGCAAAAAAAGAATCTGCAACCAGGATAATTAGATAGGAGTATAAATTAAAAGACTGAGTGGTCACAGCTATACGTCAAAATGAGGAAAAATAATCAGCCAAAAAAAATGAGAACGCAATGTGAGTGAGATTGAACTGTGATCTATCACGTGCTAAAAAAAGAGAGAACAATCCAAAAGATTAATAAAAAAAATAAAATAAAAAAAAATCTAAAGCAATTGAAACCGTAATTGTTCCAATGGATAATAGAGGAAAGCATCAAAATCACAACACCATTATACTAAAAGACAATATTATACTACACTAACAAAATTTATAGATGGTGGCCTTTCTATAGCAGAGTTATATCAAAACTATTCAGCACAGAGGTCTATTGCAAATAATCCTTCACCAAACTATGATAAATACTCAAGAATATTTAATAGTAAGTTTAAAATCAGGTTTTTTTTTACCCAAGCAAGACTAATGCGACCTGCGTGAAAAGTTAAAAAAATCAGAAGAAACTGTAAAATCAAACTTTGAAGATAAATGTATTCTAGATGTCATCATCCCGAAGAAAAAGAAGTAAGCTGAATTGAAAAAGCCAAAAATAAAGAGATCAGGTTAGCTATTTATGATCTGCAAGTGATGCTATCGGTGCCCACTGGACTTCTTCTTTCTAAAATAAAAATAAACCGATTCATCGAGTTCTTGCAACAGCTTTTGTTAGCCCTATGGTTGGACCTTTGGTGTGATACTCAAATTACGAGACAGTTTTACTACTAACTAATTAAATTAATTAATTAGATGCATACGAAAGTTTAGCAATATTTAAAAATTAAAAAAAGATTCTTAACAGGGATAAAAGTCCAATCCTTTATAGTCAATTATATAGTTTAGTTAGTGTTTAAGATTTGTTTGGCCATGCTTCATTGCATTTTCCGCTTTATTAGTTACGTCATTGGTATATAAAGCTCTTATGTTAACAGTAGGTATGTGGATTTAGAAGATCAGCTGGGGCCACTAAACGAACGCCGTTTTATTACTTATTTTAATCGAATATATTGAGGTTAAATGTTCGGTATTTGGTAGAAATTCAATCGCGAGAATTAAGCAGAATTCTGATAAGCATCAATATTTTATTGTTGTTTCAAACATTGCTAATGTTGGCCATTTTCTTTTTCGTTATGACACCCAGAAAGAATAAAAATTGGATATAATTTTAATTTGTTTAATTAAAAATATTTTTTTAATATAATAATATAAATAGAATAAAAGGAGCTATTGTTATTCAAAAGGGAAGTTCTTTTATTTTGAACGACTTTGTTGGTTTCAAAAACTGCTACACGAATAATCATCTAGGATATAATATAAAATGGGACACTACCAGTACTCCCAAGAAGGAAGTGTCATTTGTAACTGTCAATCAAAACTGTCTCGTAATTAGATTTTATTAGTTTAGCAATTCACTCTTCCAAAATAATTAAGATTTTTTTTTTTATGTATATAGTTGCTACATATATCTATGCTGTTCACTGCCTCCAGATAAATTCAATTACATACAAATATCTAATTCGAGGCCATACTCAAAATGAAGAGGATGCCAGGCACAGTGTTATTAAGAAGTCAGTGACAAAAATTTAAAAATCTGGCTCGATTTACGTACCTGTTCAGTATATCTCTGGAATTCAATCTGCAAAGGGAAAAGGGAATCCGCTAGGGCTAAAGAGATAAAATTTGATAATTTATTTGATTTGATAATTTTAAAATGATGAAATGGCTCTCAGTTTAATAAAAAATACACGTAGAGATGATTTTAAAATAAGTGAAGGTAATTTATTGTATATAGAAAAGGAAACTGTATTTTTAATATATAAAACAAGTTATAAGCAATTAGAATGGGATTGTGTTAAACTCAGGTCTAAAAACTGCCGTACTTCTGAACTAAAACCTATAAGACAGATCCATCAAAAACCTGCATATTCAAAGAAGAATCCAGTTGCTGATAATAAAAAGGACTTAAAATCTTTAATAGCAATTTTAGTTTTGCAATAGTTATTTATGTAACAAGTGTGTGAAATGATCCTTTTTTTATGAAGTTTCTATGAATAAAAAAAGAAGAATTTACACACGTGTAACATACAAAAAATTTTTGACTACCGAAAAAAAACATAAAAAAAAATCAAAAATACCAAATTACTTTACGCACTAGTGCGTGAAAAAACTTTTTTAGGTATTAGTGCTTAAAAAGTGAAACTTTATAAACCCTGGGAATTGTGTGAAATGAGTACTTTACGCACGGTAGTAGAAAAACTATTTTTTGAGTCATGAGAAATTAAAACCTAAATTATTTACTTTTCTGTATAAGTACTTATCAATAACAAAAGTTCTTAAAAACTAAGTTAAATTAGATACATAATTAGGTAGGTACTACATTTTCCTTACTTTTGGCGTTGGAATAAGTATTATAATATAGTTTAGTTTTTGCAGACATTTTGGGTGTTGTGTTTGATTTCTATTTTTTTCAAATGTATCTTTTCCAATCTTACACAACTGTCACTTTCTAAGTCATTATTTTTGAAAAAATAATGACGTAAATGACAAATTAAAGGTATAGGTGTCCCATTTTGTATTGTATCCTAGTTGATTATTTTTCTTTCGCTTTGCAGTTTTTAAAACCAACAAAGTCGTTGTTGCATTGCGTTGTGCAACAAGTATAATAAAATAAAAGAACTTCTCTTTAGAATAACAATAGCTCCTTTTATTCTATCTATATTATTATACTAAAAAAATATTTCTAATTAAACAAATTAAAATTATATCCAATTTTTATTCTTTCTGGGTGTCATAACGAAAAAGGAAATGGCCAACATTAGCATTGTTTGAAACAACAATAAAATATTGATGCTTATCAGAATTCTGCTTAATTCTCGCGATTGAATTTCTACCAAATACCGAACATTTAACCTCAATATATTCGATTAAAATAAGTAATGAAACGGCGTTCGTTTAGTGGCCCCAGCTGATCTTCTAAACCCACATCCCTACTGTTAACATAAGGCATTAGCTAGTAGTGTAGAATAGATTACCGTAAAGCGCCAAAACGAACGAGCTTAAAAAATAATGATTAAAATTCATGTATAGACGTACAGGAGCGCTAAAGGAAGTCAGAAATGCTCTTAGAATTTTTTATGTAAAAACGTACGGCGTCAAAAACACGCGATAAACCGTCCATTTCCGTCAATCGAATGTTTTATTGAAATTTTATTATTAATTTTAAAATATTGGAATTTATGGTTTGTCGGGGTAATCGACCTTTAATTATTTTTGTGGGAAAAATATTTATATAATATTATAAAATATAAAATTAAACTAACTATAATTTTTGTATAATAATTTCGTTAAAAAAATAATATTAAATGTTAAACATGCTTTGTGTATAGTGTGTTAATTAATTGTTAATATTTACCCAATAAAACGTTGGGAAATTATCCGATACACGTTTTAATCATATCATCCCTTCTTAAACTAAATTTTTAGTTCCCAGGGATATTGGAAAGGGGTAAATCACCAAAAAGGTTCCAAACAGAAACAATATTAAAAAGGATAAAAGTCTTTATTGAAATCCTTTTTTTACCCTTTTTATATGGAAGCTCAACATACGGAAAAAATAAAGAAAAGGATTTTTAAGCCTTTTTTACCATTTGAACATATGGTGTAGGGTTACATCTTAGACCCAAGGGGTCTTCTTTTTACGAACTACAATTTACCAGACAAGAGTATTTTTAATTTTTAATTTTGCAAATACGTGGACAGGTAGTATTTTTTTTAATATTAAGCATGTACGAATACTGATATATATTCTCCAGTTTGAATAAATCTGATATATATCAGTTTTATTCTAAATTACACAAATTTTAAAATATGGATAGTTTTAATTTTATAGATTATAAATTTTTAAAGTTAAAATTATTAAAATAAAAAATAACATAATTTATTTTATAACTAAGACTTTATAAGATATTAATTATGTTATTATTACATTACATATTCTTATCATTTATCCTAAAATTATCAAGAAGCATAGTAGATGTAAATTAAGAAAAAATCTAAATGTTCATGTCTCTAATAGATGTAAGTGGACAGAGTGAGCAAGAGGACAGCGCCAAAAGAGTGACCTACCGCAAGTGGCAAAGACATAAGGTTAAATAACAAAAATTAAATCTTATTCAAATGTTTGCAAGATCAGCTGATTTAAGTAAAACGCTTAACCCGTTTGTCATAGAAAAATTATTTCTAGATTTATCAAAATTATTTAAGTGAAGCTATATTTTGTAAATCTAAAAGAACTTTTTTTATGTATCTAATATACTTTTTAGGTGAACTATCTTTAATATGGCTGGCAACCATAATATGTGAATTCCTATATATTAATTTTTTTGTAATATTAGATGACTAAGTAGGGTAAAAGGATGGGAGATGGACCAGGAGGGTAGACGGTCCACTCAAAATATCCGGCAAGGTTTGGCAACAGGGCAAGACTAACCTGTCCCGTTCTGTTTCTTAGCGTCAGTTGTCTTTGAGACGGCGACTGGAACGCATTATAACGCACCTTCGCGAATGTTATTTACGATAGTTGAAATCACCACGTGCAAAAATTTTATATCAGTTTTGAGAATCTTATTTTTTTTTTAAATCAGGTAAGTTTAACCGATTTTTGTTGGATTAGTGTTTAAATACCATATACAAGGTGTACTAGAGAGCACCAATAGTAGCTCTAATCGGCATGTTTTAGAAGCTAGACACTGGTCCATCTATCCTCCTATTGATGGCCCACTTAAGTGGAAGAGAGTTGGACCAGCCTATTTTGTTTTAGGATTATGCCCAATAAATATATCCGAAAACAAAACGCACCTAAAAGAGGTTCTTGGACAGCTAGAGCATTGGGTGATGCAGTTGATGCTGTGAAGAATGGCGGTATAGGCATTAACGAAGCCGCGAAAGCATTTGGGATCCCAAAAAACAACTTTTAAGCGCAGACTAAAAGCAAATAACATCGATAGCTGTAATCGTCTGGGGCCAGATTGTTCTTTGGGCTGGAACGTCGAAACAAAAATAGTCAGTCATATAAAAAAACTGCAAAAGGTAGGCTTTGCACCCACCAGAACAAAAGTAAGAATCATGGCGTTTAATTTAGCTGAACGATTGGGGATTCCAAATAAATTTAATAAAAAAGAAGGTATATTAAAAAAAAATAAAAACCACATTGCTAATTAATTATGGTATTTTTTAGGTTAAGCTTGCCAAAAATGGTTAGAACTTTTTTTAAAGCAAAGACCTGAAATTTCAATCAGAAAATCCGAAAACACCTCAATTGCGCGAGCTTTGGGAATGTCAAGAGAAACCGTTAATAATTACTTCTCGGATCTACAGAGAATTATGACTGAACACAATTTTTATGATAAACCCGGGCATATATTCAATACAGACGAAACAGGATTACAGCTGAACACTAGGGCTGGTCGGGTACTAGCCAAAAAAGGATCAAAATGTGTTCCAAGCGTAAGCCCTGGGGAAAAGTGTGAGACAATTAGTGTCATAGCATGTTGTAGCGCAGAAGGCACTTTTATCCCCCCATATTGTATTTTCAAAGGAAAAAATAAAAAAGAAGACTGGCATGAAGGTATGCCACCGGGTTCTAAAATTAGAATGTCGGAAAAATCTGCTTATGTTAATAACGAGATTTTTTTAGAATGGTTACGAACACATTTTCTACCAAGAAAGCCCTCGGGTAAAACTTTACTAATAGTAGATGGCCACACGTCCCATAGGACTAACCTGGACCTACTAGAATTTGCTGAGCAAAATGATATAATTTTGTTTTGTTTACCATCGCATACCACTCACTACCTGCAGCCTCTTGATCGCGCCTTCTTTAAATCTCTTCTTTAAAAGTAACTTCTACGCTGAATGCCGTTTTATGGTTCAAAATAACCCAAACAGGGTCCTTAATCATCTTCAATTTGGTAAGCTGTTAGGTCGAGCATGGGGAAACTCAGCAACTGTTCAAAATGCGGCCTCTGCATTTAAATCCACTGGGATTTATCCATTTAATCCGTTGATTATCCCGAAATATGTTTTTTTAACACAGACACCCCTTGAAAGTCCTGAAACATAAACATTACAGACGGTCCAGACGGATAACTTATCAGTTAGAGCTGAGTCTCCTCAACTAGGCCCCTCCGGAATTCAAAATCTAAAAGCCTTACCCATCAACCCTAACAAGTCATCAGTACCTGATGAAGATATAACTCCCGGAAAGGCTCTTGATGAAGTAACGCCTGTACCTGTTTTATATGCAGCAGTGAAAAGAGTTCGTAAAAAAATATCCGGAGAGATAACATCTAAGGTATTTATAAAAAATAAGAAAGATGCACAACTCAAAGAGAACGTAAAACTTGTAAGAAAATTAACAAGTAGGAGAAAGGTGAGTAAATCTTCAGTGTCTGAAGATGACGTTACTCTTGATGACAGTTCTAGTGGTGAGGAAAACTTTAGTGATTTAGAAAATGAATGTGTCGGTTGCAAGGAGGACTATAACCAAACGTCTAAAAAAGACGAATGGCTGCAATGTATCATTTGTAAACGTTGGTTACATGAAACTTGTTCTGGCTTCGTTAACCTTTGCAATAAGTGTGGAAAGACTGTAGCCACCAAAAAAAAAGAAAGTATAGCATGGTCCGTCTGTCCTACCCCTAGTGGTCCATCTCATCTCCACAGAGCAGGATAGATGGACCAATGGCATACCTGTCATTATGTATACTTTTTCGTGCCTAGAATTTATATTTTTAATTCCTAATTATACCAAAAGAAATAGCAATGTTATGTTATGTTATATATTTTTCCAATTTTGTTATTTTTTTTATTAAAGAAGCACGTTTAATTTTTTAAAATGTGGTCCATCTCTCCTCCTTTTACCCTATGGGTTTCTAGTATTAGGTAAATGATGTACTGAAAAAAAAATAAATCTCTCAAATAACATGGCTGACCCGATTTAATTACTTTATAGGCTACTGTACCGGGTGGCCAACTAAGAATGGATGTCGGCGATATCTCAGGCCTGCATAATCGTAGCGCCATAAAAAAAATGTTATAAAAGTAGCCCAAAAAAAAATGATTTTGAAGTTCATTGGTCAGCCACTAAAGAGCGCTTCAACTTCTTTAAATCTTAAAATTGCATTGTTGCCAAAAAACCTCCAATAACATACACCTCAAAATATTATATTAATATTCTAGAACGGTTTTCTCACAAAAAAGTTCTTACGAAAATTTCTGTCATGTCAAATAAAGTGGTGGGAGAAGTTTTTATCTTGAAATATAAAGACAGATAAAAATCGGCAAAGACTAAACCGATTTTCTTTTAGAAAATTTTGTTTAAAAGTTCTTCGCTTCATTTTTTCTACCAAAAAAAATTGTAAAATTACTTTTCCTATTATCCGCTAGAGAGCGTTGGCTTACCCTTTCTGATGGATTACTTTAAGGAAACTCAAATGCAACTATATACATTTTTTATGGCATTAAAAGAAGCAGAGAACAAAGCGAAAGAAGCTGGTGAAAACGGTATTTTAATATCACTTTTTAAACTAAATTTATTTAAAAAAAGTGTATTCGAAAATATAATTGACAAGAATGGCCATTAGTTCCTATTTGCTTAGCTAGGCTAAATAAATCTGTTTTAAATTAGTATTTTTTTAATAAAACAAACTGTGTGTTTTAGTAAATCTAAGATATAAGATTAATCGTTAAAGCAACAAATGTAATATCTTTTATATTATACACATAATTTATTTAGTGCTGCGCCAAATGTTCAAAATGCCGTCCGTCATTTTCAATGCACTGAAGCATCTTTTCTTGGGTAGACGAAAGTGGAGTCTCTGCTTCAGCAACTGACAGAGTCTGCATGCAATTCCTAATCCGGCCAATCATGTTTTCTCGTGTCATAGGTCTAGTTACAAAAACCATATCTTTTACTTGACTTCATAAATAAAAATCCAAGCTTGTTAGGTCTGGTGATTTAGCCGGCCATGGAAAGATACCGCCCCGTCCTAACCATCTACCAGGGTAGTTAGCATCTAAAAATTTCTGAATATTTAGGGCGAAATGAAGTGAACAGTCATCATGCTGGAACAGAATTAGTTGCAGAATTTTAAGTGGCACTTCCTCTAATATAATTGGTAATTTCTCTCTAAAAAACTGCAAAAAATTTGTACTATTTAGTGCTCCAAAAATGGCCCGATAATTCGACCTCCTAATATTCCTGCCCTACAATTTACAGACAAACAACCTTGATGCTGGTCATGAGTATTGGTGACCAGTCATGAGTATTGTGGAGATTCACGCCTCCATTGCTGTAAAATGTAGCCTCATCTGTCCACAAAATGTTTGAAAGCACATAAGGATCTTCTGCAATTATACCCAAAAACCAGTGACAATGGTCTAGCCCTCGGTCGAAATCTTATTGAGTTAATTCCTAACCCAGAACTTGAGGGACTTAATGATATGAATAAAACCTGGAACAAGATGATGACTGCTACACAGAATAGATCGACCTGATGCTTTTAGTTTAAAAACAAATAATTATTTTCACACTTAAAGCATCGTGATCAAAAAATGAACTCTCTTTAGAAAAAATAAGTCGTATCTCGTATACTGTAGTGGAAGTATTATATTCAAAATATCGCTTTTGGATCGTAAAATTATTTTAGTATTGTATCCTTTATTGACTTCTCCATGGTGCCTTATTTTCAAAACTTCTCCAAGAATAGTTTTTCCAAAATAGGCTAATTTGGTTCAGCTTGATTTAGTTAACACCCTGTTATTATATGGTTTTCAGTACGAACCTTTGCTTCGATCAGTTATATAAGTCTTTTAATGGTGCGTATTTCATTTATCTGAATATTTTGTGCGGAAAAATGACCTATATTTATAAAAACAATGAACCACTGGATTAGTTATTATTTACCTACTTTTACTTACTTATCGAAAATGCTAACAAAATGCGGCATGCAGGTTGTATGCGGAAAGGTTTTCTTTAAGAAATTATCTGGGCCTTTCTATATTTGGAAATTTCGTTATTATACTTCGTGACACAGGGTATTTAAAAGAGCACCGAGGAGGCTACGCTGGACGAGCAGCTTAACGTGAAATATTACAAATTGTGGAAAAGATTTTAGAAATGGTCGATGACGACCCAACAATGAGTACTAGCCATTGCAGCTTAACTTGAGTTTCTCATAGTAAAGTACAGAAGACAATACGACAAGAACAGTTTTATTCTTGTCATCATGAACGGATCATGAAGGTTACAATCTGAAGAACATTTTAGAAGAGTTGTATTTTGCCAGTGGCTTATGGAACAGTTTGGAAGAAATTAAGATTTAAAAAAAATAATTTTGTGTATAGGTGAGGCCACAATTACAGAGTGCAAAATTTTCACAAAAATCATGTTTGATCAATAGAAGATCTGCATGGTAAAAAAAGTTCTGATTTTCATAATATATTTTCATTAAAAGTTTGGGCTGGCGTGGTAAATGGCGTGCTTATTAAACTCTACTTTTTTTCACCTCGACTGGCCAATGAAATATATTTAGATTTTCTTCAACACAATCTGCCATAATTATTAGAAGATATTCCCTTAAATATGAGATAGAATATGTGGTTCCTACATGATAAGGCTCTACCACATTTTAGACCAGAAGTTTATAACATCTAAGTGAGTTTCCGAATAGATGGATAGGGTGCAATGGATCTATTTCTTGGCGTTCTCACTCGCCAGATTTAACGCCATGCGATTTTTTTTCTGTGGGGGGCTATTTGAAAGAGTTGGTGTATCATGATGGAGCAGAAAATACTACAAAAGAACTTCAAAAGTGAATTAAAAATTCTTGTGATTTAATTTGTGGATGCCAGGATTTTATTTATGAAGCTTGTAAAGAGTGCCATGATGGATTCGCTCAGCTAATGTGTTAATAGAACAAATAAGAACAATTTTGAATAATATTTGTAAAAACGGTAACTTTTTAACTTAATAATTTTTTAAAAAATAATTTTTATATATTACATCTTGTTATAGTTTAAACTGGTGCTGTTCCAATTCACTTCATTTAAACTTTACCTATATGTACCATTTACCTTGAATTATCATATACCAATATCCCTGTAATCAATATGGTTTTTTGCTATTAAGTTGCAGAAAATATAATAAAAACATTTAGTAATATCATGTTGAGCTTACCTCTTTTTCCACACCATCTATTGACCGATAAATCTTAAACGAACCAATGCGACCATATACCCTTTCATACTTATAATTATTATCCCCTATTTTCTCTTTCAAACAGGATAAAGAAAGTTTTTTTTCCTATATTCTTCGCCCGTATACCTGTTCCAACAGCTGGGATATAGAATTACGTCTCAGCTCTAAAAGGGCTTAAATTATTTGCATTTTTTTAAAATCGCTTTTTTTTACCTGAACATTTCCGATTTTTTTACAAGTTTACCAAATTAAAAAGGTGTAGATGTATATTGTTATACGGGGGGTCTTAAGTTTCACGGGCACAGGTAAAGGGGCGAGAAAGGGTAAATTTTGTTATTAGATCTGCTATTGTCGGTATGTGGGAATATTGTAAAAATAGGATTTTTTTGGCTAATATGCTAGGGAAGAAAGGATTAAAGTTGGGAAATCAGGTAGCGTTTATTTTGGGAAAACTCGAATTTTTAGGGGAAAAAAAGATTAAGATCATTATCTTTAAAAATAAATTTTGAGTGGCAAATATTTACATACATCATTATAAAGAAAAAGAATTACATATATTTAAATTTAAAAATTATGGCTAAAATAATATATTTATCCAATGTAAAATTTATTTAGAAAAAAGTAGTTCAGGTAACAGTTAAAATGATTAAAATGTTTTTATTAAGTAAGTATACTATGAATATAAAACATAACAAAAAAAAAAGATATAAAGATTTCGGCTGATGGTTTACTAAGCCATAGGTGTAGGTCCTTGAATTATGAGTTCTGTCTTTCCCTATTGAACTTTTGCCCTGAATTTTTCCATCGATGATCAACTGAAGTATTTCATATTTATCTCCTATTCAGCGCTCTTTGATTGTTAGTATTATTAGTACCTTTCTTTTCTGCATTCTAATGAGAACTTCGGTATTTCTTATTCTTTCGATCCAGGATACACCTAGTATTCTCCCATAAAGATACAGTTTTAATGGGATTTTAATACGATACGATTTTAATACGAAAGTTTTAATGCGCTTTTCCAACGCACTGTTGAGGGTCCAAGTTTCGCAACCGTACAGGAGGATGGGAGTACGTAGCAGCATAGTATTCGGATTCTAAGACTTTTAGGTCATAGGTCTAGGTCACGCTAGATAAAGAAGTTCTTTATGCCAATAAATGCCTTCCTGGCCTGTTGACTTCCCTCGTGGCATCGGAACTATTACTTATTAGTAGCCCTAGAAATCTGAAAGATGAAACTTTTTTAACAATTTTGTTGTGTATTCAGAAGGCAGCTTTTGTTTGCCCAGAGAAAATCATGAGTTCATTTTTTGGATGTTTATATACATATAGGCCGTAACGCTCAATGTACTTAACAATAACATCTACAAATTGTAGTTCAAGTATGCTGGCGGTAACGACTGTATCATCAGCACATCTTATATTGTTAATTCTGGCGCTAGTGCTTTTGAGAGATTCCGTAAAAATGTTTTACGAATACAGATTAAAAACCAGTCAAGATAATATGTTTCGTTGTTGTACTCCTTTTCTTAGTATATCCTCTGATACGTTGTTCTCCACCCTTACTTCAGCTGTCTGATACCAGTAGAGTTTTGTATTGGTTCACATTTTTTTTTAATTTGATAATTATTATAAACACTGCTATCTATGAATTCGCATCCTAATGTTTAGTGTGCGTGGTACATCTTGATTAATGCATAAATTTTCAGAATGCGGCTATTTGTGTAACGATGGTCTGCGATTTGTCTGTCCTTTCTTTTTAGTAGTCATTCGTTTGACAAGTCAGTAATTTGTAATTTTAATTCGTTATATAACCTATATATTTGTAAAAACATATCTATAGTTGTAAAGAAATAATCTGAAATTTTAGTTGTAAAGATTTTAACCTGTTTACGTTTTTTTTAGAGTCATAGCCCTGATGATGTTAGCATATTGCTTTTTACGCCGAATACGTGTTTTCATTTCATTGGACTTTCTTGATAGTCAATTGCACCGTACTGACGAAATCTATGAAACATCAAGCTTATCATCACTTTGGGATGGTTTACGGATTAGTTTTTTTGGTTAAAGTCGATTTCAGCCATTCCGAGGGTTTTTCCAGTTTTATAGATATCGTTAAACAGATCTATTAGGCGGCTTAACCCTATACCGTCTTCGCGGATTAAGAGTTTTAAGGTTTCAGCGTCTCAAAATCGAATCGAGGTCCACTGCTTTTTTACCTTTCTGTATTATAATGACATTTTTACCTCTCTTTTGATGTTAGGGCTTGTTTCATTGATCTCACTTACTTCTGGGGGGGAGGGTGGTTTTGGTCATTCATCATTAAACAGTTTTGTAACATATTCTTTGGAGCACATCAATTTTTGTCAGGTCCCACAAATATTAAGTTGTTAGCATTTCGGGATTATTTCTTTCATTCATTTCTTTTATTTTTGTATGTATGCTAAATAAGCCATATTTTTTGTTTAGTTGTTCGATTTTACAGCCTCTCTCCACAGCCAGTGTTCAAGTCTCTGTATCTACTATCGCTTTTTGTTTTGTGCTCCCTCCGCTCTTCCACCATTTTTTAAACCTCGTCAGTCATCCAGAGTTGTTTTTTTGTTTATCTTTGGAAATCTATTTTCTGTTTGTGTTCTTAGACATGCGGTTTTTATCGCCATCCATTTCTCCTTGAGTAGTGTGCTGGACTCTATCTTCTTCTTGCTTTTTTCGAGACTTTGCGGGGCTGTTGCCTTCACCAACGGGTTTTTGAGTTTTATTATGTCTATACATTCTGATGATATAGGACGGTTAACATGTTTAAATCGACGCATCCTAATTTTTGGTCTCTGTGTGCGTTAGCTCCAGAATATGTTTTTGCCGATCTGACCGATTTTTCAAATGTTATATTCATTAATATATAATAGATCTGATTTCTGAGACGATGTTCTTTAGTCGGCAGGGTATTTCAATTATACAAGCGGCGAAGATGTAGTTTAGAGAACATGTTCAACATAGATAGTTGCTGCTCCGTACAGAATTATACCAGCCGGTCCCCTCTGTTATTCCTGTTTCCGAGCCTAAAGCTTCCAAAAAATTTCCTATAGGCATCAAAATCGCCCATACTGATTGTTATCTCATATTTCTTGGTCAAATTCAAAGCCCCTTCTAATTCGGTGTGAATATCCTCAATCGTATTATCTTTTTTACCTTTTGTCGGAGCGTATACTTGTACAATATTCATTACTGTGCAAGAAGTATTGATCTTCAAAATCATTAACCGATCGGAAATGTGAAGGAAATCAATGATGGATTTCTCAAGTCTCAAGTGATAAAGTTATCAAGTCTCACTCAGGCCACGAATTTCAATTTGAAGCCGATTCATTTTCATGTCCACGGTGGCCAATTTTCCAGGTGTGTAAAGGCTACGTATATTCCATGTAGCAATTTGGTTACTCTATTGTATATTTGAAATTTTGTGCACGGGATGATACATTACAAACACTCTCATTACTAAAGGGGTGCCCTGGACTTTTCGGTGTTTCAGTGTCTTTTCGGAATTTGTCCCTGGCATCTTGGCTAATTTCGGATACTCAATGAGCTTGTAATGCATTGGCTTTCCGTTGCCTTCTTGATCCTTATGCGGTGGACCATTTCTTAGTTCCTCCGCCTTCGAGACCAATTTCTCAGCCTCGGGACAAAAGATAACCCTTATATTTATTAGCTCTTCCGCCTAAAGCCGTTGGTCAGTAAGTAAGACGTTGGTTATAACTTGATCCTCTAAAATGAACAATATGGTAATGTCAGAGTTTGCACTGACAGACAAATACATAATGGCAGTCCTACCTCTAACGTCAACTCTCTAGAATTCTGACTACTTGTCAGTGTGTCGTCAATATAGAATTGCGTAAATAAAGTATTAGTGTAGTTATATACATACCAATAAAATGTATGTCGAATATTAATAATGCGTGTCGTGGCATCCAAAAGAATAAAAAGTCAATTATAATATTTTCCTGGATGAATTTCATAACCTCTTTGCTAATACAGCACTTTAATAACAAAGTGAAATGAACATTTTTAATCTTAAGACGGTTGAGCTAGTAGGTGAACTCCTATTTTATCAAGAATGTTATGAATGAAGAGGAAACAAGGGTGAATGAGATATACTTAAACTAACCCATTTCAATATAGAAAAAACTGCCCGGTTTTAAGATGACCATCACTATTCAAATCTGGATGATCAGATGTAATGTTTGGCCTAAGATTATTTCTCATTTAGGTACTTTTCATTCTTAATAATGCTTTTATAGCTGAAAAATAAGTTTCGCTCAACCGGCGCCTGCATCTCTTCGGTGTGGCTCTCAGCCTCTCTATGCCCTCTGCTACAGAATGGCCAAAGAGACTGCTTATCATTTTATAGTACAATAACCTAGCCTGGGATGCTCGTCTATCCTTCACTAGAAAGGTCACCTGGGTAGAGGATGGTCAGCAATGACGAAGGTATTCGAGAAGGGCCTTTTAGCTTACTTTCTGGATTTTGGTTCTCTAAAGTAAAGAGGTTTACTAACTTTTTGTTAAGCTAGTTTAAGCGACATATGTGATCAGAGGTCTAGAAAAAAAACAAAAAACTGGGTATCACTTTGAACTGTATAAAATCTACACTGTAATCTATATTTTATCAAGAAGATGTCTCATTAAAAAAACATTCCTTTACTATTGCTAACATTCAGAAATATTTAGTTTGCGTGAACTTATCTACTGCACTAGGTGTGCTTGATTTAAAACTGCTCCGATAACATCTGTGCTAGTTAATAGCCAGCAAAATAGTATTTTAGTTAAAAGAGTCAAAATCAGAAAAATCATTAACATAAAGCAAGAATGAAAGTGGATCCAGTATTAAGCGTCCATCAATAATCACAACCTGAAATTTGATAAAAAGGAAACTTGGAAGAAGCTGTGTGCTTATCTCATTGAAAATGTATTAACTTGATTTTCTTATCAGCAGATCATGAAAAATACAATCGAACGCTTTACGAAAGTACAACAGGCAAATATTGCCGACTATCAAAAGCTTTCCGAATTTTGAAGTACTAGATTAAACATTGCTAAAATGGTACTGCCGTGCTTCTTAATATCAAACTGTTCAATAGTAAGATAAAAGAAAATTTATGAATTATTTTTTCGTAACTTATTATTATTGTTTTGAAAAAAATTTAATATTTCTATAAAAATTTCCTTACCGTTAATCTGACAACGTTGCGGCCTACTATGCTGTCTACACACCTTTTTTAAGATGCCTTACTGCTAAAGCGATAATTTTTAAGATATGGAGACAGCATTTGGACCGCGGTGTTGCCAAGCAAAAAACTAGTACATTTTAAGTACAACCTTTTATGAGTTAGTACACTCATAGCTCTTTTTGCGGATCGTGAGAAAGCTCCTTATCAAAATAACGTTTATGATTTTTACAAGTTTTTTGTCAGATTTTTTTTGTATTTTAAAAATGTTTATTTAATTAAACTGGCCTAACCAAATGAAAGGTTTTAAAAGTTGTACGCATTTTAGTTCAACCGAATTAAGATTAGAAGCTATTAATTTAGTTTTTATTTTAGAAGCTGTTATATTTGCAAAGAAGTTATTAAATTCATCAGGGAACTATTGTAATTGACTGAGTTTTTCTTTTACATACCATAATTCTTCCTGATAATATTCCACGCACATTTAATTGGTTTTATGGTTAAATTGTCACTATACGTAGTCTTTGCTCTTGCATAATAATATAATTTTTCAAATTTATTAATTTGAACTTTCGAAGCATTAGAACGCCAAAGGTTAAATAAATCCATCAAGAAGTAATACCTACCTCATTGGGTTAAAGTTATCATTGAACCAATTTATTAAGCGATTTTGATTTTTAATTTACTCAAAAAATGCATTCACACTCATTATACCTGCCATTGTGCTAGGTCTATAGACTAGTTTAGAAGAGGTTTTATTGTGGTAACATAAAGTTGAAAATTTTAGAAAATTCAGGATGATTGAAAAAAAAGATATGACGTCATCAATATGTTTTTTAAATGGAAACCACCATTTTTTGATGCAGGATCAGAAAGAATGCATTTTTTTACAAAGGATATGGTACAAATGAATAGTGGTTACATAAGCAATTTTGAACGAAAAATTATGCTAAAATGTAAAATTAAAGAAATAGGTATTTAATTTAAATGTTCGGATTGTGGACCGTTAATAACCTGTTAATAACCAGACTGATTTAAAAATTCTTTTTGAACGTTGTCAATGACATCTGAAGCAATATTTCTAATTTCTTGGCGTATTTGTTCTTTTAAATCTTCTAAACTCGCTGGTTTAGTAACATACTCTTCACTTTTTAAGTACTTCCATTAAAAGTAATCGAGAGGAGTTAAATCTTGCGATCTGGGTGGCCCTTCAATGAATCCTCGTTTACCTATCTAATACTAATACTAATACCTAAGATTTCGATTCTTCCACAATTCTTTCAGTTAATTTTTTCATATTTCATACAATAACAGTAGGTAATAAAGTGTAGTTACTAATAAAATGCAGGATGACCCTGCTTTCGCCTCTCAAAAAGAATAAACACCTTGGAAATGTTAAAATACTTCAAGTAGTAGCACCAAAATACATTCACTTTTTAACACTGCCAACAACAACGACAACAACAACTAAAAAACCAAAATACCAACATTTAATTTCTGTGTTTATGTAACCACTATTCATTTGAACCATATCCTTTGTAAAAAATTGCGTTCTTTCTAATTCTGCATTAAAAAATAGTGGCTTCCATTTAAAAAACATATTGATGACATCATATCTTTTTTTTTGAGTCACTCTGTATATTTAATTTCCACGTAGAAAAAACCTAAACTTCGAGTTTTTCGGGAAATTTTTTCAGGTGGATTTCATTTTTATTGAATTTATGCGCTGCTTTACGGATGCACTGTATATCTGGAGATATTAATCTCGACAATATTATTTCTTTACAAATAGTATATATAGAAAATTAATCAACATTATTTGCAATATGATTAATATTTTTTTCAAAAAAGCTTAGCTTAAAAAATTTAAATTAAAACTTAAAAAAACGCAAAAACTGAAATAAATAATGCGATTTTATGATAACATTGGTGAAATTTTTTGTAGAATAAAAAAATTATCCCTATTTACCCAAGGACTTCTTTAGGTATGGTGACCATACCGCATCTATTAGTTTAGCACCCTATTATAAATGCAATAAAGAGGGGCAGCGTGCCCAGCGTGTGTCCAACATAATACAAAACAGAAGAAGAGACTACAAAAGGACTATAGTGGTCAACTTAAGCCGAGGCTTTATACAAGATTTGTCAAAACAACAAGCGAAAAAAAGTTATAATACAAAGGAAAATTAAGAATAATTGTTGTGAAATAGATTATAATATATATTAGCAAAAATTAAAGGTTCCACCGAGATTTGAACTCGGATCGCTGGATTCAAAGTCCAGAGTGCTAACCATTACACCATGGAACCGATACTAAATTATTTACATAAAAATTTAATCATAATAATTATAAAAATCGTTATGCAAAAATTATAATTAGAAGATTAAGGTTTATCTGTGAATACCGTTTATTAAGTACATTATTATGATAATATAATCTCAGGCATACATTGGGTATGTGTTAAACAGAAAATATTATTTTCCGTAAATATCCTTTCACTTTTTTCCCACAAAACCGCCAGACTTCAACCTAGTCTGACTTTTACCTGCGACGTAAGGCCAATGGCATCTTAGGTGAGTCGTCATCCGAAAAAAAAACATTAAATAACACAAAAAACTTTAATATAAAGTAAACGAAAAAGCAGATGTAAGCCGAATTTGAAATCTAATCCTTAATTTTAATCCTTAAAATGTCGAAAGGCAAAAGACGGCATCAGGTAGAGAATGACACAAGAAGGCACACGTACCCTTTTTGTCCCTTTTATTTTTCTCATGAGATTAAGGGAATCCTTTACTTCCTTTTTGGGTTGTTCTGCATTGTGCCTTTTTTGCACAATATTGTGCAAAAAAATTGTAGACACTGGAATCCTTTATACCTGCGCTTTTCATTAAAAAAATTATATTAATAGATTAAGATTAAGCTTACAATGAATTAAAAAAATATATTAAATTTGTTGATACATCATTTTACAAGGTGGTCCAGTTCAAACGTCATTAATTTTAATACGTGATAGAGAATTGAAAAAGAAATAGACTTTCATTATAAAATTTTTCTCAGCAATGTTTAATAACAAAGATGCAGGGTGTTAAAGTTAGGAATAATTATTTGTTTATTTATCATAACTTTTAAACTACCAGCTCAATTTTACTTAAATTTCACATGCAAGTTATTGTAGTGAATTGTCATTACTAATGAAGTCAATTTAAAAAAAATACCAGTGGCGTAGCATACGGAGGAACTTGGTCATTTTTTGTCTTAAATCTGTGCGGAGATAAAATATTTTTTTACAAGAAGTCAACTATTAGATTCTCCATTTAATTTGAAAAAGAATGTTACTCTTGCAAAATTATAATTTAACGCACTATATAATTTAACACTGTTTTTAAAATATCTTACTTTAATTGTTCACAAATACCTGCTATAAAACTGCTTATAAAAGGTTGCAAAAATTTATAAAAAAAAGGAAACCGGGCTTGGATTTGTAATAAAGTTGAACATAAAAGATGATCAAAAGTTACCTTAAGTCATTATTTTATTTAAAATTCAAGCCTAATTTTCTTTTTTTTTTAGTTTTTGCAGCATTTTAACTGGCGTTTCTGTACAGGGTGGCCAGATAAGAATGCAAAGTGCTGTATTTTAGAAACTATTTGTCGTAGAGACTTGCGGACAAAAATTTTATGATTAAAGTGGCCAAAAAAATACTGTAGAAAATATTTTCAGATTTCCAAGATGGAAAATTGCAAAATTCTCTAAAAAATTAAATGCAATAATATGACTTTTTTCCATAAAAATGTAGTGAAATGATAGCTAAATAGGCCAGTGAAAACCGTATCTCGATATCTTATTCGTAGCCTGAAATATCGAAGAAAGAATATTTAGTTATCATATAATTTTAATAAGACGCTATTACATCGATATTTATTGTTATTTATTTTTCTTTTTTCAAGGTTTAACGATAAAATATCTTAATTTAATAATTTTTAAATAATTAAAATATTATTTGTTAAAAAAATTAAAAAAAAAGTGTATGGGCATAATAAAAAAAATTACAAATTTTGAAATAAAACTAATGTCTCATTAAATACTCGAACTGTCTTCCATCAAACTTAATGCATTGTTGGAGCCGCTTATGCGTGGACATTACAGCAGCTTCAATTTCTGCTCTTGACAGGCTATGAATGACTTCTTGTATTGGTATGTCGTCTCTCGTTGTTGGTTGAATTTGGTTGAATTTGGTTGAATATCTTTCAACCGACCCCAGCGCATTTCTTGAGAAATGTGCTGGGCAAGATTGAGTCTTGATGTTGGACCTCCCGCAACCAGTGAGGATTGTTGCCACACCAATAATGCATATTATGCAAATTAATGTTTACTCCTAAAAGTAGCCTTATTTGTCCAAAGAATTTCGGATAAAAATTCTCTAATTTTCCTAATACTGCCCAACATCATGACAAGAATCTAACCGTCGGTCAAACTCTTCGTGATTCAAGGTTTGATGTAAAACCTTATGATATGGGCACAGTCTAAAAATTTAAAAGCAAAACATTGCGAAGTATGTAAAGTAGTATTCTTTTAACCATAAAAACTTACCTGTGATCCTTTAAAATTTTTAGAATAGTAGTACGTGATATAACCAGCGCGCGAGACATTGCTCTCGTACTAACGTGGGGGTTGAATCCCACGTATGCTAAGACATTAATAATATTGTCTTCCCTTGTTCTAGCCGAGTGTCTTCGCAACTGAGGTTGAAAGCTGCCAGTATTACGTAAATTTCGCACTAAACGCGGAAAAGTTCTCGCATCGCGTAAACGCCGTTTTGGATATCGAGCTCTGTATATCCGTTGAGTCAATGCCGCATTTTGAAGACATTCAACATATACTGCAATCATATCGACAGCATTTGTAAAAGGCATTTTAATAGTTTTAACGATTTACTTATGTGTGCAACGAACATCAATTGGACTGCTTAATTTTAATATTTGTTCACAAGTTGATTTTAGGCATTTGTTTTTTCCTCTATGGCCTACTCTTCAATATTCTGCTTACCTTGCACTCGCATTTTATATGCAATTGATTATTATGTCCATACTCTTTTTTTTAATGTTTTAAATAAAGAATATTTTGATTATTTAAAAATTATTAAATTAAGACATTTTATCATTGAACCTTAAAAAAAGACAAATAAATAACAATAGATATCGGTGTAATAGCGGCTTATTAAAATTATATGATAACTAAATATTCTTTCTTCGATATTTCAGGCTATGAATGAGATATCAAGATACGGTTTTCACTGGCCTATTTAGTTATCATTTCACTACATTTTTTTGAAAAAAAAAGGCAAATTATTGCATTTAATTTTTTAGAGAATTTAGCAATTTTCATATTAGACCAAAGTTATTAGACCAAAAAACGCGCTCTAGCGGCATTACTAAGAACTAGACATATCACAGATAAAACGGATTTGATGGAGCAATAATTGTTTTTCCAACAAGACCAAGTTGGTTAAAATCCGTTCAGTCGTTTAGGAGTTACAGCTGTTTATTCAAAAAAAAACATTGAATTACCCCCCACCACTTTATTTTAATAGATACATCACAAAGTAATAGACAAAAATTACTCGAGTAGAGCTGAGCTTTAAAAGGCGTATATTTTTTCGTAACATTTACTGGGTAGATTTCAGTAAAAAATCACTTAAAAAGTTTAAGATGGCGGTTACGCCCCCTGGCAACCATCTTGGAAGTCTAAAAATATTTTCCACGATATTATTTTTGCCACTTTAGTTATAAATTTTTTGACTACAAGTCTCTACGACGAATAGTTTCCAAAATACAGCACTTTGCATTCTTATCTGGCCACCCTGTACAATGAAACTAAGATATTTTAAAAACAGTGCCTTAAATCATAATTTTGCAAGAGTAACTTTTTTTCCAAATTAAATGAATAATTTAACAGTTGACTTCTTATAAAAGACCAAGTCCCTCCGTATGTTACGCCACTGGCAATTTTTTTTAAAATTGGTTTCATCAGTAATTGATAATTCACTACAATAACCTGCATGCGAAATTTAATTAAAATTGAGCTGGTAGTTTAAAAGTTATGATAAATAAACCATTAATTATTCTTAACTGTATCACACTGTATCTTTGTTATTAAACATTTCTGAGAAAATTTTATAATGAAAGTCTATTTCATTTTAAATTCTCTATCACGTATTAATAAAATTAATGAAGGGGATAATGGACGAGACGCCATTTAGACAAATAAAATTAAATAGAAAGGAGGATCATGCGATACATCGTTTGAAACCTCCCACTGAATGCTTTATGGTCCTAGAATATTAAGTCCTTACTTCCACTTATAGCAAAATAGCAGCCTTTTAAAATCTTATTTTTCGCATTTTTATTTAGTTTTATTTTCTTTACTACACCTTTTGAGGTGTAATCCGATCAGGTAAAAAATTAAAATAAAATTAAAAAAATTAAACTTGTGGTGTCACTTCGCCATGTACGCCAATGATTTCTGCTTGCAGGAACTTCCAATGTATTAGGTGGAGTACTGTAAACTTTGCTTTTTACATGTCCCTAAAAAAAATCCAGAGGATTAAAGTCTGATGACCAAGAGGCCACCCAATTTTACTCCATTCCATATAGCGTCATGAAAACGTGTGATTTAAATAATTGCCCTTATTTAACGAATAATGTAAGAAAGCTTGTTGAAAAATCAGTTCCTGTTAATTGCATGCAACTGTCGTTTCCTATGATATACAGTGTGTGTCAGCCAAACGGAATAAATTAGCTAATAAATAGTTGTAATAAAAAGTATTGATAGTATTGACCACCGTTATCTGATACTCCCTGTATAAAAAGTTTTTATGAAAAAAAAAGCGCAACTATAAAAACCAATTGACGTGTTTAAGCGTTTTTTCCAACACGATCCCGTCTATTTATTAGCTAATTTATTCCATTTGGCTGACACACACTGTATGTTATAGCCAGGTCGATCGCATTTTGTAATTAACCTAAGTACATATCGCTAGTTAAATTTTAAAAAATAAGAAACGTACCTACAATAGAATTTGTAGAGGTACCAGTTTGCTACTATTGATAGCAACTCCAACTAACTGGTCTATCTTAATGTGAAGCAGGAAGCCGAGAATAAAGCCGAACTGATAAAATAAGCCTAATACAAAATTAATTATTAAACAGCACCTTCTTTTAAAGGAATTAACTTTTATTAATACGGTTGAAATTTTCACATAAAATTAAATCGATGTTTTTTGCCAAACAAATTGTTGGTAACTCAAAACTCAAAACATATTTACTAAAAAAAATTATAAAATTTTCAAAATCATGCCGCAACGTATAGGGAACTAAAAGTTCTTTTCAATAAAAAATCATTTTATCTCAATTTGTATTTAAAGAAATTGGTGCTAAAGGGTTAAAGGTTTTAATATGTTTTTCCCGTCAAAACGTGTGACCTTCAGGAATAAACTTGACGTGTTTTTGGAACTGACTAAAAAGTTTTTTTCTATCCTGGCATTGTGGTATGTTTTTGATGGAGCAACCTATATAAATCAAAATTGCTAATATAACCTTGTTTGGAAATAAGGAAGTTAGCAATAACTCAGACGTAATTTTAGGTACCCTGCATATTTCTCAGCTGTACCCAGATATGACGATCTATATATTGCCATTTTGGAAATCGTAGAGCAATCAAGGCAGTTAACTAGGGCAGAAGTTAAACTCTTAATTGTAATACGTATTGATTTGCATTTTTTTTTGTTTGCCTTTAAGATAGTTAATAATAATAATGTTAGCGAAGCAATCGAATAAAACTTTATGCAAGTAATAAGAAAATCATATTGTTTTGGTTTTTCATATATCTGTATCTGATTTCAATAGTTTTAAAATGTCTCCAACCACGAGTCATAATTAAAAACTATATAATTTAGTATAAGTATACATTTATGTTTGATTTATTGTTCTGTTTCTATATTTGAGTCTGACTTTAGAACCCCTGATCCCAAAAGATCTTCATTTATGAGTTATTACTATAAAAATAACAAATTATGTTTTAATTTTATAAATATTTAATAACTTCTCAAGTGTTGTAGATGTAATGTAGTAAACCTATTAATGTGATGCCTAAATAATTATTCTTGATTTCTTACTTATACATTTTTCTTACTGTGCTAAATTTTTTTTTAAACTACTGAAATCCGGTATACTACTTCTATAAAAAATAGATAATTAAAATAAAATAGAAGTTAAATCAACTATCAAATCAAACAGTACATAATTACCATCAGAATTATCTATAATTTTTTCACATTTCACGCTTTTTATATCTCTTAGTGTTTGGTCTAAGTAAAATTGCAAATCCGACATCACAAGAGAATTAATTTTTTGACTTGTTTAGTTGAGACACATATATTTTAAATAATATCATCCTTTGAAACAATATTTTCAATAATAACACAAATAATTTTAATTTATGATTTTATTTTATTATTTTTTTTGCAAACTTCATTTAAATATCTAAACAAGTTTTAAAAATATAATTAAGTTTAAATATTTAAATTAAAAGTTTGACACACTTTATCTTTGTAACGTAGTATTTTTGAAATAAAGTTTACAAACTGATATAATTTTGAAATTTTCTCTATAACTCATGCAGAAAAATAATTCTATGTATTGTAATCTTAAGAGAAGCGAAAATAACACTAGATAACTCCTTAAACTCAATTTACTGTATATAGCAGTTTTGAGAATATCCCTGAAAATAAACTTCTTGATTTTGTTTGGTGTCAAATACTCACTCGTTAACTGTTTCACAGAACTTAAATTTATCAGTTTCTTTATTGAAGAAAAAATACTTCTTAGGAATTATAAATCGTCGACACTATTTAATTCATCAATTAAAATTTTGGTTTTCTTTAAACATTTTCAATCAACAAAAATAAATTTCGAATTTCTCTTTTCGAAAAATTCTT
Source organism: Anthonomus grandis grandis (assembly GCF_022605725.1). Lineage (NCBI taxonomy): Eukaryota > Metazoa > Arthropoda > Insecta > Coleoptera > Curculionidae > Anthonomus > Anthonomus grandis. The sequence continues at coordinate 9,045,142 of NC_065554.1, read as the reverse complement.
ATCAGTAGGTTTTTTAATGAAGCTAACGATTTTTGAAATAAACTGTTAACTGTTTTTGATTGAAAAACATTCATAAGGTAATTTTAATGTCTCAAACTGCTCTAGCAAAAACTTTGAAATATGTAAGTTGAAAATCCTATACTGGAGATAAGTGGTCTCATTTTATTGTCAGGTTTATGGATTTTTAGTCAACAATACAATTTTGGAATTATTGGATTCAAAACTTGTAACTTAAATTAACCGGTGAGATAAGTTTTAACACAGGGTTCCTAAAAACCTTTTATATGGGCCATTTGCAACTTTGTGTTCTTTTTCAATAATTTCATAATATTAAAGCCTGAAGTGTTCTTCGGTAAGTTTTTTTGAAATTTGATTACGAATCGGTTCTCTAATAAATCCTTTTAAGGACTTTGGCAAATATTGAGTTATTATTACTGCAATCTCCTCCAGGTTGTTTTTGCAGTTTAAATCTGGTCCAAAGTTAAGATCCATGCTAAAAATATCACGTTCTTTCTGATTAAAGATTTCATTTTTGTAGTTTATCCGTTTAACTCAACGCAACTTTTTTGTTTTTTATTTAGTGAAAAAAACTTGCGTACATATTTATGAATAATAACCTCAAACATGTTTCTTTGAAAGTCACTCCATGTTTAATACTCTAAATCAGTTTGTCTAAAAGTGAGTTATTTAAATAGTGTGTATGCTTCTTACTCTAAAATGCTACTTTTACTATATGAATATTTATAAACTCTAAATCTAGCTATTCTTACTTTGCAAAAACTTCAGCCTTTTTGGCAAAATGAGATATACTGTTAAAAGATAAATTAATAAACTTTGGGAATACTGAAAGGCGTTTGCAATATTTTAGAAACCAAACCTCTGCATTAATTAATCTTATTTTAGTACTGATGACAAACTTCAAGGAGTGGTAGAGGACATCAAAACAAATATTTTTTGTCCAGTAAACATACGTCCCGTTTGGGCTTTAGAGCAAATTGTTTTATGGGTACTATTTTCCTGTACTATTATTTTCCTCATTAACTAAATCGCTGTTTGCAGTGCAGTTTAATCATTATTGTGTTTATTAACAAATGAATTATTGTTTACAATACTTGCTCGAAATACAGACCATTTGCTTTAACGCAAAAAATGCACCGTTGGGTTATTGACTCGCGAACTCTTTGAAACATTCCAGGAATTGCTTCTACATGGGTATATCCGGCTATTATCCTTGCTAGCAGATCTTCCTTAACAGGTGAATCGTAGAAGAGATGTTTCGTGGACCAAACTTTTAAGATAATCCCAAAGAAAAATATCTAGGGTGTTGAGATCAGGAAAGCGGGCCAGGCAACGGGACCTCTTCTTCCAATCCATCGTTGGGGAAATCGCTGATCTAAATATCGGCGCATGTTTGTACCAAAATGTGGAGGAGCCCTGTCGTGTTTAAACCACATTTTATTTGTAAGGTTTATAGGGATATTTCGCACTTATCGAAGCAAAGTATTTTGTAGGAAATGGAGGTAAATATCTGCATTTAAACGGGCAGCGAACAAGTAATCAATAATGTTCTCTCCAAAAATACCTGCCAGATGTTTACAGAGAATTGTTGTTGGTGTGTATGGCTGTTTTTAAGTAACTATGGCGTGTAAAACATGCCTCATCTAAAAACAATATTCTTGCAAAATCAGGCTCGTTACGAATAAAAAATCATTGACAAAAAGCCAACCAGTGTGGATAATCTTCAGGATTTAAGGCTTGTACGCGTTGTAAATAAGGGTACAAAAGTTATTCCTAAAGGACTCGATGTATCAAATTCCTTAATCATCCCTATCTATTTCTTCGTACATAGTTGTACGAAGGTTATATGATGAGGTTGCCTACGATTTGGATATCTCTTTTCATACAAGCAAGCTGCTTCTCTTCCATTGCATATAGCTGCACCGTAAGCCAGATGCATATTAGCAATAATGCAAGTTGATGAAAATGTCAACTGATCCCAGAAATTTTAAGTTTTTGACGATCCTTAGCTGAGAGTGTTCGGAATGTTGATGATAAATAAATGTGTTCTGCACTGTAAATAGCGATTCAGTTAATGTGCAAAATAATAGTACCAAAAACTGTTTTTTTGCTCTAGATCTTAAACGGTTCATTTGCGGACATATGTTTACTGGACAATTTTTTTTTAATCTCTCTTATTACCCATTGAAGTTTGTCGGTATATTTTTGGGACACCCGGTAAGTTTTATTCCGCTGATCGTGAAGCCATCTTAATAAGTACTATGTATTTAATTATGAAATAATTAAATTAAACTTTTGATTAGTGGTAATTATCTTAATATAATTAACCAAAGAGTTTTAATCTTCTAGTGACGATGTGAACTTCGTTAGTAAACACGTGTCAAGAATAAAATAAAAAGTTTTGGTTAGTAGTAAAACGGTTTTGTGATTTACATTATTTGTTTTTTTTTGTTTTTCATGTGAAAAGAGGTATTTAGATGTTAAAGGCTATTACCAAATTATGATTATAATTTTAAATTTTCCTCAATATTCATTTTGGGTTAGCAACAGCTATGATGAATCTCAAGTTTTTATTTATTTTGTTTATTTATAAGCGATAAGTAAATAGACTGCTCATATATTCATATATTTAATTCTTTTGCATTAATATTTTTTTATTTGCGTAATAGGTGTTTATAGTACCAATAAGATAAAAAACGCTAAATAGAGAATGAAAATTAAAATATAAAAAAGTTTTCTTCAGTAAATATTTAAATAGATTTAAGATGTGGCAGCAAAAAACTTTTCTAAAACATGAAACCCCAGGGTCTGCATATACAGTTCACTCATCGTAAGAAAAATAACCGAAATTGACAAAAACTAATGAAAAATGACCAAAGTTCGCCGGCAGTCAGAAGCAGACAACTGAAATTTGCCTAATTTCTGGTTACATAAGCGGGTCGGGCGCGATGTCGGAAAATTCGGGGTGAGATTTACCACCCCCCGTTTTAAGTTACAAATTTTATGCAAATTCGTATGTTAATTGGGGACATTACAAGGCCCTGTGACTCTGTGCCCGTGACAGTGACAGATTTTCGTGCTGCTTCTGGGCCTCTCTCTCGCGTTTCGAATTTTCATACTTTTTACTCTTTCGGAAAATCGGGAACTGGTGGCATTGGCTACGTTTACAGTGATAAGTTCTTACTCCATAATACAATTGCGGATTATTGTTTAGTTTATCTAACGTATGTCCAAGACCTATATGCAAAGAGAAACTGTATTTTAATTAATTCCGTTAAAATACTTAATATACTTCATAATAACTCTTAATTCTTAAACTCCGTAATATATTAACTGGCTTCTATTTTAATATAGGAAATTTATAAAAAATAAGAAGTTTACAATTAAACTATTTAAATAAATAAAAAGAGACAAAAAGAATACTTTTTGAAAAACGTAAGGGGCATCCAAAGAAAATAAAGAAATATTTATAAAACTTTTTAGAACAATTTTCACAATATATTATTATTTTAAAGTATCTTAATATCTAACTACCTCTATAAAACGAAGATGAAACAAAAACTAGTATAATATGCCTCTCTAGCATACACACAATTATCTGCAAATTCTTGAACAGGGTGAGATAAAGACAATAATAAAGCCTACTTTCAAATTATTTACGTAAATTTACAAATGTTTCTTCGAATATGGCACAGCATTATTAAACTATTCAAGGCTGGAATAGCCCTGGTGGCTCGGGTTGCGTTTTTAAAACCGTAGATTTTAGGTTTAGTATCGCCAAATGCGTAGCGGTCGCGTCAATGAAGGGTCTGCTGGACAAGTAGACCCATCAAAGATGGACTGAGTCCCCTGATATGAGGGAGTGCTCAGCACTCCCCGACTATATGGCCACGCGCAGGTTCAAATACTTGGGTAACACTTTCAGTGCACCGAGTGACTTTAAGTCCTTCAGACCAGCGAGCCCTATTGGTTTTTCTAAGGCCGTTGGGCTCTGGTAACCCCCGGTGGGGCATGACGGGTCCATCAGGAGACTTATATGCACAACTGCCTTGGCAGCCCACTGTTTTGATTATTTCAATTACAATTTCACCCTAGGAGCATATATTTTAGCTTCTCTAAACTCTATTTAAAGCTTGTTTTCTCTGTATTTAAGCCTAAGCTCATTAATTGGACTTTGAAGAGATGCATTTGCTTTTCAATATACAGTGAGAGCCAAAAGTCCGGAATAAATTCATTTAAAATTCAGGGGTATGTTCAAAAAAAAAACGCTCGGACACGTCAATTTTTATTTTTAACTGCGGGTTTTCTTACTATAATTTTATGTATACTCCAAAAATAAGTTACGACCATCAACTTCAATTTTTGAAATGGAAATACCTATTTTTTATTCTGTATTCTTAAAGAACAGAAAATTATAGACATATTTCATGTATAATGTTCTATACCTATCTTCATTTGTTTTTGAGTTATTGACAGTTGAAGATCGGCATATTTGCACTTTTGACATGTTATAAAATCCAAACGGTTAGACATAGACAAATGTGGTTTGCACTTTTTATCGAAGCTTTTTTAAAACCATCTGTTGACACTAGCTAGTTAGTGTCAACAGGTACTGAGAAATTTACGGTTGAATTTCTGAACATACAATAATTCATGCAACTATGCAACACCCTTACTAAGGTAACCTTGTTTTTTGTGTTTTTTCATCCATTGTTGCAATGATGTTGCCATCATTTTTTGAAGTAACAGGTATCAAGCAGTATTATCCTTGTTTATTGTAAAATTTAATATTGCCTGAAAAGATGAATAAGTTAAGTGAAACTGAGAGAATAGAAATACTAATTATGATAGGATGTGGTGATCATATTAGGACCCAACACCAGGTTTGTGAAATGTTTAATACCAAGTATCCTGAAGACAATATCTCAGTCTACCGTTAGCAAAATAGAAAGAAAATTTAGGGCATTAGGTCACGTCAGAGATCGACCCAGATCGGGTCGTCCCTCAATTTCCGAGGAAAAGAAGTTAAATTTTGTTTTGTCTATTGAAGAAAATCCTCATACACCGACTAGACAGGCAGCACTAGATAACGATGTTGGAAAAACATCTTTAAGAAGGATTTTGAAAAAGGCAAAATATCATCCCTATAAATTAAAATTAATCCACGAACTTAACGAAGATGATACAGATCGTTGATTAGAGTTTGCGAAACTATAATGAATGTCTGCCATAACGACCGTCTTTTTACTCGTAGAATAATTTTTTCTGACGAGTCAACCTTCTGCCTCAATGGTATAGTGAACAGACAGAACTGCCATTACTGGTCTTCCTCCAATCCAAATTGGGTGAATGAAGCTCATACCCAATATCCTCAATCTGTGAATGTTTAGGCCGGCATTATCAATGACAGAGTCATAGGTCCATTTTTCTTCGAAGGTACCTTAACAGGTCAACGTTATTTGGAATTCTTAAGGAACAAACTGATTCCCACTTTATGTTTGATGTTTCCAAATGCAAATAATCCCAATATTCCAGAAGCTTCAATTTGGTTCCAGCAAGATGGCGCGGCGCCACACTTCAGCAGAACCGTGCGCCAATATTTAAGTGAGGTATTTCCGGGTCGATGGATCGGGCGAAGGGGTCAATTGGAGTGGCCTGCTAGGTCCCCTTGGACTTGACTCCTTTGGACTTCTTTTTGTGGGGTTATTTAAAGCATAGAGTGTATGTAAATAAACCCAACAATTTAGAAGAATTGAGAAATAATATAAGAAATGAGATTCAACGAATACCTCAAGAAATGATACGCAACGTTCTGAGAGAATTCGAATCAAGACTCGCTTACTGTCAAGAAGTTAATGGGGCTCAGTTTGAACATTTAATTCGGTCTAGATTAGAATAGTTTCTTTTTGTTCAACGTTTATACAATACTTTTGATTAAATACATTAATATTTTGAATGTTTTTTTAGAAACTCAACCGTAAATTTCTCAGTACCGGTTGACACTTACTAGCTAGTGTCAACAGATGGTTTTAAAAAAGCTTCGATTAAAAGTGCAAATCACATTTGTCTATGTCTAACCGTTTGGTTTTTATAACATGTTAAAAGTGCAAATATGCCGATCTTCAACTGTCAATAACTCAAAAACAAATGAAGATAGGTATAGGACATTGTACATGAAATATGTCTAGAATTTTCTGTTCTTTAAGAATACAGAATAAAAATGCATATTTCCATTTCAAAAATTGAAGTTGATGGTCAAAACTTATTTTTGGACCACCCTGTATACATAAAATTATAGTAAGAAAACCCGCAGTTAAAAATAAAAATCGACGTGTCCGAGCGTTTTTTTTTTGAACATACCTCTGAATTTTAAATGTATTTATTCCGGACTTTTGGCTCTCACTATATGTACTTGGTTCTGGCTTTGTATTCATCAGCCTTTCAAACCTTACTTATATAATAAATGCAAGAACCTTTTTTGTCCTTATGATATATGTTGTTTGCAAAATTGAGACCTTCTTGTTACCTTGGTTATCTTAAGTATCCGGTGATCTATGATCTACTACTATTCTTATAACTTTCCTTTTGTGACTTAGAAGGTCTGCAGTAAATTCAGGCTTGTAAGTAACTAAAACTATTTAAGCTATATATTTATACTCTTCTCCGCTTTTCTTAAATCACTAACTATGGATTTGTAAGATTCTCTTTTAACCCAATCTTTCACTATTGCTTTAATATTATATAGTCCTTTTACAACACCACATAATTAATGCGATAACTCCTACACCATATGACTCTATATAACATGTCGATGATGAATTAATTGGATGCTTAAATTCTGTTTGATCGCCATACGTACAATTATTAGAAAGATTTGACATAAGGACGAAATATCCAGTAGATTACCAGAAAAAATTAAAACACTTTTACTTTTTAAAATACTTTAAGTGAGTAAAAATACTTTTTGCTAAAATTTTTTAAAGTATTTATCTGCAGTCATTTTATTAGAAATCAATAATTTTTAATTCACACTTATTTTACAAGATATTAATAGAGCCTGCATGCCAGGAATGTTTCAATACTTTAACCTGTCTCAGTATTTACCTAATACTTGAGGAAGTCAAAGCAAGAATCTTTTCGATGTAACTAGGCAACGTAAACCTAGCCACTTTATCATTTAACAAAAGTGACAAAGACAGCGAAGTAATTTTAACAGTAATTTGAATAATTCCGCGGCAAAACATTCGGCAAACATGTTTTTGCCCATTTACAGTCATGTACAGTCATTTAGCGTTCTAATATATCGGCCGCATTACAGAGTTTCGGATGTAAACTGCAGTTATGTGTTTCAAAGTCCTTAACGTTTAAAAACATTTATTTTAAAACCAGAATTGAAAATCATATGTTAAAAGGTTATGCCTTTTTAGAAAACAAATACAAAGCAAATTAGTTATAAATCAACCATCTTATTACCTGCTTGCTACTGTTTTGACAGATTTATATTATATAACTGTTGACCATTTATGACCTTTATAATACCCATTGTCCCTTCACTTAAGCGATTTCTTTGGACACACGCTGAGTTTGTCATCCCTTAATCTACTTATACTAAGTTGCTAATAGATGCGGTGGCTACTTGCTAAAATAAGAAGGATTTTTTATGTTGTTTTTTTTAGGGGCTTTTTATATGGGAATGATATTTTTTATAGTGTGGCCTTTTTTTGCAGTTTTTATTTTAAAGCGTAAATGGCATCAAATGTAAAAAAAGCATGGGAAAGAAAATCTTTGCAAAGAGAGTTTTTTTTTGCAAATCTTAGAAAAATTATGGCAGAACTATTAATGTTTAATTCCTACAAATTCCCTAATAAATTTTTTTAACATTCGTCGTTAGGATATTAGGATATATTATAAAAATTAATAATTTAGTTCACCTGAAATGTCGAAAGAAGTTTAATTTATTTTTTTTATTTTGTTTTAATATACTTTCTAATATACTCATTTGGATAATAATTTTAAATCCAAACAGAAGACCTCTTAAATTAAAAGAAATTTGCTGGATAAAATTTAAAATTAAGATAATCCTGATTTTCAATGAAAAAAATAGCTAAAGTTTCTTGTTTAAACTCCTGGAAAGATAATTGAAGAGTGTGAATTAGTTATAATGGTACACAAATCTTAAATCCAGATGCTATCCACACGCCTAGATCAAGTAAAATAAAATTATGAATTAGGGAGTATTCAAGTAATATGTAACGCAATTTTTAGAGATTTTTGGCCCCCCTTCTCCTTCTCATATAATCCAGCTTTATAATGTTCAGTGAAGTGATTTCCGTTGATTATTACCTTATGTGATGGAAAAACTTACTTGTTTTTTATGAAAGCATCCCTGTTGTTGAAAGACACTTATGTATATAACGGTTATTACAATAATTCTTATTTAAACTGTTATTTCAAACTTTGCTAAACGATTGAGACTTAAGGGTTCGAAGACTTAACATTAACCTCTTACGCTTTGTATGTAGTATTCCTTATAATTACTAACGAATATCCTTTATTGGTTGTGTGCTAGCACAAAGTAAATAGTATTTTCATCGCAAGACGGATTTCTTATTTTTTCTTTTTCTTTCTTATTTTCTTCTATTCATCAACATAAATGCAGTTCTTTTTAATGATCATTATTTTGACTGAACAAAAAACGAAAATTTAGAAAAATAAATTCTCAAACTCAAACTCAAACTCAAACTCAAACTCAAACTCAAAAATGCTTTATTGTCAATAAAAACATAGAAGTTGTAGACAAAGCCAATAGACTGTACATTAAATGAATAAAAACGAGAAACTAATTTAAAATAAAATAAAATTATATAAAACTTTGAAAAATACTTAAATGCTAATCATTAAAAAATTCACTTAAACTATAGTACGCTTTACTAGCAAGAAATATTTTCGTCCTTGTACGTAGGCTTTTTTCAGTCTTAAGTCGTCTTATTTCTAGTAGAAGTTTATTAAACAGCTTTCTACCTCCATATATGATAGAGCTACGGACAAGTTCAAAATGAGGAATGGGTAGACTCAACAAATAATTTTGTCGCGTATTATAGCGGCTTCCTAAGTGGAGTTCCTGTTTATATTTTCTAAAAACTAAGCAAACTTTTTCAAAATAAAGATATAACACAGGGTTAAAATATTATGACTTACAAAAAGCGGGCGACATGAGTCACAAGGCTTGGCCCCACATAGATATCTAATGGCCCTTTTCTGGAGTACAAACACTGAACTGCAGATCTGGCGATGGAGAAATTAAGACTGGTGGCAATAACCCTTAGGGCGTAGCAGCCTGATGAGACTTTTCTACATACATTCACAATATGGTCTTCAAATTTAAGGAATTTGTCTATGGAAAGACCCAAAAACTTACTGAACGGTGGCATGGTGATGGCTTCATTATTCAAACATATATCATTTGTATTACATTTAAAATTAGGGATATTTGTTTTGGAAACATTAAATGTCAAAAAATTTGCATCTTTTATTTTTAACAAATCTGCACGTATATTGGCCTCCATTTGAGAAACATCAGAGTCGTGCCAGAGGATGGTGGTATCATCGGCAAACAATGTAAATTTGCCAGTTACCTGCAGTTGTGCCAGATCGTTCACATAAATGAGAAAAAGTAAAGGACCAAGTACTGATCCTTGCGGAACACCCACATTTATATTAAGTTCCTTAGAGATACCACCATTAAATTTGACAGCCTGGACACGATTTGATAAGTAGGAACGAAACCACTCAAGGGCAGTTCTTCTGAAACCATAGAGCTCCAGTTTCAGCAGCAGCACTCTGTGACTCACGCAGTCAAATGCCTTGGACAAGTCACAGAATACCGCTGCTGCAACTTCACCAACATTCAGTCGGTAGTACAGGTGCTCTAGAAAGCTAAAGATAGCATCATTTGTGCTCACAGACTCAATCTATAAAATAGTAAATGCCTTACTATTTTATAGATTGAACAAATACTAATGAAAAATTGAGTGTGCATTTGAAGTTTGTGAAAATTATTCCGGCATGAAGAACGTCATTTCAATTTTTTGAGACATTTGGGAACTTCTGAAAACTTTTTAAAGTACCTTTGTACTTCGCAATTTTTTACATTTTAAATTATATTTTGTTCTGATTTTCTATAGAAAATGTCATTCTTTTATTTTAGTATATACAATAATTTCCACACAAATAATGACTGTATTTATTGTTTTTTAGCTTAAAAATTTAATATCAAATTAAAATTTTATTTAAAAATCTGCTATCGGCAAGTTAACATGCTGCTTCAAGCAGCAATAGCTTTTCATATCATACCAAATCATTATACTTAAGAAGAATTCAGTAATAAAAAATACTGGAATAAAAAATTGAGTCAAATGATTGGAGATAGTTATGATAGGATGGAGTAGTCGACCATTCTGTTTCATTCTTGATTGGAAGACTCAAATGTACAGGAGATGAAACATGATTAGTCACAACCGCTTGACTAGGGTCGCTTCTTTTAAGCTATTGGGGAACTCCAAAGTTCTCTTTATCGTTACCAATACAAAGAAGTTAATTATCTCGTTGTGCGGCGATATGTCGAAGCCTAATCTTTGTCTGCATTAGACGAATTAGTTTATGCGTTATACGAATGTGTTGGTTGTGCTTTTTTTTGCGATGAGAAATATAGACGACAGTTTATCTAACAGTGAGGTAAATCTGCAGGTGTTTTTCGGGTGCAACATTGGTATTCCTCCAATTTAATAAATTAACTGTAACAAAGGACATGGAGGTGGCAGGAATCATCTTCACATTTCACAACTTGTAACAAATACTGGGATTCACAAATGTGCTCGGGTTCCCTGTAACATCATAATCATCTACTTTCATCATGTGGTAACATATAACTCCTGAGAGATGCTTACAGAGGATGGAACCACATATGACGTTCAGCGCCATTGAGTGCACTACGGCCAGGAGTGTTGGTAACAATGTAAATAGCATCCAAATTGTATTTTAGGAAATGTTGAACTGTGTAATTCTTCACTTTGCCATAACACGGATTTTCATCTGGCCTGCCATCTACAAAAAACAATAAGAATACGCTTTGCCTATTCAGAAAAAAGACACATCAAAATAGTCTGGGAGATAAGAGTATTAAAAAACAATTAAATGCACATTTGGAAATTTAGATAAAAAATATTCAAATTTAACACATCTTATTTTATTTTGGAAACGCTACTGAACATTAATTTGTCAATATCGTCTTCTTCAGTTTGTAGCCATTGCTCTTGCATACATTTTCCCTTGTCTGAAATATTATTTCGTTATTTAAAATATGCCTTTTCAATATGTCCCAGACGTGCTCGATAGGATTTAAGTCAGTGTATTGCGCAGACCATGGCAAAACCGGAATATTGTACAGGGTGGCAAACTAAGAATGCGAGATACTGTATCAGCGAATCGCAGAGACTTGCGGTAAAAAAGATTATTACTAAAACGATCTAAAGAAAAACCTAGAAAATATTTTTTCCATAAAGCAAAAAAATTCTTGAGCTTTAGTAAAGTAATCTGAAACTTTTTTGTTTGAAAATTTTTGCTGGTTCTTCAAAAACAAAGTGGTATTCAAAGGTTTCCGTAAAAAACACCCTGTATGTTAGAAAAGGCTTAGTCAGCATTAACACAATTTTACTCTTTAAAATTGCCATTCTTGAGCTTTAGCTGTTTTAGGATTCGAAGTTTTGTTCGTTTCACAGTCGCCGCCAGAGGGCTTTTATGAATATTCCGACAGAAATTTTTTCAAAAAAATTAAATGCATTTGTAGTTTTTTTTTTCTTAAAAGAATAGCTAAATGATGCCTAAACATGCTCGCAAGAACCATGTCTCGATATATTATTCCTAACCTAAAATTTAAGCCAAAAAAAAATTATACGAATGTTTAAATGAATTTTTATCGAATTTTTATTCGTATTAATTTGTGGCTGTGAAAAAGACCGATTTAAAAAAGATTCAGATAAGTTAAATCTGGTGATCGTGGAGGTCATGGAAAGAGACTTCCTCTTCCAATCTACCGCTGTTGAAACAGTACATTAATATGCTCTCGCACAGCAATAGCAAAATGTGCGGGGCAACTATCTAACTGCAAAGACATTTTTTGCAGCAACAACAGCATTTGATTGGTCAAAAACTTAGACGTTGCCATTTAGGGATTATTCCAAAAAGTATAGCCCAATAATTCTATCTCTCAGTATACCAGACCACACATTTAAGATCCAACGACCTTGGTGCTGAACTTCACGCAACCAATGCAGATTTTCTGCGGACCAGTAATGCATATTGTGCAGATTGGCTCTCTTTTCCCGAATCATATCTAACATCCAATGGCAATAGTCCAACCTCCGATCGAAGTCTTCCTCTTTTAAGGCCTGATGTAAAACAACATGATATGGGTGAATTCTAAAATTAATTAAAATTACTAGTAAAAATTAAAATAAATATTAGATAAATTCAAATAAGTTAGTGTATTGTGACGGTCAATTAGAGATACCTATAGTCTTTCAAAATATTTTAAACCGTTGCTCCAGATATGCCAAACTCGAGGGATAATGCTGTTGTGCTAACATGAGGATTTTCTTGAATGTATCCCAGTACGTAGTTAATATTTTCTTGTGTTCTTCCAATTCGTTGCCGTTGAAATTTAGGCCGAAAACTACCATTGGCTCGTAAGTTAGCCACTAATCAATGAAAAACTCTCACATGGCAAGGACACCGATTTGAATATCGAGCCACGTAAACTCTTTTTGCTACTGGGGTATTCTAAAGACATTCAAAATAAACCGCAAGCAAATCCACAGCTTCATCGTTCATAAAACGCGTTATTACGACAAAAATTATAGAAGAATAAACGAAACTGACAACTATCGACAATTTGATTTATATTTATGTTTTGATTAAATATTTGTTTTTATTATTTCCATGACTTCCTTCCATGGTCCACTAATAATTGGCAAAAAATAAATAAATATAGGATTTTCGTATAAAATTTTGTTTGGCCTAAGTTTTAGGTTAGGAGTAAGATCTCGAGGTGCGGTTTATTTTTTCATAAAAAATGTTTAAAAAAAGCCCTCTGGCGGCGACATATGAAATGAATAAAACTTCGAATACTAAAACAGTTAAATCCCAAAAATGGCTCTTTTTAAAGAACACAAATGTGTTAAAGTCGATTTTAAGGCGTTAAAGCCATTTCTATGATACAGGGTATTTTTTACGGAAATCTTTGAATACCCCCCCATTACTTTATTTTCAGCGATACAGCAAAAACTGTCGATCAAAAAAGTTTTAGATTATCCTCTATTTTAAAGATCAAGTATTTTTTTGTAAGGTTAGTATATTGAAATTCACAAAAACTTTACTTTTTTAGATTCAAAATCGCAGTTACGCTTCATTGCTGTCATTTTAGAAACTTAAAAATATATTCCACGTTTTTCTCTTGGCCGTTTTAGGAATTATATTTTTACCGAAAGCCTCTGCGATGAGTACATTCCGAGATACAGTACCTCACATTTTTAGTTAACCACCCCGTACTACTCCAAAATGTTTCTACCGGCTCTTGCAATATGTAGACGTGAATTGTGGTGCATAAATACATAAGTTTCACCAAATTTGATAGCGAATGGATAAACAATGGGTTCCAGAATTTTCTCCTGATATTCGATTGCGATTAAAAAGCCTTCAATGGGAACCAGTATAGTCCGAAACTCCAGCCCAAACAATCAAATTGCCGCCATGATACATGTCAACTTCTTGAATAGTTTGCAAGCGAGACGCGTTTCCAGGTATTCGCCACACCCTCAACGTTCTTGAACCAGGACCTAAACGAAACCTTAACTCATCGGTAAAAAGAATACATGCCCATTCACGTTCTGACCCATCTTAATCTCTTTGCGCGATTTCCATGAGATAGTACTGGAGCTCTAACGGGACGTCTGGCATGAAGATGGTTTTAATGTAATTTATTCCTTATTGTTTGAGGAATGACAATAACGCTATCCTATCACTAATCACTCAATTTATCATATAGAGGTTCTGTAGCTCTTGTTGGAGCAGTATGTATTTCTCTAAAATCCCTGCCACAACCTTCCAGAGCAACCAAACCAAGGGTACTATTCTTGGTAGAATTTAAGGCTGCCGCGATGTCGCAAATGTTCATACCACTCTGTATTATACCAACAGCTCGTAACTGTGTCTCACGATCAAAATGCTGCCCTAGCATATTGACTAATAAAACAAATTCTCACTACACTGCTTGGAAAAATTATACTGAATGCATTTTTCACTTTACCAAATACGCCTTGAAAAATTGAAATATTATATTATTGAAATATTTATTTAATATCAAAAACAATTCATCTTGAAAACAATTTTTGTTGTTTAAAAGTAAAACGGCTTATTTTTTGTCTCCTAGATCATTTTAGTGCGTTATGATGCATTTTTTGCAATTTAGATGCATATTTGAGGACGAGAAAATACATGAAATGTTTAGGAAAACATAGTATAAATTAGGTCCTGCATTTGCTTGGATACTTGATCAATCGGGATATTCTTAAAAAATTTAACAATGCTAGTCTATGACAGTTGTTGAACTTATAGATGCATCGCATATAACCTGCAAGTTACTAACGACCTTTGCGCTATATTGCTATATTGCTACAGAAAACGATATTGAAGTCCTTTGAGATTAAAGCATATTTAAAAAAAAATCGGATATCTCTTTAGGAATAACTTTTTAAACTTAATTTAAATGACCACTTTGTGGATCTTAAATATATCTATCAATTAACCGTGAACGTAATCCCTATTGATTACATCTTCATTTTTTCAAGAATATAATATAACTGGGTCACAGAACTTATATTTACTATAGATCTAATATGGATGGATTGAGACTCCAAACTGAAAGACTTCCGACAATCAATACTAAATACTTTTATGTTAATATCACTTTTAGGTACTTTCCTATATAAATGAAATCAATTTCTTATAAGATTTTTTAATGTATACGCTATGATAATTTGCTGGCAATAACAGTGAAAGAATAACATGAAGTTTGTCAATAATTTTAGCGGATAACTGCACTATATAGAAAAACGTACGACATTTTAACACGTTACTTAATATTATTTTAAATGACTATTTTTTTTTCAAAAGTGGTAGAGTAATAAATTCTAATTTTCGAACTTTCATTTTTACAGGCACTTGATAACGATTGAAGATACTTCCCAACCGAAACGTCGTGCTAAGTATTGAATTAAGATTTTCGAAAGATGTTCGAAATTAGGGTTTACAAAGAGTTACCTGGCGGAAGAAATTTTTTTTTAACATAAACGTGAGTGCTATTTATTTTAAATACAGATTATTAATTATTAAGAATCCATACACCATCCGCCCATCAAGACGAAAGTACAAAAATTGTATGTTCGCTGCAAAGGCTGATTAAAATTAATATGTTATTATTGTGATAAGGGATATTTTAAAGACATTGTAAAATTGATTTTAATCTAGGATTCAGCGACGAAAAAATTGTCTGCAAGTCTTTTTTAGAAAAGCAGTAACAGAGACACGAATGTATATAACGCATTTTTAACTAAAAGATTCAGAGCAAAATCGACTAAATCTTAAAGAAATCTAATCGACTAAAGTTTAAGAACCGAAGGTTACAAAACTTTTAAAATAAAATACGATTATTCTAAGCTTTTTCGAAGAATTATATGCCATTTAAGATAAATCATTTAGAGTTAAATAAAGTAAAATCTATGAATTATTTATATTCTATAAAACGATTTTTAAGCAAAAAAATTAGGGTATTTTAAAAAACAAGCTTGTAAAAGGATATTCAAAAATTCCCACAGACCGTAAAATTCTGCTAAAGAAGATTCGCCTATTAAGTTTTTTAAAAAATCACTTGACCTTAAGAGTGACCTCACTTTTTTTACCATAAATTCACACCTAAGTGCCAATAAGATCAATATCATCGGATGTCTATTAGGGGCGACTTTGCCCAGCATGCGGTCAAATATTTTGCCTGCCCGATAATAAGGTGTGAAAAAAGGTCAGTAAATGGTCAACCTGTCTATTATATGCATTTCAAAATAGAGTGGCGGCAATTGATTTAGGACAAGAAAGGCAATGGGATTATAGATTTAAGGGCTAGTTGGTTTTTTAAGATTTGCTATTTATATTTCTGAAGCCGCATGGCAAATTAGGGTACTAAGTGTGAATAGGGTAATTTTTTTCGCTTTAAGTAGACTATAACAGCTGCTAGTTATTCTCAACTTATGAATTTAATAATTATGAATAAATAGTTATTTATATATGTAATATATATTTTATGTGTGTATAAAATAAATATATATAATATATTCAGCGTATAATTGAAATTGAAAATTGCTGCCTAGCGCTTTCAGCCGTAGGCCAACATTATGGCTTAAGACATTGTCAAAACAACGACACCATATATGCCTAAAAAGTACTACTTAAATACTTAATAAAGTAGTACCTAAAAAACCATAGGCAAATATGCTATGTACCGTTTTTTTGACAATATTTGACATTTTGATATATGAATTGAGCAGCGAAAGAGTGAAAAAAACTGCTCAGCATTGATTTCAGAGGGACTATATATAACCTAATCAGGTCTTATCTAGTCGGGAGAAGGCAGCGTATTACAATTAAAAATGTTCATAGCGAAGTGGTTTTTAATGAATTTGGAATATCTCAGCGTTCCTTACTTGTACATACCTCTACGGTACTGCCTCTTTGTATTAAGCATGAGATGTGAAAATTTTAGTGTCCGTTACTATGCTTTTGTTGACAACACAGTTTTAGTAATCACAATAAACGCGTACCAGAACTGAACATAAAAATCAATAACCCAAGCCTTAATGAATTACAGAAAATGAAATATATAGGTTTATTTATTGTTAATTTAATTGATCTAAACATATAAGTAATATTTTTTTTAAAGTAACAGTAATGATTTCTGCTTTTTATAATTTACTTATCAGAAAAAGCTAAGCAGAGTGTATACACGGCATTTTTTTTTCTCTCAACTTCGATATTTGCTTCAGATGTGGGAAAAAATATGGAAAAACTAATTTCAACAAATATCCAGTAATGCACAATAAAATTTTAAGAATGTTATTTAAATAAAATACACTGACTAATACAGAGATCAATATCTGTCCAATACTATTTATAACTATAATATTGTATGTCCAATACTATTTATAACTATAATACAAGATACCAAAAAAATATGAGTGCAGAATTATTGTAATTATAAGTATGTGAGTAGAATTAATTCAATACTGTATAGTTAAAATTGCAGAGTGTATTCTCGAGACCAGAGCTCAAAGCACTGTTTAGAAAATTAGTTTCATTGTGTTGTTTTCTAAAATTTGAAATAAATAAAGGATTTAAAAAAAACGGAAAATATGTAAACCACACTTATGTCAGATAATGAATTCTCAATTTTAAAGAAACAGGATTAGTGGCAAATAGAAAAAAGATTTAAAAAAGAGTATTTGATAAAGCGAAACACAAACATGTAAGATACTTTATGAATCTTTATGATACTTTTATAAATCCTACAATGTCCTCAGCAATGGGTCAGCAATAACAGGAATTAGTCATTAAGTTATTCGTCAGGTACTTAAATTACATCATTTTTATGTTGAAGGGTATTTGTTGTTTCGACAAATGCACATTTCTTACATATTTCCGTCAACAAACATAGCTGCAGTGAAAACCCATATTGCTTAGGTATAAATATTAGGTGACAAAATTTAACTCCTTATTGTCGAGGAACTAGAAAATCAGTCCTTCAAGAATAATGGGTCTCAGTTTAGAAAATCATCAATATCCATTAATGGCAGCAGAAATCTAGATGAACGGAGTATCGCCTCACTATATTTTGCTTGTCTGTCAATTTCTCTTAGATTTGAGAATCTTCAAAAATGTTTGAGCAGAATTTGAAACTAGGCTATATTATTGCTTTCAACAATTTGAATATATCATAAAATAAATACTTCTTGGGCAAATGGATACTACTCAAAGATACCTTTAATTTGAGGTATGACAAAAGGGGTACCTAGTGCCATTTGAAATTTTGCAGCTAACTTGGGAAGCGCTTAGAAGGTGACTTACCTTGTAGCAAAATTTTGGTAGGTCTAGGTCACTGAAGGCAACTTTTTTAACTTTAAAATCCCCTTTTCATCTTTTTAACAATCAAAAATTTCTCAAGAAGTTCTATTTTCAATTAACGCACAAGCCATTGAGTTTAAACAAACAAAATTCGCGAATAAAATATTTAGCGGTCTAGTTCCTACGTAGTAGTCTATAATTATGCATTTTAAGGTTTTTAAATGGGTTAAAACAAGCCAAAAATGGCTAAAACTGATCATTAACAAAAACCTTGTTTAAGCCTGGCCGATGTTTTTAAAGAAAATGCCATTAATTTAAGTATTTCGTGCAAGTATCACAAGCAAAAAAATTAGTTTCTCAATAATAATTTATGGAAAACCAGTAACCATATAACTGTCGTTGCCCGTCTTAAGGTACCCGTTTTACCGGGCCTAATGAATTGATTTCTGTTTTTTGCACGCTAATTTTAACAAAAGCATTTTCAAGATTTTATCTCCGAAATCTCCTTTTTACCATTTTAACGACATTTTCGGGCAAAAAGCCCGCCAATAAAGCACGAGGAATGCCTGCTTTGTCTGCTTTTTTCGCTCATTTTCGCCTTTGGGAACCGAAACACTGGTCGAAATTAAAATTTAATAAACCCATATAAATTCAAGCGCTACAAGGCCCTTACGGATCGGTTCGGAGCTCATTTAAAAATGTAATTAAAAGCTCCGAGTGCCTCAGCGCCTCTTTTTTTGTTCCTTTATTTTATTCAATTTTTCAGAGGGTTCCTACTTTATCGATGTGTGTTTTTATCGATATTCTTTATATTCCATTTTCAGTTAAACATCTGTCTCTAGCCTATAAAATAAATATCTTTATAATACCAAGGTATTTAAATTCTAAAAAAAGCCTAACTTCAATATTTATCTAAACCAGAATATAAGCTACGACTACACTTTTGCGAAATATCGATATGAAATTCCTTCCTATACTTTTGATCAATTTTAAAATTCCCGCGGCTGTTTAGCTCGGGTATATGATTTATTTGATCTGTGGATTTTCAGTCGAATTTTGCATTTTTAAAATTGGCTTACGATATCATCCATAAATCCTATGGACGATTAAATATATTGATTAGTTTTACATACAAATCGATATCAAATGCTTTACTAAATATTAAAAACTATTAATGAATAACTTGAACATTTTAAAAGAATTATAAATATATTAGAAATATTGAAAGAAAATTTATAGGTGATCATTATTTTAGATTTTACATCAATAAATTACAATTAGTTTGTATAAGCCAAACATATAATTCCTTAGCTTTGGAGGTCCTCTTCATTAATATATCGTAGTGATTGCGGGATTTGCTTTCTTGTTGTCTTCTTGGTAACTGTCTTGGTAATTTGGTTGTTTAAAGATATTTTTGTTACCTGTGATGACCAATGTTATAGAGAAATTACTAAATGAAATAATGTAGAACTATCTCTATTTAATGACTAAAGTTAGGAGTGAAATCTCTAAAGGCATAACTTTTGAGATATGGCTTATCCTTGGTTAAAATCCTATCTTAGTCGTTGGTAATTAATAGTCATTTATGAAGGAATATCCTTTTTTCAAAGACTAATAAATGCGGCTCAGTCTTCTGTTTTGGTTCTGGTTTTCTTCCTGCTTTACAAAAATGATAGAATCTTCTCTAAGAACTTTATTATACTGTACTTTGACGACGATACATCCATACCGTGGCAAGAAAGGAAGACAGCGTGGTTCAAATATACAAAATCTGAAAGTTGTTGAAAAATCGTTGGGTTTGAGCTGCTGCTACTGCTGCTTTTGTTGCTTTCTTTCTATATTTTCGATTTTAAATGTGATTTGGAGAGTTTACTTTTAATGAAACCCACAAAGTAAAACATCATCGACTTTCCACCTATTCGGAGAAAACTGTTGCCTAGCTTCTTCCCTAAATATAGGAGGACACAATTGTTTAATCGCGCCACTGGAAAGTACTAGTAGACTGTATTTATTTACCTTTTAACTTCGTCGAACATCAACAGCTCATAGGGCGCTGACTCAATTAACATAATAAATGAAAAAAACTTGCACAATCCGAAATATATATGAACGTCAAAGAAATAGCGTACAAAAAATTCAAAATGCATGCTTAAAATTTTGTTTTAGTAAAAAAAAATATGATCATGTAACTCCGTTGCTAGATAGTTCAAAATTTCTGTCCTAAGATGAACGGTTTAAACTACAATTGGCTACACTTGTATATACTGTAGTACTTTCTGGCGAGCCAGTATACCTACGCAATAAGCTAATATCAAACCTTGGTGTTCATGGAAGAGATACTCGCAACAGTCATACCTTCGTTATTCCTAAGCACACATCGACAAAATATCAAAGTTCTTTTAGCTATAATGGGCCGAAAGGGTACAATTCATTACCACCTGCAGTAAAATCATTCTCCTCCGTCGCAACATTTAATCAAAAAATTAGAACCTTAATTTTCAGTAGAATAAATGCTTAATTCATTTTTTCTTTTTAGTCATTTTGTACTCTTTATATATTATATACATAAATTAGAACTTCTGTTTACTTTACAATCTATCTGTTTGTTGGAATTACTTTAAAATGTTATTTTTACTTGCATGATATAGTTAACTGTGAATAATTTTTAATATTTATATACTATCTTACTTTTAGATAAGTTGCTGTGCGTTCCACTTAGCTTTTAATTTAAATTAGCTCGGTTAGATAGAGTTTTATCTATTATTATTACTTTTAGTTATTATTGTTATAAAAATTTATTCATTTATTAGTTCCAAAAAGAGGAAAATGGGAGAGTTGTTCAGCAAAACCGGTGCAAACTATGGATTGGTCTTTGCTGTCGTTCTGTATACTTAACTTAACCCTATTTTACGCTCACTTCCGCTTCTTAGCAGGTTAAGTAACTTTACTCACTTCTTACTAATTTAGAACAATGGTGCTTATATTTCAATTACAATGTATTAACTTTTGCTTTATTTAACCTATTGTATTTAAACTCAACGACTGAACTTGAAATGCCTATTTACTAGAGATATTTATACTCATAAGTTTCAGAGTATAAGGGTATTTACGGATTTTAACTAGGTCACTATAAGAGTGTAAAGATAGAGACCAGTTTTTGGGTTATTAGGGATTATTAAATTTAGCCAATAAAGGTGTAAAAAAATAGAGAGAAAGAAACCAAAAGAGGTAATAGGGGAAATATGGAAAACTCCGTGAGCAATTTCTCACTATGATTACGACTCGCGACTCGACTCACACAGTTGCTCTGATAACGACTTAACTTACTTGTGTACTGCCACTCTTGGACCAATAATTGGTCATTAAGAGTGTAAAGAGAAATCTCGATTAGGATTTAAAGAGTAAAAGGAATAGGAGTAACTCGTGAGCAACTTGAGCGCGACAACGACTCGCGACTCGACTTGCACACAACCGATACCCAAAAAAGGAAAAAAGATCGTGTCCATCAATTACCGTGTGATTGTTTTAGTTCCGGCAATCGTCAAGATAATGGAAAAACTTGTCAATCAGCAAATTTTGAAATACCTGAAGTCCACCAACATCATAGCTACCATCAATATGTTGTAGTTAATCCTGTGCATTAGCTCTGGATATTTCAAAGACATTCAATAGGATCTGTTATGAAACCTCTTAAACAAACTTTATTCTTATGGTTTACCAACAACTCTCGTTGCTTGGCTTGGAATCTTCCTCGAGAACCGATCCATCCAGGTTACCGAACCTGTCGAAGTACACCTCGCAGAGGCTTCTATTTACCACCGGTATCCCTCAGGGACACATCCTCTCCCCTACCTTCTTCCTGTTATATATCAACGACCGAGGCAGCACCCCACTGTCTTTCAGGCCGAAGTATTCGCTGTATTAAAATGCGGACAGAAAATCCTAAGCTGCGGACACCGCAATACAGTCGTATCAATATGCTCGGACAGCAGAGCTGCCACTAAGGCTATCACGGCCGCAAAGGTAAGATCCAAGCTTGTACTAGAGTGCATAAAAGTCCTGAAATAATTGGTGCAGGTTGGCTGCAGGGTCCAGCTCGTCTGGATACCTGTCCTCGCAGGCCATGCAGGTAATGAGGAAGCGGACTCTCTTGCCAGACTGGGATACGCGAACGTGCCGTGCCGATGGGGCCGAAACACATAATTCGCCAAATGCGTCAATCGCGTCAATGAAGGGTCTGCTGGACAAGTGGACCCACCAAAGATGGACTGAGTCCCCTAGTATGAGACAGGCCAAAGCGCACATAGGTGGGCCCTGTGCCTGTCTCACCCAAAATCTACTACGCCTAAAAAGACGCGAAATTCGGCTAGTGACAGGTCTTTTAACCGGTCACTGGCACTTAGGAAGCCATCTCTATACCATCGGTATTGCGGACAACCCGCAATGCCGATGGTGCTGTGAGGAGGATGAAACCGTTAGCCATGTAGTCGGGGAGTGCCCAGCACTCACGCGCGCCAGGTTCAAATACTTGGGTAACAATTTCAGTGTACCGAGTGACTTTAAGTCCTTCAGACCAGAGAGCATTATTGGTTTCTCTAAGGCCGTTGGGCTCTGGTAACCCCCCGGTGGGGCATGACGGGTCCATCAGGAGACCTATATGCACAACTGCCTTGGCAGCCCACTGTTTCGACAATTTCAATTTCATATCAACGACCTTCTCTACAAGACTTTTAATTTAATTATAGCTTTGCTGATGACAGTACAGCATTTACAAAGAGTGTTTCCTCTACCACCACAAGCCTTATTATTTCCCGGCTTACTTTGATGCTGTTTTTGTCAGTTGGCTTATTAGGAGGTTGGAAGCAATATATCTTGGCATGATCATGTAGCGGGAATGGCTAAAGCGGCTTCTGAAAAACTTGGGGCCCTTTTTATAACGAAACGGTGTATCCACCCCAACATCTTTTAATGCTTTATAAATCTCAGATTTGCCGTCTCTTGAGTATTGCTCTTACATATGGAGCTATGCATCCTTGGAATATTGAAAGACTAGAATCAGTAAACAACAACTTGTTTGAGTTCAAGTGTTCAGGGGCAAGAGGGTGTTATGTTTACAAAAATATTTACTAATTCTTTATTGTCAAGTTTACACACCTTTTCAAAAGAGTTAATGTTCAGCAGAACAAATAATAATGTTAATATCGGACTCTCGTATTGACATTAGCGATATAAAGCGCTTATCATGTGAATTCCATCAGGTATGAATACGATCCACGTTAAAGATACTTAAAGAATATTATAATATTAATTTATTTAACTTATATTAAATGAATATAGACAGTAGTAGGTTGCCACCCAATATTGACTCCACTGTTCCATCTTCTGAGGGATTAACAGGTTTGAGAAAAAATAAGGCTCTCGAACCAGGTACGGCTTCACAAAGCAATACAAATCTTAAACAAAAGTTCCATTTTGAACAAACACTATAACCATGCCATGTTTACATCGAAAACATAGATCCCGAATTTAAACTTAAGCTAAGCGTTATAAAAGTAAACGGTATAGTCTATCAGTCGCATCCGGAGCTAGACAATAAAATAAAAGAATTGAATCGTCCATATTCTCAAAGAGACCTTGATATAAATAAGTCAAAAGACAACAATACAAAGTCTTGGTCTTAAAAAATGTATTTTATTAGTCAATGTAATGACATGTGTTTCGCTTCTAAGAGCATTATCAGGCCTAAAAAATAATGTAAACAAAACCAAACAAAATTACAAAAAGACCTTAAAGTAAAGCGTAAAATATACTTTAAACTAACTAACTAACTAATAAAACATGACCGAAAATACTGTGTCCAAAATACTGTGAAAAAATAATGCTTTCAGTAGGTTAAGGCTTGAAATTCAACGGTTTACCCAAAAGGTGTTCATATATTATAACTGTTACAGATTTGGGCATACAAGTAAACAATATAGGAGGGATCCTAAATGCCCAAAATGCACAGAGAAACATGTTTTAAATGAATGATCATCTCAAGAACTAGACAGCAAATGTCTAAATCTAATGGTTCACATAATGCAAATGAGTTTAAAAAATGTCCAGAATTCTCACGCCAAAAAAATATAAATACTGCTATGTATCATAAAAACATTTTAATTCAAGACGTCGAAAAGCTTTACCCTAAAGAAACATACGCTAGCATTACCTTACCATATTTTATACATAGGAATTAAGATACCAATCAATAATGGTTCCGATTTAAGGTTAGTTTCATTGTTTATAAGACTCGAATTCAATCTAAAATTTTAATCCTTAAGTGGACCAATTTCTTTTTAGGCTTTCATCGTCCTGTAGTTTTTTGTGGAAGGTAATCACAACAATCTACAAGGATGTATTCTTTAAGAATAGATAGATTAAAACAATTTAATATTTTTGAATAATGGGTCTATTACTCACACAAATTCTTTGGGAATAAAGGACTTAGCTATAGATTTAACTAAGGCATCTCCAAATTGAGCATTTATTTTTAATTGGTCCACTTTGGATGATAGTTCTATATCTCATCATATCCCTATTATTATTTAACCAAGGATTGTCCCTACAAAAAGCATAATAAGTGGGACATAAAACATGCAAATTGAGAATGTATATACCTCATTTATAAATATAACGAGAACTTTTGCTCCTTAAAAGTCTTGACCTCTCTCGGCAAGTTATTCCAAAACCTGGTTGCAATGTACTCAAATGATTTTTGATAATTAGCTGATCTATGCCATGGTACTCTAACATTGTCAATGTGTCGTGTATTATAATTATGATAAATCCTTTAAATACACTGGCTGACTTGTTTTGAGAATTCTATAAATAAAATTAAACATATGACTCTTCCTCATGTTTTCCATATTTAAAATCAAATTATTATTTAAATAAGGAGTAATGTGGGACCTATATGAATTATTATAAGCAAACCTCATACAAGAGTTTTGTAAATTTTGGATTTTACGATACAACATTCCTGTGAGTGATTCACTATAAACAATATCTCCATAATCAACCAATGAAAACACAAGATATCGCATAAGCTATATTTTACTTTAGATGTTAAGAAGTTTTTTAAATTTAGCATGTAAGCAATACGAAGTTTAGCAGCAATATGTGACTCAAATGATAAAAATGAGTCTTAAATTAGGCCAAGATTTTTTCAATTTCAATTTGAATTTTAATTAATTAAGTTATTTTTAATATGATTATAATTACTATTATTATTACCAAACAGCAATATGCAAGATTTTGTGGGATTTAAATTTAAGTTATGATTTTGTGCATATTTATTTAATTTATTTAGGTCACTATTTAATTGAGTTTGTATAGTATTGTAATTTAATCATCTACATATTGTTGTAATTTAGAGTATTGCAAAGTTTGATTCATGTCTGAAACCTATATAGAAAACAAGAGTGGCCCCAAAATAGACCCTTGTGGCACACCAGTTGTAATATTCAAATAAGTTGATTTCTCTAAGATGCCATCATTTATAATTAACGGAGACATATTGCATTCTGTTGCTTAGATAATTTGACATTAGGGTCAAAGCCTGGACGGACAAACCAAAAAAAAATTAATTTCGCTAGAAGTAACTCATGAGAGATCGTGTCAAAAGCTTTACTAAAATCTAATAAAGCTAGAACTTTACTAAGATTTTTATCTTGAGCGGATCTTATTTCATTTGTGAGATTTACTAACGTCGTGTACTACAATGTTTACGAAAACCTGATTGGGAGCTAGGAATTATTCGAAATGAATCTATGTGGTTCGAGATTTGACAATATATGTGTTTTTCTATAATCTTAGAGAGAACTGATAAAATACTTATGGGACGAAGATCTTATATTTCCTTAGGCTTAGCAACTTTTGACAGGTTTGACTGAACAGGTTTAATAACGGCTTTTTTCCACTCACTCGGAAATGAGCTTTCTCAAAGAAAAGAGTTTATACAAAGCTTTATATCAAGTATTGATAAACCATCTTCTTTCTTAGGCTTACTTTTTATTTGATTAATATATTTAATTATCGAGTTTTGATCAACAAGCTGGAAAGAAAATTCAAGATTATTATTATTTGTAAGTTTATTAGAATTATAAAAATCATTTTTTTCTTGAGAGACGGTGTTAGTTTTATTAGTACATTCATTAAAATATTCATTAATTGACTGGGGTTTAATAGATCACTTGATATTAAATTATTTTTACCGGTTGTAATATTTAATTTTTTAGCTGTTTCTCAAAAATATTTGCCTTTTTGCCTAAAAAACTGATTAAAATACGTTATTTTTTTATTATAATCGCATTTTTCGTATAATTTATCAAATTCCTGTACTATTGTAAGTTGTTATTAGTTTTATTTTTTTGATATTTTTTTAAAGCTTTATCTCTTAGTTTAATAAAAAAAATTATGTTTGGTGTTATCCATGAAATAAATGGCTTATTTTGAATTTTCTTCTTTTGTATGGGTGCATCACGGAAAAAAACACCACTATAACTAAGATTAATAATCTTGACTAAAGATAAGCTTATATTCATATATCCGCAAACTGGAAATAAACGAAAAATCTCATATGTAAAGTTTAGACAAAACTCCAATTTAGAGAATCTCTTAAATTATAAACGTCTGTTATAATACCCTCTGGGTGCGGCCAGATAGGTATGACTTCACCCCAAAGCCACTCCCCTAAATCCGTTAAAATCAAGCTTTGACAGCAGTATTCCATGATCCACACAATCGAAGGCCTTGAACAGATCACAGAACACCGCTACTGCAGCCTCCTTGGAGTTCATAGATAGATACACACTCTCCAAGAATCTGAAAATGGCATCCTGCGTGCCCTTAGATGACTGAAATCCATACTGATTAGGGGACAGCACATGTTTGTTTATTTATGTACTGTGAAGTGTGTAGATGGCTTCTAAAGGCCTGATGATGCTCTAACTAGAGCGAAACACGTGTAGCCCGTTAAATTACATGTTGTGAGACCGTGACTTTGTGTTTTTATTTGTTTTTCGTCAGTATTGTATTTGGTCAAAAAAGAGACATATCTTTTTTTTTACAAGCCGCTCAATAATCTTGGAGAGGGTAGACAAAATTGATATGGGACTGAAGCTAGAGGGTCGGTCCAAGCTACCACCCTTATGAAGAGGGATAATCATAGCTTCCTTTAAACAGGATTGGAACTCGCCCTGAAGAAATAACTGATTGATTGCCCAAACCAAAGCACCTAAAGCGCTCGCAGGCAGAAGTGACAGCAGACGTGAAGAGATACCATCGGAACCCGAAGCCCTATGATTCTTCAAGCACTGAATTGTTTCAAGGACCTCGGTGGCATCTACAGGGTGGAAAAAGAATGATTGGTTGATAGCATTCCGATTAAGATGCTGCAATGGATCGCCGTCACTGGGAACTGCTTCCAGTAACTTGTCAGCAATATTAGAAAAATAGTCATTGAAATCATCGGGCCCCAAGTGCGATTTAACCAACCGCCGACGAGAAGACTGCCTACATTCGTTAATGATTAACCAACTTTCCTTCTGTCTCTTACCGAACGAATCTAAGCGCTCATTGTAATACAGTTCCTTTCTGACTTTTATCAGATGCCGATAAATTTTCCAATAATCCTGAAAATAAGACCTGATGAATTGATTGTCAACAGATTTGCGAAGTCTTGCTAAGCATCGCAAATTTTGGGCAGATGTTTTTAGTCCCGCGGTGATCCATGGTTTTCGTCTCTTGGATTTAAGTCTAACCAAGGGAAAGCAGATATTTATTTTATCACGTAATGTATAATGAAAGGAAGAAAATGGTTGTGGAGCAGCCCGAATTGCATGCCACTTAACAGACGAAATGGATTGAGGAAATAAATTCAAATTGTTCCCACTAAACACTCTCCCAATGCGGCGGCCAGATTTGTTTTTTTTTAAAGTCACCAGGGAATTGGACATACACCCGCTCATGATCCGATATACCCACTGAGTGCACTTAACAGGTAACACCGTCCAAATTAATCTGACGAAATACGAGTGAGTGCATTAAGATGTATGGTGAGTGCAAATGATTTGAAGATTCCATCAAGAGAAATTCTTTGCGGTAAGGAAACCTCAATAATACCTGAACCTGAATAAAACCTGAATAATTAATCTTAAAATCTCCAGCCAAGATAACACGCGAGTGAATAGGGAGCTGGGACAGAAGACAATGTAACCTGTCAAGAAACACACTGATATCCTCAGAGAGCGGGCGGTATATACAAATAACGTACATATTAAACAATTTACAAAAACACACCGAACACTCAAAAACCCGTTCAATTGAGGCATCACCAAACTTATCAACAGTACAGAAAAAATGTTGAAAATGTCTCCTAATTAGAACAGCAGTCCCTCCATGCAGAGAGTTTTGTCTATAATAAACTGACAGTGGTACATACTCATCAAAACAAAAACATTCATTAGGTCTAAGCCAATGTTCTGTTAATATAACAATGTCAGGAAAATTAAAATTAGCAAGCAGAAGTAGAATATACATAAATATAAATCTCCAGCTAAAGACAACATTTACTATTCCATGCTCTTTCATATTTAAGACATATTTAAGAAGATACGTTAGGTATATATAAAGATATTGCGGAGGGTTGTTGGGTGGGGTCAGAAATAAAACAGAAACCTGTTTACTTTAATGTCGACGTTTCGACTTATATTGAGTCATCCTCAGGACACTGAAATGGATCCAAGCAATTACAGATAGATATAACAAAGTAATTTTTTAAGTAAGTACATAAAAAACACTATTAAACTAATAAAAAAATAAACAACTAATAAATGTTCTTTACGTGTACAAAAACTAAAACAACAAAAAACAAAAGCCACGACACAGTTAAAATTACATTTAGGTACAATCCGTTAAGAATTAAAAAAATATATAAAATTAATTTTTTATACATTACACCTCTTACCTAAGTCTAGATTTCTTTAGTTATAATTAAAACATATTTATAATAGGAGCGTAGAATTATTTTTAACATGGGTTAAATTGTAGGTGTTATTGTGGGCAAAGTAGAATCAACAATAACCCAAGAAACAAATGTTTTTATTCTTCCGAGCGTTTCATTATTTAATTTTTATGATTCAATGTTATGTTGATAAGTTCAGGATTAGTAGATAAGGAAGATGTATGTACCTATACGTTGACAACCAGAAACTTAATTTTTTAATACACTGTGAGATCTAAATTTGGGACACAACTCTTTGACAAAATTAAAATTTTGTGTTTTAGTTTTATCTTTTTGGTAATAAATTAATTAAATTATAGTAACTTGCACTCAGATCATCGGTGCCTTGTTTTTTGTTAATACTTTCTTTGTACTTTTTTATAATAACCATTTCTAGTAAAATTCTTTTTTTATCATTTGATTTTCTGCCACATGAAACGTCAACATTTACGTAAACAGGTTTCTGTTTTATTTCTGATCCCACCCAACAACCCTCCGCAATATTGAAGATACTGGGTCACAACCACGAAACTGAAAATATATAATGATATATTTTCAGAAAGTGCCAACATTCCTAATGATTGGTTAGCTTATATCATAGTACCTACACTAAAGCCAAACAAAAATCCTAATCACTATACTTCTTCTAGTCTTATAGCTCTCAGTTCATGTGTCTTAAAAACTTATTATATATTATACTATATTAAGGAGCGGATGATCAAAAATAAATTGGAATTTTGCCTAGAAAAATCAAAAATGTTGCCCAAATCACAAATGGGTTTCAGAAGATGATATTCGACCCAAAGATAAGCCAAGAAGAAAGAAGAAGATGCTAATATCGTTAGCGAAACACGTGTCGAGAGTAAAATAAAGAATTTTGGTTAGTGGTAAAACTGTCTCGTAATTTAAATGTTACACGAAAGGTTCCAAGCATATAGGACTATTAAGGTCCAAGCTGGAAAAAGCTGTTTCATCGCAAAAAATGACAAAACACAAGGTCCCGACAATATACAGGGCGGGATCATAAAAATCCTATGCGAAATGGATGACCACTTCCTCGATTTTATGATAGTCCTTTTAAACACCAAAGAAAACAGTCGCGGTCTCACAACTATAATAAATGGCTTTACATGTTTCGCTCTAGCTAAAGCATCATCAGACCTTTAAAAGCCATTTTACAACCTTCGCACTACATAAAATAAACAAAAAATAATTTTTTGCATAAAATATAGAATATAGTTGGATGGGCTAAAAAGTTTCAGAAATGAAATGAAATCTAAGACTTAAAAACTAATAAATTAAAAAAAAATATATTTTTTGTTTAGTTATATAGTGTGAAGATTGTTAATTGCCTTATGATGCTGCAGCTAAAGTGAAATAAGTGTAGCTATTTATTATTCGCTGTGAGACCGTGACTGTGTGTTATCTTTATTTTCGTCAATTTTGTATGGTGAACGAGATTTTTGAATAAAATGTAGGATATAGTTGGATGGGCTAAAAAGTTTGAGAAATGAAAACTAATATAATTTAAAAAAAAACTATTAGAATGTCATTGAAAACCGTCATGAATGTCCATCAATATATATATCCTTTCCAGAATATACTTATCACCATTTAAAAACGTCAACAATCGCTATTTATACACAATCCGTAGGATCAGTGGTTCATAAAGAGTGCTAACCACGCATTTCAGACACAAGCCTTTTCGAGCCGATTCAGCCGACGTGCTTATACGATTTGCGAGATTGTGTACTATAGACGTACTGTTGGTACTGTCGCGCTATTAAATTGTATAGTTAGCGACTCTGCGGGTTCATTAGGGAAAATTTAAACGGACGTCTATCGTATGGATCGTATTGACTTCAAGGGTGGTCCCTAAGTAATATATATGGTACGTTCAATATAAACACTATTTCGCCATAACATAGCAATTTTAACTTACACTAAAAAGCAACTCACCTTATCATATTTATGAGGCCATATTCAGATTAACGGAATACATAAATTTTAACCGCTTCAGTGGCCTAACGTCTGTGATGCCTCATCATCATCATTTAAATAATAAATCTTCGACAAGCGGTCAAATTACCAAAACTCAGAATTCAATAGATAAAACCTGAAAAAGGAGAGAAAAAAGCCTTAGGAGCTGTCAGTCAGAGAATGCTCGTTTGAAGCCGAACCGAGTTAAAAATGATTTCGAATATTTTTAGGCGGATAATAAATCTTCCAGTGCGTACGATGAGATGGACTTATAGTTTTAAAAATTATTTAGTAATATTATTAGTAAATATGTATATACTGTGATATTCAAACTTATATTTGTAATACTCAAAAATAATTAAAACGATTTCTAAATAACACACGGATTTTATTACAATGAAATCAGATTAAGACAGAAGGGAATAAAAGAATAAAAATATTAATATAAACGCAAAGGACTAAATTTAGCTTAAATAGGGTTCTGTATCCGACAAGTGCACCCTTATCAGGCCAAAACCCAAGTGTCCCTCATTTGGGTTCAAGTTGCTCTAGATCCATCTTATTTATGGGTTCCTAATGGTTTTAAAGATTTTGCCTGGTTCTTGTCGTCAAGTAGTGATAACATTCGGCCATCCTGACTTTAGAGTGACCTCACTCTACAGTCTCCAGTACCATAGCTTGACCTGAGTATAACAGAAGAACGGGATATATGAAAATTATAGATTCAGGGGCAGTAATAAAATTTTATCACGATATGCATTTATGTAGATCAAATAATCTAAATAATTTTTATTATGTTACGGGAAGCAACTTTTGTCCTGTACTTGTCTTTATAATTTCCTGAAAAGGACTTTATAAGCTTATATATATCTATAAATATCTAAATAATATGTTGTTGTATTCAATCTGTAACCGTAGAAAAATGTGCTATAATAAAATAAATATTCAGGGGTAAATATTCACGGTAACAATTCAAGGTTATTCAAGGTTAATTTTCTTTATGTAAGGGTAATAAAAAGAATAAAATAACCTCGAAAATAACCAGATAAATAAAATAAATATTCAGGGATAAATAATACTACAATCAAGGAAAAATAACATCAAGAGTAACATAAAAATGGGTAAAATGTACGTACACAAATAACACGCTATAGCTATATGGGCCCGGGCTAGACTAATAATATAGCCCCTGGAAATGTACGAGCTATACCAGAGGCTCCAGAACCAATCCGGAATACCGGGACTATACCAAGGTCCCTATTCCTGGCTCAACCTCAACTCGACCGCCAAAGAACATCATACCATACCTTGTACTAGTTCACCGGGCCATTTCCAGCATACCTTTACCTATCTTATCTCTGAAAATGTACACGAGTATACCAAGGTACCAAATATACTTGGTTCCCAAGATGAAATATGCTTAACATAAGTTCTTGGACCCTTTTCAGATACCTCTCACCTTTTGCTACCCTTACAACCGGATCCAAGGCTTAATATTGTCGATACCAACTACTCCTACATACGGAGTCTGCGATCTAGTCATTCCCGGGATGTATCTGACCTCATACCGGTCATTTCCCAGCACCTTGGAGATCCTAAAAGGTCCCCGCCATTTCGGCAACAATTTCCTACTGGACCCTGTAGCCTGTGAGGATGCTATCCGTATCAACACCAACTCTCCAACTTGATATTTATCAGGAGCCCGACGCCGCGCATCAAAATGTTCTTTTTGGCGTGCCTGATAAACCGGATAATTATCACACACCCTTTGCCGTAACGCGGTAACGTCAATGTCCTTCGCAACTCGGGTATAAATGCAAGATGTCCCGTTACGCGATAGCCCATCAGAACTTCACTCGGAGCCGCCCCTAGTGCTTTATTCACTGTCCCGTTAAGCCCCAATTGAATATTAAGGACATTTTTGTCCCAGTCGTCGTCTTCTAAGTCAGCTCCCATGGATGACAAGGAATCCAAGATAGTCATTTCCCCGTGGCAACCCCACATCATTCAGGTAGTGAGTTATTCCCTACCATTCTGCTCAGTGGACATTCGAGGAGGCGGCGTATAGCTTCTTTCCTGATCTCTACTGGAGCGATAACGAGATAACTCATGATCACCAGATCTTCTTTCCCCACTTGTGGAACGTTCACGGCGGGCACTAGGGAAACTCCGTTCCGAGTTTCGGGGCATCTTTACACGAAATTAAAAGTCTAATAAACAATGCTTCGAGTTTAATAGGTCACTGGATTTACTAATCCCACTTCTGATGTAAAACTCAAAAATAATTAAAACGATTTCTAAATAACACACGGATTTTATTACAATGAAATCAGATTAAGACAGAAGAGAATAAAAGAATAAAAATATTAATATAAACGCAAACGACTAAATTAAGCTAAAATAGGGTTCTGTATCCGACAAGTGCACCCTTTTCAGGCCAAGACCCAAGTGTCCCTCATTTGGGTTCAAGTTGCCCTAGATCCATTTGGGTAACCCGATACCCAAAGAAATAGTCATCTTGTTTATGGGTTCCTAGTGGTTTTAAAGATTTTGCCTGGTTCTTGTCGTCAAGTGGTGATAATATATTTCGCAGTAAATATAAATAACCAAAATATTCGTTGATATAATCATAACTAAGATTTTAGCTGTGGCAACCTAGTTTTAACGGTAAAGGATTATTAATTCTTTAGCTGTCGTGAACAGGTATTTAAATAATTGAATGAACTTAATCGCTTTCAAAACATCGAAAATAATGTGTTTGCCAATTATTAATCAATATTATAAAATGCCGACGAGATTAATATATTATTGCATCAAAGTTTATAAGTAAATAATAATTAATTTATTATATAAGTTTTCACGAATCGACAAATCCATAACAATACCATTCAAAAGTTTTTTATTGGCCTAAGAAAAATGTGCTTTAATAAATAAAGAAACATTTACGAATAACGCGAATCAATACATCAACTTATGAAAAAGATAAATCGGTACGAAATGACGCTATATCCTTAAAATCTAAAAAAGGTAAAATAAAGTTCGACTAAGTGATATTTTAGTCTAATTTCCATTTACAAACAGGGTGGTATTTACTTGTGCCAAATCAATAAAATTACTATAATAAATTAATTTAAAATCAATAGGGCGGTCCATACAGAACCAATCAAGGCCAAAACTTCTTAAAAGGACAAATAAAAGCTATGAGCCGAAATATACAGGAAGTACAAGAGGTCAAGTCGTCCAAAGCAAACCTAGTCTGATAATTAGTTACATACATACTTTTTTTATCAGATGGCGCTGTACGTATAACTCGTATGAAAAGTTGATCCACTTATTTTAAACTATAGTTAACGATTTTAATAAGTTAATAGATAATAGTAGTGTTAAAATGAAATTTGTATCTAGAGTCTTACAATGAGTAAAAAAAAGAAAAACCTTGCAAAACAACGACGTAAAACCAAGTTTTAATCTAAAAGACTTGAGCTTGAGAAGGACATGAGGACGAATGCTATAAGGAGCCGAAAAATTTGATTACTTCCAGAAACTCTAAAACTTATTTACCTTAACAGAACATAAGTAACGAAGCACTTTTACTTAGAATAATTAAGTTTGAGGAGTAACAAAAATACAATGGCATTGTGATTGGTGGTTTTTTCAAAAAAACCGACAATCCAGAAAATTTATTAAGAAAACAGTGATGGACATTATAAAAAATAAATTATCTTGTCCATATCTGAAAATGATATAAATTATTGTTATTGGTTAGATGCGAAAACATACCAATGGTGGGTGATCAACAGAACCGACCCACCGCAGCATTACTTGTAACCAAATGGAAAAGGGACAGTAAACAGACCTTTGTTAAAAAGAAAATGTTAAAAGAAAGTAGTGTCTTTTCAAAAAATGTTAACAATAGAAAAATTATACCTATAAAAATGTGTTTTAGACAACTATTTGTAGCTTTACAGCTTATAAACTGATTTAAAAGAAGAACCACTACATAATAACTGCAGTGGTTAGGATTTCTTAATTGATAGGTAGCTTGTTTTGCTATAACATTCATCTTCTTAGCATTGTAAATCATTTATTTTTAACAGAATTTTACATTAAAAAACAGAAAAGAAAATTCACGTGTAACAACTAATACAAAATACTTACAATTTATTGCTCCGTAGGTACATGTTTCTTTTAACCAAAAATTAAAAGAAGAGAAATTTGCTTGCAATAAGGGGTTCAATTTAATTCGTTAGGATAGGGGTTGGAATGGTACTGGCAGGGAACAAGCGGTGATAAATGCAACGGTTTTGTCATTTTTTTTTGAAGTTACCAAAAGGTATGACCCAAGGTTCTGTTTTGGCATTAACATTATTTTTAAGGTACAACTTTAAGTTTTTCTCTACACTCATATCATGGTTACATCACAATTTCGCTGATGATGCACAAGGGTGCTTATCATTTATCTTGGAGAACAAGCAGGCTATCGCAGCTATTAACTATGACCTTAGCAGAATCGCCGATTTTTTAAATAAACATTGTTTAAAACTAAATAATAGCAAAACAATTGGTATAATATTGGGAAGTAAAGCCAATAGAGACAATTTTAGAATTTATTAAAACTAATTATTCTCACTTAATATCTATTAAGAATGACCATATTGAATTTAAAACCTAGGTAAAAAACCTTGAATTTATTAAAGATAAATATCTAAAATTCGTTTCACATATTAGTAGGTATCTTTAACCCCTAACCACTTGACGGGGTCAAATTGACCCAGAGACGGCTTTAAACTGAAATTTCCCCCTCCAATTTTGTAACTTGGGGGCAAGGCTTCACGACTTTGTCTAGCGCGCGTGTTTACTTTTAGTAGCAAGCACATTAACTACGTAGGAATGCAGCTTCGTTGTGGCCGAATTTACGAAAATGGGTCAAAGTGACCCAGCGGTAGTTGTTGCGTTATAAATATTTTCAATTTAGCACTTTATGAAATAATTACTTTGGTAAGTTTCTTTGCATAAAAATTGTTTCGAACAAGTGTTTATTGTAATTCTTGTATCTAGTTATCCATAAAAATGAATTCCAAATTATACACGGATGCGGAGCTTTTAGACATTATAGAAAATTACGATTTTTGGCAGGACCTCGAAAACGTGGATGAAACTAATGAGTTCACATATGATGAAAATGGCACCAATGTGCCCTTGGAAATTGCTGAGAATGAACAGGACGCTCTTAGAAAAATTTTGGGGGATGGAGATGAAAGCGATGATTCTGAAGAGGACTGCGAGCTATTTAGTGAACATGATTCTCTGAGTGAGGCTTCTGGGGTTTCTGGCAATGATAATTCTGAGGAAGATCAACCTCTAATTAATTTTACGTCTTGGGTTGGAAAGGATGGAACAAGATGGTCAAAAGGAGCAGCAATACGTGGAAGAGCAGCAGCTCATAACATTATTTACACTAAACCAGGTTTGAAGGGCTTTGCATTGTCTAATCCACCCAAGTCACCTGAATCAGCATGGAACTTACTTATAAATGATAAGATCCTAAAGATAGTTTGTAAATATACAAATATAAAAATTGGACTGTGTCAGGCCAAATATAAGAGTTTCAAAAGACGTAGGGCTGCCAGAAGAAAATTTCAGCCAACGTTTATTGCCAAAACAAGTGAAGATGAGCTAAAAGCATTTTTTGGTTTGTTATATCTTCAAGTCTGGTCATGAGGATCTAAGGTTAATGTGGTGTACTGATGGAACAGGAAGAGACATTTTTAGAGCTACAATGATCCTTGCAAGATTTTTTGTTTTGCTTTTTTGTTTACGCTTTGATGATTTACAAACCAGGAAGGAAAGGATCATATTGGACAAACTGGCGCCGATTTCAGAAGTTTTTAAAACATTTGTGGATAACGCACGGGAAATGTATAAACCTGGTGATAATGTTACCCTAGATGAGATGTTGGTACCCTTTAGGGGTAGATGCGGATTCCGTATGTACACCCCTAGTAAACCAGCTAAGTATGGCTTGAAAGTACAAATTCTGGCGGATTCAAAGACCCACTATATGTTGAACGCCGAAGTATATACAGGTGCCCAAATTGGAGATCGGGCCCCTAAAGAAAAACGTTTTTCGAATCCTTCAGAGGTTGTGCTTCGTTTGACAAAGCACATAATGGGTACCAACCGCAATGTAACCGCTGACAACTGGTACTCTTCAATTGAGATACTAAATGAGCTGCTGAATAATAAGCTTACTTATGTAGGCACTTTAAAAAAAAAATAAACGTCAAATACCACCAGAATTTCAACCCAGCCGTAAGCGACAACCTAAAAGTTCACTGTTTGGTTTTTCTCCGGCGATTACCATGGTATCATTTGTTCCAAAAACTAATAAAGCAGTTATATTAGTATCAAGTATGCACCACGATAATAAGATAAATGAAATTTCATTGAAACCAGATATAATCGAGTACTACAATGGCACTAAAGCAGGGGTTGATGCTTTTGACGAAAAATGCGCAAATTATTCTACTTCGCACAGAACAAGACGTTGGCCAATGGCATTATTTCATGCAATATTGAATTTTGCTGAAATTAATAGTTATGTTTTATATAACTGTGCATCAAATGAAACAAAAATTACGCGCTATGATTTTCTAAAGCGGCTAGGGGTATCGTTATGCAAGCCGTTCGTCAGAAAAAGACTAGGAAATACAAAGGTACCTCGAAAGGTTCGAGAAATGGGCTCCAATATATTTCACACTGAGATTCCAGAACCTCCTGTGCCACTCACTGATAGAACAACGTCCAAGCGAAAAAGATGTGCCATATGCCCATGGTCAAAGGACCGAAAAACAAATACTGTTTGCAATAATTGTAAAAAGCCTATTTGTAAATAATGTGCAGTAAAAGTTTGTCCTAACTGCACTAAGTAAGTTTTTTTTTGTTAAAATGTTTTTGTTTTTATGTTAGAAAATACGTTGTAAGTTTCGTTACTTTTTTTTGAATAAATAATATAGTAGGTTATACTGACCCATCAATAGTTGTTGCGATTTTTTTTTGAATAGTTGTTAAGGGTTAAAAAGGTTTTATTAACCTAAAAATTATTTTTCAAAAAATAAGTCTTTTCTACCCAAATCATTAGAAATTATCCTTGTCATTCACTTGTGCTGTCAAAATTGTGTAATGTCACAAAGTGCTTTAATTTTTGTGATATTATATATGGTGGAATATTGACCAAGAAAAGAGAGTGTCTTTAGGCAAGGTGTCCTTTCAGGGCTTGATTCTATAGGTAGATGAAAACAGCACGTAGAGAAAATTCCGCTGCCATTTAGGAATGGCATGGAGTAAATGCCATCGAAATTGAATGTGAAATGAGAAGCGTAAGCAAGAGATTCGAATTTTTCGTATAGACTTAGAGTTTGCGGCTGTGAGGGCACTGTAGTAAACAATATCTCTATAATTAACTAAAAAAAATGAATATATAATGTATTTAATTTTGGTCGACAGCTGTTTTTTAAGAGAATAAATTTTATTTAGTTCCAGATAACCTTGTCTAAATTACTATTTTTGAATTTTATTTGTTATAGCATGACGTTTTGTCTCGGACTTAAGACTTCTTCAGATGGCTAGGATACAAGCAAATATGCAAAGAAAGCAAACGTTACATAATTACAGAACTTAAACCATTTTATACTTCTGATCAACTTTATGGTTTTTATACTTCTGGTATGTAACTACCATATACAAAAATTATTTAATTTTTTGGTGTGAAAACAATATTATAACTGAAATAATATAGCTACCGTAACTACATTATCTAACATATTACAGTTAAAGTGTCTAGTAATATTACTTCAAATTTTCCGTTATCTATTTGATAATAATATAATTTGTAGAATACCTTCTTTGTTAATAATTTTCTGTAGGTAATCTTTAATTAACGTAAACCGCTCATCAACTAAACAGTAATAAAAATAATATCCCTTGTATTTTCCTTAGCAAATATGCAAGTTTTTTTTATTAATGCAGGTGTATCAAGTACCCTCTGGTATATTCACGGTATATCGACCAAAAACCCATGTTATAGATGATTTATCCATCCTGCAATAAACCAAAAATGCAGACGAGAGTTAATTATTTCTCGCAACTCTCATAACATAAAACGAGCAAAAAACGAACTCAGTCTTAATTTTTGTTTATGAATCCCGTACGCCTATTAACAGGGGCTCATATTTTACGGGCACATTATGTCCAAGATTTCTTGAAATCCAATCCACGGTGGTTTTTATCTCGGGAACGATTTCATAAAATGAAAAATCGCCACGAATTCGCCTCCAAATGCTGTAATTATCGAATTTATATTTCTTTTATGTGTCGGAGAGGCCATTTACAATCCCGAACTGGATTTTTCAACTTTAAAAATATTCGCGGCCAAGATTTAACATCGAGATAGCCGTGCACGGAATAAGAATTATTAATTATTGAGTTTAAGAAATTTATATTTCTTTGTGTTCTGTTGGGAATAAATGATCAGATTTTGGATTAAGGGCATATGCTGTATATACTCACGTATACCTGGTTCGGATTGCGGGTTTTCATTTTTATTCTTTTATTGTAGCATGTTTGGGACACCAGCGGCTTACAATCTTCTTATCATTTGTAAATGGATTACGCTGCGTGTTTTTATTACTTCTCACCTATATACCAAATCGTTAAAAATGTCTTCTAAAAAATTAAAAATAAGTTTTTTTTTTCGTTAAAGTAATGTCATATTTTTTATGAAAAATTATCTTATATAAAGATATTTAATATTAAAAAAATATATAAGATATGAAAAACATGACGGTATAAGGTTACAAAAACTCTAGAAGATTCAGGGAAACTTAGCAAGGCTTGACTAATAACGTTTATGTAATATAAAAATTCATTACATTATCATTTAATAAAATGAATACGGGTACCATGCTTAGTACTTCGTCCAGTTCCCTGTAGAACCACATCATATTTTACATCTATCATCGATTTTAGAAGACTTCTTATCAACCTTGTTGTGGAGTCTAGTTATTAATAAGGTACTTCATGAAATAATGAGTCATGACTTTACCTGTATAGGATATGCTGTTGACATTTCTATCATGGCTAAAAGCAAGTTTGAGGCCACACTAGACAACCTCATAAGGAAAAAAGTGTCATTGAAGAATGATATACTTTAGTAGGGCTGAGCATAAACTCAGCAAAAATTATCACTATTTCATTTACTCGTAAAATTATTGGATAAGATGTAAAACAAAAAAATGAAAGTTAATATTACGGTGGGATACTAAACAGCAAACTCAACTGGAAAAGTCATCCAGAAGCTATGCTCAATAGAGACACGAAGGCTACTATGATGTGCAGAAATATAGCGGTTAAAAACTGAAGAAGCATCCCTCAACATACTGCTGTGAAAGTTGATAAAAGAGGATGGATATATCATACACAATGCATTTTATTATTTAATTTAATAAAAAATATCAGTTTCATAAAAACTTCTTCCAAAAATGAATTGGCTCAATCGAAATCGCTCGCTGAGTTGCTCAGAAGGAACACCCTTAAATACTTCGGAATATTGGGTAAATAC
This sequence comes from Anthonomus grandis grandis, assembly GCF_022605725.1. NCBI lineage: Eukaryota > Metazoa > Arthropoda > Insecta > Coleoptera > Curculionidae > Anthonomus > Anthonomus grandis. The sequence continues at coordinate 9,004,262 of NC_065554.1, read as the reverse complement.
ATCAGTATCGTTTAAGCCAAAAAACATGCAAGAAGTACTCAAATAATCGTTAGTCTCTTATGGCCAATCGATCTCTTATGGATACATCATACGTACACAAGAAATATAAAAAACTCAAAGGTTCTCTAGAGAACACTAAATAAATTATATATCTATATTAAGAAAAAAGATAATGATATTCTAAATCAGCCTAAAAATCCTGATATAATTAATGAATTGTTTAGTAATTCAGTTCATCCTCATATCCCTAACGATGAACTTACTTTAATAGTAACAAGTTTGATGGTCTTACTAAAGAGTTTGATTTTATCCTGGTGTATGAAAACGATGTGTAACATCGGGTCCAGAGTGTAAAAACTAATGTTTGCAGAATGGATGGGATATCTTCAGAAATGTGCCATACCAAATAAGCAATCGGGGTTTCAGCAGGGATACAGTACAGTATTGATTGACTAGATTTTATCGATGACCTTCTGTGGGCAATGAATATATAGGCGGTTTCTGTACTACTATTACTTCTTTACTTGAAGACTGTCTTAATCACAAAATTTTGCTTACCAAACTGAGATTTTATGGACTTTCTCAAAATGCAGTCATATGGTTTGAATCATACTTGACTGTTTAGGATAGATATCGAAGGTGTACATTTGATATCTAAAACTCTCAACAAAGCTAGTGTTATACTATAGGGGTCAATTTTGAGGACCTTGCTATTTACATTATTCTCAGCTGACTTACCTAAAAATCCTTTAATGTGTTATCATCTGTATGCCCACCTTTGCCAAATCTACTTGTGTTAAAAAAACCACTTGGGTAGAAATTGCATTCATCGGTCCATATTATTTTATTAAAAAAAATCTCATCTTCATGTAACTTTGCATTAAGCCAATTACAAAATTTAAGCTTTCTTGCCCTGTCTCCTGGCTAATATTGATTCTATATGGTCCATACCTATTTTCTTTAAACTCTTTGAATCTGCGTACTAGGTATATTTAGTTCCAAAGAAAATTGGCGTAAGCAACCGCGAGGATTTAACGCAACCTTTAACAAAATGTCTTACTTATTATATAATTGTAAAACGTGGCTTTAAAATATTAAGGCTGCTCTCTACCTATTATAATCTTTCAGTCCAAATTTCTCGTTTTGAGTTCAAAATTCGAAAATATAATATTTACAAATATTGAAGCATTCGTCTTGATCATGTTCCTAACTTCGCCATTTTTTTGCGAAACCTTGCATAAAATTTCAAAAAACGCGATGTTATGCCCTTTATAAATTTATTCCAGGCCCTAAGACCGCAAAAGCTTGGTATTATTACTATTGTCTAATATGAATTAGACAGTCGTAAAACGTTTTATGATCTTTACGTGATCCGAACGATTTTGGTAAAATTTTAGGACTGTATTTTGTGTTGAAAAGTCTCGAGGTGGAGAGCGCATGTCATATTTTGACGGTAAGCGAAGGCCATCTTTCGTTTATTTCAACGCCGCCGAATTTTGTTTTAATATTGGCTATCAAAAAATATCAACGCGTTGAATTTCCTACACATTTGCTTACAGTCGCCAGCTTATTGATAGTTGTTCATGAAATTGCCAATTGCTAAAATATATGGGATGCATTAGTTTTTATTAATAATAAGTCAATACTAAATGCTTAATTAAAATAAAAGCAGGTTCGTATTAAGAATTTTTTTTAAATTATGGAAAATCTCAGTTTTTACTATTAAATCAGTTGAAAATAAAAAAGTTTGATACATCACAGGTTTTATAAAAATCTAGGTCAATAAAATAAGGTAATAGAAATTCAGGGCCGTATTTGTAAAAAAAAGTTGATGATGATATCTCAATAACGAAACGTCGTATTTTAATTCTAAAAACGCCATCTTGTAAAAGAAAAAAAGTGCCCGTAACAAAGTGTTATTTATTTTATTATACGATTTTAAATAACGACATAAAAAATAAAAAGATTTTCTCAGATTTCGGTTTTTTCCGGATATCTTCGGAACTATTCAACATTTTTTAAATCTTAAAACGGCATTTTGTTAAGTATCAAATTTAGCAACTTTACTATAATTAACCGACCTTGTATCTTTTACTTTTTTCAAGATTCCAATGATGAGGGTCGAATTTGGGCCACCCTGTACTGGTATTACTAGTGCCACTACGCGGATTTCCTAACTTGAGGAAATACCCTAATATTTCTTTCTGCTTCTTAATTGCCTTTCACTTGTCAAAGTTAATATCGATTTTTACTTTTGGCATTTCCGTTGACTTAGTTGCCGTGTGTTGGTAGGAGCACACGTAAAAGTTTGTGGCCCAACCAAAGAAGATGCAAGTTACCTAAAATATTGGTTAATTTGGCTTTAATGGAACCTCTTTTACCTTGTCTTGATATGATTTAATAATTTCTTGGCAGGATGCCCAAGATTTGATTGGGAAACTTAGCGAGGTGACCATTTCTTTGTTTGTACCAGCATCGTGCCAGTGACTTGATTATTATCAGTAGAAAATTATTTTAGGGTTTTCATTTTCCAGTTTTTCTTTCTTCTCCATTTTCTTTTTTTTCCTTTGATTGCTTCGCCTTGAGGGTGTGATGGTGTTGAATTCTGTAATGCTCCACAAGTGACTCCAGAACAGCCTGGTCTTTCCACAAGGAGATTCTAACCTCCACCTAAGCCCCTATGTAGTGTATAGTTCCTCTTTCTTAAAACATGATGGGATGCGTACTCAATTTATTCAAAACCACTGTATTAGTTTAATCGGAGATATAATAAAACATGATAGTAGTGTTACTGCAAAGATAAATAAAATCGGATGGCTTTCCATGAAAGAGAAAAGACAACTTCATAGTCTAGTTTCATATAATAAAGTAATGTATGTAATGCGCAACGAAGGAATTTGTATCAGAAAATTAAATTCAGATATGATGTTCATAATTTAGATTTAAGGAATAAACAATTAATTCTATCACCTTTGCATAAAGCAACATTATAAGAAAGATCATTTACCAATCGTAATGAAATAAGTGTAATGTTAAAAACAATTATTTAGTCATTTATTAATTATACTCTGCACAAGATTTTTCAGACAACCTTTGCGAAATCTAATGGTAGATATATTGAACTCTGTAAAAAAATATATTTTAACCCGTAACGTGATGGGTGAACGTCGAAGTATGGTGAGATCCTCTACTAGCTGGAAATGCTATTTTTTTTGCAAAGAAAACAAGTGATTTTAGTAGGGAGCAACTATATATTTTAGTTTGAATTAAGATTAAAATTATTAACTGCGACGGTTCCACAAAGCATGCTACTACTGCCAAATCTGATATTCACTTAATAATCCTAGTGCGCGTTGATTCTAAAATATAAAGGAAACTGGAAAAATCTTATAACTTTTGTAAAATTCTTTCAATGTAAAAAATGAAAGCCTGCAAAAACACCTTATCGAAAATCATAACAGGTGTCAAATATAAGAATAGAGATTCTCTTTAGAAATTTAGAAAAATCAAATCGTGACACATAATGAATCATCTCAAAAAAGAATCTCGATATGCATTCGGCCAATCGTTCTTCTCATCATTATCCGAAAATATTCCCACATCAGCTTTTAGATCCCATCACAATTTAACAAAAAAAAAATAAATTTTTTAAAATGTATTTTTAATTTATTCGTTTGCATTATCAGGTCGATATATCTGTTTCAAGTTGCCTCGTTTCCAACTCAAAGAATTTAAATAGTTAATCAATTTTTATTTTTACTATTCATCGTTTTCATCGTTCATCGTCTTCGTGTCGATTGTGCTGGATCGATTGTTCCTTTTTTGATGGTCGACGGTCGGTCTAATGGGCATCAGTAAATAGGACGCATTTATTAGATCGATCATGTTAGGTAAAGCAAGTTGCTTAAACGACGATTTATATGTTTTATTTTAATTTGTTACATTTTATCTGTAAAAATTAGCAAAAGTATATGCAATTATTAAAATATAAAAATATACGTGTTTTGCCCCTAGCGGAGCATTATCAGGTCTATGAAGGCCTCATCAATATATTTAAGAGACAAAGACATGCAGCTTTATTTATTTTATTACATACGTTTGATAGTAAGAGTTGGTGCTTACTTTTTCTTTATAAATATAGAATAGCAAAAATGTGGACTACTTAGTTATTATATCATGCCATCAATAAAAACAATTTACATCGTTAGTAAGGACTAAAATATCCTCGCTTGATTCCTAAATTTAATATTAAATTGTTTCTGTTTCTTATATTGTTTGTCAAGATTTCTCTTAGTACAATAATAGTTTTAATATTTTAGAATGTTAAAAAAGTATTAAAAAAATTAAAAAATAGAAATAAAGTCCTTAAAGAAAATGCGATGAACCTCTGAGGATGGTATAAAGTATAAAACGTCCCTAAAAGAACAAATATTTTTCTCTTTAATCAATTGCTTATTTAATAAAAGTATTTAAATACATTTTTAAATTATCCTATGTTTGTCTGTAGAATTTTTTTATCAAAACTATTTTTTTTTTACTTTTACAATTTTTATCACCGTTTTCACTTCTATGTCTGGCAAATTAAATTTAAAGTCATTTTTTATTACCCGTTTCTATATTAATTTAACTTCTTTTTCTTCCTTTAAAATTTGTTTTCATCATTATTAAGATATTTATATTGTTGTACTTAATTACTCATGGAACCTGCCAATAAGTTTTTATTTTTCCTGGCTACTTTATTATTTACTTTATTACTTGATTAAGTTTTTTTTTGTAACTTAATCATTGTAGATCAAGATAATGTGAAACAATACGATGATTATAATGACTTTCCTGTGAGAAAAAATAGTGAAAATTTAGAAATTACAGTGATATCTTAGTTATATTTGTGGAAAGGTATATTGAACCTAGATTCCTATTACTACACCAAAAAGTAACTGAAAATGATGATAGGACAAGAAGTCTAGAATTGAATGTCGATTATTCCACAACACCTAGTGATATTTCTAACAATAAGAAAAGCATAAACCAAGAATCCTTCTTATCACCAAATCTTCTCATCACCAAAGCAATTCCACCTGAAAATGCATCATCTTCAGATGTTTGTTATTTTTTATCACATTTAGTAGTAGAGGAGTGTTCCACAATCAGACGCAAAATAGATTTTGCTAAGTATTGACTTTGTTTATTGAACCAACCAAAATATGATTATCACTAAAATAAATTAAGGCTAAACATAAGTTTTTATGGTAGAACAAACATCATAAACCAAAAACTAATTAAAAAAAAGTTTGTTTAACAAAGCAAAGACAGTTGTCTGTTAGTAAAACACACATGTTCCACATCCAGACACTGCATGCTCCACAATAAGACAAAAAGTAATATTGTTTTAACGAACCTCTAAAGCTGAAAAATTTACTACAAACTTCAAATAAGATTGTTGCCGCATTGTTGTTCCCACATGTGCTGGTTTTGGTAACACCATCTTAATGTTTTCCAAACATACCAATGAGACGTCTTCTATTTCGGGGTAAATGAAGCTGTTATTTTACTTAACGGACTTTCTCAAAAATTTGACCACGCATTCCTTATCCTTTTTACAGAACACTTCAGCTATGTATTAATTTTTTTTCTTTTTGTCCATAAATTCTATCAAAATAAAATCGCCAACTTCTGGCTCTTTATTAAGCTTATCTAAAAGTGGTGGTGGATCGATTTCTCCTACAAAATCAATATGATCATCGAAACTTTCGGTTACAAGCATCGCCGCGTCTTCATTTTCTTCGTCTGTTGAGTCTTCATCGATTACTTTTCTTTTCACGACCTTATTCTTCTTAACACTTTTTTTTCTTTCTCGTTCCATTTGTTTAGCTTCTAGGGCGATCTTTTCTGGAGTGTCCGTGGCGATAATACTTTTAGCTTTTTCTTTCTTCTTTCTCTGATTTTTTCGTTCTTCAGCTTTTGTGTAGGTGTTGTGTTTAAACTAACTGATACTGAAACTAAGGAGTCTGACATTATATTTTCTTCAATGCATTTTGATGTTGATGGTTGATTTGGATCCATAAATCGTTGAGCTTCTTCATTGTTTTGATCCACATTCCTATCAGTTACGCTGCTAATTGCAAAGTCGTCATCTGTAAATATGAATTTATCGAAGGGATAAATCCCAGTTTTTCGAAATGTGGATTTGATATTAGCGCGAGTCATCGATTTTTCAAATGCATAAGCAACACAGCCAGCGATATCAAAAATAGAAGCAGGTATCCCAGAGTGCTCTAAAAGCCATGTTTGTAAGGCAGTATTGTAGAATGATTTAAACGAAAAAATACCGAGACATCTAATGGTTGCAGCTTGTTGGAAGTATGTGGTGGTAAGGTCAAAATGATCACTCCATTTTCCTTGGCTAGATTTATTTCTTCTATCGTTAGATGACTCTCGTGATTGTCAAAAATTAGGAGATAAAGGTTTTCTTTTATGCTGGACGTATGTTTAATAAAGTGCCTTACAACGCTTGGAAACAATTCACCATCCAGTCATCCATCCAGAATCGGAAACCAATCCCAAAGTACCATGCGGTGCTCCATAAGTCATTCGAGGATTAAACTTTTTTCGTGGAAAAATCATGACTGGTGGTATTATATTCCCGGATGCTGATATAATATAAGTGGTGACCAGTAAACCTCGTTCGGCGCTCGTGCAGGTGCTCGTGCTCGTTCGGCTGGCGAAGGCTTAATTCTGCATGTCTGGACATAAATCCAAGGAACCATTCGCGTCCAGTTTCCTTGTTTGTTTGCCAATTTTCCGGAATTTTACAATTATTAATAATTGCCATTTCATAAGCCAGTTTTCTGATATTAATGACCGTTTGTCCGTAACACATTTTTGAGCAAGTTAATACGTAATCGGCTAGGGCTTTTTCTTGATTTTCAGAAAAAACTTTTTTATAAGCATAATTTGGAGCCATTTTAATCTCTTCGGTGGGATTCTGTTTTTGCCTTTTTACATATTCATAAACCGTTTTAAATTTTAAATTGTATCTTTCAGCTGCTTGTCTTAAAGATATCTTCTCTTGGGTGACTGCTCTAACAGCAGCTCTCAAGGATTGTTCATCAAATTGCCCTTTATCGCTTTTTCGCTAACGTCCTCGAGCCATTTTTCTGAAATATAAATTAAAGTGGAGATTTTCACAATCAGACACTGTCTGAAGGTGGAACACAACCTACAATATAACATTAAATTTAACTGTGACCTTCATACATAACCTACAAAAGTAAACTTGCTTATAAAATGTCGACAAAATAGCCCAAAATCTGATGTAAAGGTTGTTTTTGTAATACTAGTTTCAGAAGAAAAATTAGAGCATATAATATCATATCAACGATAGAAAAAACTTACCTTGAAAAACGATTTTTTATTATAAAATGCACAAAACAAAGAGAACAGCGTTCAAACTTTGTTTACCACATCGGCGTGTATAACCGCACTATCCGAACGAAAAACGTCAAACTTGCGGCGGGAATTTCAAAATTACATGCTTTGTCTGATAACAAATCCTTGAGTTGTCTGCTCTTGCACTTCCTTATCCAATCTATGCTAATTTCCTCCCATACTCTTTGTCTATAACCTCATAGACTTGCCTCCTATTAAGAGCTGCTCCAAGTCTGGCAAACTCGTCTGCCTTCTTATTTGTCCTTACTCTACTAGATTCAAAGATCGATCACACTCATACTGATTTCCTTCAGCCTAGCTCGTCAAGCGCATCTATGCACGTCTATACTAACTTTAAGAAAGCTTGACTGCCACATGGATCTTTTATTACTTTATTACGGTCCTTGCTAATACCTACTTTCTTTCATCACTTTACTGTTTACGTATTATATCCCGAAGTATTTAACCTTCTATTTTATTAGCAAATATTCATGTTATATACGTGGTAAAATTATAACGTGTGTCTAGTCTGTATACTATATGAGTACTGCAGATCAGGTTTTATTTTCTGGAAGAATGGAATACACTGACACAAAAGGGCAAACCCGATGATACTTGAGTATCACGAGTAGCGCCAGTGCTACGAAGGTGTCTGTGAATAATTTTCTGTAAGTTGTAATGTTCGGAAAAGACGTGCTTTGGGAGTTAATACCACATACTGGCACTTCTCATAAAAAGGAATCCCGATAAAGCGATGTTCATAGTGCATGTCAGACGTGCATCTGCAGATGCACTCAATATTCATGAATGGCATCTTCCTGACGAGAAGATCTTAAGTGTATAGCTCTAGGTGGGATGATATGGGCCAGTTCGGAAGAGCATTTACCGTAATGGTATCGATAAAACAGAGTCAGGTCCACCACTTTTATGCGCCAAGTTGTCCAAGTTTCTAGTTATCTCTGGATCTTATATAAAACCTATGGTTCTCTTCTACATAGATTAAAATGATTTAAAGTCTGTTTAAATAAACAGCTCCATGTGTGAGAGATACTCGGTTTTTGAGAAGCTGTTGTAGCTATTTCCGTTACATTATCATACCAAGACATATTGCTTCCAACCTGCATACCTGGAAAGCGAACTGACGAAGATAGCGGCAAAATAAGGCTTGGGGCGGTACTAGTGATTATTAGCTCCATTAAACTTGTTCAGATTCCACTCACTCCATTCCAAAACGATTTTAACATCGGCATCAATAGTTATTACCTGGCGACGCGACGTCTATGGCGCTTAGTATCAGCTCAAGTCATCTGGTTGGGCATTGGGGTTGAAGAAAGACACCAATGTACTCTTATCAACAAAGCTGTAAATTGGATTAGAAGATCTTGTCAAGAAGGTCGTTGATATTCAACGCTGAATACCCGCGTTTATTTAAAACTTTAATTTAAAAGCCTTTTTTCCTTTGTGTGGGTATCCATTGAATTGACGCTAGTTTCCAGTCTGCAGGGAACATACTATTTCTGTATGAAAGAGAAAACAGTTTGCACAACGGTTGTTTGAGAACGACCGCACACTTTTTTAATACTCTTGGCGATATTTCATCAGGGCCAGTGCTTTGTTAGTATTCAAAACTTTGAGATCTTGTTCAAGATCTTTGTGACGGAAGACCATCTGTGGCATCAAAGTCTTTTTTGGCAAGGTCGGTGGTGTTTTGCTTTGTGAGTTTTTGGTAAAGTTTGAAGTGAACGCCTGACCCAGCAAGTCCTTTTGCATTGTGGTCATTGCAATGGAACTATCTTCCCTAGTCAATCTACAGAAATTTTGTCCAACTGCTTTTGCTACAGACCAGAACGATCTTGATTTATTTGGGCATTTGCGAAATTTGTTCTTCACTTTCTTATTTTATTTTTCTTGGCTCTGTAAGAAAAGTTTATTTCCTTTAAAGAAGTTAGTTATTTGATCTTTTAGGATGGATTCATAGATTTTAGATAGAATTAACATGAAAATGGGGTGATAGTTAGATAATCGTCAGCTGCTCCCTTATTTTCAAAGATAGTGATCACCTTGGCTTTTTTAAGTGCACTGGGTAAAATGCTCTGAACTATGCAGAGATTAATAAGCTATGTGAAAGGATAAGTTATTACATGCTTCAAGATTTTGACAATTTTTGTTGATTATTAAAACAATATTTACTTGTGCTGTTCTTAAGGCTGGACATTTTTTGTTAAATCACATTGACAGTTGTTTCACGTAAGCCAGAGGGCTTGGTGGCACTATTTTTTAGTAACGACTTCAGCAGTTTTATAAAGAAATTATTGAATTGATGATCATTCAGACTATATTTTTGGTTTTGTGGATATCGAAGATACTGCTGGACACAATTCTTAGGGCAACAAATGTAAAATTTGCGAGGTTTCGGTCTCAGCGCGATTTCTGATAAGCAGCATTTTTGTTGTTGACTGCCGTGGTGCAATATTTATGAAACCCCGGTTTGCTATCTGAGAAACTTTTTAAGGTATTCGAAATATAAGCTTCCATACCTGCCAACTTCTGAAATCTCGCTCGCACACATTGTAGGGTCATTGATCTTGAAACAGACATCTTTTCAAGAAAACGAAGAGAGGAACTGTCTAAATGTCTCCAGTTGGCTGATCTATAATGCCAAACTCTACATGACAGGGGTGGATCTTACGGCTATTAATTTGGGATCTGATATTCCTAGTGGTGCATGTACGGTAATATTGTATGAGTCAGGATGTCAACGAGTTGATATTGTGGACGTTAAAGTCTTCCGAAATAACGATTTCTGCACTTGGATGGTTTGCGTGCATAACGTCGATTTAATCAACAAGGTTTGTGAGAAGCCTTCTGTAGTATGTATCGCTGGGTGGTCTGTAGAGGAAGGAGAAATATTTTGTGGATCTTTCAGTTGTTATTTTAAAGCACATAATATCGAACCCTAGAGGTTCCAGAGCTTCTTCCTACTGGTAAGATATGTCGCTTCTAATAAAGTCGCTGATGAAGTTATACCTAAATCGGGTGTAAAGGTCGTATCCAGAATACAACATAATATGAACCTTGTTTGTTTTCGAGTTCACTCTCATCCCTGCTAGAGATAAAATGTAAGGTCTGTTTATTTGCAGATGTCGGTGCATGATGCTTATGTTCGTATTCAAAAAGCATTTTATATTACATAGATCTACTCTTAAATGTTTTATGCCTGATGAACCCTCGATGTCAATCTTCACCCGGAGATTCTAGCTGGAGGCTATTTTAACTTCAAATTATTTTCATCCAAGTTGATCCAGTAGGGCCCTCATGCTATTTTTTTTCCTTTCCCACCCTGAAAACCAGACATATCGGCATGGTGACAAATCTTGAGCCTCGTAGGTCCAATTGACGTCACCTAAATTGTAAGCGGTGATATCTCACGGGGCGATGCGGGTGGACCACATCTATCACACGAAACGTTGGTTTTTGCCTTATAGAAAGGTCCCTCAATATCGAAAAATAGCTAATGCAACTTTCTTATAATTGATTCAGTCTTCTTTATTATTCATTCTTAATATTATTTTCTTAACCGCATGCAGGGCAGTCTCGGTGAATTGCCCTGTGGAGTATACGTACTAATTTTTATGCAGGCTACTAAATTAACCGGGTTTGGCTGGTAGGAAATCTAATTAGACTATAAATAAATAGGAGTCACTAAGAAGTGGGCATGTCTTTCTTGATAAAAAGACATGCAGCGAATTAAAGGATCTAGAAAGAAGATACCAAATAGTATAAATACCATAAACTTCTTAAGAATATACCAAATTAATCAACAAGCAATACTGGTTAGATATGTTTTTACTTTTATGTAATAATTTGAAATAATATGTAAAATACGAAAACAAAGAATTAAGTCCAGTTGATTTGTGCCCGACCCAATATAATTTATACTGCATCAGCAATGAATATTATTAATAGTCCTCTGTCCTGCATGCGTTGATCTCTCGTTTTCCGACGATGCATTGTTGAGTTTTTAAGAAAAATGAAAATATAAGAATTACACAATAAACCATAGAGTATGTGGAATGTCGGGGAAACTAATTTGTTACCAGACTGCCTTAATTAATATTTCCCTGAACTTAACTACGTTGGGTAACTAATGATTTTTAATTTTGAGGAATATATTAATAGGTCAGCGTCACCTAGTTTTCGGGTATATTGAAGGGAGAAAAAATTATATTTTATTAATTTTGAAAAACATTCCAGAATAATGCATATAGGAAAGAGGTACTTTCTAATTGGTATTTATCTTTGATAGTTAATGCCTTCTGAATATGGTAAAATTCGATATTAACTAATTATTTAGTGATTTGGTTTGTTTTCTGTTTTTATAAAAAAAAAAAACAGAAAAATCTAAAACAAATGAGGAAGTATGACTTGCCTTAATAAACTGTGAAATTCTCAAATATATTATCTTATATTTTTTTTAAATGAAAAAAAATCATATAAAAATCCAAACTCTAAGATTCAGGGGATTATGTTGAAATACACACTTCCATTGTCTTTTACACACAGGTATTCCGTGGCGTTTTTCATTGGTACGCTGTCAGAAGGGCACACCATCATTATTAATACATTCTGTGATTATTATTCGAAATTTAAATAATCGAAATGTCGATCAGAGATCTCGGGGCTCCGCTCCATCTCACAATTAAGCGAAGGTACTAACAGACAGGATCGGCTTATTAAAAATTTCCAAAATAGTGAAATATTAAGTTAATAAGAAAAATTTAGGTTTTTGCGGTGAATAGGTAGGTACTGACTTCAACTAAAAGTAACTCCGTTGAATAGCTTAGAAGCAACTGGTGTTAGGTTAAAATACAAAAATAATTAAATAATAAATAATAATATTAATAATAAATAAAATTGGATTTGGTAATTATACAGTTTTTTTTTAATTATGATAAAATTCAGCCACTTATGAAACGGGGTTAAATTGATCATTTCGTTTGTAAATTTGCTTGTAACTCTTTTGATAACTGCGTCTTGATATTAAAATTAATCATAAATGATTGTGTATGGATGCCGTAAATTGATTTTGCAATCGTATCTGCTCTAAATTTAAAGTTGTTTAATAAAATGCCAAAATAAGGTGTGATCAATTTCATACCAAAAGGGGGGTGACTTTGATCAGTGCCATATAAATGTATTCTTCTTGCAATGCCTTATGCATTATGAACAATTTAATCCCAGCTTAAGTTTATCAATCCGTTTAAAAGTTACAGATAATTCTAGGTTTTGGTGTGAAATTGATCACTTAGGGGGAAATTGATCAGTCATAAAATTCCACTAATTGGTTATTTTTTTAGGTAAAATAAAAAAGAAACATTGCAGTTTTTTAATACTTTATTAAAAACACTTATTTAAAAATGCAAAAACTTATAAAAGACATTCAAAAATTAAAGAAACAAATCTTCAATTAACAGATAGAAGCAGTAATGCGTATAGTAAGGATTTACATCTCCTTAATATCTACTGCTTTTTTGAATTGATAAATAATTTGACCTTTGACGCATTCAGCGGCAGGTTCTGGCAAAATAGCAATTATATCTGCCAACTCCATGGAAAACTCGTTTAAAAACAGTTTTTCTTCCATCGATAGATTTTAGTCCCAGAACTTCGAATTCGTTTTCATTGAAATTTTGAACTGTAAGACTTTTTCGCATGCCCCCCAACACTTTAACCAATAAAAATGTCCCAATTTTGATCTCACTTTGACTCACTTCCAAATATTCAATTTCTTCGTTTTCCTACAACTGGATAAATAGATCGTCGGCGGTCATGTCATCGTCGGAATTATCATTTGTTATAGGCTCTTATTCATTCCTCATCATCATCAATCATTTTGGGCTGTCATACTTTTCCCTGGCTGAACATCAAGTTTTGTTCTCTTCTTATTTCGTCTTGTTGCAGCATTTGAAAATCTTTGTTGTTGTAAGTAACTTACCAACACGTTCTGCGCTTGGTCTTGATTAAAATCTTCTCTAGGCAGTTTGTCTAATACTCGGTTTGGATTTAAAGGGACTATGCCACTTGCTTCAAAAGAAGAAATAAGATTTCGTTTAACCGCATGAGGTATTTTATCTTTGGATAGTTTACTATCCATTGTCACCAAGGTTTTTTGCAACAAATGTGGGAAATCCTTTTTGTCAATTGATGAATGTGTCGGATACGTATTTTTCCATTCTAGCAAGACTTCTCTCCAGGCCATTTTAAATGCTCTGAAAAACCCTACGTCCAACGGCTGACATAAATATGTCGCGTTCTTTGGCAGGCATACAAATCCAATGTTATGTTCTTCACACAGTCTAATAACCTCTTCTGTGAAATGTGAGGCTAAGTTATCGCCTATTAGAATTTTTCGCCCTTGCTGTCTTTTGGCATGTGGAAGAAACGCAGACTTAAACCAGTCATTAAAAGCTTCGGCGTCCATCCACCCATGTGACGTTCGGTTGTATCGTCATCCAACTGCACAGCATCTATCTATGCAACAAGGTTCTAATTTTGGTCCTTGTTCAGTCCACTGCGCCCACATTTTTTCTGCTCGATAAATTACATATTAAATGGTGGCAAAAGAACTCCTGCTGCAGAACCACACATCATCACTGAGGTTGCAGATTTAGTAAAATTGCACACTCGTTCAGCGTATTTTACTCCACGGGAATATATTAGTTTTTTGCGCCCAGGGTCGTCAAGCAAATTACTTTTATCATAATTATATACGTTCCACGACGGAATACCATTTAAAGTTGTTTTAAGGTTTTCAAAATATTCAGTTAATGTTTGCCTGGAAACATCAGCACGAGCCCTTTTAATATTAGCTGCAAGCCTTTGAGTTATTACATTGTTATGTCTTTTTAACAGCGAAAATACCCAATCGATATCGGGTAAATTGTCCTTAAATTTTGCCACTGAACGGCCTTGGGTATCTAGCAGGTTTTTTGCCATATGCCTTAAATCTGTTTACTTAAGAGGAAACCCCCATTCGCCACAAATAGCAACACATTTAAGAATTGATTGCTCTTCATTAGAGCTAAAAACGGTTTGCCCACCGTTACTTTTAACATGACGCCCATGGTATCTATTATTTAAGGTCCCGTAAGAAATCTTGAACCATTTTACAGCTTTGCGTAAACTCCACCCTTCATTTATGACCTTTTCTAACGCTTTTTCTATAGACTCTTGACCGTAGTCTTTATACCTTCGTGCCCCAACTTTTCTCTTATAAACTCTCGGAATTATGTCAATATTCTAAAACCAAAAATATTATTATTACTAGTAGTACTATACCCTTAAAATTATATAAGCTTTACAATCTGCTGATCAATTTCACCCCATTCAGTTGATCAATTTGATCAACTGAATGGGGTGAAATCCAATAAATCTTAAAATTTGACAAAATCCGGCAACGCCGCAAACTTCATTTTGAGGTTATAAAAATACAAGATATTCAGGATACTAAATATATCATGCACATATCCACAATTTTCATGTATTTTTAAATAGCAGTCAAATTTTTGAAGGTTATATTTTTGTCTAAATATTACTTACATGTTTGAGAGCCGCAAACTCCAAAACAAACGTTTAACTGACAAAAAACATGCACATGGATCACTAGCTACACCATTACTGAATACGATTTTTTACCGAATGGAAAAAATCGGCACTTAATATGCGCGGGAAATTTAAATGTAAACTATTTTGATATGGTGATCAAAGTCGCCCCGCGAAATCAAATTCACCCTATTTCACGGTAAAGTAAAGAAGTTCTTATGAACATGTGTTCTAAAATTTTTATATATTGTTTAAGGTTTTCTAGTTTATTTGCAAATGTAATAAAAATATAACGGAAATTAAAAAAGAGATTTAATCTTTTTCGGTCTTGGATTAATAGTAAGAAAAGCCTTAGTGTACCTAAATAGCGCTAGTAAATAAATGTTCACAATAATTATATCACATTCAGGATCTCTTAGGTTAACATTAAGAATCTGAAGGATCGTAATGCAGTTGGAGTTGACTTCATACCCTCTTTTTTTTGTACAGCTTTTTCTATTTTTTTTTAATTTCTCTTTTTAGACTTGCCAGTATACCAAATTCGAACCACTTAAGATTTTATATTATTTTTATGTGTAAACTTCTTGTTATGTAGTGTTTGGTTTGTTATTATTATTTACCTAATTAGTATTCATTTTTTCTGATAGGATTATTGAGTACAATAAATAAATCAATAAATTATGAAGTTCGCCCATATATGAACCACTATTCTAAGATAATACCGTACTTAAATTTGTTTACATTATAGTTTAAAATCTCTAATAATGGTAAATCGTACTTATCAATCGTAAATATTATGATTACTTGATGAGATTTATGTCAGGAAACTAAGTCTTGAGAGAAACCTTTATAAAATTAATAATAATATAAGATACCAGATAACCAGATAAAGAGAAGTATCGGCTTTAATTATTTTGTACAAAAACGAGTGCAGCTCTTGTTCCTTCTTTATATCTAATTGTTTTACTTGTGATAGTTTGTATAATATTCGTTAAAATATTCTTATTCCGTACATAAGTCTTAAATACGATTTTTGAACTTACTCTATACTATTTTGCCCTCTTTGATTTAAAGATGGACCATATACATCGCGCAATAGTTTAGATTGCTGAGGACTAACGTATTAGATAGATCAATTTTTTTAAGACAAAATTATGACCAAAGGTTCAAATATGCATATGCGTTTTGAATGTTAAAAGTCCAAAGTTCTTAGCATAAGCCAATGTACGTAGCAAACTTATAGTCAAGATCTTAGAGGTATGGAGTGTTATAATTACAGGTGCTTTTCCAGCATCTTCTTAAAAATGGAAACCGATTTATTTGCCGATGCTGTAATATAGCTTTGTCTTCTATTAAATACTGTTTGACGTTTTGGTCATATTTTAAAAGTGTTCTGCAATTTGTGAGTCAAAAATGCTTAATGGTCTCAGATCATCATATTCATTACATTTTCTGTTTTTAGCAGGCTTTGTAGGTTTGCTCTTTTCTAATTCCTTGGATATACAGCCTCCAATATAACACATTTTTACTATATTTGTGAGGTATACAAGAATTTTAGGACAGTACAATGTTAACATGTATTAACTAATTAAATCACAACTTAAGAAAAGATATTTTAAAATATACAATTGTTTTTTTTTTTATTTTCTCCATATCCATACTGTGGAAAAAGAAACCATCAAATTGATATTAGGATTATTTACTTTACCTGATAATAAATTTGAGTGTCTTAAATCACTTATACTAGCCGTTTAAGACGTTTCCAAATTGCTTTTTTTTATTAGAATAGGTACAAAATTCTAGATTTCTTTTCTTGCAATATTGCGATTTTAGTGACATTTTGCCAACGCTTGTAATAGTTCCATAGCCCTTGTTACCAGGTTAATTAAGGCAAGAGCAGGCTTTTACTTTTTATCGATATCAAGTCATCTATCTGATCATGGCGGTTTTAATTTTTTTATCAGCTTTTTAACTGTTTTTATAGTGGCTGAAACATTAAAAATAGGCAAAATTGACTGGTTTAAGAATCGAATTTTTTCATCTATATTATTTATGTATAGTAAGAATGTATGTATAATAGGGTGGGTCGGTTCTCTAGGTTTTTTATGCCTGTAGTAAAAAAAGCTGCCAAATGGTCCATAATGAATACCAATTTTTTACTTTCTTTTAATTTTATTATTTTACCCCCTTCGCTCGACCCCTAAAAAAATTAAAAAAAAAATTATATTATTAAAGACTGCTGCTTCAAACAACTAAAAATAGCTTCAAACACACTCACAAAAATTTTTATTCAATTTAAACAACGTTAAGCCTCCCCGCCAGGTAAATTTGTACGGAACAGCCCCTCCCTTCAAAAATTTCGTGATGAGGCTAATACTAAACTCTAATATTTCAAAGTGCAAATGTAGCGATTTTAACTTGTGTATTTGTGAGAAGTCATACAAAGTTCCAAAAATGGAACAAGATATCCTAAACGACCAGAGAACTACACGATTAATGTCTATAGGGCAAGTAGATGCCAAAACAAGTTAAATTTTGCAGCAAAAACAAAAAAGAAAAAGCAGGGACCTCTCGCGTAATATTCCGGAGGACAAAAGTCAACAAAACATTTCGCGTAATGTATCAGAAAAAAAATTGAACAAGGCAATTTATCAGATATATCAGAGCAAAGCGAACCAGACTGTGATCCAGACTTCGAACCAGAGCCGTCAACTTCTACGGGCATAACCCTCGACTTTCCTGCATTAGCAAAAGCAATAGACCGAGCTGGATTATCAAGTAGAAAAGGAGCAATGATCGCCAGTGCAGTTCTGGAAGATGTTGGATTGATATCCAAAACTGATCAACCTTATGTAATAGACAAGTCCAAATTAGATCGACAAAGAAAAAGGCAACGACTTGATTTACAAAAAAATATAATAAAAGATGATACTAGTCTTCAAGCTCTCTATTTTGATGGATGCAAAGATAAAACTCTTCACATTAAAAAACAGGGTGAATCGCCATCTAGGAAAATCATTGTCGAAGAACATATAGTGTTATTAAAGGAACCAGGTAGCGACTATATAGGACACGTAACACCTGAAAACGGTACTGCAAAGACCATAGCTTCAACGATTCTAAAATATTTAACCGAAAATGAAGTATTAGTTAGCGAGTTAGTTGCGGTTGGCTGCGATCGTAGTCATTAACACTGGGCCTCACGGTGATGTAATACATTTGTTGGAATTACATCTTAAACGACCTTTGCAATGGCTAATATGAAAACTACATGCAAACGAGTTGCCATTGCGACATTTGGTTCGACATCTGAACGGAAATACCACAGGACCATTATCATTCTCGGGTTCTATCGGCAAACTTATTGAAACATGTGAGCGATCACCTGTCGTGTGCTACGAAACAATTAATTTGCCTGAGGTAAATTTAAAAGAATTAAGTAGCGATCAAAAATATTTATACGAGATTTACACTGCCATATCTACTGGAAACTGTCCATCTAATTTAGCGAATAAATCTCCTGGCAAGTTATATCACGCAAGATGGCTAACAACAGCAAATCGTATCCCGAAGCAAATCGTATCTTCTTTGTTACAGGAAGAAGTAAGGAAATTATTGATTTGGACCATTTAAGGGATGACGAGGCGGCATTGTTTCAACTTCTAGACGAAGTTGGGTCGGATTTAGAGTCGAAGTTGGAGTCCGAGAATGAAGAAGATGACTTTGAAATTTACGAAAAGATCCCAATTGTAGCACCAAATGAAGCTGATAGCTCTTCAGATTCAGAAGATGATTTACCCCTCATATATTTCCAGACTCTTCAGTGGAAGCATGGAAACTTTAGAAGCAAGGATTTTCCTGTAAAAGAGGACTATACTCCATCCATCGTAAAAACTCCAAACGAATATTTTGCTAAATATTTGGATGATAATTTTTTTGAGTCAGCCACAAATTTCACTTCCCAGTATTTCTTGCAACAAAATGCAAAAGAAAACAACTTAACCTCTCAAGAAATAAAGAAATTTCTCGGAATGAATGCTTTGATGGGATGTATTTATCTTCCAAGGATACATATGTATTGGAATGGAAAATATAAGTTCCCATTAATTGATGGGGTCATGACCCGACAAAGGTTTTATATGATACGTGTAAATTTACATGTCGTTGACAATCTTAGCGTATCAGAAGAGGAACAAAAAAAGAATAGATTGTGGAGAATACAGCCGATAATTGATTTGGTTCGCAATAGCTGTAAAGCCATTGCAAGAAAAGAAAGACAGCTTTTTCTATTGACGAACAAATGATTCCTTTTGCGAAGATGTCCAGTTCGACAATTTGTTAAAAATAAACCAAGACTAGTGAAACTGAAGAATTTCGTTCTTACGACATCCGGGTCATATATACCAGGGCAATACTGCCCCACTAAAAGATAGGGATTGGGACCCTCAATAATATTGCGTCTAGCAGAAACATTACCTCAAAATAGTTACCTGTATTTTGACAGATACTTTTCAACTATTGCTTTGATGAACAAATTGACGAGTTTGAATATAGAGTTGCATCTATATTCAAACTCGTCAATTTACAATTATGTCCAACGGAGTTAAAGGGTTTGATTTTAAAAAAGACAGTTTAATGAATAGGGGAGAATCAGAATAAGTTGTTATAACCGATAATAAACTTTGCATTACAAAGTGGAAAGATAATAAATCTGTTTTAATGATATCCACAGCTTTTGGAAGACAGCCGGAAACTGAGGTGCAAAGATGGAATAAAACAGAAAAAAAACGTTCAGGCATAGCATACCCAGCTGTTGTTAAATCATACAATGAAAACATGGGTGGTACACACACAATTGTGTACTCCCTAAATCCCTCCCTTAACCATTTCGAATATTTTTTAAAATAATTTTCCAAACCTTTTGACCCAACTTTATCGGCGTAAAATAAATATAAACCCCAAACTCAATTTTTTTTATGTCGGTACTGTAAGGGATAACGGAATCGTTTACAGACACAACTATCATGTTTGGTCTGAAAACAATCCTCATTGGATTATAGAAAGAGGTAATGAACGATCTTTTTATATCAAAGTTTGGTGGGGCATAATAAATGGATTCCTTATTGGACCTCACTTTTACGATGGTACTTTAAATAGAGATCGCTATTTAAGATTTCTTCAAACTAAACTTCTGAAACTATTAAAAGAAGTGCCTCTTGAGACTAAAATGAATAGGTAGCTACAGCAGGATGGGGCACCTGCACATAATGCTAAAATAGTAACGAGGTATTTGAACAGAGAATACCCCAATAGTTATTTGGTACTAATGGACCGGTAAGGTGGCCGGCGAGGTTTTCGGACATTACCCACCAGATTATTTTTTTCGGGGTTACCTAAAGAACGTTGTGTATAAAGAACCTATCGAAGATATGGCTGATCTAATCAACAAAATTAATGCAGCGTGTACCGCTATTACAAAAGGGACTCTCCTACAAATGACCCAAGCTCATCGAGTTGTTTTCGAGCACCTGGACATAGTTTTCAACAAAATTTTTAAATTGTTTTATTATGTAGTTAATTACAATACAAATTTTGGTTATTAAATTGTAGGTACTTTACTGGTTATTTATCATATTATCACAAATAAATGGCCAAAAAATAATAATATAAAATCATACTAAAATAGTTGTACTTTAAAAATTAACATGAAACAATACAATAATACAAACGCTAGCAACATGACTGAATGAAATAATTTTTCGATGCGTCGCGATGACCAGCTTAGCAATATTTTTAAACTTCGAAAAATATCTATTTGACATATATTGACCACTTTTAACAGAAATTAAATATTTATTTTTATTTTGGAGTTATTGGCGTGAGCAGTTTTAGGTGAAAAACCCTGAATATTCTCTTTCTTATTTTTGCACCAGGGAAATTTCTACCCCCATAAACACACATTCTTTATAGAAACTATATTGATTATCTACCGTTACTAGTTTCCTTTTCTAGCAGTGCAATCGAAGTTTTAGGTAACCATAATCATTCTTCTTCTTTAGTAACAATCAAACTACTTTAATCGTTGATATTTTATAACCGTAATAGAATACAACCAAATTACTACAATAAACGTAATCAAAGTATTTCATTGCCGAATTATGTGTTGACAATAATTTATTATTCAATAAGATGATTTCGAAACCCTAATTTAGTTGAGTAGATTGGTGTAATCAAAAATTTAATTGTTATAAAAGAATAAGTTCAATCAAATACTTTTATTGGACCTTTTTTTGGGTGTAGTAGCAAGTTTTTTTTGTATCTTAATACTCCTTCAAAATATGGGTAAATTAAATATATAAATTCCTATGTATAGATCACATATTTATTAAAGCCCTTAATTAGTTTTCTTTTAAATCTTTTATCCTAAAATATAATTTCACCGATCACTATACGGCGGGAATTAAAGTTAAAAATACTAAGACACTTTTAAATATATATTCTAATAAAAAAAAATATAAATAATAAACTATGAAGTTCAATCAACAATTAAACATCGAAAATCGACATGAGGAAGGATTCTTAAGTTACGTAGCAGCAACAAATGTGTCAATAATTTAACAAACTTTTTCGCATACCGTGGGTTACTAATGGAATACTATGCTCGATTCGAATAAGAGATAAACTTAAAAAGACACTTAATCAAAATAAGTTCTTAATACTTTCCTTAATAACCAATACATTAAATATCCGAAAAAATTAACTCAACTCATAAAGCGAACGAAAAATAAATTAATATTCGAATTTGCTAGAGGAAAATAAATAACTTATTAAAAAAATCTAGAAAATGTCATCAGGAGAAGATCATATACCTGCAAAAGCAAGAGATCAAAGTTTCATATCTAAAAACGAGACTTTACATTTGGTTATGTTCTTGCAAGCTTTAAAATAGGCTTATATTCCAAATTAAACTTAAAAAAGTTAAAAAAAAATAAAAAAAAGTTTATCCATCTTTTTAGATCTACCTAAGGCTTTCGACACAGTACCACATGAAAGACTTATTACAAAAGTGAAATATGTTGGAGTGAAAGGTTTCGCGTCCCATCTTTTTGCTGACTATCTCACGGACAGAGAACAAAATGATATGATAAAAATTGGTAAAAGTACTAGTATGAAACAATAGAATCTCAATCGGAGTACCTCATAGCATAGTTCTTGCACCACTGTTATTTATAATGCACATTATTAATAATATATGATTATTAAACTACCTTGAAACTGTCATATCTTACTCAGACGATGGCAATTTTTTATGAAAGAAATACATGTAATGAAGTTAAAGATATGGGCAAGAATAACTTAAATCTCATAAATAACTGGTTAAATGTTAATTGTCTTTCTCTAAATGTTTCTTAAATAAAATTCATGTCGTTTTCCATCTACAAATCAAATCTAGCTGATTTCGAATCTATACCGCTAACACTTAATTAATCAATTTTTTCTGTAAGAAATATTAAATCTTCGCAAATTGATAAATAATATACTATCTTTTTAGGCTTTTAGATCAGTCTACTTAGCTCTTATCAAATCAATTTTAAATTACGGTTTAATTATCTGGGGCGGACCATATGCTAATGCATTTTATCGTGTAACAATAACCCAAATACTTCTTTATTGAAATTATGTTTCATAAGGTTAAATCATACCCTAGTAATGAACTTTTTAAACATGCTAAAATACTTACCTTTAGACATTTACATATTTTGTAATCATTACCTTCTTAAAAAAACACGTTGATGAATATTAAAATCCTTCACAATTATGTCACAATTAGCAACATAAAAAGAAATCAGTACTCAAAGACATACATACCATCGCACAAATTCGTTGGAATTTTTGGGTCCATTCTGCTAGAATCAAGTCCCAAATATCCTAAAAGCTACAAATAATATTAAATGCTTTGAACACAAATAGAAACGCCTAATTTTAAATCATTCTCTATCTCTTGAATATTATGTGTGTGTCTGACTGGTCTTTTGAGATAATGATATTCCTCTAACAATAATTTGGATCTGTTTTATTTAATTTTTTTTAGACCAAGTAAAATGTGTTATAATTAATGGTGCTAAGCACGACACAAGCCTAGGCTTAGGCGCTAAAATAATTTTTGTGGTTAATATAGAGTTGCAAAAAAAGAAATTAAATATCCTATAATTTTTACATAAATAATTTGAATTTGAATTTGGATATTACTGCTAAGACAATATAGTATGTCTTTTCTAAACATATCATTAAACTTTTCCTTAAAAAAATTAAAATTTCTAAAATCTTATTCTTTTATCGTATACTAGAAAAAAATACTACTAAATTAAATAAAATATTTTCTAAAATTAATCTTTAAATACTGCCCTGCCTAAAACTTAAAAAGATTATTAACAATGATTTCGAGATTTTTCCAATGGATATGTGTGATAGGCGGGTAAAGACTTAAAAATGCACAATCACGTCGCCTCGGATGGTTCTGTGAAGTCGCTTGGATAAACAAAGAAATATTTCTTATACGAAGAAATAATATTTTTTTAAGCAATTTAGAAATTTAAGCAACTATAATATTAATGATCCTATATTTTGGATTAATTAATATATAGGCTAAAATAATTTTGCAATATTCCTCAAATTTAATAATAAAATAATTATCAATGATTATTAAAGAAAATAAGGTTTTTAGAATTTATTTCTCTATAAAAATAAACCCAACTAAGACAGATCAAATAAGCATACACAAGCTACATAAACAGCATATTATAATAAGGCTTGCCATACTGAATAGTACAATGACACATGCAAAGATTTACAACGCATAATGGTTTTAAAATGACTTTTAAAGAGAAAACCAGCTTAATATTAAAATACCAACCAGACCAGGCAAGAGCCTGTATATTTATGTTAAAATTTCAATGTGGATTTCGAATATTCCCTTTTGAAAAAATCGACAACAATATGGCAAAGTATAAATGCTCGGTTCATATTTAATATAAAGTCTTTATTGTATGCAAATGCGGTGAATACATTATCCGCAAAACTCCATGTAACGAATTTTATATATTATGGATTAACATGGCATTTATCTTTTATAAAAACGGTTAGAAATACCTGAATATGCATCAATAATTCGATTATAGTTCTAAATTGAATTCATCATAATTTTTATGATTAATTGACAGACCAAGCTTAAATGTATAAGCACTTACTTAATGCATAACCTAAATGGATATGATGCCGCATTTCTTTAAAGTAACAAATTATTAACTTAAGATGTTATTATCGATCAAAAGTTACTGTTATTAAAGTAATTTTATGATTGGCTGATTTTATGATTGCTTGGCAAACAAGGTAATAAGTTTTTCTCCTTTTACATATTAAAACCAACAAATTACACAAAAACTAGAAATTCTTACGCTGCAGCGCGGACAATCTCCAGCAGAGGTTTCTGCTATAGGTCAACTTTACAGGCTAGTTACGCCTCCATTACAACCTGTGCCTTTCATTGGATGAGAGAGCCGTGTCGCGTGCAACAGTTTTTGTCGATTGTTCTCATGATGATGCCGATGTAAACTGCTAAATGTTTATTACAATTGTTATTCATTTGTAGCTGAATTTTGGCTAAATAATTATTAAATTGTAAAGATCAGTTCGGGAAATATTAATAGGTTCATTTTAATTCTGATGATCATAATAGTTAATCAGTTTTTCGAAAAAATAAAATTTTTAAATACATGAAATATATTTCTTAAATTCAATTTATCTTTTTGAATTCAACATAGAATAGGTCAACTTGCTTTTTAACCTTAATTTGAACTGTTGCCTCTTAAATTTTTAAGTAAATAACTAAAATGCTTAACATACTGGGATCTCTAACTCAGAAATTGAATCTCTCTTCTTTCTTTTATAATTGTTCCAGTTAGGAAATTTAGCCAACGTTAGGTGGTGATTTAAGGAAAACGTTAGATATTTTTTAATTGTACTTCTAATGTAATATTCTGCCTAATTATTATATAGATACTTCAGAAAATTTATAATGTAATTTTTTTTAAACATAATTTATACATACCTAATGTCAATTTACTACCCTCTATATTTCGGTACCTATAGAAAATTTAGGAGTATAAAAAAGCACGTTAAACCTTTTAGGAGGCCTTTAGCGTAGCTGAACATAATTTCTCAAATCTTAAATGGAAAGAGCTGTTGGTTAATACCTCATTTTAAAGGATCAGTACTTTTTCACAAATACCACATATTTAACCTTTTTTTTGAGCGGTTCACGAGAAATCTGGTGAAAATGGTAAACAAGTTCAAGTATCAAAGACACTTTGCAATATATTAGAAATTAAAATAAGTAGTATTACAAAAGGCAATTTTTTAATTTCTAATATACAACACATAAATAAAGAAGCAGAATATTAGGTAATTAAATATTTATTAATTAGGTATTAGCTACCTATCAAATTAATGTATTTATGAATTTAATTTATGTAAAGTTATATTTCTATGAGAGTCGTTAAGAAAAGGGATATAACTTTCTTGAGTTTTTTTGTTCAATTAATATTTATTAATTATTCCATTATATTAATTTCTAATATACAACACATAAATAAAGAAGCATAATATTAGGTTATTAAATATTTATTAATTAGGTATTAGCTACCTATCAAATCAATGTAATTATGAATTTAATTTATGTAAAGTAATATTTCTATGAGAGTCGTTAAGAAAACCGATTTAACTTTCTTGAGTTTTTTTGTTAACTTAATGTTTATTAATTATTCCATTATTACTGACATTATTGTAAAATTAGGTTTTGCGAGTTAAAGGTCGTGCATTCATTCAATTATTTTTAAAAATGGTGTGGACACTTTAAGAAAGAACTTGTTTTTTTTATAAGGAATGATGTCGAAAATAAGCAAGAAGAATAGCAACAATATTAAATAAAAGAGATCCAAATATAAAAAATATAAAAATACCATGAACTTAGCAGCTAAGTTTAGTGCAAGTTTTTTTTTGCTAACAGAAAAAGAAATAGTCGCCATTTTTTGGATAAAACAGCATACACTGTTTTAATAATGTTTTAGACATATTTACTGCAGAACATCCACATCACCTAAAAATTATCTACATTATTTTTATAAAATGCAAATTCTTCAACAATCTTTTTATAATGATTTCGATAAGATTTTACGTATTTTCCGACGACCAGGTTATTATGGCCAATGACAAAGATAATATCGAGTATGTGGCTAGGAAACTTCAAGAAAAATATAGAAAATGAAGCTAAGAAATGAATGTACAAAAAACAAAATATCTCCCGGTTGAAACTGATCAGTCAAACATCCAGCTAAAAAATGGTGATATTCTTACATCAGGTACATACACTTATATAGCGTTATTTTCGATACCTCAGGGAGATGAAAGTAAAAAACCATTACAATTGCCATTACAATTGAAAGAAGAATTTGTTCATTTAATAACATTTTTACACACTCATTAGAAGTAGTCTGTAAGGAGCCGACACAAAGCGACTAGCGGAGAATACCAAAAAAATATTGGAATGGAATGGATACCGAAGGTCAATAGGTCGAAGAAAGAGAGAAGGCCCAGGAAGACTTGAAAATAAGGAGGAACAGGTTGCAAGGGTTATGATTGAAAAAATCTGATAGAACACCTATGTTTGTTTCGTACTTAGCAGGTCATCTAGCTATAAGGTCTGATGATGCTTTATTAGCGAAACATGTTACCTAATTAATAGATATAAAAAGATATTTTGAGACCGAGGCTTAGAGTTTTCATTTTTTTCTCTAGTTACGTAGGTCTCTTTGAGATAATGGATGAGTTCTTTCAACTTTTTAATTTCATTATTCGATTTGAAAAAATATTATAATGTATATCCCTTATGACATCAATATCAAGTGGTTTGGAAAACAAGTTAAAATTGATAAATTGATCTGGCTGGTAGCCCTGGTTGTTGATTTCGCAAAATCTTATACATTTTCAATAAGATAAAGCACCACTATATTAGATAAATTATATTTTCTTAAAAATGGATTAATGAAAGAGAAGCAGTAGAGTGGCCACCACGATCACTCGATGTATGACTTTTTTGTTTAAATAGTACCCAGAATTTTGAAATCGTAATAAAATTAGTACCTTTTATTAATTTTTTATACTTTATTGTAAAATACTTGATATCGAAACAAAAATCATCAAAATTTTACTTTAATTCTATAAAATTGCTACAAGGAAGGATCAAGTGTTTAATAGTTTTAAGACGGTACTTAAATAACCTGTAAAATGAGGTATCACTCCCCCCTTTAGGGGCCTTTAAGAAGTAGATGTGTATTTAAAAACTAGTATACAAAAAGTTGAGTTTGACGTATTTTTCCAAAAATAATTATTAAAGAGTAAACTAATAAGATGTATAATTGTTAATTTTTAAAACATTTGACTGTTCAGCTCAATTGCAATTCGGAGACGAAGTATAAAACAAAACAGTCAATATTCGATTCTGTCCAATTTCTGTTAAAAAATCAACTTTTTTAAACTTTTTTCTACGAACTAGTCAGTTTCATATAAAATCTTATGTTTCAGTCTAAAGTGATATTTAGTATACATGGTGACTTTTGAGGAAATGTCAATAATTCGTATTTAGAGCCCAAAAGTAAACATAAAAGTCTATACAAATATGGTTCCGCAAGGTATTCGATTTCGACATAGTGACATCATTGATGAAAATGCTAAAAAGAAGTAAAGAAGTATGACCGCACTGAGGAAATATATAATACTGTGAAAATTTGAGATAGATGACAACCTATTTTGACCTTTTGACTACGGCCAGATAAGAAATTTTCAATGCATTTAACTAACGTGGCATGAAAACCTATAACAATCAGCTTCTCCAAAACTAACTGGTGATCGACCTAATTAAGAGCTTTGGAAATATCTGTGTATACCACATCTATGTGTTTACGATTTTCCATTTGATTTAATATGTCAGACTTCAAGTCAGAATCAAGTTTGTTGCCATAGATCTTTTGCTATAAAATCCATGTTGTGTTTCTGATATTAAGCCTTGGCACTGCCAAGAAAGTTGTTTTGCTATGAGACAGTCAAAGAAAAATCTTAGGTATTGCAGATTGTATGTATATGCTATGATAATTTTAAATATTGTTTGTTTGACCACTTTTGAATATGGAGACAATATAACTCTTTTTCCGAACAGAAAGGAAACTTCTATGTAAAAGTCTGTAGAGATCCATTAAAAATCATGCATAATTTAAAGTCAAAATATACTTTATTTGCTAAGTTTGCAAACTTGTGCTAAAAGCTTCCTAATCCTAGAATTTATAATACTAGTATTTATTTGGTTATACAGGATACAGGACAAAAACAGAATATAGAATCGATTTAGATTGTACATAGAAGCATATTTTATATAATCAAAGAAAAAACCAAAAAAGAAGAAAAGAAAATGCGAGAACCAACATAAAACAAGAATAATAAAAAAAATAATATAATAAATCTGATCAACAGATATAATTAATTTTAAATATTAAAATGAGTTGTTAAAATACTCTTTAATGCTGTAGTAAGCTTTTGGTAAGATTAATTTCTTTAGTTCTCTCCCAAATTTTTTAAGGTCTGTAACAGTCCTAATCGAAAAAGAAACATGATTCAATATTTTACGACTAATAAATATAAGAGAGTTTCTCGTAAGTGAGGAGGTGGGGATTGGAAGAGATAAGTTGCCCACTTGACGAGTATTATGACTAGTGCAGGATGGTGGACTTACGGACCTATGTATGAGTGTTGCAGTTTCCAATATAAATAGTGAGAAAACTGTTAAAATTCTTTCAGCTACAAAAAGAGGTTTACAAGAGACTCTCAGACCAACACCACACAGATACCTTAATGCTTTTTTCTGAATAGTAATTTAAGAATAGTTATGTTAAGGAGTCCCTTGGAGCACAAACCCTAAAATTGCAACCCATAACGGATATGAGAGTCTATTAAGGCGAAATAAACTGAACAAGCAAACAACCCCCCAACTCATGCCTGGCAACCCTGACTGCAAAACAACCAGAAGAAAGTTTAGCAGAGAGGCCCAAAACGTGGTTGTCAAACCTTAAACTCTCATCAATGAAGAGGCCGAGAAATGGCAATGATCCCCACCATATAGTGGGCTCTGCTCATCAAACAAAAAACCCTCTACATTACACTTAAAGCCCAGAACAAAAGTCTTATCAACATTGAATACAAGCTGATTGCAGATGCACCACTCTTTAATTTTGTGAAGAAAGTTACAAACCCCATCTGGGCCAGAGGTAAACTTCTTGGACATACGTCAAAGTTGGTATCTGAGGGTTCTTTGGTATGACGAATTTGAATCTTATGTGTCTTAGTATGGCTTTTAATTGCAGAGAGCCGCCACCTACACGTTTTTTAATTATTTTGAATGATCACAACTTTTTGGCATGGGCCTGTAATACATTTTTAAGTAAATAAAATAATTCTCTTATCATTTTTATTTTAAAAAGGTACCTGTTAAAAGTTGATGTAGATGTTGATAGATTGAGGCAAATTTCGTAAAGTTTGTACTCCGTTTTTTATCCGATTTGAAATACCCCCAATATTATATTAATTTAAAGGATTAAGGTCTGTAGATCTAGGTGGCTAGTTATATGAACCACTCTGACCAAAGCATCGGCTTAGAAAGTTTTAGTTCTGTTACACGTAAACCGTAGTGTGCAGAGGCGCCATTATGCTGGAAATAAATGTTTCGTTTTACATTAAGGGAGACATTTTCTAATAGGTTTTCCAAGTGATTTTTAAAAAAGTATAAGTATTTTTCTCCTGTAAGGCTACCGTCCATCATAAATATTTAATTAAATGACCGTTTACACATTCCACATCACATATTAATGCTAAATTTATGTTAGAAATTATAGTACCATAGGGTGAGACCACCGGTGGACCACCAAAATTTATTTCATCTTAACACTTACTTTTTCACAAACCCTTAAATTTTTTTTTAAATAGCAGTTTCTTGTCATTTGTTTTAGCATTTGATTCTAAATTGATTTAAAGCTTAGAAAAGCAAACTTCAAATACCATTTTTCATGTAACATTATCCGCTGTTTGTAAACTTGGGGTAAAAAATATGTATTTACAAAAAAAACCTTAATATACTGCACTTACATTTTAAAACTAACCCTTTATAACTTAAAAAAATTAATAAAAGTTTAATTTTGCAATAAATAAAGTTCTGTCAATCACCTATTCACCCTCAGCCAACCTAACGTTGATATGTCAAACATGAAACTCCATCGTCCGACATAATTTTAAGTAGTATAAAATTATCTATTTAACCATACCAATAAAAATTTAATCGATTGACCTTGAAGCAAAAAGGAAGAAAAATGTGTTAATGATGCATTTTTTATCAACATTTAACTTTAATCTTAACATTTGTTTCTAAAAATATATCT
The DNA here is from genome assembly GCF_022605725.1 of Anthonomus grandis grandis. Taxonomy (NCBI): domain Eukaryota; kingdom Metazoa; phylum Arthropoda; class Insecta; order Coleoptera; family Curculionidae; genus Anthonomus; species Anthonomus grandis. The sequence continues at coordinate 8,973,696 of NC_065554.1, read as the reverse complement.
ATCTCTAGTATCTCTAAAATAACGTGTTGTTTTAAAAATCAATCAAGTAAAAGTATATAAATTTTTTAGACTCATAAGATTTTACTATCAATCAGATTGTTTTAACGATCATAATACTACTGATCGCATTTTATGCGATTAAAAATCTTCACTCTCGATTTACCCAGACACCTAGAGATATAAAATGTCCAATTCCTGCAAAATGATAATTTTAATTTTTGATTTAAAAAAGGACATTTTAACCTGAATCCTAACATACCAATTACGGTGCAATTTTCGTGTTGCAACAACTGCAAGATTGTATAAAATAGTTTGTTGATAAAAGTAAGATTTTTTTTAAATTACACATCCCTAATATTATTAATAATTATTGTCGACATTCATAAAAGGCTTTTATTTACGTTTATATGTGCGCTGTTTTACTAGAATTTGTGATTTTTAAGAAGTCCGAGACCCAATACGTAAAATGTATTGACATATTTTTTATAAAATAACGTCTTATATTTAAATATATCTTTTGACAACAGTAAACGTTATATAGATTATTAAAAGATTAGATCACAAGGTAAAAAAATATTCCTAACTTGCTTGCTTGCTTGCATTATATGTTTTCAGCGAAAGACTTTTGTTCTTACTGTAGATGTAGTCTTTTTGATTAGACTACATCTACTTCTTCCGACTTATAGTTTCCAAAACTCTCAAACCTAAGCCTACAAAGTGCTTCATAATGACGTACATATCTAGAAGTTCCTCCTTCGAATAAAGCCTACAAATGTTATTGTCTGCGATTTTTAAGATTGCCGAGTATTTGTTTAGTTTGCAGTGACTTGTAAGCAAAACTGCAGTTGTGGGTCAAAAGATCTTCTGCAAAGTTAGTTTTTATAAATCTTTTAGCCTGCCCTTATCCTGGTCTTTAAAAATACTTGTTGTGGGATTTTATCGTGACCTAGTTCCTGATCTTAACCTTAAAAAGTCGTGCCGCTATACCATAAAGTGGATCGGAGCTACTTATTTCTAACTTGAGCTTTTTTCGACTAACTTGTTTGTTTCTTCATTTTCGTTGGGGCTTTATGGCGTGGAACCTATGGTAGAGTTAGTTTAACGGACATAGCTATGTTTGCCAGGGCACTCGAGCAATGTTTTACTATTTCGGATTTCACGTATTGTATATGTTAGTACAGTATTGAATAGTTTTAACGTCAACCTTAAACCAAACCGCTGTAGCACAATTAATTCATGGCAATTTGTCATTGACTTAGCACTATGTATACCGGCCCCAGAATATTGATTAGTTATTACGCAGTTTACGTACCAGACTCCGCGCTAGGTCTACTTTTATTGGTTTTTTACAGAAAAGTGTATGCTGAAATATTATTAAGGAACTTTTTTTTTATGGCATATTACAGAATGACTGGACCTCTTGATCTTCCTTTATTCTCTAGGTTAGAGCTTTTATTTGCACTTTTATGAAGCTTTGCCCTTGTTAAAATCTGTGTTTCTACTTCTATGAAGATGTGGATTGGCAGTGAATTCAACAACTCTCCATCACAGGGATTGTGCAAGTACTAGCATTATTTGCTGTAATATCTGTAACCTTTCTTTCCTAGGCGATTATACCATGTAACCACAAAAGTCTTAATACAATTTTTATATTTTTGTCTCTAACTACTATAACTAAGTCCTCTGCAAAACCAAACCAATTAGTTTTTCTTTTGTTAATCTTATGATAGATCGTTTACGGAAACTGACCAGTAATGGCAAGAGAACATCTCCTTGGGGATAGCCTCGGACTACTCTCACTATTTACTTTGTGTTTCTTAAAGGTTCATTCAGTGGCAAAGAGTAGTCTCTTTTGCATAAGTACATTGAGATTTGAAGTGACATAGTTGAGATATTAGTAAATTCTACTTTAATATCTAGAAATACTGCCAGTGCTATTTCTTTGCCATCAGATAACTAGCAGGAGTCTATTATAGCTTTCAAGAGACTTAAAATTGACGATAAAGTCTTTCTATCTACTCTAAAATAAATAAATACCAAAAATGCTCCGTTTAATACTACTAATAGTTACTGTATGTACTTACTAATATGAACTTATTAATAGTTATTTCAAATTAATTATTCAGTATTTTTATCTTTCAGAAATTGATTATTTCTTAAATAAACATTTCGTACATCACAAAAAAATTTTTCACATTACAGATAAAAAACATTAGTTTATTTAAAAATCTGTTACCTGTCCTTGCATTTGTAATTAAATTTATTTCCACTCGTGTCTATTTACTGTCCATTTTATACTTTTTAACAGTCAGTTATTGATGTCAGTTTTGTACGTGTACTTTTTGTACTACATTTATAAATATACATAGCAATGACTTGTAGACGACTTTACTAAGTTTTGATAAAAATCTCCTCGAGATAATTTTTAGTTGTTCTTTGTTGCTAATTTTAATTTTTTTTTATTTGAACCTTTAAATAACCCTATTGACTTTCGGTTCATTTCCGATCTTTATAGAGCAATTTTCATAGGTTTGGTCTTGGGACATTATCTTAAAAACAAAAAAGCTTTGAGCACAGGATTTTATTTAGAATATTCAATATAATGTGAATCGATATTAACATACCGATTCACGTATAATTCACGTAAAGTTTCCAGGATCATCAGCACTAATATAACCATAACTGATTCCCGAGTTTAGTTCTTGTTTTATGGTCGCTAGAAACTTTTTCCTGCTAACTATTTATTGGGATTATTGTTTCGGAATAAGAAAAAAGGGACAAACATATAGGTTTTAAATGTTTTTTAAATATCTTTAACATCATGTGTTTAATTATTCTGTAATAATTACCGGTTTACATTACAATTTTAATATATTGTTATGAGAATGTAAAAAAACTTTAGGGCCCCTTTTGGGATCCTTAAGATTTCTAGTTTTACTACTTATTAATTGGAATCAGGTGTTTGCCATTTAAATGCATTGTTTCAGATAAACGTTTTAATAGTTATGGAAAGATATTAAAATCTCCATGACCTTATCTGAAGAAGAATATACGGGTGGTTATTGCACTTCGATAAACTTTGATCTTGTGTTAAAGTACTATGCTTACAAAATCATGTTTAAAAACTATGAAAAATACTATGTTAATATTAAAACACTTGCAAGTGGCCAGAACGCCTGTAAGAGGAACATAGAGAATTTAACGCATCACATTAAGACAATAAAAAGTACCACATCAGTGTAAATACACTAACTCGGCGTAGTAAAGCAGTACCAATATACCATAAATTAAGAGGCATCGTAAGTACCTGAAGCGTACCCATAATCCCGGGCAGAAAATCGCGTTTACACCCATAAAATGAGCTGATATGATCATTAGTTATAATTTTATGTTTATGCGGCTATTCCGCGCAGTTGTAAACATTTTCCGTCATTAAAATGCGGATTAAATTGTAGTTTTAATTGCCCCATATAACCTACGCAATACCACTAGATTCGACGTCGGCTTGTTAAGCTACACTAATTTAAACAAATACAATGAACAATGATTTTTTTTAAATTTTTAAAAGATTTCTTTATGGAAAAACCATCAACTAAAGAATTTAGAGAATATATCACATTACTAAAAGTTAACACTCAAATACTCTAATAGAAGGCAAAAGTATTTCTTTTTAAAATGCAGCCAAAAATAATTTCTCATCCAAAAAACAATTTCAGTTCAACGTACCAATAATCTCCCAAAATTTCAAGGGCGGTACAAAAAACGTAAAAACCTTAAGAACCCATAAGTCTAAATCATAAACTGGTCCAAGAGGCTCATCGACTTCGCAAAAACCTTTCCCTACCCAAAATAAAAGGAAAGAAAACGTCGAACAATATTTTAAAACCTCAAAAACGGAATGGAACCTCGTAAAAATCAAATTTCAATATAACCGGAATGGTTGGGTTTCTTCTGTTATGCGAAGTGCTAAAAATCGCCTTCAGTGCGGCATTTTTAAGAGTATAGTTTAGAGGTTCGACTTTTTTATGAAAATTATTAGCTTTAAACATTTTTTTTAGACAACAAAGGAGGTCTGTTAAGCCTTTTATTTAAATTACTATTTCTTGTTAATTTTTAAGATATTTAATTTAATTTTTGTAAAGTATTTAAATTTTTCTACAATTATTAAAATTTATATTTTATTTTTATTAGAATAATGCTTTAATTTTCATGATGCAATTCACAGATTGATAAATATTTTGAGATTACGAATCTATGTGTTGTAGACTGATGTATGTAAAGACTGCATCATAATCATAATCCTTATCATCATTCTATTGACTACGTTTTGTAGATAGGTGCAATAGTCAGCCAATAGTGCATAGTCATGAAAGAACAAGTTTAAAAATATAAATTACACAATATACATAAAACGTCTAAAACTGACAAATAACAAGAATTATAAAACATACACGGCCTGTAACTATGTATTTTTGCAAAGATATTTATTATATCCCTGTAGTATTTAGTTGAGACAAAAATTCCTCAACACTGTATATTTAATTTTTGTTAGTCACTGCGTGATAGCTTGCTTTAATTTATAGTCAGAGAGATTTTTAACATTGACTGAAAGTTTTGTTGTAATTTTGCTGATTGTAAATATATAGTGTTGGCCAATTTTTTTATCGATTTTGTCTTCAAATTGGGTCTTATTAAATTTGCTGATCTTGGGCTATAGTAGTGAAAATTTAAATTTATATTAAAAGTATCTTTGTTTTTATGTATTTCTACTCGCTGGTAGAGTATGTAGGGAGCCGGTAGGGTTAGTATTTTAAGTTTAATAAAGTAAGGTTTAACTAACTTAATCAATATTAGAGATAACCCTAATAACTTTTTTCTGTAAGCGTAAAATATCAACTCAATTGATAAAGTTTCTCTATTACACAACGCCATATGACATATGTGAGTAAAATAGTGAAATACATCATCATAAAAATGATTTAGAAACGCCTGAAGTTTCGCATAAAATTTTGCGAAATTTTGTTGCACGTAATACAGTTACATCAATCAAAATCAGACACTTACTAACGTCCTAATACTAAAAAACAACGACGTAGTTGGAGAGTAGCAGAGCGCAGTAAATGCGAGCATGCGCATTGCCATATATCACCTCTCTATGCGTAATGATCGATTCCTCAACCTATATAAAATTATTGTAGATTGAAATATATTACACGTTAACCAAAACTTATTATATAGTTCCAAATAGAAAAAAGATTTTATATATTAGATTATTTGGGTATTTCAAATAAGCTTTCTTAATTAAATTAATATTCCGACCGCACTGTAACATTTATCATCCGTCAAATTCACGTCTCGTTAAGAACCTCTATCCTAACTGACTGGTCGGTTTTATAATAAAAATTCAAAATATAATAATACCCACTTACAATGGGTTTTTCGATCGGATCAAGAATCGATCCGAGAAATACCATTCTCATGTGCTCCCGACAGGGTGCCCTATTGTTTAATATAATTGTTATTTTGTCTTAAAAAGAATCTCTTGCGGTGGCGCGTAGACTGTGACTGAAGAATTATCGATACTAGCTGAAATAGTTTCATAAAATTATCGTTCATGTTTCCTCGAAATCGTAAATAGCTAGGCTGGTAACAAAAGTTTACCAATCAGATCACAATATATAATCAATATAAAGTAAGAATTAAAACCATTAATAACTTCTAGAAAAAGTATTTACCCTCAGAAATAGCGTAGGCACATCGAATTTCAGCTTCCATTTCATATACGTATAGATAAGTATCAAATATAAGAACTCACAGTCTAACAAGCGCCAGACATAAAAAATGAGTAAAGTCATCGCTCTTGATTTTGAAAAATCATCATTTAAATCTGAAGAAAACGGGTTTAAAATATCCTGAAATCATCTTTACAATAGTTTTGAAAGAAACGGGGAGAACTCATTATTAATATATTGTAAGACGGACGCTCTTCTCTTTTCTTCTTCTTCTTTTGGTTTTCTTGATGACTGATAATGAGCCAGCGACTGCTTAAGATGTAATAAATGAACGTCTGAAAATGAGGTGTAGGTAAAAGATTGAACAATGGCATCTGCTATAAATTTTTTAATTTTGGTTTTTTTTTTAACTTGTTAAGTTAATTTAGTAATGTAACTCGACGTATAATTATATACAGATTTAGTCTTACCATAGATCTTAAAAAAGGTGTATGTATGGTGTGTATGGTAGGTGTCTATATTTTTCTTCAATATTTATTAGGGTTCATCTATAATACTCCTAAGTTCGCAAAGACTTACACATTTGACTTATTTAATATTATAAGCTTATTAACGCTTTAATTTAGGTTTTCGTTAAATATTTCAATTTCATTTGGATATCTTTTAGCAAAATAGAGAAATTCGAAATTAGTACACACCATAGTTAAATAATCAACTCGATACGAGAACTTCAGTCAGTAATGTTAAAGACTGTTGGTATAAAAAAGTTTCTCCAAAATGACAAACACACAACAAACCATGAATATATAACCCGATAAGTATTAGATCTAATAAAAAAAAGAGCCACAATAGACCTAAGGTCGCAGTGGACGCCATCAGTTTGGATTTTAAATGGTTTCAGAATATAAGAAGCAATATCCAGTATACAAACTTTGGTACAAAATTGTCAGGACGAAAAATAGGATATTTTCTTGTATTTCATCAGTTATGAGAACGTCTTCGACAAAGTAAAACATGTCTTCCGAATTTCGTACCTTAAGAACTTGGGTCCAGAAAGGTCATTCGATTAGTTATCAATCTGTAGTGGAACCAAAATCAGATATTTGACTGAGCGACTTGTCGACAACAGTCGAATATAATATAAAAAAGGTTGTAAGCAAGGCTGCGTTTTATCACCGATATTGTTTAATCTCTACTCGGATAGATGATTTTTTAAATCGTTTTTAGATAACCCTATAAGTTTTAAAGTGAACGAGATACATATTAACAACCAATGAAACTAGCACAAGCTAGCAACATAAAAAAACGAAATTTATAGTCGTGTGTAAGACTGATATTCCACAAATTCTACAGAATTCAGGTAAATGGAAAAAAAAATTGTGAAATGTAAGTATCTGGAATATATGTTGAATCAAATCTGAGACTCAGGACAGGAGATTAGATGCGGAGAAGAATAATTAAAAGCAACTTTCCTTAAACTAAAAAAATCCGCACAAATAAAAATCTAAACTTCAAACTAAGATACAGATATCTAAAATGCTACGTTTGGTCAGTTCTTTTAGGTGTAAAGGCCTGGACATTAAAAGCAAGTTCCATAAATAAATTGAAAGCATTTGAGATGCGGTCTATGAAGAATGCTGAGAATATCGTGGGTAGATCACAAAAGATATAGCTTTTTAAAGTAATAAAACGTAGAAAAATACTTATAAGAGGAGAGCGCTATGAATTCCAGTGCCTTATCCTTTAAGGTAAGATCGAAAGAGGGAAATAGGAAAAAGGAAGCTTTGAGGTTGCGTAATGTTAGATAATAGACGGGGATAAGCAGTTTTCAAGAACTCCCAAATGCTGCAAGTGACAGAAGCATATGACGAACACTTACGCAAGAATTTGCAGAGCATTTAAAGAAAAATCTTTTAGCAGCTATGTTCTGCTATGACTACACACCTATTCCTTTATTTTAAGTTTGATTTTATTAAATGTTACTACGTCCTTAGTTTTTTTTTACATTTCATAATTAATATTAATAAATATCTTCTCTTTATCTCTATAAATATTAAATAAAATGATAGCGAGATCTAGCCTAGGGATACTCTACCTAACCCTTTAACCTAAAACTAATTTTACTATATAAATCACTTATGATTAAAAATATTTGAAGTATTTGTAAAATTTTAAAAACATCCTACAATTAATAATTCTAATGCTGATCTTATAAAAATATTAAGTCAACGGCAGAGGTTTAGAAAAAAAGACATAACCTAATTGTTCCTTTGTTTTAAGAGAATTTCTTTAACTTTTTTCTTAAATATTGCTACAAAAAAAAACAAAAAAAAAAGTAAAAAACTCCAAGTCAGGGTTCTCATTAAACATATGTATATATAATTTCTTAAAAAGCTACGCGTGTTTCGCTCCTATCGGAGCATCATAAGGACTAGACATACACCTACACAGATCACATTACAACTAACTGGTTATATATTTTTATTCTGCTCTCCTAGTATATTTTATAAAAATGCTTGATTTTGATTTCTAGGGCGACGTCTTTTAATCTTCAGCCGTGTAATACAGGATAAATAAAACTTTTAAATAATAATGTTTATGCCACGCCAATTTAGTCAAATATTTAAGGTTAATAATTTTATCTATAAATAAATTATTATTTAATAATATTATTTAAAGATAGTCATTCCGATTTTATTAACAGGGACTAACATATTCCAACTTTCTCATATGTAAGGAAAATGTAAAGCAGGTGAACTTTTGGAAGCCAAATTAGTGTATTTGTAAAATTTACAATATTTATTATGAATGGCACTTATAAAGAATAAAGAATTCATTCTTAACCGTTTATATCTATTGAAATTATAATTATTTGAGATAATTGTAATAATAAATAATAAATCCTGAAGAGCGTAGTCTAAACTAATTGAGTTTAGTCAATAAAATTAAATGATCCAAGGTATTAAAAATCCAGTAATACCAATACTGTTGTACTGTATTTTGTTCTAAATCCTGACTGAGTAAATGGAAGAAAAATATTATTTGAATTGAATCATTTAGTTTGTCATAACTAATTATTTTGAAGATCTTAAACATAGTAAGAAACCAATCTCGTTGGATTACTAATCTTAAGAACTGGAATTGTAGTAATTATAAGAGTTGCAAAGTTAAAATAATAATAACTAATAAAGCACAACTCTCATCAATGCTTTTAATTTTTATTACACCTTTATTCATTTGCTTTTCTGTTACTTGTTTAAATGCAAATTAAGTCACTACATTAAAAACAATACGATTTCTGTATTGTTCAAAAATGTCATTGCTAGTATTTAAATTTGTCGTCAGTACCGTATTAATAAACCAATCATTAAATCTGAAACTATCTTTTAATGAATAGTAGAAAAATAAGAATGAAGAGAAAAAGACAAACAAAAAGTATTTAAGCTCCTACCACTAATTTTTAATGATTTAAACACTTTCCAGTAATACTTGGAATCGAATTTAAATTTAGGCTGAAGAAATATATTTCTTTCTTGACGAATAACTGAAGTAATAAAGAATAATTTCAGTATTTTTTTTCGTTTTGTAAATAAAAACTCAGTTAAAAGCATTTAAATAAAACAAAAAATTTCAAAAGCAAATTCAGAGTAATTGCGCTGTGATCGAAATAGAGCAGGTTTGCGAAACTTTTCTAAAAAAAATCGTATTTCAGTTGAACAATCTCATTTCTATCTAATGGGTTAGATAGTGTTTCTATTCTAAAAAATCTCATATCTTGGATTTTTTTCGCCCGTAAAAATCTTAAATCCTGCTTTGCTGTCTTAATTAAACTATATTGCAGCGTTCACAATTGAGAATTTTCTGCCCATAATTTAACACAGCGCATGCTATAGCTTGGCAATCTCTCCTAGTAAGCAGACCCTGCTGGTATAACGGTTCTCAGCATAGAAGTGTACCTCAAATCTATCGTTCATTCTGGAGCCATCGATGTACTATGATGTCCGCCTATTTACTATAGGAAGACTATTAAAGGCGCAGGCGCAGGATACTCCTCTTTGCCATAAGTCATTCTTTATCAGAAAAAGAGGATACTCTTGTACGTTCTGTACGCCTGCGACCTGATTTAAGGCCAATCTTACTGGTCCATAGAATGTAGCCTGTATTTACTCCTCATAACCTTAAATTACATCACAAGGTCCAGGAGCAGAAGATTGAGACGAGTCCCAAGGGTCTTAGATATGGCGAATCCCATAGATCCTGGGATGCTACGTTGGATTCCATCCCACTCAAGTTCAACTTTTGCCTTTTCTGTACTAATCCACCTCATAAAAGGCATGTAAGAAGAGATTTATTGATAAATGAGTGGATCTAGTGATGGATCTTAGGCTTCCTAAAGCCCTTCTGTAGGCATTGTATCCATCTTAATCGTGATATCTGCATGATCGCAACAGGAGAGTTTGGAATTCAGTTTGAATACTTAAACATTGCATTTTCCCGGAATATTTTAGTTGCAATCTTCCAAGAGATATGGGTGGTGTACCAAATTTACATCTATTTGTGAAAAATAGGTAACTTTGTTTTTATGAGGTTATTTACAATGAAGCTCTGCCCTAAATGGAGCAACTAGGTCAGCTGCCTCTACCGGCTTGCCTTATTTAGATAATTGATTGGACAATTGACTACTAGATACTGCAGATTGGAGACACTACTCAGCACAGTATTTGGTTATAAGCCGAGTCGGAGCCTTGAAAGTGGGTGCGAAGCATATCTGCTAAGGTCTCTTGCTCATTAGTTGCCATCTAGAAGTGGCAGCGACCCCATTTTAACTTTAGCACCACAGAGTGTATATAGGCATTTCATAAATCCTTGTCGCGAATCATTTATAGCAGTAACTTTTAGCCTCCCAGTAAGTGGCAAGCTTTGATCGCTCGCTACAAAAAAGCTAACGCATAGTGTCACAATATTGTTATTATTCCACTAGGTATTCTTACCATTTACAGTTCTTCGACTAAGTAGACAGCTACAATCGAATGTATCAGTCAGTTAGTCCATCCCAATCTCGGTGTTTGCCCCAATCGGTCTTCCTTTGTGCTGTAGAGTAGGTGATCCCTCCGAGTGTGTTGCTTCAACTAAAAGAGGATTTGCTTATCAACTAATTTCAATGCTTCATTTAATTTTTTCACCGCTACTAAAACCTTAGTGCAGAGCCCCTGAGGGGTAAGCACTGCACATTTCTGGTAAGGTTACTAGTACTATACTAGGCTATAAAAATTGGGTGGTTATTTGATTCTTCAAGGATATTATGTTTAGCATATAATAATAATAATAATAATAATAATAATAATGACTTTTATTTTCCCATATAATACAAAGATATAAACTTATTGCTAAGGTCTATTACGGCACAGTCTAGCTTATAGCTACTCTACTGAACCCTATACCTTAAGCTAAAACTAACTACATAACAATTTACATAGGTACTATAATTTATATAAAAAAGGCAAGTTATATGTAAATTCGTGAGTTTAGTATTTCATATCAATAAGTACTACACCCTAAACATTATTGCAATCAGATTAGCCACTATAAAACATCATAATATACTACATCAAATATTTAATGTAAGACCTAATTTTTCTTTTAAAAGATACTTCCAGCAAATATTTCAAATTATTTGGAATCCTATTGTAAAGCTTCGCTATATTATAAATAAAAGATCTCTCAAAGATAGACGTGGAGTGACGTGGTATATACATATATTATAAACGCTTTAACTGAAGAACTTCTTGTTTCTACATCGCTTAGGGCTTGCAATATTGCTTTGAAATATTTTCTTTAATTTCGGTTGCTCCTTAAGTGATAGTATATATTTCTGCATGGAAAACCGTAAATTCTTTACCTAGTAGTTTTTATAATTTTAAGTTCACTACTGGTATAAAACTTCTGAATTAGCCCCAGATGCCATTTGTGTATACGTAAATAACATTCAATTGGTTTGGTTCTTCCATTTTAGTGTTTATTTTAAAGGATTTATTGAAATAGTGGTAATTTCTTATCGTATTTGTACCCATTCTTGGATAAGATAAGATTTCAACAGTTATTGTATGTCTTAGTCTTCGGCCTGTTTTACTTTTTCACGTTAATTCAGCCTAGCTAATGTAATCTAAGCTCAAGTTGGTATATGTTGTGTTCTGCTCATGGTGGAGTTTAAAAGCTTAAGTTAGAGGCTCAAATTTATAATCATGAATTAAAATGAAAAACTCTGTATATAAATGCGAGATCGAAATTTCGATATTACAGGAGCACTACTGCTTCTCAAATCTCATAGATATGACGCTAGTACGATTAGTTACGAGTCTTACCGAATATGATTGCATAATTCTATGCTTTGATAGTGGTGAATATTCTTGCTGACCACAGTTGGGAATATGATACATCATTAAAAGTACGTAAAACGATTTGCCAGACGACAGAAAATATGAAGTAAGTAAATCAGTTAAATAAAAAACAATAGAGGGTTTCCATAAGGATTGAACTTCTCATCCTTTAATTTTTACGTTATACATATTATATTATTTTACATATATTTTTATTTTTACTTGTATAGACTCATAACTTTATACTAGAAGTTTTAAATTTTAAGATCAATTATTGCATAATTTCAAAATTCATAGAATTCTAGCTTTTTAAATTTTTACGAATAAAACTGATTATATCGCTTTTTTGCTAACATTGTTACATTTAAATTAGAGAATATCATAGAGATTGCTTATTTTTCCTTAAAATATTTTTAAGGCTTAAACACCAAATTAGTTACTTACTCATACACAAACTAGCGACATTAAGTTAATATTAAAATAAAAATGCAAAAACATTCAAAGTATTACAAGAAATCAAAAACAGATACCGTCTCGAAAAGGATAACGAACCTGACTTCCAAGAAATTCAACCTAAACCGAGCTTCAAATTTTATTGATTAATATTGACATTGATTTATTACTGTTTAAAAGAATTCATATTTTTAAAAGCCATCAGATTTATACTTGTAAAGTGAGAAATCAAAATTAAAACATAAAAAGGCATGTTATATCCGGTACCCAATTTTATAGCTTTTATTGGCTCATAAGCATATAGATTTTTTAATCATCTCTGTGCAGACTGACTGACTTCAAAGTTAAATTTTAGTAAGAATAATATTCTTATATGTTATTATTATTTTCTAGTTGCTGATTTTATTACCTCCAATAAGCATAATTAATAGTTTTATTTAATTCCTGATTAAGAGTAGTTAGATGTGTTGTTCAGGAGAACTAGTTTCACTTTTATGCAAATAAGTTTTTTTATATTTCTTTTGATAATGATACACCTGCATTTACTTATACTTATATTAATTTATTCTTGTAAAATACAAAATTTGTTTACATATATCGGCCAATATTAAATATACATCTTAAAAACCTCACAAGCTAGATTCACAAAATACACTTGTTACATAGATATTAAAATCTAAATTCAATGAACTCGTTTAATGAATAAAAACAATTATTAAAATGAACTTCACTTTTGTATTAAATTTGTTTACAAGTTACTGCTTTATTTCTGCTGGTAGAACATTAAGGAGCCCAGTACCCGAATCCATTCTCGCATCTTTCCAGACGCCAGTAGATAGCAACAAAATTTGTTTTGTTTCTAGTATTATACTCATGCACATTGCCAAATTAAAAAAAATGAATGAATGATAATTTGACTTAAGAAATCGGAGAAGCTTTCTACTAATTCACATTATTTTCGAAACATAGCAATGCAAAGACTTTCTCCGTTATGGTAACTTTCTACAATGAAATTTGGCTGTGGGTGACTGAGTAAATTACGACCAAATAATTTTTAGATTTTTTTTGTATGTTTAGGAAGCTTGCCTTAAATCTACCATAATAAAACAAAAATCCCCAGGTGACCACATAAAACAAAATTATAAACTGCTGTTAGCTACTAGCCGCTCCAATTTGTTGTACGTCATCTATTTTGAAATGAGTATAACAATATTTGCGTCTATGATTTTTATTGTGGACCTCGATACTACTTTTCCGTAAGGTAAATAGTCTGTACAAGATTTTAAAAGGATTCTACATAAATTAATATTATCACATCTACCTGAGGAGATCTCAGAATGATTTTTTTTCTGGCAGATCCACTGTTACAAACCTTTGTATTTTTTTCTGAATATGTGTCACATGCAATTTTGAATAAGCAATAGCTTAATGCAATCTATACTGATTATGCAAAGGTATTCGACAAAGTCGACCATTTGTTTGACCATTGACCATTTTTATGGGAAAATCAGAGAGATCAGACTTCTCTGGTAGATCGTTGTTGCTAATGACTTCATACTTATCAAATCGAAGCTAAAGAGTAAATATTAGTAATGATTTGTCTGACATGTATATTGCTACATCGGGACTACCCCAGGGTAGTAATTTGGTGTCACTGCATTTTTTATTTTGATCAATGATTTGCCTGGGAGTCTGAGACACTCTATAGGGTTAATTTTTGCAGATACATTTAAATTATCTAGATCTGGAAGTTCGGAGTATAATGTGGCCTTGCTTGAAGATGACTTGAATTTGGCCCTGAACAGATTCAAGAAAAATAAAACGGCTGTTAATGCTAGAAAGGGTTGTGTCGTTTCTTTTTATCGAAAGGTCATTAATTGTAAAGGATTTTAATGTTAGCTATTTGGCACTTTAAAGATATGATGGGGTTAAAGATGTGGGAGTTCAAGTTTTAAAAATTTTCGATTTAATGGGCACAACAAATATCTATAACGTTATCTATGTCTTTATTAAAAACATTTCATATTTCTTCTTTTAATAACAGGGGAAAAATAAAAGCTGTTATATTGATATATATTATATTAAATAACATGAAGTATAGTAATTGTAACATTATTAACCCGCGATCACTAGCGCTTTTAGATTTTTTCTAACATTTTAACATTTTCCATCAGTAAAAGACCAAGAATAGTAGTGCGGCAACGTCGGTCTGGTGAATTCCTAGTTCATCTATCGCAGTACTTTGTCTACCGCCATCTAGTGTTGTAAAAATTCGGATTAATTCAATATCCGGACAGTATTGATTCGGATGAATTGAAAATTCGGTTTTTTCATCCGGATTAATTCATCCGCTCGATGTCTCGCCCATTCGGCAAATTATGCCAAATTTTGGGCTCGATGCTCGACCGTCCGATATACGTTTTTTATAAATGTTTTATGAATATAAGGTATGCATTAGGCAACCCATTAGACATTTCGTTTTTACGGATTTCTACATGATGTTAAAACTAAAATAGCTAATTATCATTGTCGGTCGAACGGGCGGCGTGTATCCGGACGATTTAGATACCCGGATTGATTCGGAATAATTTGATATTCGGATTGAACGGACGATTAATCCGGACTCTTCGCATCACTACCGCCATCCACGAAATTTATTTTAGTAGCTTTTAGGCGAGCATGACGAAGCTGTTAGACGGAATCTAACGCGCGAGTTATTACGTTCACGTTTTTTTACAAAGTTGTTCGAAAATATTCAACTACGCGAGTGATCCTGTTGAAAGTATTTAAAGTTGCACTTTTACAAAATGTCGTATGAAAAGGAACAGCAAAGGTTATTAGCACTTTGGGAAGCTTCCGAAGAAACAGATTTTTTACCTGCAGTAGAGTGTGATATCTCAGATGAAGATGCACCATCTGTACACAGCGACCATGACACGGACACCGAGTAATCTGATGTCGACGACCTTGAACCTCAAAGGACTAAAACGGTGACTCCCAATGAACTATATTACATTGGGAAAGATGATGTAACAAAGTGGTTAAAGCATAAAGACATTATTCGAAGTAAAACGCGTTCCAAAAACATTGTAACAAAATTACCGGGAGTAAAAAATGATGCCAAGAATGCTAAAACATATATGGATTGCTGGAAAATATTTTTTTCAGATGAAATTATTGGGTATATCGTGGAATGTACAAATCTACAGCTTGCACGTTTTTTTGGGAGTTCTGTACTTAGCTGGGGTAAAAAAATCTCAACATTTAAATACAAATGTGCTATGGCTGACAGATGGAACAGCTCCGGAGTTTTTTCGGCAGTTATGTCTAAGAGCCGATTTCACTTGCTATCAGTAAGGTATTCGATTCGACCATAAGGCAACAAGGCAGGAAAGAGCAAAAGAAGACAATCTGGCTCCACTGCGCTATATGTTTGATCATTTTGTGGAAAAAATGTGTTCAGTACTATTCCCTTGGGGAATACATTACCATAGGTGAAATGCTAGAGGTGTTTAGGGGACGTTGCCGTTTCAGACAATATATTGCCAATAAACCAGCAAAGTATGGTATCAAATATATGTATGTATGTATATATATGCAGCAGCCGATGCAAGAACATTTTATACCCACAATTTGGAGATATCCGCTGGAAAGCAACCCAATGGCCAGTTTCAATTACCTAATGATGCAGCAAGTGTCGTAAAACGTCTTCTTACGCATTGCAGTGGAAGTGGTAGGAATGTAACCGTTGACAATTACTTTACTTCGGTACTGCTAGCGAATGATCTATATCAAAATCACAGACTGACCTTAGTAGGAACGCTAAGGAAAAACAAAAGGGAAATCCTTAATTAATTTCTAAATACAAAAATTCATAAACCTAAAAGTAGTATGTTTGCATATGGGAAAGCTGTGATACATCTTACATACCAAGCCTTAGCAAAAATGTTCTTATGTTATTCACATTCCACGATACCGACGAAATTGATGTCGAATCTGGTGACGAACATTAGCCTTCGGTTATTACATTTTATAACCTTACAAAGGGAGCAGTGGACGTTGTAGATAGGATGAAAACCGAGCACTCCGTTACAAGGATAAGCAACAGGTGGCCTCAATGCTAAACATTGGAGGAATAAATTCTAGGATTATTTATACCTCCAACACCGGAAATAACGTTCCTCGAAGACAATTACTTAGTGAGCTTGCAAAACAACTTGCTAAACCTCATTTACTAAAGCGTGCTAGAATTCAACATTTTTCAATCCCCTTGAAGCAAAAAATGCGAAATGTTCTTGGTTCTGAAGCACCTCTAGCAGAACGAGCCAGCGAAAAACGAATTGGTACCCAGCGAAAACCTAGATGCTCTTTTTGTCCAATTAGAAAAAATAGATTTACAAATTACCAGTGTGATGTATGCTCCAAACCTATTTGTAAGGAACATACGATAAAAATTACAGTTTTATGCCAGGACTGTGTTATGAAAGAAGACGAATAGACTGATTGCACTATTTTAATAATTGTCTTTTTGACAACGATTCTGTTCATTTAATTTCTAATACATTTTTGTTTGTTTAATGTTTCCTTTTAATGGCCAAAGTGCGAATTTCTGTTTATTTTACGAATGTACTTTATGTTTTATGTTTCTTGAATAAATGTTAAAACAAAATAATACCACACTCTATTTTATTTTTATATAAAATTGTCTGAAATTCATATGTTAGATTAAATCTAACACGCGAGTGACAACGTAATAATTAACCGCGCGAGTGATCGCGGGTTAATTTTATTCAATTTAAAATTCCTAAAATTTACTTAAAGGTCTTATCACAGGATTTATTCTTTGTGAATTACATTAATCCCTCACCTCTTTCTTATATGCTCATTATTTGTATTGCTATAATGATACAAATGCTACGGCCAATGATTTCTTTAATACCTGTTTTAAGATGGTAAGGGACAATCTCGTCATATAATCCTATTCAATGTGATTTTTTTTTTCGTTAAACCTTTTGTTTGCTTAGTTATTCCTAATTTTAATTTTTCTTTTGAAACATTTGCATGTAATTATTTTTTATATATTTAATGGCACATTTTTGAAATATGATCAGATAAACTTTCGTGTAAAAAAAAAAAAGATTTTTACTCTTAAAAATATTGAGTATTGATCTTTTAATATTGACTTTAGTAAATTAAAGATTAAAAAAAAAGATCAGAAAAGGTGACTTTAACTAAAGCAGATCTTGTAAACAAACCCAATAACTTGACATATAACGATATTATTTCTGTTCTTGACAAGTCCAAGAAAAGACATAATATCCTATATTTTACCATAACCGTTTCAGAAAAAAAAACATAGTTCTATTCTCAGAGAGTCAAGTGGCAATAAAAATAATTAGATACCACAATTTTAAATATCTACTGGTTTAAGACTGTATAAATGCCATGGTATTTATTTTACCATCCAAAGAAACTTCGAATTGTAAGCCATAAATGACACGAAGGAAGATAAAGATATTTTATGAATATGCAGCAAGACTTTTTGTTGTTTGTAAAAAACTATATTTAGAACCCATCTAATGAGTCAAAGCCGGAAAGTTCTAAAGTTAAAAAGTTGCTGTGCTTATAGGATAATGTGAATTAAATAAGTTTAAATCCAGTTAATGTTTGCAGGAGTTAGTGTCATGCCTTTGGAGGTTGTAACTAAAGGGGTATGCTCAAACATCTCTTAATCCAGTTCGAGAACGCTGTATTAAATTTTATTAGGTAGCAGCAGCAATATGTATATTATAATGCTTACTGCAGGTCAACCCTAATCTAATCTAAAAACCGTTTTATACATATCTGCCACACATACCGATATAAACGTAATCAACGGTCAATTTAATTCTACTTTACTGTATACACACAAATCTTAAGCAATCAATATCATGAGTGCGATCAAGCGTGATCTTGTCGTATCACCCTATACGAAGCCCTTCAATCGTAATCTACATTGTACTATCTCTAAGCCTGGATTTACAAGTTATTAGTCCATTTGCGAGAGACACAATAACTTTGTTAGAAATTTTTAAGTCTGGCCGACGCGTGCCATTAAACGCCACACCTTGTATTTCTCAAATTATTTTCGAACATATTTAAAATTGGGATTAGAGAGCTTTTGCAGTGATACAGTTATCTCGGCTGTTTTACTATATTCGATTCGTTAAGAGTGCATGTTTTTAGAATTTGGTAATGAGTATTGTTTTTTTTTTATTATTCAGATTTAGTTTCGAAAGAGTACCTTGATTAAGAGTAGCCTATTTAAATACATACGAAAATAGGTGATACTAATAATTTATTTAAGTACATAACAAAATAAACTAGACATAACAAAAACAGATGATTTTAACACACATAAACTAAAATGAGATAATAATATAGTAATTGGAATAAAATAAAATACTGACAAATACAAATAGGCGATATTTAGCTATAAAGCTACTCTTACATAAAAAATAGACCTAAGAGGGAAAGAAAAAATAAATAAATGTAAGAATTAAATTCAAATAAAAAAAATCATTAAAAACTAATAAATCCAAATCAGTAACAAAATTTTTTTTCATGAAATATTTATTCTACAGTGCATCCCAAAAGTTATATCTAAATTCATTTAAAATTCAGGAGTGTGTTCAAAAAAAAACGCTCGGACCCGTCGATTTTTATTTTAAGTTGCGCATTTTTGTACGTGAAGTTTGTATATACAGGGTTGCTCAAAAATAAATTACGACCATCAACTTCATTTTTTCAAATGAAAGTACCTTCTTTATTTCATTTTTGAATTTCGCGTGGAATTCTACGTATGTTTCGTGCATCACGTCCTATACCTAAAGTCAACAGTTATGGAAAAAAAGGCGATCAAACATTATTATTGAAGTTTACCTTACGAGTCACCTTATCTTTGAGAATTTTTATACAGAGCAAAATTCCATTCATTCGTGTTTTTTATTGTTGGCTGGTGTATTTTTATAGAAACTGTTTGACAGTTGTACGCCAAACAGATGTCAAATGTGAAGTGTACGAGCAAAGTTGCGGTTTTCACAATGGTAAAGTTAACGGAACGAGAAAAAATAGAAATTCTATGCATGGTTGGGTTTGGTGATAGAACACGTACTCAAAGAGAAGCTGCTCAATTATTCAATGAAATCCATCCTGATCGTCCTCCGATATGTCAAAAGGTGGTGAGTAGAATAGAGGCTAAATTTAGAGAATTCGGTCATGTTAGAGATCTGCCGAAATCTGGTCGTCCTGCTCGAGATGAAAATGAACAACTTAACGTTTTGCTTTCTTTGGAAGAAAATCCATGCACTCCTCTATCGCAGATTGGGCAATTTACACATGGCGAAATCTATAGTTCACCGAATAGTTAAAAAGCACAAATATCACCCCTACAAAGTTATTCCTGTGCAAGAGTTATTTGATGACGATTTCGATAGGCGAAATGAGTTTTGTGAACGCTTACAAAACATGTGCAATCTAAATAATAATTTAGTAGCAAATATTATTTTTTCCGAGGAAGCCACGTTCTGTTTAAATGGTAGTGTCAACGGACAAAATTGTCGATATTGGGCAATAGAAAATCCGCATTGGATGATAGAGGTAAACACCCAGTACCCTCAAAAACTAAATGAGTGGTTTGGAATAGTGCGCGGAAGAGTAATAGGTCCCTTTTTCTTTGAACATACTTTAACGGGACAAGTGTATCTCGATTTTCTCCAATTTGAATTAGTTCCAGCATTACTAGCTTTATTTCCAAATCCATTGGACCCAGACTATCCTGACTAAGAACTAATTTTCCAGCAAGATGGCACTCCTCCGCACTATGCTGCCACCTTGCGTACATTTTTGGATGAAACCTTTCCCAATCGGCGAATAGGAAGGAGAGGACTTATCGAATGGCCTGCTAGGTCGCCTGACCTAACACCAATGGACTTTTTTTTGTGGGGATACCTCAAGTCGAAGGTATTTGTTAATAGGCTAAATAATTTAGACTTGAAAGAGAGAATTCGCAGAGAAGTGCGCGCCATAACTCCGGAAATGATTGAAAATGTGCAACGAGACTCTATTGATCACCTTGGATATTGCCAAGCCGTAAATGGTAACCATTTTGAACATTTAACTTAATTTTTGTTCTTTTTTATTTATTACATCAATCATCTTTTTTTCGATAACTCTTGACTTAAGGTATAGGACATGATGCATGAAACATACGTAGAATTCCACGCGAAATTCAAAGATGAAATAAAAAAAAGGTGCTTTCATTTGAAAAAATGAAGTTGATGGTCGTAATTTATTTTTGAGCAACCCTGTATATACAAATTTCACGTACAAAAATGCGCAACTTGAAATGAAAATCGACGGGTTCGAGCGTTTTTTTTTCCAACACACCCCTGAAATTTAAATGAATTTAGACATAACTTTTGGGATGCACTGTATAGTACTTCTCCGCCCTTATAGTTCCGTTAATCGTGCATGTCAAAAAATACTTACAATATATATATGCGCAGCTAAACAACTAAGAATTTTGTTCATTCACTGCCAAAAAAAATCCATATAAAATTAATAAAAAGAACATAATGCTCCAAAGTACTCGGAGGTTCACACCTGTTTAATTTTCATCAAAATCACAGTAAGTACAGTAAAGATAAAAAGATGAAGGCTTTTATTCTACCTTATTTTTTCTTCTCTGTACATCTGAGATCTCTGCACACAAATTTGCCAAAAATTCTTTGACCTCGCGGGATTTGGTTTGTTGTAGCAACAACTAGACAAGGGCCATTAAAATAAATCTAGAAGAAAATGTCAAAGACGCACACAGATATTTTCTTATGAGTATATTTTTATTTGCATACAAAATTTTTATAGTCATTTTTTTAGATCATATTCTTATGATCTTCGTAATAATCCAGAGACATGCTTCTTGAATCGTAAATTTGTTCGTTATTTATGGAAGGACAAACATTATTCCTAAGTTTTATATGTAAATTTTGAAGAAACAATAGAGGTACCAGTATTGATCTATGTGATATACCAGTACAAGTAGAACAAGCTGTTGATAATTTATCATTAAAAACGACGCTTTGTGTTCTACATTATTTTCTATTCAAAGGATAACTTTTAAAAATCGTAACTGAAATGTCACTTAACCCAATAAATTTTAAAGTGGAACAAAGTACCAATAATTGAAATTACCAGAAATACCAATGCTGCAAGTTGACAATTATTGTTGACTCCCTAAAACATATATCTTCCTAATATCTTAGATACCACAGTTAATAGACTAATGGAAAATCCGACAGTTTCGATGGACTGCTCATTTTAAAAATAAAATGTACATGCACTATCTTCCAAACTGTAAAAAAGACTCCCTTTTCCAAACAATAACTCACTATGTTATGACAAACTTGTGGTAATACATTTCATATAATAAGAAAAAATTTTTAAGGAATAGACAGTTTCTCAAAATATATGAAAATAATTTAGTTTTTCAAACGGTTTTAAAATCTAAAAGTCTCAATAATATAAATTATATTGCAGTTTATTTTGTATAATATAGAAGAATATATACAGGTTGTTTTAAAAGTCAGCTTAGTCACTTATTTTAATTGCTAATGGAACTCATCAAAAGAAGTTGGTGTACCAAAAATCACCTATATAAAAGTTGCCTAATAAAAAATATAGTAGTAAAACATAAAAATAGGAATGTTAATAAACAAACTTGATATGAACATTATTACGATGGTGGCCAGTAACATGACAATTCGTACTTTAATGTGCGGATTACTATTTTACTTTTATTTATTTTTACTGTGCATATAGTCGTTGTCATTTTGAGCCATTTTCATAGGTTTTGAAGCCAGAAGATTCGTCTTAGTGCTGGTCTCCTCTTGCCGTCCGTTTTTTCTTGTAGAATTGTCCATATCGTCGTTTGTTCCTCGCAATATGACCAAGGTATTCCAATGTAAGTTTTTTATGGTGGTAAGAACTTTGCATTCTGTTCCTATTCTGCGTATAATATTCGTGACTCGGTCGATCCACCAAGAAATTCTTAGGTTACGTTTGTAGAACAAACATCTAGAGCGCTTCCATTTTTTCCATAGCTGCTTCTGAGAGCATCCAAGCCTCCGCTCCGTATAGCAGAACTGAAAAAGTATAGCACTGTAGTACCAAGATGTTGGTTTTCAGCGTTAGGTCATGGCTTTTGAAGACGGTGCTCATTTTTTATAAACGCTACTCTGGCTTTTGCTGTATGTTGTTTTATTTCCAAGGAGTGATCCCATTGCTTTCAACTTTTTCAATTGGCTGTTGGTTGATAGTCAGCTGTGTGTTTTTAAGACTAGACCTTTGCTAATGACCATGTATTTTGCCTTCTTTGTGTTTGGTCCTATTGGCGAACTGATTAGCCAATAGGACCATATGTGTCATCAGTATTTGTAAGCCTTCTAGACTGTCTGCGAATACCACTGCATCGTCTGCGGGTCTGCTGGTGTTGTTCAAATGTTGGCCATTAATTAGTATGCTTTTATCACATTCGTTTAAGAGATGTTCGGAGTAAGCATTAAACAATATAGAAAATAGTACACATCCTTGCCTCACTCCACGCTCTATTGAAATTGCTTCTGTCAACTAGTCAACATCAAGTTATCTACTCTTATTATAGCATTTTGGTAATAGTAAATATTTTGGTTAAATATTATAGTATTATAGTTTATTTAATTCAAGTATAATAAATAAGTAATATTTCTTATCTAAGCCAATTTCTTTAAACAGTGGCGTAAGTTCGCCATACCTAACTCTATTAAACGCCTTCTGGTAAATTACAAAGCATACATATATATTACAACGTCTCTGAGCCTCGGGAACAAGACCTGTATAAGAAAAACCAAAGCATCACGAAACACAAATTGGGTACGTGTTATTTGTTCTTTACAAATACTCTCTTGTGGATAATATTTAGGAAGATCTTAAGTAGGTGGCCCATAAAGCTTATAATTCTGTACTTATCAAATTTTTTTTTTGGTTTTATTTTTATTTGGTTTCTTTGGTAAGGTCACAAATTTTGATTTTAATTACTCTAGGGGATTTTTCTAGTAATATAGAGGCTATTAAATATTTTTGTAAGTGTGCATTTTATTCCATTGTCATCCATTAATTTTAAAAATTCTGTATAAAACTTATCAGGTCCTGTTATTTTGCCATATTTTTTCTCTCTTATAGCAGCTTCTACCTCGTCAGTTGTAATCAAAAGTCCAGTTATACAGTCTGTACTACTTCCGACATTGTGTCGTTCGTTCCTAAATGTTTCCTCTATATTTACATTCAAGCGTCTTTTCTCGTTGTAATAGTTATATTTGTAACAGCATTTTTAACTTTGTCTATCCTTTTGTATGTTGTTATATCCCGATTTTTAACCTTACGTCTTTCTTCCAATATGTCTAATATATCTTTAGTCATCTATTCCTTTCTCTGTACTTTTGTTGATCTTATTTAGATGTTCTTTTATGTACTGTTATGCATTCTGTTTTATGCGTTTATTTTTTAGTTGTCTTATGTCCTGTTTTTTGTTGGTTTATTTTTTTTTTAATTAAAGTTTTTTTACCAAAGAGTAGGTTGTGATCTGACTCGATATCGGCTCCTGGATGTGTCTTGACTGATGTTATAGAGCTGTATGAGTAACAGTCTCGCTGATATTGGTATAAAGTTTACAACAGTCTGACAGTTTGTTCAATTGAAATTATATACACTCTATTTATATCGTCGTCAAATTTCCTGAGTAATATATTTTATAATTGGTGACAGTATATTGACCAGAATCTGTCCACCGCATTTCTCTAACTCCCATTATTTCTATTAATATTATTTTCTTTTCCTTATGAATCTTGCCTGCTTCATACATGATTCTGTAGGAGATTCTGTTCCAAATATCAATCTTAGTACAATGGGTTATTTTTCTGTCCGCACTATAGTATTGGTGAGGGTTTCGTTGGCTAACGACCAGAGAGGCCTCACCGCCTTAAGAATGTCCTCCTTTGTCGGATCTTGGTATCCGTGGTCGGTGCTCAGTAACTCCTTTCATCTGGTTTGTAGTAGTCATGCTAGTCATACAGATAATGAGGTGGTTTCCCTTGCCTTCTTCATTGCTGTATGGAAACCACTAGACTGCTGCAGCCACGTTTTCCAGTACTAATTTTTTAAACCAATCTTATATCAATTTGATACTGAGAGTATTTTATTTCCTTCGGTACCGCTCATGTCTGTGAGGCGTTCCCCTATCCATCACCTGAGGAGGTACCTGATGGAGGAATCTAGCAACCCCGCACTGGCAAATGCCATCACAACCAGTTAAAAATCTAACAAGTAAATTTTATCGCTCTTTATAAGATACGCTCTTGATAAAATTGGTATTATATTTAAACATTTAATTTAATTTTGGTTTTTCAAGTTTGTTTAATTTATCATTTTTTGAATATTGCTTTTAAATAGAATATATCCGTATACTCCGTATTTGTCAAAGTATGTCTGAAAAATTTCAATTTCACTATAAGGTTAATATAAAATTTATTCAAAATTCCCAATAAATTTAAAGCGACTTCGTTATCTATTATCCATTTAGCTGATTAGGAATGCACAACACTGTTTTCTCATCGCAAGTAAAGAAAACTTTCAAAGGGCATGTTATGAAAAAGCGATTTATATACAATATCTCTCTAATATTTTTCGAAGACGTTAAAAAAAGCGATTAAAGTTACTGCTTGAGTGTCCGTACGAATACTTTGTTTTATATAAGCACACCGGTCTGGTTTTGAAATATCGTGGGTGTCGGACAATTGCCACTGCCGTTAGATATTTCACCGTGCAGTTTATATTACTAAACGCACAAAATTATATGCTACCATTGTTTCAGGTCGGGATTAGTGTGTTTAGTAAAAAGAAACGAAGGCTTTCATAGCAATATATCTCTAGAACAATCAAGTGATAACAGTGTCAAGGATCATTTAAATGCAGACATTTAACTGCTACTGTACAAAATCCTGTTTTGTTGTATTAATAAATCTAAAGGAGGAGCTTCCTAATTTGTAAATATCACCATACGTATTACGGATAAAGCCAAATTAACGTTAATGAGAAAAATAAAAATACAGAGTAATAGAGTCGGAAAGGAAGTCGCTCAGATTTGTGACAATTTAAACAGAAGCTCCGCCGAGATTGCCGGAAGTTGCCGTTTAAAAAACGACAATTGAAGCAATAATGCCCGTTTGGCATCGCTGCATTATTGTGTAAAGCGTAGATAGGTATGGAAAAGACAAAAACGGCTTTTATGAGTATTTACCAGTGGCGAGGAGTGTTAAAAAATAATTGTTGTAAACCAAGCTTTTCTAGCTGCGTAAAATTATTAATGATCAAAATTAATAAAGCACTTTATACCTAAAAAGATTCTTATAAAAGTAGTCCTTTATTTATGATAATAATGGATATAAATATATTTGGTTTTTTTGACCTCTTGGCCTAGCTGTTGCCTTTCTTCTACGAAAATTTTTTATACAGTTTTAAATTTCTATATATTGACGATCCATAATGTGTTCAATTAAATAATAATATTAATAAGAATAACAATAATATTATTAATAAATTTACATTTAATTACGTAAATTTATAAAGATAGTATACATTAATTTTAATTTCTCAAGTTTTGAAGACCAGGGCGCAGTCTAGATTTAAAGAAGCTACTCTGCGAAATGTCCATATTCATTATTTAGCAACTATCTTTTAAAATTGGATTTAAATTTTGTTTCATTATCATTTGCTTCTAGTTGCGTTGGTAAAAAGTTATATAGTTTTATGACATTTTAAGTAGATGCTGAAGAAGGTAAGACCAAGAACCAATGTTTACGCAAATAACAAATTTATTTTTACAATCCAATGGAAAGAAGGATTTCGTAAAACTTTAAATAGAAAATTTTTTAAAAGAAAATATTTTCGTTTATCCATCGTCATCCAGTTAAACTCCGTAAAAGTATAAGAAATATGGTCATATTTTCAAAACCCAAATATAAAACGTGATCAAGTATTTTGTACCTCCTTAATACGATTTTTTTTAATCAAATCTAAACATGGAGTAAAGATAAAATAGCAGTAGTTGAAATTGGCAAGACTACGGATTCGTAAAACATTTTATGCAAATGAAAATTTTAAATATGGCAAATATTATAAAGATTTGTTAAAAATAAAAACGAATTTTGAATTGATAACTTAACATATTCGCAAAATCTTAGCCCAGTGTCTAAAATAATAAAATCTCTTTATTCAGCAAACGTTATAATAATGCCCATTTGCTTAGAAAGGTGATTAGCTACAAGCTACTCTTAAACTCTCAAACCTGAATTCCAGTACAATATTCAAATTAACTTTAAGATAACCCTTCTTAGGGCCAAAATTTAAGATTTTTCATTTAACATGATTAAGTTTTTGTGCTTTGAGGCTAATTGTTTATGTAAATAAAGATGCATTTAGGTAATTTACAAGTCTTACTGACTGATTTAAAAAACCATATTATTTTAACTTTCCATTTAGAAGATCATGATTAACAGTGTCAAAGACCCCCAATAAATTCAAAAGTATGAGTGCTTTTTAAATTTTTTTGTCAGTCATCAGTGACGGTAGCTAAAGCAAGGCCTGTGCTTAGATGCTTTCGAAATTCACGTTGACTTTCTCGGATAATCTTATTGACATACCAATACTCAATCATCTGGTTGTATATAGCCTTTTCAAAAATCTTCAACATTATCATAAAATACTAATTATTCTTAAGTTGTTAAAAGTAGCTGGGTTTTTTACCTTAGGTAAAGGTTTATCCTTATCTGCGTGCACTTATCAGTAAAGTAGCTTTGTTCTAAGCAACAATTAATTATTATGTAAGTAATGTAAATATCAATAAAGCGACTGCAAAGCTAATGGCATTTTGGCATTAATTTGATCGATCCCTTCAGCATTTGTATTAATACCGTGTATTATTTTATTAATTTCAAGGTCAGTAGCCATAGTAAAATTAAATTGAATATTATTATTAAACTTATTTTGAGTATAAAAATTAATTTTGAAAGAACAATTAAAAATTCTTGGTATATATTTACTAAAAAATAAACTTAAATTATTAGGACCCAGTAAATGATTAGGAATATTTAATTCATCTTTTAACTGTATATTAAGTTCTTTTAAGGTTTTCCAAGTTTTTTAAATGTTTATTTTAGTACATATTTTATTTATGTAGTTTCTTTTTTCACATCTTATTATTATTTAACAAGAGTGTCAAATTCCTCAGTCCTTTATAATTCTCTAACTTTTGTATAGTTCTAGATATCCTGAAATCTTGTGCCTTATCTCTCCATAAAAACTTTAATATTGGGTGTCAGCCATGGTGCCCGAAGTTTGTTAATTCTTGCCATTTTGAACGGAGCATGCTTATCAAATAATGTATGTAAGGAGATATTGGTTACAAATTAAAACTTTATTAACATATAGATTATTTTTTTCATATAATATAGTATGCCAAGATATCGATTTTAGATCACTTTAAAATGCTCGGGCGTCAAAATTAATAAAATTTCTATAAGTTACAAATTGTGGTTGAAAAGCCATTATTTATATCTTTAAGTAACATTAAACTAAAGAACGATCTGATATATCATTCAATGACAAAACTGCCAAGTCACCAACTAAAGTTTCATCTATTACAAAAACAGGATCTAAAAGTCAAATAGAATTGCGAGAAATTCTAGTGGGTTGGTTTATATTTTAATGCATAAATTCGTAAAATTCATTCGAAAAAACGTTCGCTTAAGCTTCCTCAGCCTCGAATGTGTTCTTTTATAATCAAATATCTTGCTCTATGTTATAACGGCCTTCTCTGATTAAATCTTAATTTTTTAAGCAGCTTACGCGAAGTTTGAGTACTTTCTCTTCGATATGTTTACTTAGCTTTTCAACTTTTACCAACTGATTTTTTAACGCTTGAGCAGAAGCTCTTTAAAAGAAAGGCCAAAATATTTTCAATTATATACATTAAAATGATCTAGGGAACAAATGTATTAAAAGACAATAGACAATATAATTAAAATTTTGAAAAAAGTTATTGTTAATAATTTATTAGCACCCCTGTTATTAATAACAGTTAGACATCTCTCTGACATGCTCCTAATTAAACTGTCAACGTTTTTTTTGCTCAATTTGCAACCATTTTTCCCTAGCCATTTAAAACACGGCTCTTTAGCATATCCTAAAAGTGTTTGATAGGATTTAAGTGAGGGTTTTTCGTTCAAATTTTGTAGCGCGAATTCAAAATTTACTTTCGATATTTGTTTGCTTAAATCCCTTTAATAGGAAACAGATTATTCCAAAAGCCGATCGAAAATCTAGCACAAATTACCCGCCTTCGTACCTGTCAACCTCTTAAATGACGTTGACGCGTTGTCAGGTATTCATCACATTATCAGCACTCTTGAATCAGGACGTAAACTTAATCTTGATTCATTGGTAAAAAGTTCTCTTTCCGTTTCTGAGTTCTTCGGCTCATCCTAATCTGCTTGCGCGATTTCTACCAGATGGTACTAAAGCTCTAACAGGACGTCTGGAGTAAAGATTGTTTAAATCGCATCTATTCCTTATTGTTTGAGCAGCGATACTAACACCTTAAATATTTTGAACCTCACTTTCTAGCTGGTTGGTTGCTTCTCTTATTGGACCAGGATGGCTTTCTCTCTTATCACCAATCTTTTCGAATCTTTGCCACAATCTTCCTATAGTCCTGTTAGTAAAATTTACAGCTTCTGCGACTTTGCGGATGTTCATATCATCCTATATCGTACCAACAGGTCGTAACTATGTTTCACAATTAAGATGTTGCTATTGCATATTTTATCGCACGCATAAAGGCTGGCAGCAAAAATGGCACCGCTGCTAGTGTTTAAAATAGTAAAGATCGATGCGTTATACACTCCTACTGCACTTTAGCTAAATTAACTTGCACTTTGGGCTGCTCATACAGGCTTTGAATAACTATCCTTCTTTCTTATAGCTAACTTGTAAAAATAAATCGTTTACTGTTCACTCAGCAAATTATTGTATCTCAAATTACTAAATCATTTAACTGGCCTTCTGTTTGCTTATGACTATAAAACTTAGAAAAACTACTATATACCATTCTAACCCACCAGATTTCAGGACTTCGGTGATTTGTTGTCATAGACCCAAAATTAAAAGTATTTAAATGTAGCTACATCAGATTTAAGCTGGTAAAACATAATACCCCCAAATTAACTCCAAAAACCCGATTTATATTATTAAAAAAAACTGTAAAGAAGCTCAGAGTCTATTTGGACGAAACATTGCCTCAGTTTGCTTTAAAGGAGTGTGAATATGTTAGGTTTTATGATAATGGGTACTGTTATCCAGCAGTAATAATTAATATGTCTCAAAAACTTGATACCAAATATTTATTTTTTATTGGCTAAATTGAAATGCGGTAAATAAAATGGTAGAAAATGGATGGTTTGGCAGGTATGTCCACAATAGAGAATAAGCAGCAAAAATTCATCATATCATTTCTTCTTGTTAGGCGTTAACAAAATGCATGAAAAATCATTACTACATCTATGTAAATTATTTATAAATTTATTTTTCAATACTAGTAACTTAGTTTACTCACCTGAAGGCCTATTAATAGTGGTATATTGTGTATGATCCATTGTTTGTTTATTTTTATATTAATTGTGTATGGTCCAACAGAAAGTTATAAATATAACCATCCTGATATTATTAAGTATTTAGACACTTGTTTAGTTAGGTATGCTCTAAAGTATGGTCCTCCTGAACAAATTTTAAAAAAATTGTATAATGCACTACAATTTCTTACAAATTGTGGCTTATAAATAACAAATATTAAATTAAATTTTTGAGAATTATCATAAAAGAATTTTGTTCCTTATAAGGTTGCTTACCCTTGAAACTAATTACTTTAAAATGTCTTCAAAATGTTTCCAGTCATAAATGTGTTAAGCATTACCATTGGTTAGATTTTTGGCACTTTTAAACCATTATTTGGAGATTTTTACTTAATTTTTCCTGAATTTCAAAAAAACAACATCTAGATAAATAATCAAACAATATAATCGCATACGAATTGATTACTTAAGTGATAAGTGAGTGCCTTTTAATTCTACGAATACTTTTGCTAATAGGAGATATAATAATTTATTTTAGGATGTATACTGAGATTTTTATCTATAAAGAGAAGCTTCCACGAAACTTTAAACAGATAAATTAATAATTTTATTTTTTGTTGATTATTTGATATTATATTGAGATTTTGGTCACTTATTGTTCAGATATTACCATAAAGGATATAGCTTTTTTTTAAATCAAAAGTATGGTGTATGTACTTATAATAAATAAATAATGAATTATTATGCCAAAATTAAAACTTTAATCAATATTCCACGCCACTGACAATCAACCAGTTGCTATTGTCTCTGACTAATAAGTTTAATAATTGAACAATGTATTTAGTAAGCACGTAATATGCGGGTATGAGAAATACACTTAATGGAGATTTATTTTTTCCAGACGAACTAAAAACGAGAAAGCAATATTCAAATTTCTGACACTTTCAATTGGGATGATAGATTTGACCGTTAATGGGCTTTATTGATTTGTTGTTTTATTACTTAAAATTATTCTTTATATTACTCTCAAATACAGTTAATGGGTTCCATTTGATCAAGATCAAATTTTAATAGCCGAAAACAATTTTTTTTCAATTATCACACCCACGTTTTCTATCTAATATTAAATACTCCATTTAATATGAACAAAACAACAATATTGAATGTATTTCATTGTGCTATCATGGTCAATTAAACAAAGTTCCGTCTTTTTGCTCACGGTGAGGCACTTTAAAAATTATTATGAAAAATCTGAAATAAAGGGCGCACCCCATCCGCAATTATCCAAATGGTTTTCATACTTGAGTAAATATGGTTGGTTCATATGGTAATGTATAGGGTCTATTGTGTTTATTAAAGGAAATTTGTAGAGCCTTTTATATTAAATTTTTATAGTTATGTTAATTAAATGAAAAACTTTATTTTCTTGACAACAAAAATATACCGGGTGGTGCGTCGCCGAGCGGAACATGGGAAAACCCATATAAATTTTAAGGGGGTCAATTATTGGCTTCCCTGTACATTTTATAGAAAAAAATGTAAGATAACTTTTTGAAGAGACCAATCTGGCAAACCCTTGTGCAAAGTTTGAAAAAATTTTAATAAGCAAATCTTGAATTATTCAATTAAATGTAATTGCAAAATTAGCAAATTTTCGGTTCAGGTAAAACCAAACGGGCACCAGTAAAATGAATATTGTCACTGACGTGAGAAAAAGTGTCAATAAATCAGTGATAGTCGATATTTGAAAACAAGTATGAATTATTCAATCGACGAAAAAATAGCCATAATTAAGTGGCATTATGCGGGAAACAGTTTTAGAGCAGTATCTGAAATGTTTTCAGTTTATTTTCCCACCAAGCCCATTCCGTCCATTATTAAAAACATTTCTTGTATTCGGCTGTACGTCAGATTTGACAAAGCCTTATAACAAATTATTTGCTGGTGGCTGGTGTCTGGTTTTACCTGAACCGAAAATTTGGTAATTTTACAATTACATTTAATTGAATAATTCAAGATTCGCTTATTAAAATTTTTTGAATATTTGCACAAGGGTTTGCCAGATTGCCCTCTTCAAAATGTTATCTTAAATTTTTTTCTGTAAAATATACAGGGAAGCCAATAATTGACCCCCTTAAAATTCACATGGGATTGCCTATGTTCCGCTCGGTGACGCACCACCCGGTATAAGTGGACAACTTAAAACTTACGGAAACAGAAGCAACAAATTACAAATACTGTACTTTTAGCACAACAATTAATAATTACTGTACTTTTATATAAGTATATGGCTACATATATTATTTATATTTTCATGCGTGTGTACGCTTTTTGTTTATAACGATAAAATGGTAGAATTTGTACTTCTTTTCGTTTTGTTTTTATAATTGTTTCTTTGGTAAAAATAACGCTCCTACATCATAGCTGAAACATCAATTATAAAGAATTATATTGTGCTAAAGCGTAAATTTATTAGTGATATTTTGACAATACCTTGTTAAATACTATGACCCTTAAAAATATATTTTTTGATCAAATATAATGCATTATTATGAAACCCAATAATGTAAGCAATTTCTTACTATAATTGGAAATATAACCAGAAATTTGCTCGGTGATAATCTTGTTTAACTGCAGCTTATACAGAAATTAAATAAAGCTAATAGGTCTAAAATAGAAAATCTAAGGACAAATATTTACTTTGGTAATATATCATACATCTACAAGTTTTGATTATAATAAGTTAATGTATATAGGGATTGTCTTATAATAAGCCCCAACTCTTCCATTCTCTATCTATTTGCCATTTAAATTTAAGGACGAGCTGAAACATCCTACATGATTTAATACATATTTTAGTGTAGCATGTGAAGCAAATTATTACATCAAATGAAAACTTTAGTAGTTAAACATTTAAAAAATAAGTGACTCGATTTATATTTATTTAAATTTTTTAATACTTTTTGCTATTTTCCTAAGTGCCACGAATATTTGGATTGTCTGTAAGAACCCTTAATATTATGAATGTAAAAGTTCAAGTTCTACTTTAAAAGTGGAGCTGCATTTTTATTCTTTAAAATTAAGATTAATTTTTTGAACTTTAATTTAAATTTTGTTTCTCCTGTATGAAAGTAGTAACATATTAACACCATTTCAAAAGTCAGAAGCCTCTACTACCACTGTATAGTAAAACGAGATCTAGTTTAATGTTTTTGTCTAAAACTATACTTTGTAATATAGGACGTATAAATTATAAAAAAAGCTATATAAATATATAGCAAAGCTATATAAATCATTCAATAGCAAATAGGCAGCAATACAATAGTCTATATTGGTACAATATCCCATTAAAAAAATTACCTTAATATTATTGTAGCGTCTATCACGGAATGGAACATTTCACTAGACCGTTAGCTTGGCCTGTATCGAAATTTCCCATCCCTCGACCTGTGTGGCAGTCTTCTGCTATTAAGTATAAATCATTAAAATGAAACCATATCATAACATTAAAATAATCTATATAATACATGCTAATATGCCCTAAATAGTTAATTCCATCTATATACAAAAGAAATAATTCCTATAAAGAGAAGCGCAAGAGAGGAGACAAGGAGACAAAACAACCCGGAATGAAGCAGCAGAAACAAGAGAAGCATTGGAAGAAGAGTCTTTCTGTTCTTCTAATATTATTTTTATAGTATAATACACATTTATCTACTACGTTTCGTTCTTTTTTTGTACATCTTTTAAAGTGTTCGGAATGGTAAATGACGAAGTTTTTTATCTCAAAATTTAAACCTGTTCTATGCTTATTTACTTCGACTTTAGACCTTAGGCCTGTGGGCAGAAGCCTAAGAAATTTGGGAAGTAGAAACAGCATATTTCTTTGCAAGTGTGATTTGCTGAAAAAGTGCGATTGCAAATCCTTGTTTGTTTTAGAACGAGTATAATACTGATGGTCTAGTTCCCTAAAAATATCTTTAACCTTTCTGTAGTAACAAAGACATGCACTCACAAACAATCCTCTTAAATTTAGTACATTTAGTTCCGAATAAAGGTTGATTGTAGGATATTATAGTAGGGTATAGATATATATATAGGAAATAAGATAATAATAATAATGAAGACAGTAGAAACAAAATATATAATTTTCCCCAGGAAAAAGAACTTGTAACAACAACCAGAAATTGAAAAAAAATAAACACTATTAAAAATGTTTGCATTCGCTCGCGTAATAAAAAGGTAATAATATATTTAAAAGAAAAATTTTAAAAGATTTGTATTATTTTTAACATCATTACTAAGGGAAAAAAATTATCTGGATAACATTCTAATTTTGATGAAAGAGTGGCTACCACAGGTACGTTACAGAGCCAAAAGTCTAATCAGCCTTTTGATACTCATTAAGTATCAATTTATGGATAAACATTTTTGAACAAACTTAATGTAAGCTATGGAAAAATGAACATGTCCGTTTTAAAGAAAATATTTAAAAAATGCTTGTAAATTAAAACTAGAATACAAGGCCTTATCCAGCCATCTATTCTATAAAGCGGTTTTAAAAGAGTCAAAAGTGAAATCCGCGCTTCTGGCTGATCCTCAAAGATTTTGTCTTTTTTATTTAAAACAGTAAGTCTAAATTAAATTTGTGTGTGTTTAAACTACATACTTTTATTTTATTTTCATTTTATTGATTTTATTTTAACTAGTATTGAGTATAAGTGCTTTTTATTTTGTGTTTAGCATTTATAAAAAGAGAACCTTTTTGGCTAAGCAATTAAAAGATAAATCGTATGGAATAACTTTAGGTAATAAAAAATAATTTCTAAATCGATACTCAACATATCGAGGATTTGCTAATAAACAGTTAGTTAAGAAAGAGCTATAAACTGTTTAAAAGAAATACTACAAAAGTTTGTGTAAGTCTTTTTAAATACTTTAAGTTGTTACAGAATACATATGATGCTCTTGTTAGAAAGTAATTACAGTAAATATTTACTTAGAAAGGACTGTTCATTATATTAAAAATATACTAAACGTTCAATTCAGAAATCCCACTGGCTATTTAGATAGAGAGAGATAAGAATGGAGTCTTCTTCATTCAATTTATTTGTTGGAATAATGAAAATTCCTTTACCTTGCTTCTTTACAATGTTATCAACTTAAATTGTGATTAAAACGATTTATAGTGTAGAAATAAATATTTCCAAATAAGCAGGACCGAAGCAAATTATTTTAATAAGTGAAGATTCCTTGATAATTATAAAATTAACATTTCTATATCTCTAGAACTTCTTTATAGGCACTATACTTTACAATAATATATATCACTTATATATACATACGTTTCAATTTCTTTTTATAATTGAACCCGAGAGTACGAAAACTCTTTGTCAAGATACTCCTATTATGTATATTTATATCATATTGCCTTTGTATTTTCCATCCCGTGTAATTTTGTAATTTTACTGCCATTAATTCCGAAATGTAATTGTCTTGGTTTGAAAGAATAACTCTCTCAGATACTTCGATGTTTTGTTTTGAGTTAAGTCATTTGTGGCACACCCACGTTAAGCCAACGGTCCATAACTTATTAAAAAAATTGTCAACAAATGTCCCCAGGTTTTTAAGGTTCTACAATTTTTTTGTCTTAATATTTGCGTTCCTCAGATTTTATTCAAATAAATGTATTATGTGTAATCTATTAACCAAAAACCAACACGTTCCTTAAATATTAGATTTATGAGTTTGTTAGTCACTCTAAGAGTGCGAGGAAAAAGGCTTGCAATAAATCGGGTTTAAACCTCAAATATTCTTTTTAAGAAAAAAGCTTTCGAGGGAAAAAAAGCCCAAAGCTCAAGGATCATTATCATCCATGGCCAGTGGATTGTGACAAACAGGACGTAGCAATCAAGTCTAATCCATAGAGCCGGTAATGGTTCTGTCTGGGTGGAGATACCACATTTTCTACTGTACTGTATTGTGTGTATTATACCGTTTTTACCTATTGCAGTCAGAAGAAGGAGAGTTCAGAAGATTGTAACCAGTAAACTCACCTTCCTACCTTTAAATCTGCCAGATCAAAAGCAACTTGATATTGCTAAAGAACTCTTTGCAGAGTATCAGATAGAAATATAGCCAAGATCAACAGTAGAAAAGGCAGATATCCCATTATTTATTAAAAATGTCTATGTATATATTCTATGACTACCGCAACCAAATAAAACGCCAGGATCTGACAACCGACCATTAGAAATAATAAAAGCCGTTGTTAAAAGCGACACAGCCGAGTGTCGCTAAACATCATTAAATCCATCCTGCTTTCAGGCATCTTTCCAAAACCACGGATCCTTACATAAAAAAAGACAAAAATACAGACCAGTTTGCCTTATAAACGTATCAGGAAAACTCATTGAACTTCTCTTACTGTCTATAAAAGGCGAAATCAGATAAGACTGGAGGGCTGGATCAGGCAAGCAGTATGGCTTCACAGAAAAGAGATCTACTTTCAGCGTACTCAGAAAGGTCCATGAAAGAGCTGCAGAAGTCAAGCTAGCACCCTGCGAAAGAAGATACCTTTGCCCTCTAGTAACGGTTGATGTAGAAAATGCTTTTAATTCGGCTACATGGCTCACCGAACTACGGATAAGAAACATTGCTTCCTACTTGCTCAACATATTGGTTAGCTATTTCGAAGACTAATTCCTAAACGTTGAAGTAGACAAGGTTTAGTATTAGGACCAATACTATGGAACGTCTACGTCTATTATAACGGGATCATAGATTTACAGCATTTAAGAGGCGTAACTCTGATCGGATACGTGATTAACCTGGGTATCCCAAAAAAAACTAGAGGAAAGGATTTGTTGGAGGTCACAACAAATCACGCCTTTAATAACATTATGGAGTGGATAGAGAAGAAGAACTCAAAACTGGCGCCACACAAAACCGAGGTAGTACATCTTATTGGAGGTAGAAAAACCAAGACTTTTCTATGACTATAAATGACACAATCACTAAAAGTCAGAAAGCTCTCAGATAACTGGGCACAACAAGGCTTTAATCGATGCCTTATACAACTTAAGCCTTTTGATGCCATAAACATACAGACCACGCGAATGATGCAGAAAAATACTGAGGTCTGTAGTGGAGTTCATTATGCTTTATAGTGCATCGATTTGGGAAAATTCACATAGAAAAAGAGATCCACAAAAAAGATCTCATTAGCGTGCAAAGAAGAACTTCAACTCTAATAATTTAATAGCCAGAACTTACTCAAGACACTTGCTTGCAAGACAAAGAGCTCGAATAGAAAGGAAAGCAAAAGAGGCTAGAAATGTAGCCGATAGAGAACTAATTTACCAGTGGCAAGAAGAGTACAATTACGGCAATGACATAGTAGATTGGACGAAAAGGCTAATACCCAACATATGACCTGGGACAAAAAGGAATCAAGGTGAAACAGACTTAAACCTGACGCAACTACTAACTGGTTATGGAAATTTCTAAGCCTACCTAAAGCGCCTCATCTTAAGTCAAACAGAGGAATGCTCTTATTATGGCGGCATCGCTAGGGCTAAACATATATTCTTCTAGTGCCCTAGGTGGGCATAAGACAATCTAGTAGACTAGACCCTAACAATAGTCGCAAAAATGCTCGCTTCTCCGGTATATATATTTACAAGAGATGCACTTGTCATTAAGTAAAGAAAGATAGGACACCTAACTCCAAGAGAAAATTAATGTCCATGTCCAGCCAATTTATATGATTACCTTCTTAAAGTATTTTAAATCTAGTAGTTTGAAGAAGGAATCTTACTTTGGTCCCATAAGGGTAGGGGGATTTTCGGGGTCTCCTCTAGCCAAAAAAAGTTCAAGGAAAAATGAATACAATTCGCCACAGAAGTAAAATATCATAAAGTTATTGACAAGAAAATGGCCTGAAGACCACTCTTAACAAAATAGTCCTAATGGCAAAATCTTCCAGCAAAGATACAGAATATAATGTGCTAAAAAAACCCTCCTGGATTTATCGCGAATGCACATCTTGAATCAGAATAAAAAGCAGCTTAGTATTCCTAGGATTGGATTAGACGATGAGAAAGTCTTACAGAAAAGCGAGAAAAGGTGGGAATAGAGGAGAATCAAGAGGTCATGCCAATGTATAATATATCGTTAGAAATAGTAACTCATCAATGTTTCTTAAATACACACTTCTCTCTAACAATCCCATAGAGGAAAAACTAGAAGAAGGATCCTCAATAAAAGCAGACTTGTTCTGGTATACTACCTTGGGCAATTAGAGCTCAGGTGCAGCTTTATTAAACAAACTAAGGGTAGCCTAGGTATCACTTCATGAAAAGCATTAAGGAATTGAAGAAGCGAAGATATTGTTAAGGTTCAAGCAGCAAACTTAATATTAAAATCCCAGAGCTATTCTCTGGTATTGCATGAGGATTTTGTATGACAACAGTTAAAACCTATGGTAAAAGAGAATCGCACAGTTGCCGACTACTAGAATAGGGACAAATTCAAAAATTTGTCAAAACTTACAAGCCTGAATTTTAATTCTAACGATAATAGCAGGTTTTCTCATGAGACACTGTCAGCTAAGCAAGTATCTAAGGACAATAAAAATTTGATAAAAACAATCTCTGTAGGCGCAACATTATGCAACTTAAATTTGAAAAGGTAGGGAACGAAAAGCCAAAACGAACTAAATGGAGGTACGGATTCCAGGCCTCTGGAGTCTGATAAGAAAAATAGGACGAAAAAAATAGCTCAACTACAACCAACAAATCTAAACCAACTTAATATATAACTTTGAATAGCTTTAATACCAAACCTAATACACTGGTCTTACTGGTCTAATGACATTGAGTTTGTTGATGGCGTTATCAATTTTTGTGTTCCAGATAGTTTGATGATACAGAAATAGCTTTCCATTTGACTTTTCAAAGAAAATACAATTAAGAACATAGGGGGAATAACTTCCGATCTTTTTTTTTATGAAAGAAACAATACTACTCCTTTCGTGGTTACTGCAGTTTTTCAGTTAAATGCAGTTTTCTAGTGCTACTACTGTGTTTGTTTGTTCCTTTAAATGCCGTGTCTATCTGTTTTTCTCAAAAAAACATTTGTGTGTACCTATTTGAAAGACATATCAACAACTTGGTGGCCTAAGCATTATTAAAGCTTGGTGGTGCACAATCTGTGATTAACATTGTGTTTCGCAAAACCGTTCAAATATAAAAAAGTTTATTGATGGGGTTATTTGATGGGGGCTACTATAGAGAAAACTATAGAATGTAGAATATAATAGAAATTATGTTGCTAACAATCAACAATCTTTATGATTAAGTATCCTATTTTGTAGATTCGGATGTGGGTCATTTATTTGCCAAAAGATCGCAAAATAATTACAGTCAAACTAGCACAGTATTTTCAGGATTCCTTGTAAGCCAGTAAGAGTTTTCTTGGTACGTCAGTAAAAGGAAATTTATCGGCTTTTATACTATTTCCTGAGTATTTGCTGAAAATAAGAGTTAAAGCTTGCTTTAACACTCACGTGGTGGGTGTTGCATTAAATATCTTTTTTCTCGGCCAACGTTTTTTTGACCCCATAAATAAAGTGCCCTAAAACCTTTAATTTTCAGGGTTTTTTTGAAATTTTACGTTACAAGCCAGAATTTTTAATATATCCAAATTACTCCGGAGCTCAGCATAGCTTATTTGCCCACTAGTTTCATGAATAATATTAGTACTTTATTTAATTTATGTTATAAAAACAATTTATATATTTCTGATAATTCCAATCAGTATAAAGCAACAAAATTCGTAAATAAAGTTAACCTTTGGTGATATTTTTTTGTACTTACCTAAAATTATCGAATCTTAAAAAATATTATGAATATTTTTGATAAAATAATTATTATTAATTCATAAATTATATACTTAAAATGTAACCACTTGAAATTCTGAGAAATGATAATTTTACAAAAAAAACATGCTTACGTTTCAAAACTTATCATTTAAACCAAAATAACAGTTTTTAAAATAAAACAATGAGATAAATTGAATTTTTAAATTATTTTAAGTGCAAATAATAAGAAAAACGTCAAACTAGCGAAGCTCTTTTTAAAAATCGGTATGAATTTTAAAACTTTATTTTTATTCCCCCTTTATAATACACCGAAGCTGGCATATGGCATTTATATTTTAATGTAATTTTTTGTTAAGTTTTTCTGAAGAACTGCAGCATAAAACATGTGCTTGTCGGAAAAGGGTTAGACAACTCTTAAAAATGGATAGTTTTCGAAGTGATGGGGGTTTTTCGGTAGATACGTTAAATGTCTTGCACTCCCGTAATTAACGTTAAATTCGAGTATTCTTCTGTACTTATTTATTTAAAAATTTTAGGTTTAAAAGAAATTGGAAGAGAGTCTTAGGACTTGCTTCTGAAAATAATTTTACAAATTGATCAACTGATACTTTTAAAAAATTAAACAAGTTAATAAATTTCCAATGTTTTTAAAAAAGTAGTCCATTTTTCTCAAAGAGACCTCTTGATAATAAAAATTCAGAGAATAGAGGGACACAAAGTCAATGGTCTCAAAAGATATCTTTTGAGACCATTGACTTTGTGTCCCTCTATTCTCTGAATTCCAATATTTTGTTAGCCATCAACATTTTAATTGAAGTAATTCTATAGTTCAACTGACTAGATTGATATAATACAATTGTTCATAAATTAAAATTACCTAATTAAAGTTGTTTTTTTACAATGAAAATTATTATTATACTAAATATATTAAACTGGAAAAAATAACCAGTGCAACTATAGTTTTATTTACTGAATGTCTTTTTGTTAGTTAGACCTAGAAAATGTGAAATTTAGTAAATAAAAAAAATTGGTTCTTCGGGATACCTTGCGAATTTGGACGCAAAAAAATTAAGGGTGGCATTTCTTGCCGTTATTTGATGTCCATACCCTAAAGCAGTCAACAAACAGAAATAAATTAATAAGATATTTAGAAATATATAAAATATAATCAAATTAAAACATGCTTTATTATCATAAGTTTAAAAAATTAAAATACACGAAAGCTACCAAAATATAATCTTTTTAATAAAATATCAAAAATCATTAATATATAACAAAATTATCACAGTGATTAAACTTGTTACCAGAAACAATATTAAAAACTGACAAGAAAAAAAACAAACCAAGATCAAAGGCTTGGTTTGTTTCTTTATTAGGAATATACCAATTCCTACTCATAATTAAAATATTCAGTAAGACTTTAAAATGCTTCAGTTTTAAGGAGTGATGCAACAGATCTTTTGAAGCAAATCAAAGCTTGTGCATACTTTATATTAATTGGAGATAAATAAGAAGAGAAATATAAGAGGTAAAAAATCTTAATACTTTAAGAAATAAGAAAGTTCTCAATTCACTCTTTGAAATGGGCATTGAAATACTGAGGGTTTGTCTGGTATTATATAGCTTTGTATGTAAGTTATTTCCAATATAAGCAAACAGCACAACGTCAGTACCTTTAAAAAAGGCCTTTGACACGCTGGATCCAGAACTTACGTGTGCCAAGTATACTGTAACTTGGATTGATAAGATGGATTTAACGACCAAACCATAAAACTTTTAAGAGGTTATTTAACACAAAGATCTCAGCGAGTGATTATTAATCAGAAGTTTTCGAGTGTGCTGCCTGTTTTAAGAGGTGTGCCGCAAGGTTCAATATTGGGCCCGCTGCTCTTTGTAATCTATACGAT
Organism: Anthonomus grandis grandis; assembly: GCF_022605725.1. Taxonomy (NCBI): domain Eukaryota; kingdom Metazoa; phylum Arthropoda; class Insecta; order Coleoptera; family Curculionidae; genus Anthonomus; species Anthonomus grandis. The sequence goes on along the minus strand of NC_065554.1, from coordinate 8,931,588 downwards.
GGACATGCACCGGTGTATAACCAACAAGTGTAAATTAAAGCAATTTGCTGATGATAGTCAGATTCAGTTTTCTTTTGAGAAGGAAGGCTGTTTTGAAGCTGAAAGACAAATTAACCAATGCTTAGATCAAATTCATGCTTATTCAAATAAAAATGGTCTAAAATTGAATCCCAAGAAGTCAGTGGTGCTGTTTTTTGGTAACAAGAGGTATTATGTATTGTCCAACGTAAACGTAAAAATGATGAGCGAGGGAGTACCGGTGCTTACTGAGTACAAAAACTTGGGCATCATTCTAGATAGCAATTTGCGATTTAAATCGTATGTTGCTAAAATATGCCAGAAAGCGTACTATGCGCTGAGAAATCTTTATAAAAGCAAACATTTTATCAATTTTGCACTTAAAAAAATACGTTGTGAATCACTGGTGCTCTCTCATACCAATTATGGCAACTATGTTTACGGACCTTTCATTGATTGTGGGACAAAGTTTAAATTGCAAAAGATACAGATTTCTTGTGCACGATTAATTTTCAATTTAAGAATCAGGGATCACATAAAAGAACTACAGTGGCTTAATATCGAAAAACGACAAAAGTTGCATTTTGCTTCCTTTCTAAATAATCTCATAACAACACAAACACCTCAGTATTTAATAGACAAACTATCATATAGAACTTCTGTACACAACTTAAATACACGATACAGAAATCGACTGGAAATACCAAAATACCAAACAAGCCTTTTCAAAGGTTGTTTTAGCTACCAGGCCAGCAAACTTTTAAATGAAATACCATCCAGCTTGATAGGTTTGCAAAGACAAGCTTTTAAAAAAAAGTACAGACAGACTTTATTAGATTAATAACAATGCTTTTTTTACATGATTTTTTTCCAACTTATTGCTTATTTCTTGTGTCTTTTAATTAGATATTACATTGAACTTTTTGCCCATTACTGTTTTGTATGCATGGACTATTGTTATAATTTATGGTTTAGTTCGTTAAATTCATAATTTAATTTTTTATGATTTCATTATTTTGGATTTATCTATATATTTTTTTTTCTGATTTCTTTATAATTATTAAGATTGTGAATTTAGATACAGTGGTAATCTTGTATATTTTTGTATTCTAAACATTATCTATTATGTATACTGATCATTTATGTACTCGGTTAAAAGCAGCATTGCTGAAATTCGCCGAGTCAAAAATAAAGTCCTTTTTATTTATTTATTTATTATTTATTTAAATCCCTAAACAAAGGCCTACGGGTAATTTACGACAAACATACCTAATGGCTTCTTGCTATAAAATAAAAACAATTAAACAAATATTGGCTGCAGTAGCCCCAGTTTTTTATGTTGCATATTTATCTGATCAGTGCAAACAAACATAAATGCCAACGACATAGAGACAGAGAATTAGACTCATATTATTGCTTAACACTACATAAATCCCCGGCCATAATTTCTATAAATGACTCATGATCTTTATGAGTTCATACAACTTCATTCGTTCATCAACACCTCTGAAACCATAGCAAAAGAGTTTACTTAGTATTACTCTTTAATTCACGCAATCAAATGCTTCGGAGAAATCACAGAAGCTTACTGCGGCTTTATCATCAATATTCAAGCTTAAATAAAGGTCTTTTAGACAGGCAAACTTTGCTTCATTTGTGCTTAAACCCATCTGAAAGCCAAGCTGGCATTTGCTTATGTTACAAATGGTGTACTTAGTAAAGAAGGTCACCATTCTTTGCTTTACTAGTATTTCTTCGATAGAAATAATAAAAGTGAGATAATAACTAGCAGGTTTATTTATTTCACCATTTTTAAATAGAGGTGTTACAATAGATACTTCAAAGGGAGAGCTTGCTCTGGCAGACTGAAAGAATCTTAATAGGCAATCCATCAATCCCAAAAGTATGTGTATATCTGTCTGATTGAAGTAAAAGGAGTCCTTGACTGAAATACGTTGAATAAAACCTATGGGACCTAGTTGGGTGTTTAAATTATCTGTTCTCTCACCTCTGAGTTCAATAATAATACTCCGATGTTCCTTGGGCTTATTGTGTGCAATGAAATGTTGTTTATATCCAATCTAGGTCTTGGCCCTTCTTATAACTTGCCTATACATTTTTTTATACACATTTTAGCAATCGTAAAAATATTTGTAATTTTTTAAAACGATTAGTTGTAATTTTCATAATTTTCCCAAAGTGTGTGATCTCTGATTTATTGACAATGTTTTTGGACCAAGAGTAATCCATGGTTTTTCCAGACAAAAATAGTTTAAAAGATTTAAGGAACTCTCTAAAATTATTATTAAATGAACAATAAAAACATATAATATAAAAATTTAAAACATTTAGTTTTTATAAGTTAAAGCGGGCTTAAACCAATCGTCAGTAATATTCGCAACAAATCTTTTAATGTCAGTTAAGTTAATACATTGTAGAATAGTATTTTTTACTAAAATCATAGTACCACCTTGACTCGACTCCATTCTGCAATAAGAAAAATTGAAATATAACTTTTAATGAAACATGGTCTCCTTTGGTCTAAAGCCAGTGTTCAGTCAAAAGTAAAATATATGGAGAACCAACAGTGTCAACAAAAAGTACAAGTTCATTAAATTTGTTTCTTAAACATTGAATCATAAGAAGCAACAAGGATGCAGGATTACCATTTTTAAGGTTGGTATGGTCCAAGTCTGGTATGAAATTTTGTATGTTTATCGAAAATTCATTTTTAATTTTCTTATATATTTTAGCTTACTAAGTAAAAATTTAAAAATAGATTACAATGGAAAATTCTGTTTAAAATATATTTTTTTAAAAGTAATTTAATTAAAAAAAACTTTTGCAAAATAACTTTTTTAGAGACTTTCTGTGTTGTATATTGAATAAAACATCTATATATATTTATTTGCCTAAAGGAAAAAAAAATACAAAGATTAGCCAAGAATTCCATAATACAGTATTTCCTACAGTTGTCTTTTAACAATTTTACAACAAAACAGTTTCAGGACAGCTAAGGGTAGCTCTTTATATTCTCGATATATTCTCGCTGTTCTGTATTTGCAGTAAGTTAAGTTTTGACTTCAGTAGTAGCAGTACTAAGAAATAAGGCCGGCTGACTCCAGAACACCAGATTTAGAAGTTCTTTAGTTGATTGATCCTCATCTTGCTACTTCCTGCAATCGCTATTATGGTCTGTGCTTTTACCAAAGTGTACATATCTTACTGAGCGAGTATCGCTGATTTTTTTCCTTAGACGACCTCTTATTTTAGATTTCTAAAGGAATGGCGAGTTTTTCGTTGTTCATTAGAATAGTGATGATTGTCTTTTACTATTTGTTCCATAAATATCAATGTCAAGACTCTATTAGAAGATCAACAATGTTCTGAATACGTTATCAACTTATCGCCTGGCTTTAGAGTCATCTTGGAATAATATAATTTTCTCGCTTTGCTTCAATGTTCTCGTTGTTTCTAGATTTTTTTCATCCCTTCCAGGCCTACTTATTTAGTTTTTTAGATCATGTCCAGATTTATTCGTTCAGAGTCACGTCTTGGTCATCTCACCACCTGCATTACCAATAAAAATAAAATATGTATACAAAGTACAATATTTCTGAAAATTATTATTATATAAAGAAAGTTTTTAATAGCCTATTTTTTGAAATCTATTATTTTATAAATAATATAATATACCGTTAAACATTTTTACAAAATTATCTAATCTTCTTGGCTTCATGGGATCATACGAAAACTCTTAAATGCATATACCGGAAGTCATCGAGACTGGGTTTAGTTAGACCCGAGTCTCCGGATTTAGGAGTAAAATATCATTGCACTAAAATGCATATGAGGCAAGAAACTAGTTTTAAAACCAAATTGATGTAAAAAAAATATTGGATTAAAACAAGAGAAACTTATTTTTATCTTTATTTGTAATTTTACATAAATATTTATATATTTTTTTTAGTGAAGCTGGAAGCTCAGGTGCAGAAATCGTGGGTTTCTTCTCTGATATGGTACTGCATATGATTTACTTATGCTTTTATATTTTAAATCAATTGGTAATAATAATATTTATAGTATTGGTAATTATAATATACAGGGTGTTTCAAATTTGACCTTCAACATGGGGATCTCGGAATCTATAAGAGATACGAAGATGGTTAAATTAGGGCAAAGTTGAGAATTTTTAAGCATAGCAATGTTCCGTTTAAAAAAAATTAAAAATTTGGACTGGTTTCAAAGATATTCGAAAAAATAGGAAATTTTGAAAAATCGATTTTATTTTTTTTGAGCTTATTTCTTATCCGATTTTAAAATAACTTGCATAATAATATTTATTTTTTGTAAAAACCCGAATTTTTGACAAAAAAAATTAATTTGCCGCAGTAGACTGTGCATAAACTGACAAGACAATATTTAAACTGGCAATAAATGTTACACGTTATCAATAAAAGATAGACAGAAATACTAGCAATGCAATATCGTAGTAGTGCGCTTATTACTTCAGGGTTAGAACACTATTATTTTTGAAATACCTGTAAATATTTTAAAAGAGGTTAAATTAATCTATTTACTCAAAAAGAACGAAGGAAACTATTAACATTTTATATATCTTCTTAAAATTCTCAAAAATTCTCAATTTTGCTCTAATTTAACCATCTTTATATCTCTTATAGATTTCTCTATAAGATTCTCATGTTGAGTGTCGAATTTGAAACACCCTATATAGGAAAGCTACTATTTTAACAGTATATCATTGCTATCTATGAGTTACAAGATTGGCTAATTCATAGAAATTAACCATTTTGATAAATGTCTAAAAATGTTTTTTTTAATTGTTAAATTAGACAAGATAATTTATTAAATATTTCAAATCTGTAGAATGTGAATGTAGTTTTAAACTAGTTTGTCCTTCATTTTCGCTCTTCATAAGTCTGTATGTGGATATTTCGTGGGGAAATTCCAGTAAAAAAATGGCATGATTTTATGAATATGAAATTTTAGGAAACTAAAAACAATATTTAGCATATTTTTTTTTATTTCATTTGTCGTACTTTTCATTGACAAATTTCAATACCGTCAGTTCCTTTTAGTAAAATTCAATACTGTGATCATATAATTTGTCACATTATAACATTTACGCAAGGCAATATTTAATTACTGTACTACGATCATACCTAAAGAATATATGAACATTGTATGAAGACTGCTGGACTGCTGAAGCTGCACACTGGACTTTCATCAGCATTCACTGACTCCAATTCTAATTCCGTGATTATTAGTCGCCACTTGTAAACCTGATATTATGGAAACATCACTTTAGGCATCTCACTCTGAACTGTCAAATCCTAGTCGAAAAAGAAAGCTAAAACAACAATTTTTTATGAGACTTAAGTGATGCTATTTTAAGAAACAGTATCTAATTCAGTTCCGCATCATTTATGGTAACAGTACAGCACTTTTGACTCTTGTAGTATCAACATAATGATAGTCTAGCTAAGAAATACTTAAAAACTGTTACGTAATAAAGACTTTTAACAAAAAACTTGTCACCCATCTCTTTAAATATGCAAATCCTTTGATCGACAAAGAGACAATTAAGTACCCTTATTTTTATAGGGTAGTAGTAGTAATGGTGAAAGTCTATAACAGTGTTCGGTGGGAAGTCCCGATCCGCCAACCCCTGAAACCCTGTTGCCCAGATTAACGCTGCCCACCTCACCTAGTCTCCCTAAATAGGCGACTCGTCCTCCTATGAAGGATAGCATCCTAGTTAAGGTCCTTTAGATCCTCTTGTAGCAGAAAGGGATCCCTTGGGTTTCTCTCCTGATCCTAGCCTATACCCTGAAATCTTCTATAAAATGATATGTCTTTTCGTTCGCCACGCAACAACTAGGGCATAGCAGGCTAGGCAGCACGCCTAAGATATGCAGATACTGATTGAGCCTAGTGACCTGTTAGGACTTTCGTCAGGTCTGCTATATCATCTCTGTGCCTTTAGTTGGATTTAGTAGCAGCTCTTTGGATTTCCTGTCCGGAATCGCTGTTCCAATTCTAATTTTCTCTAGTCTTTCCCTATGCTCACTAGTCAAGAATATGGAAAATGTGTTTCTTACTTAGTCTGAGGTAGGGCTCGGTGCTGATCGGTGGAAGAGACGATCTGAGCTTGGCAAATTCGTTTGACTGCTCATTATCCTCCACTCCGCTGTGACATGGAACTCAACACATTCGGACTATCTTCTTCCTACTCAACGTGACCAGCTCACTTCTGCACTTTTGGACCAGTTTTGAACTGGTCCTGGATGCTTGGATGGCTTTTAAGGCAGCCTGGCTGTAGAAGTAAATGAGTAAATCCATTTTCGGATCCTCTTTAAATTCTTTCTTTGTAGCCACCTCCATAATGGCGAACACCTCTGCTTGAAAGATCATCAAATATCTTCCAAGAGAAAAAGCTTGTCCTCCATCAGTGTCTGTTTACCACATTTGCAAATCCTTTCGAGATCGAGCACTGTGTTCCCTGCCATTATTCCCTGCTTGCTATGTTGACCTTAAAGGAAACTTCTAGCCATACAGTGTTCTCTGTCTTGGTATTGAAAAGCAGTAGAATTTTCTTCAGCATTTTCTTCTTCATCAGTTTGGTGATAGGTGCTATATTCTGCTACCCCGAGTCGATGCTGCCATATGACGCTATCCGTCATCCTTACATCGGATGCTAGCGCCTCCCTCTGAATCTACAGTGGGAGTTCCGGCAAACTCAGGAAGATATTCAGCACTGCACTTGTAATGCCGACACTATCCAGCCTTTGCAGTCCAGCTAGCCTTTGAGCGTTTGATGCTTTGTTTGTCGTACAGTAGACCACCCCGTACATTTCTTTAGATCTGACCACAGCAGCATATAGCCAGAGTAAATAGCAATTCCTTTGTGGACTGCCACGGTGACGAGCTTACTCAATATTAGCTTGCTGTTCAGGTACACGCCTAAGTACTTGACCTCTTGCTAGACTTTAAGAGTTTTCTGATTTAGAAATAGTGGCCTTAGTCTTGCAAGGTTTCTTCTTTTTGTGAAAAGTATGAGCTCTGTTTTGTCGGGATTTCCAGAGAGGCCCGTCTTCACGCACCACCTTTGGATAATTCTGTATGCGCTCTGCATACAATCACACACTACCTCAATGAATTTGCCTGTAACTATAACCAATTCATCGGCTTCATAAGCCTGCGCTTATTACCCTTTCTGCTCAAGCTCGATTAGGAGATTGATGTCCAGATACCAAAGCCACAGCCACCCAATGTCTGCTCATAGTGAAACGACTCTAATAATAGTGATCTCCCAGAGCTGAGCTGGAAGTCTTCTCTCGCAGCGGTGATCTGACCCAACCGACCAATGACGCCGGTGGGTTCCAGGCTTACTGTGCCTTGCAGAACTCCTTGGTTCTCGTCTTATCGAAGGCTCCTTTAACATCAAAGGAGAGAGCTAGTCCAACCTCCTTATTATTGATGACCCTCTCTGCTTTGTTAACTATGGTGTAGAGAGCGGCCCATAGAGGTGTTGATTCGTATGGAGTGGATTTGCTTTCAGAATTACCTCAGGTTAGTGTTTGTCAATCATCTCTCTAAGGTTTTCAATTGAAGAGACGTGAAACTGATGGGCCTATATAGCCTTATCCAGACTGTAGTCCTTTTTGCCCACTTTGAGGATAAAGACCACATTCTCGTCCATATCTTTGGTACATATACATATTGCTACGCTGGCTCAGAAAATTAAGTCTTCGTATTACAATTTATTTTTGAAACGCTGCTGACTTTGTAATAGACAATGTTTAATTTCTATATTAAAAGTACGGCGAATCAAGAAATAAAGAATTTCGTACTTTATGTGAATTGGTTAGCATACCAAATCAATCCGCTCCGCGAATAATTAGGAATTTATCTAAACATTCGAGAAAAATTGATCTACACGGTGTTAAAAAATTCGGTGCAAATATTTCAAGAGCGTATTGCTAAATTTAAAATAAGACTTTTTTCTCTTATAAATATGTGTTCTAAAATGCACCTCCTCAGAGCTACAGCCCGCGCAAACTTCTTGAAAAAATCAATTATTTAGAACTCTGACCACAGTAGTGCGTCAAATCTTTTTAAAATTTGCTCATTGTTTTATTCCCTTTTGACATTTTCCATCCTAAAAATGGTGTAAACCTAATTTTAGGAACGGATTCAAGGGGGCTTACTCTTTTGATGGCCCATATTTTACCTTTCCAATAAGAAATTTAAAAATTTAGAACATCAACTAATTAGCCATGAAAAAATCTAAAATTATTGTTTTTCGCATTTTTTCGATAGCACTAATTTGATTTGACAAAACTTTAAGTAGTCACAGCCCACTTCGTTTTTTCTAATTTAATAGTTTAATCGGGTTTAATAATGCTCCCCTTTCGATTATCAGCGATTTTCTCGAAAAAGCTGAATTATATCGAAATAATGAAAGAGACAAAAACTTTTTTTTCATGGCTAACTAGATGGTGTTGTTAAGTTTTTAATTTTCCTTTAGGAAACATAACATATGGCTCATCAGAAGGGTTCCTTCCTAAAATTTGATATAAATAATTTTTGGACCACAAAATAAAAAAGCACCCAAAAAACGGAGATATGCAAATTTTTAGAAGCATTGATGCATAATTGCAGTTACGGTTTCAAATAATCGATTTTCTTCAAGCAAATTACGCGGACTGTAACTCTAAGTGGAGGCATTTTAGGATAAATGTTTATAAGAAAAAAAAGTCTTATTTTAACTCTAATAATACGTTCTTAAATTAATAGTTGAGGTAGAAACTTCTCGGCATGTTTCTTGAGATCGTTCGAAACACAACATGGTAAACATCTAAGAACATCGATTGGTCTTTGATTGCAGCAATTGGGATTTATTAAAAAAGGCTTGTTTGGCTATACATAGAGCATTTTAATAAAAGATATAAAGTTTGACTCTCCGAAAATCATAAATAAATTAAAGACGTCTAGCGTTTTATAAGGTACTTATACATGGTAGATCTGACTTAAAAGATTTACCAGTTCTGCTTTGAGCTCTTTTTAAATTTAATTGTTGTTATATAACCTTGGATAATTTTAATAGTTTATGTAATTGAATGATCCATGTTAGTAAGTGTGTAAATAAAGTATTATACACATTAGTAAGTGTGTATAATACCTATGAAAAACTGAGTGGCACAACCAACATTAGTGACGGTAGACCGACTCTGATGAGTTGATTTTAAGGGCTCTATTCTGTAAATTAAAGATTCATAAATATGCATTTCAAATACCTTTAAAAAAAGTTAATTTAAGTTACCTTAAACTTTTATTAAGGTAACTTAGCGATAGTTTTTAATATTTGATTTATTTCCTGACTTAAAAATGGGACAAATTTTGGCTCTTTTCCAGCATCCTGTACACGTCAGTTACAAAAGACAGAATAAAGGATTGAATATATGACACAATGGTCTTGCCAGGATATAAATTAGATCTTTTCTGATAAAAGCAGGGAGACCATTAAGTCCGGACGATATTTTTGGTTTTATTAAGAATTATATTGTATACTAACTTATAACAAAAATTTGGAAACAATCCTTTTAGACAAAAGAAATTATTCAAAATTTTATCTTAAATTAAAGAAATACTATCTCAATAAAAAGTGAAAACTCGTGTATCAAGTACTACCGATACCCAACCCAAGAGAGCTACTCAATTTATCATGCTACTATAATATCTCGAGGCCCTTTCTATCTTACCAGCATACGATTACGTATGCGCACGTAAAATAATATTAATAAAAGCCATTATGTAGCCTTTTTTATCCATTACATTAATAAATATCATTTAAAACAAAGTTTCTGTATAAATAAAATTCCGAAAGGGTGCCCACGCATCCTTTGTCTTTGTTTAGTTCGCGAAGGTGCATGGTTTGCGACCATTAGTTCTGTCTCTCTCTAAACCTTCATATTTCATTCCCTGACAATAGCAGACTGGGTAATTATAAAGGCTGGGTTCTTGGCCTATTGTGGAGTTTAACAGGCCAAACACTTTAAATTTGCTTACAGTTTAAAAAAAAAATTGAAATACCTAAAGGAGGTATAAGCAATGGGATACTTGCTTTTCTTTTTTTATTGATTAAACAAATTTGAATTTAGATAAATAGAGAGCTAAAATTTAAAATATGAAAGAATACATGTTTTTCTGTCGATTTACTTGATGTTAATTATTGTTAACAGCTCTAACAAATTTTGAATAAGTATCGTTTGAATTTAAGACTGATACCTCAAAGATATGATATTATTATAAGATTATTGAAATTTTTTTTATTACGAGCATTTTGAGTTCCAGAACAATACCAAAATAAATAATACTGTTTACCTAATTATTCCATGAACAATCAAGCCTTGATAGTGTTCCGCAGCAGTTCCTAAGGACAATAACCTAATGGAATTGGCAAATTCTTACTATGTCTAAAATCTTTAAAAGAATTATGAACGGCCATCTAAATGATTTCAGTTTTAATAATAATCTGATACTATCTACTCTGTCGGGATTTAGGGCAGAATATAGTATTAGTATAGCTCTACTTCATGTATGTATGTATGTCATATTTAAAAATCTTGATAAGGCCAAATCAATTATATTAGTGTTGCTACATTTTAGTATGGTATTTGACACTTTATTGGATCATTCAATTTTATTAACTAAGCTCAAATATTTTGAACTACACTCCTCTGGAGTCAATCACTTACATAACTATCTTATCTAATATCAACGGGTTAGAGTAAATGATTTGATATCAGATTATACAAAACTACATCAAGGAGTTCCACAGGGGAATAGTCTACGACCTTTGCTTTTTTTATATTCATGCAACTTAAATACTACCCTAAATAGCTTTAAACTTCTAAACGAATTTATCATTTGTTTAAAAGTGGGGTCCCCTGGTATCTGCAAGAGCTATCAATGTGCATCTTACTATTATATCTGACTTAGGTACAAACCATCAACCAGTTCTTAATGATATCAAACCTAAACTCCTAGTATTTGGGGAGCCTTTGCTTAAAACTGCGGACATAAGTACAGATGGCTCATTTTTAACCTCTTATAATGAGAAAAAATTAGGAATTATTATGGATATTGATCTAAGATTCGTCAACCATGTTTTTATAAATTAAAGTTGGTTATATGAATCAGAAATTTCTCACGGCCAATTTTAGGCACTCTACGACTTTACGATTCTTTAATATTATCGACTGTAAACTATGCAGATACAATAATTGGCCCAACACTGTACCAGTAAGAAAAAAGTAGCTTCAAAAAATTCAAAATTCAAATTGATATAAAACAGTTTGATCACATTAGTCCTATTGATAGAATGAAATTGGATATCCTTAAATAAACGGTTTCAGCTGCAACTGACGATACTCGAACCGAATCGTTTAGGAAATAAACTGATTTGAGCTACGAGTATCCATGATAAGAATACATGAAATTGTAACAGCTTTGTAATACCAATACATAAATTGGATACATTTCAGAGCTGTTTATAGGATACTGTAGCAATTTTTAAAAGAAATGTAAAAAAATATCTTAAAGCAAATGAATATTTAGGTTATGTATTTTTTACAACCTCTGCCCTTGAATCATTATTTTTATAAGACCAACCTTGAATTTAATAAGTCTTAAATATTAGTTCTTAGTTATAGTTTTTATTTTTAGTTATCGCGTCTAGTATTAGCATTGGTATTTTTAAGCTAGTCCAAAAATTGTAAGTGATAAGCAATTCGATAATTTACCTTTAGGTAAGATAGTTAGATAGAGAAGCCCCATACTAAATATCTATTATTATTTATATTAATATATAATTATTATTTATAGGATATCTTATAAATTGGGTTGAATAAAAGACATTTACTATTATTAATATTATTATTATTATTATTATTGCGGTGCTGTACGCTATCGGCACGCTCGTACACTATTGGGGCTATCGGCATAAGCGAGATGGTTAGAACTATTAGTTTTATAATTAAATATGGCGGAAGACCAAGAAACGAAAGGTGGCGAGAAAGAGATTTAGGATAATCCCTGTGGTTGAGAGTACAATAGGAAGAATAACAATACTTTCTTGCCTCGGTTGCTGTTGAATCTCATTGACAAGATCGGTATAAGTACTTTTCCGGCTTAATTTGGTTTAGGCACAGCAATGTCTATCAGAAAAGTCTTTCATTGTCCTTTGTCAACTCAAATTATATTAGCCGAAATGGTTCTGTCTGTAATAACACTTCTGTCCCAATACAATCGATAGTTTTCTTTTTCCAGGATATTTTCGGAGGTATATTGATAGTGAGGGAAATTGGATTGCGTGAGCTGAAACTTCTGAGCAAGTTTCTGGTGGATTATCTTGCCTACACAGTTATGACAAAGCTCTACCTTTTTTTACCCTAGTTCTCCGCTTATTTGAAGAGCCCTGATTCTCTGGGCACATTCTATCTGCAGATCTTCAGGTATGCTTGTACGAATAAACTCTAGGCAAGATGATAATTAATAACTGCCAGGTGGAACCATGTTTCAATAACATGCTGTTTATTTGGCATTAATTATTGGACTGCATAAGAATCGCACGCTTAAATAAATTATACCATACAAAGCTTCGGATCACGATGACATCCTTTCCAAAATGGTACAAGTGGGTTGCATCATTGCGTGAACAGATACATTGATACAGGAAATGCATCTCATAAATCTAGTAGTAAATGGTGTATATGTTGCTTTTAGCAATACCACAAAGAGCATTGATAATGCAGTGGGAAAAAAGACACTCATGTATCTCTTAAAAGATGGGTTGAAGATGCTAAGTTCATAAGAATTCCTCTAACAAAAATATCTGAGAATAGTTCAGACTGGTGTCAACTAAAATTTTTGGCAGTTAATCCAAAAAAGGTAGAGATTGTAATTTAAAAAAAAAAATACAAAAGTAAGGTTTTAAAAGAAGTTATCTTTTGTGGTCAAAGAATACTATAGAGGTGGGTAGATCTCGCCAAAACAAACTTTTTTTGCTTATTAACGCATAGCTGCATACGTCCGTGCAGTGGTATCTAACCTCGGACACGAAAAAACGTGTTTCTATCGGAAGCCATGACATAAAAACACTTATTAAAAAAACACAATGTTGTGAAAACTACAACACTGTCAGTCACAATTAAATACTTGCACCAAATACGATATGCACTAATAAGTGCGAATCGTACTTAACGATTATATAAGCAGCTCCAGGCGCGAAGGAAGTCTTTAGTAGCTCCTTATCTCTCACACTGTTAATGCGCTCGATCTCCGTATAATAAATATAAGAAATATTTCCCAGAATTTCTAAAAGTATTAAAAAGTTTAAATATTGCTTTTTATTAGCAGTTTTCCTCTGTATCCCAAGTGTTGCTAAAAGTAGAAGTTATTTTAGTATTAGAAGTTTGCTGTACCCCAAAATGTAAGTGTTGGGTAAATCAGTGTGAAGCATTATGCATTTGAAGTAGTGCTGTGTAAAAAACTGATTTATGTATGTTTTAATGTAACTTTTGCCTTTCCTTGGATAAAATTCAACCTATGGTTGTGGTCCTTCGAAGTCAATAGTAAAATCAGTTACGCAGTTCTACGTGATGTAACATTAACTGTTGCACTCCCCTTAGATGTTGGGGATTCAGGAAAACCCTACCACTCCACACAGTTTACAAGATGTTCAAAATTCTGATCACCCGCTTCAATGCAAGCGTGACAGCGTCGAACCATTTCCTCCTTCACGCGTTAAAAATCATCCGGAATATCTTGAATTCCAGCAGCAGCCTCAACGATCCTTCCTACTAATTCTTCCTCAGTTTGAACCAGAGTGTGGTACACAAACGCTTTCACGTGACTATGAAAAGTCGCATGCGGTCAGGTCTGGTAACCGTGGATGCCATGCATTTGGTGTGTTCTGCCAATCGCTCTTCCCTGAGATGCCTGGTTTGGATATTCCCTTACGGTTAAAAGATATGCTGGGGCTCCATCGTGTTTTGTACCACATGTTTTGTCTGACATTTAGGGGAACATTTTCTAACAATTCGGATAGCGTTTCTTTCAGAAATGTCAAGTAAATGTCTCCATTCAATCGTGGTGGCAAGAGATACGGGCTAACCAGAGTATTATGAACAAGTCCTGCCCAAACATTTACCCTTAATTTTTGTTGAAAACCATATAGGTGCATAGCGTGGGGGTCAGCCCAAACGTGGCTGTTGCGGCTGTTTAAAACCTCTTCATGTGTAAAGGCAGCTTTATCCATAAACATAACTAAGAAAGGAAATTTGGCGTCGCCCCTCGTTTGTTGTAAAAACCATTGAGCGAGTTCTACCTGCCAGGGATAATCCTCCAGCAAAAGTGTGTATATCTTTTAAAAATGAAATGGATGCAGTGGTTGTTCGTGTAAAACCTTCCATACCTGAATGGTTTATTCGGAAAACAGCTCGGGTACTTATGAAAGGAGATTCATCAATTTGCGCTTCCATACTTGTACACCTAGAGCGTGGTCTTCCCCCCCACATTATGAGGCTTCTGCAAATTAAATGTTTCGTTGCCATAAACAATCTGGATCAATAACACTTCGTTAACAAATCTTACCCCTAATGATCTAGTCTCTCGCAATGTTGAATGCAAACATGCAAATAGTTTCCGGCTTGGTAAGCGCCGTTGTGAAAAGCGTTCTTGGTAAGTCCGCAACGCCCATCTTCCATTACCATCAGCAGCGTCATAAGCCTAAGGTCTGCTAATGCAGCGAATGTAAAAGCGTTGATTGAATATTTGGGAAGATACGCAACCTTATGGGCCAAAGCGTGACCGCAAATATGCGTGAAAAATAGATGGCGATTCTCTCCAGTATGCGCAAAAATAATTTCGTCCGTCGCTTCTCATTAGTAATCGGCCGATCATCCGAGTCGTGTGGGAGAGTTTTTGCACAGGTTCGTGTTTGCCGTATTGCAATTTGGTAGTTGTTAAAAATTTTTCTTGGATATCATAATCACAAATAGATAGATATATGTAAATGTGTTTAGTTTGTGAGACGATGGCTCCTTTAGGCAAAATTAATCAGTGTGCGTATATTAATTAAGACTTTGATTTATAACAACCTAATATGGGAATCTCAAAATCTTATTAAAAAATCTTTAAAAAAATCTAATTATAAACCTCACAGAAAATTATCTATTTTATATACAAAAATCAATCCGAACTCTTAAAAATACTGTCTCTTCATGTCTATGAGAGCCATTTTCTCTTTTTCTTTTTTTTACTTTAAGAAAATTTTAAATAAATATATTATGTTTATGGTCTTTAGTGTTTTAAGTATTTTCAATAATTGTTTTCATGATGAAATTCATTCATGAAAAAGATAAAAATAAAGCCTAAAAAGCCTTTAAAGTTATTGAGAAACTGGTTATAGTACGAATGGTAGCTTTCCTAATAAAAAAAATAACATATTAAATGAATGTCGAGTAATGTTTTCATTCCTGGAGAGATTATATTTGAGCTTGAAGAAGGTCACTTTGCTGCAGCGGTATTCTGCGACTTCTCTAAAGACTTTGACTGTGTCAACCATGGAAATTGCTCAATAAGCTTTCTAGATATGGGTTTAGGGGAGTTGCTCTAGAATGGTTAAAATTTTGTTTTGTTAGACAGAAAAAAGTTTGTTTGGCCAAATGGCAGTTTGTCTGAACTTTGTGTAGTAAGCAGGGTTCGTTTCTCGGTCCTATTTTATTTCTATTGTATATAAATGACCTGGCGTTTCTCCAGATAAGAGGATTCTTCACTATTTTTGCAGATGACACCACTATCTTATGGGCAGACAATAATAAAAGCACATTAACAAAAACAATTTCTACAGATTTATTAATGATTAAACAGTGATTTGATGCTAATTTGTTGTCTTTAAACATAGATAAGACTAAATTGTTAAGTTTTTATGTTCAGAGCAGTTCATGATTGACAAGAAAGAATTGGAAGTGAATAATTTTAACAGATTTCTTCGAATTGTTATCGATCATAAACGTAAGTTTTATGAAGGTATGTCAGGAGGCAAAAACTGGCTAGACGATGTTATGCTGTTAGAGTGGTTTTAAATGAACTAAGATTGATATCTGCAAAAACGGTCTATTTTTTTTTGTCGAAAGTTGGAACTTACTTTCATACAAAAATACCTACAGTATAGAATAACATTTTGGAGTTGCATTAGTAAACGGCTTTTTGACTCGATGTTTGTTTTTAAAAAACGAGCCATTAAATATATGTGTCATAAATCTCCACAGGACATGCAGACCTCTATTTAAAGATACTTTCCTTGTATTGCTTGTTTATTGTTGAGTCTGCTTGCCTAATATATAAAAAATATAAATTGTATCTTCAAAATAATGGCTCCTTAAAACGTTATAATATCAGAAAAGAATACAATATTCCAATGCCCATCCCGAAAAGTGAACTAAGAATTCTCTTATTTACTTGAGCATAAAAATTTTTAATCATTTTCCAAATGTCATAAAAGTCTCTAGAAGTTCTCCTCGCTTTAAAAAGTTCTTAACGAAACTTCTTAAAAGCAAGTATTTTTATAGCATTAGAATTTTTTTAAGATAATTAGTTTTTAGTAAAGATGTAAAGGTTAGAATTTGTGATGTTACTCTAAAAAATTTTTAAGTCGTCTTGCTTTGAAATTGAAAATACATTTTGTGTTTATACTAGTATGTTGAACCCACTATTGTGTATTGTTTTTAAATTATGTGTTAGTAATATGTCGATTAATGTGCCTATTTTATATCATAGAAGTACCATGTCAACAAGTAGGTACCATGTATTTATGAATAAAGTATGTTTTGAATTTTTTGAAATTCGAAATTGTATTTAAAAGAGAGAGAGGTATATAATATTTAATAGGGATGATTCCAACTACTCACTAGAAATTACCTCGTTGAAAAGGTAATTCTTGTTGTAAAAGGGTTATTCAAAACTGCAAGTGGCCAACATGGAGTCGACAAGAAGAAAAAAAGTTGATTATGACTCTCTAAAGAAGGATTTAAGAGTTATTAAACGTCGTATTTAAAAGTTAAAGATGTTAACTTGTAAATGAGAGAAAGCGTTTACAACAATGTATAAATGATTTTATTTTATATTTTCAAATAACGCCAGAAAAAAATAAAAAAAACCATTTTGCCAAATTTCACCTTTTTCCTGAATATTAGGAAGTATTTGGCATTTTTCCAATTTTTAGATTGCATTTATTCAATCATTGCATTTATATTGCGCAACTTTCGCCTAATTAAACCATTTATTGCTCATCCTTATTTTGGACATCCTGTATAACCGCGATGAGACCCTTCATACTGTTAAACAAAATATTTGTTTTTTTTTCTTATTAACTTTTTCTAGTTTTAAGAATGACTGCAAATGGTCAATATAGCGCCGACAAAGAAAAACAAAGTTGATGATGGCTCTTTAAAGACAGAACGTCGTATTTTAAATTTTAAAGGTGTCATCGTATAGGCGAGAAAAAGTGGTCACAATAATGTATTCATTTAATAAATACTTTTGTCATATATTTTGAAATAACGCCAGAAAAAAATAAAATGATTTTGCCAAATTTCAGTTTTTTGCAAAATTTAGGAAGTATTTAGATATTATTATAAAAGGACACTATATTGCTCAACTTTCCTCTAATTATTCCACCTTTATTGACGTCCTGTATAACCGTGATGCGGGGTCTTTAAACAAAATGTTTTTTTTTTTGTTACTAGGTATCGTTTTATAGTTTTAAGTATAGTTGTAACAACTGGTAATTGAGAATTTTCCTGTGTCGCTTAAAACTTAAAATGTGGCCTATTTTCTATTTCTATTAACATCCTCACTCACAACCCCTTACTTTACAGATGTCACTACGCTGCACATTTTTCAGATATGGAATCACATGACAAAATGGGTTACTTTTTACAAAAAATTATTGATCAAGAAGTTATATATTATGATCGGTATTAAGTCTTATGAATTATTTCAATTATTCTTTATAATATTTACGTGAAACCTACTTATATCTTAAAATTTGTTCCACATATTTTTTGTATATTAGTTTTTAGTTAATTAAGTGCAACGGGCTTTTTATTTAAAAACTTGACCCTCTTGAACACAAAATGAAGGAAACAATGTTTGTTGGAATTATAACTTGTATTAAACTTTGTTGGTAATTTTGTAAAAATAGCTTTTTATATATATTTTTGTATTCATTTTTGTCTCAAAAACATATTTTGGTAAGTAATTATTTGTTTATAAAATTTAACTTTTAAGAAATTTCAATATGCCTCCACCCTTAAGTATATCACTTATCACTTGACCACCACATAAATGACACCGTGTTGTATGTTCAAAAAAAATAATAAAAACATAATTGGCAGCATCATCCCATATCTTAAAAAAATATCCAACACGGCCGCGTAACCGGAGATTCCAGCGTCGCGTCGTTGAAAACCTGACTCAAAGAAGCCAAAAGCCAAGTCCACACAGCTAAAATAAATCGTTCCTAGATATGACGCTTCGCGGCAGCACCACACGGTGCACGAAACTGAACGGCAATCCGATAGTCGACCGGGTACACTTTTTAACACAGGATTGCGTATCTTCCCAAATATTCAATCAACGGTAAAAGTCTCAACACACTACACTTACTTTACATTAAGTTAGGTTTTACACATTGCCACAAAACACAAATATAGAGAAATACGTGTTCCGTAATGATCAGACAGAAATTCCATTGACGTTGATGACAAGGACAGGGGCGACCATCTTGGGTGGCGTGTGGCGGAAAATTGAAACCTGATCTATTGCGCGATATTTGAAGTTATTATACGCAGAATGACAAATTGATGCGTTAACTGAATAGTGATGAAAGAAATAATTAAATAAAATTTAAGTTTATTTTAAAATTAACAATATACATCAGTTTACAAATACCCACATTTTATTAAAGTTTAAAGTTGGTAATTTTGAATTAGAAAGAAAAATAGATGTTAAGATTGCATATCTCAGACATCTCTCATTACTTTCTTCAAGAATAAACACATCGACTAATATATTATTTGAGGTCAATTTAGTTCTCAAGAATTGCTTTATTTTAAAGATATTTAGATATAGATACTTACCAATAATTAAAAGTAGCACTTTAGGTATGGAAGCAAATTTTAAATTAAAAAAAAAATTAAACATAATCAAACCTTTTTCTTAAATTAAACCTATCTTTTCATGGTTAATAAATTAATTAATAATGACTAGATATAACCCAAATAGATATATACAAATCAATATGCATTTTTTTTTCTGACAGAAATCAATGAAAGCAAAATATTAATTCTTACAAAAAAAAATGTATAAATGTATAAAATTATGTATAAATTCAATTTTAAAAGTTTGCACTATCTCCAAATGCCTATACATGGTGGGCTAGTAGGGTTGTCTCCGGTAAGTATGGAACATGAAACATAATAAAACAGATCAAGCCCGTTTTATTCTTAAGAAGAAAAGAGTTTTTATCACTGTCCTGTGTTAGTTTTCAAACTGGTTTCTAACCTTTTTAATTTTCAAACTTTTGTACTAACCAGATTCACAGTATCAAGGTCTGTCAAGTGAGATGTTTAGTGAACTTAAACTGTGCAACCATAATTTTTGACGATTTTGTTCTTTAAATGAACTTAGAGCTTCTTCATTAACTGAATAAAGATATTCTCTCTCAATTTGAGCACCATCATTGAATACACAGGCACACTTTGGGACTGGGTCGCAAATAGGACTTTTTTTTCATTAGGAGCCTTTGAGTCATTATGCTCATTTTGGATTTCAATTCAAAACATCTATAATTTCTGTGACTATCTGGGCAATTACTGACGTGCATAAAGAATATTTGCACAAATATCTTAATCTAGATAAAGACCAGGAAAGGGAAATACCGGAATTTTTTTTTGATCGGTGAAATATGGAGGTCCAAAAATTAAAATTGAATAGTAAGAATTGAGAACTGTCATATAGATATGTCCAAAATAGGATTGAATCTATAATTATACCTTGAAAAATGATAATACATCAAAATAGATCTCAACATTATTACAAAACCCTTACTTATGTTGAAAAATTTACCTGTCCTCGGCTCTGTGTTGCTCAGCAACGATTTGATGTTTTCACACTTATAAAATAATTCATCAACCCATGATACCGGAAGTTTCACAAAAAAACTACAAAACGCTATAAAATTATTTATTTTATATTTATGCGGCAATGTGCACGACGGAATAATAAATGAGATTGGTCTCGAACGTCAAAATCGGTAGAGGTGGGTACTTAATAGCGATATTAGTTGTGTATGTACATATGTTAAACTGTTTTATTGTGATACCTATATAGTACCGAAATAATGCGCATGCTCCTATGGTTTAATTAATAAAAAAAGTTTTTTTGTGTTTTGGCGTTTGTTTTGCGTTTGTTTTGGCGAGATCTACCCACCCTTACATTTTGGCACACTAGTTTCGGAACACCCTGTATGCAGAGGGTATATGAGGGAAACCTAGATAAACTGTGAACATCCAGGGGTCATATAGGCGTTAGGTGTGGTGAGAAACCAAATAAATTAATATTAGCACCAATCATATAACTTAGCTTGTTATTGCTATAGATGCAAAATTGTCTTTAATATTATACTTGTTATTCGAAATTTTTTTATTGTCATAATTATAAGAATAAGTAAACTAATATTATTACTAATATTAAAATTTTTAAACATATTCAGGCCTGGTATAAACGTAATGGGCCTTCCACCGCTGATACCCTTTCTTAATAATTCTATTTCAAATTTTGAATTATGCCCCTAAAAATTCGTATAGCCGAAATACTAAACTAAATAAAAAAACTGGTTTAAAAGGCCGCGGTGCATGTAAGCCGCCGCGGCCAAAAAAAGTGCAAAAAAGTCAGAAACACGATTTTTCTGAGATGAAAAAAATGTTAATGCCGAAACGATGCATAACGAAAATATGAATTTAAGAAATATGAGGGGTTTAAATTAAGAAGATTTACGGGGTTTTGTTTCTTGATGAGGTGTTTTGGGACTTAAGGCGCTCTCTCAGCTCAGTTGCCATGCTATTTTTTCATTAAGAAAATGAACATTTACGTCTTCGGCTGTTATTTTTAGAACTGTGTGTTTGTGTTGAGTTTATTTTAAATCGACTTAAGAATTGAGAAAAAGATATGTTTTAACTGTTAATTTAATACAAAACAAGAATTTAAAGGTAATTACTTTTCAAACTCCTTTTTACAATTTTGTATGCTTTCTAAAAATAGTACAAATATCCATCACCCTTCTGTTTAAAATAAAGCAGGTAAAACCCCGTTTTTACGACATTCACACATAAATCTCAAGACGATGTTTGTTTTTATATCTTTACAAGTCTTAAAATTCCACTTTTATGTTATCCACCCCCTCATTTACGAGATGTTTTGAAAATAGCGTAAAGTCTCTAATAAAATCAGATTTATTTAGGAGCCAGTTCTTTCGCCCCCTGGGAATACCGCTTTTTTATCGGGTTTTGACTTTTTTAACATTACTTCCTCTTAAAGGGATAAAAACGAGTTGGTGGGAATCATTTTAGCTTTGGCGTTAGGTGTTGAGGTGTTTAAAATCAGAAGTTTTGTAAAAAAAAGTGTTACGATTTTGATGGTATTATATTATTTACTTGATACGTGATAATTTTTAATAACATTTTCTTCAAAAATCAATATTTTTTAGTAATAAAAATCTGATAAATCCTTATACCGGGTGGTGCGTCGCCGAGCGGAATATAGAAAATCCTATGTAAATTTTAAGGGGGTCAATTATTAGCTTCCCTGTACATTTTACAGAAAAAATGTAAGATAACTTTTTGAAGAGACCAATCTGGTCAAAATTATTCAATTAAATGTAATTGCAAAATTAGCAAATTTTCGGTTCAGATACTTCAGTAGTTCAGTACGTTCCAAGCGGGCACCAGTAAAATGAATATTGTCACTGACGTGAGGAAAAGCGTCAATAAATCAGTGACAGTCAATATTTGAAAACAAGTATGAATTATTCAGTCGTCGAAAAAATAGCCATAATTAAGTGGCATTATGCGGGAAACAGTTTTAGAGCAGTATCTGAAATGTTTTCAGTTTATTTCCCCACTAAGCCCATTCCGTCCATTTCAACTATTAAACGTTATTATTGTCAATAAGTTCGAGTCCAAAGGTACCGTAATAAATAATTGTAAATGTTCAACTCATGATATCGAAAATAGAGCCGAAAAAAGAGTATTGAAGAGAGTAAGAGGAAACGGTATTGCGCACTTTAAAAAACACAAATATTATTCGTATAAATTCGAAAAACATCAAGAGCTGCAGGAAGGAGATGAAGAGCGAAGAATGGCATTTTGTTTTGAATATGTTTGGTATATGTAAAAATTATAGAAAAAATCACACAATCACTATTAAAGTTAAACTACTTAGAGTATTTAAATTCACAATAATTTATATAAGTTACATCACAAGACTACCTGCTTTACTGACCTCTTAAAACTAACCTCCCAAGTGTTGAGAAAATCTGCAGTATGTTTTATAGGATTTGCATTTCTTAATAATCTTGAAATAGGATTATTTTTACTATAATATTTGAGGAAACTAATTCTAAAAGAATGGTGTATGTGTATAATTGACCCAGTCGGTCGTGTTTTAACCTTTTTAAGGTCTGATGATGCTCTTAGGAGTGAAATACGCTTTGACTAATAAATGAAAGTTTTTGAAACCGAGACTTTGTGTTGCGGTCTTTTGATTTATTTATACCAAGGTCTCTTTGAGAATATGGACGACTTCTTTCAATAATTCTAAAAGAGTTTGCCTACCTTTCCAGGGTACAAAATATTGTAATATCTTGTTATAATTACCCTATATTTTTATTTGAATACTTCTAAATTTAAAATCTATTATACTTCAATGTAATTCATAAACTTCTAATTTAGATTGAGCAGATATATAAACATAAACCAAAACAATAAAAAGCTTATTATTTTTTACTTCAACGCATGCCTGCTCAACAGTGCTACTATTAACATCTAATAGCTTTGATTAAAATATTTTGACTGCAATAATCACGCCTCTACCTAATTTTTTCTTGTATACACTACAATTTAACAAACCTATATCAGCATTCTCAAAGTCTTTATTTAACCACGTTTCGCTTAATAATATTATATCATTGCTACTTGAGCATAAAGCCTTTGATATATTATGTTATTTAATTAAAAGTTTGGAAACAATCAAGGACTTGACCCATTTTTAAGTTAATAAACTAGAAGAATATAGTTGAAAAGTATCGACCAATGCTCATATTATCCAACATTTGCAAAGATTTATAACAATTTTGTTAAATCAACAAGAGTTCTTCGGGTACAGATCAAGATATACAAGCCATACATCATTTAAAGCATGCACATGATAAATTGCAAATAATTACTAGATCTAATCTACAAAGGTTTTGTAAGAGCTTTTAAGCATGGACCATGAACTTCGTTAAAAGAAAAAAAGCAACAATCGTATAGAGTCGGAAAACTTAAATAATATCTAATAAACTCGGACAACAAATCAAAATGTATGTGGTCTATTTGCGAGAAAATAATTAACAGTATGGGAGACAATATTGTTAAATTAGAGGGTGAATCAGAAGAAATTGCAAATATGTATAATAAATTTTTAATTTCTGTTATTCCAGATCTACTAAGTTCTCTAACTAAAATTCCATTTAATTCTTTAATTGAAGAAAATTCTAGATCAATGTTTTTAAGTCCCGTTACATTAGAAGAAATTAGTGACATAGCGCATAGGTTAAAAAATAAAAATAGCAGTGGAATAGATGAAATCCCTACAAGTATTATTAAAATAGGGACTCCTGAAATCAATAATATCCTGTGCTATGTCATTAACAATTTTTTAAATATTCCAATAAATCCATGCTAAAATGCCCAAATAAATCCATGCTTTAAAAAAGGAGATTCTGATAATTTTAATAATTATAGGCCTATAAGCCTATGAGCACAAGATTATTTTTTTTACTTCCAATAACCTGTTTAGTGAAAATCAACACGGTTTCTTAAAAGACAAATAAACACAAACCGCTATATTTGCATTCATTAAAAACATTATAGAACATTTGGAAAATGGTGAAGTTGGTCTTTGGAATGCTTTTAGATCTAACCAAAGCGTAAGTACGTAAGGACGTATTAATAAAAAATTAGAGAAATATGGCATAAGGGGAAATGTAATAGAGTGGTTTAGGTCCTACATTAATAACAGAAAACAAATAGTAAAAATATCAAAGAATGGGAAAATAGGTTATTCAAAATGTGTATCTAATGATATAGGAATTGCACAAGGCAGCATACTTGGTCCGGTATTATTCATAATATTTATTAATGATCTTGGTCTCCTAATAAATTCACCTAGCCAGAAGATTGTTAAATATGCTGATGACACTAACATTATTATTACTGGTAAATCATTAAAAGAGTTATTAAATAAAACAGAAGAATTCTTTGACATGATCACATATTGCTTTAATACAAATAGGTTAATTTTAAACAAAGAAAAAACAAATATTTTAATGTTTCGAACAAAACAATGTAACATACAAAAGCCTTTGCAAATGGAATTTGGCAATAATGATTTAAATGTAAACGAAAATGCCATGATGTTAGGTTTATATATAAATGAACGCCTTAACTGGTCATACCATATAAACCAGCTAATAAAAAAGCTAAATTCTTATATTCTTAATTATAGTTGGAAAATACATGAATGAATGAACCTTAAGAATTCTGTACTTCGCTTACTTTGAATCTATTGTTAAATATAGTATAATTTTTTGGGGAAACGATAGCGTGTTACAAAATGTGTTTATTGTTTAAAAAAGGTTAATAAGAATTTGAAAAAAAAAAGGGTTTTTTTTCAAAGTTGTAGGTTAGTCTTTAGAGATTTGGGTATTATGACCATATACGTCTTATATATATTTGAATGTTTAATGTTTCTTTTCAAAAACAAACATCTTTTCCAATCAAAAACGGAGCATAAATATAACACAAGGACATTAAACTTTAGGTATCTAGTTCCTAAACTTTCACTAACAGAAAAATCTCCACATTATGCATGTATAAAACTATTTCACTCCCTACCAGAACACATGAAAAAATTGTATCAGTTGGAAAGTTTAAGACTGCAGTTGAGGATTTGTTAGTAAAGCTAGCTCTTTAAGAGACTATTGTGCTCAATCCTAATGCATGCATCCACAAAATTCGGAGTTGTTTTCAGATTCTTACACGATATACCGATCACATGTAAAGGTGGATCTTTTGAGGGTATCATGTGGTGGTGCAGTTCTGCTGGGCCTGTCAACCAAGTTCTGCTCTCAGCGCGTAAATTTATAAGATGTAACTTGCATGACACCAATTATTAATGTAGTAGGTTGTAATTTTAATGTTCAATATTTTACCATGTTCTACAGTCAGTTCTTCACCCACAGTCAGCAATACAGATGTGTTTACCTTTTTAGAATCCTTATCTTCACTCAATCCCATACTTAGTGAGCACATAACTATTCTAGGTCTTTTTAAAATCTTCACGTATGGAACTATTTATCGACCTACGGGAAAATACCAGAGTCTTTTGAATTTCTGTAACTGGTCTTCGATAGTAGGTTCTTCTCATTTTTCAGATGCTTGCTGTGTCCTTTGTGATATGCTTCAAGGCATTTTTATTTTAATTACAGCCCTTAAGCAATAAAGACGATGACGTTTTCCTCCTTGATTTACTGAGGATATAATAAATAATATTATTTAGAAGAAAAAAACCTTTAGAAGCTTTAAATCCCATAACACTCATTTTTATTATTCAAGATACCTCTTTACGTTGCAGGATAAAGTATCAAGTGGATTTAGCTTATTGAGATCACCAGCATGCAGAGAAATATATACATACTGATCCCTCAATCTTTTGGTCCTGTACTCATAGTAAAAAGGGTATGGATTCCTGCACTTATGAAGTAGTCACTTGGTTCATATGAAGGCCCGCTAGAAATTATATTAGTATTTGCCCATTTCCTTAAAAATGTGTAAAGGGAGTCTATACTATCACATCAACAGAACACTTATCTGCCATGTGACTCTGACTATGTTCACATTTGTCCTATTATCACCACAAAAGACATTATTAGTGCTAGTAGATCTAATAATACATACTGGCACATTTCCTAAAGGTAGGAGACCGCAGGAGTATGTCCTGTATTTAAAAGGGGTGATTTCAGTTTCATTGAAAACTATCGACTCTCCTATCTCGATCCTATGCAATTTCCTCAAATTAGTTAAAACCATTTTCTATCGTGATATATTTTTTTTAGTTCGTTCAAAAGCCGAGTTTTCGCAGGTCGAGCCTGTATTAAATCTTTGTTATTTTCTTGGCAGTTGTGTGCAACTATTAAGGAAAGATGCCAACTAAATAATAAATAAACAAATTGATGGGTACGTATGGATTTTCAGAGATTCTTATAAAGTTTCTGGTTTCCTACTTGATAAACTGAAAACAATTTATAGAGATTGAGAGACTTAGGTCTGTTAGTACCCCAAGTTTCTAACTTTGGACCACTACTTTTATTTATTTTATATATCATAAATTATCCTATGCAGATAAGAAGATTGAAGATTTTCTGGAAAATTACCACTCTCGAAGTCTGGTTCCGTCTTGTAGCATAATATCAACTTGAGTAAGTAGTGTGATTTAATTAGTCTTAGTTTAAATATATCCAAATGCTTTGTTATATCATACTATATAAATAAAAATCCATTGACTAAAAATATTTGACTATCAAGTGTTTCCCTAATAAAAAAATCAAAAATTTCTGATCTAGGTATAAAATTTGACAGGAAACTTACTCTAGAGCCTCACTATTTAATAACCCTTCAACGACTTAAATACTTTTCTACACTTTTGTCGAGTCAAAACCTGAGTATGGCTCTTTAATTTAGAATCTCCACTATATTTGGCATGTAAAGACTCTTGAAGCTAGTTTAGAGGCATTTTTTTGGATATTTCGCATATCGAGACGATGGTGTTTATCCAGAAAGAGGTTTACGGTTATCTAGATTTAAAGGAGTGCCCTTAGCTAAACGTCAAATGTTACACTCAATCAGTTTTCTATGGAATTTTCTTATTAACAACCGAATTGAGAGCCTCTTTCTTCTGGAACAACTATCTTTTCATAGACCCCGATTGCAAAGCAAGGTATAAGTCTATTTTGGCCCCCGACCACGCTCAAATATTATGATGCATGATCCCATTTTCATATTAAAAATTATAATCTCATCTCTAATGAAGGTGACATAAACAATTGTAGTTTATCGCAACTTAAAACGTAAATATATGTGCAAATTCGTCTATATTTATCATATAATTGTTATGTTCTGTGCGCTGGCAGAGGGCTTGAATATGTTTGGAAATTGAAAATGATCAGTGTGTATTTAGTTTTAATTTTTAGTTATTAAGTTATTTTTATTATTATATTTTATCCTATCTAATATATATATTTATTTAAATTTTATCTTTAAGATACATTCCTATACATTTTTTTTATGCAATTGTACATTACTTTGATTTTCCTATATCTGGACTTTAACCTGTTGAAAAATAAATGCTTAATATAATTATTATTAAAAAATATATAAATACATTAATATTAAGACTGATACTTACATAGTCAAATATCAGCTCGCATACTTTTTCTCCATTCCCCATGGTCAATTTCTGCTACATCATCATCTAGTCTAATTTAAAATAATTTGCTACAAAAGATTCCTATTTGCGAAATCCCGAGAATACGATTCGATACTCGAAATTGGACGAACCATACGGTCACGTAGTGACCGTTTCGTCTTATTGGGGATACCCTAATAATATTTAAAATATAGGGTACTCGCTGGTACAAACCAAAAATTACACAAAATCGAATTTTTAAATTACAGTCCCAAAAATAATCAAAAGCACCACAAAACGAGAAATGCGAAAGTCCATTCATTCATTCGAGTCAGTGACATTTTTTTTTGGGCAATCTTTGTGAATGGAGATCCAAATTATAATTATAGTGTTTTTTTTGCTTCGGAGTCTTTTCATAACAAAATTGATTGCTTGAATATTAAATAAAGTCTTGGAGCATAAGGCTAAATATTTGAAAAAAAAATCGTCAGTGTAAGATACAGGATCCAACATTAAAATCTGGATAATACTAAGGTCTAAAGAGTGTATTAACGTAAGGTTTTTAAATGCCTCCAGAAATGTTATACCAGCATTACACCATTTTGCCATAGCTTAGCCGGTCCTATACTTGTAATGGACCCTATATTTATAATAATAAAAATTGGAGGTTTTTATTCAAACCTAGTCTTATGTTTTAAAGAATTTGTTTGTGTAACTCATTTTGTAGATAATTCCAGTTTTTCCTGCGTGTCCCAACTATTAAACATTCAAACATCTTTCTTTCTAAGTTTATTAGTTGTTATAATAAAAAGTTTTATTGATAATGATTCATATTGCTTTATAGTTAATTGATTATTAAAGAATAGTTGATTATAGTAAAATAATAGCGATCTGAGTTGACTTAGGTTTAATTACTATTCAGAATATCAAATAATCATTAAATTAACGTTAATATAGTTAGAAAAAACATCACCAACAACTGAAATTATATTCAAAAACATTAACAAAAAGTCATTATTAAGATCCATTTGCTAGATGTACTTGGTGGTTAAGACTGATACGTTTCTATCTCGAGGTTTTCTTTGGTTATGTTTCTTTACTATTATATTGCTCATTTCACTAAAAACTATACCAATTTAAAATCCTACCTTATACTAAAATATCCACTAGATAGGTATACTACTTGTAGTTTATTATTAAGTTTTCTAGACTTTGTTTTTCGTTTATTTTATTCTTGCGACCTTCAGCACCTTGAATCATTTAAATTTAATTTGCACTGGTTGTTCTTTATCGTTTATTTATTTTCTTTTTATTAAGTTTTTATCCTGTGTTTGAGTGCCTTCTGTTTTTTCTTTTTAATTAATATTTCAAGTATTTTTTTATTTTATTTAAACAATTATTGTTATCACATTTTATGACTGATTTCTATAAGCAAAATTTTATATAATTTATTCCTTTCATGTGTGTTTCCGTACTTCATATATACACATTTTTACCACTTTAAGCAAAATAAAATTACTTACTTGGTTTGGTAAGTGGCTTAGTACTTTAGGTATTGTTGATCTTTTCGAGAAGTATTCTCTGTATGCTAGATTTTTTTGCCCTTAATTATTATTTTTAATTATGACGGTATTAATTAGTTCAGTCGAAAATCAGCAAGTATAATTTAATATAGTATATAGCGTATTTTGGCTAGTACAGGGTGATTTATTCAAGGATGGCAAGGTAGCATTTCTCAGCAATCAGTAATTCAAGAACTTTGGGAAAAATATCCTGTGATAAAAGTGGTCAAAAGAAATTGCTGAAAATAGTTTTTAAGTTTCTAGCACTGCCTTTAAGAAAAAAATTTTTGACAAGAAAATATTACTTAATAATAATTAATAATAAACAATAATTTCTCTATAAATCTACACCTTTTTAGTCTAATACTTATTGCTATAAAATATCAAATTAGAGCAGAAGAAGAGGAGGGGATTGGAAAAGTTAATTAATAAAAGTATTTTTAATTTGTCAATTAAAAGTAAATTACCGCTACCTGACATCGATTTCCGTGATCCCTGCTAAAGGACGTTATTTAAAAATGGTTCTTTTTTTGACAACTTAATCATCGAATAATTTTTTTGCCACTTTTATTAACCGAATTTCCTACCAAACCTTCCGGATTATTCATTGTTGATATATGATTTGTCGCCACCCTTAATAAAATAGCCTGTGTGTTTGGGCTTTACTAAATGTGGTTTTTTCTCATTACATATTTCAAGTATTCCTTAGTAGCATATTAGCAAAGTATTCCTTAGAAGCATAATTCCTTCTTCCAATTTATGCTGTCGAATACATATAGCATAAAATTATTGCGTCGTATTTCATATGGTTTCTCATTTATGTCAGGTATAGATTCGCTATCTTGTAACCTTAATTTATTCTTGTTCCTTTTTACTACTGATTTCATTTCTTTAAGGAAGAAGAAACGTCTAGCTGCCAAAAGAAAAAAGTTACAGATTACCATATTCGACTTAATTTAATTTAATAAAAGAGGCAAATATGAGTGCATCCCGTTTATAAGTCGAGATAACCGTTTCACAGTAACACCTTGGTAAGGAGTTACGTGTAATGCATCTTTGAAATTACTACTCCGGAAATATATGCAATACAATAGTTCAAAAACGTGCGGGAGGGAGAAAAGTATTAATATTAGAAGCGTATAAAATTATTGTTTAAGTTATTAAAAAGAAATATATTTTTTTTGAATGGTAGATTTATAGTTAGTTGATATATTCCAAACTATCAGAATCCTTAACCAAAAAATAAATCAATAAATACAAATGTTCTTTGATAGATTCTGGCAAACTATTCCATATTTATGCAGCAACAAAGCTAAATGAACGTTAAAAACTGCTGTACTGATTTGAGGTGTTCTAAAATTAAGACAATTAAGACAATTAAACTTAGTTTATTACTACAAAGCCAGATGAATAAGTTATTGAGTTTAACGTTTACACCCCCGCACTACCTCCACCATATCATTGATATGTATAATAAAAATAGCAAGGAGCTAAAGACAGTTCCCTGCGGCACACCATGCTTTACATTAACACTTTTAGATGAACTATTTTTATACATGACTCGCTAAACTCTACCACTTAGATAAGATTGAAACCACTTCAATACATTATGTTCAACTTACGGTTTCAAACGCTCTCTGAAAATCCAAAAACACAGCAAGTACTAAATTATCAGAGTCAAGAGAAAATTATCAACTTTATTAATAATGACAGACTCACATGAATGATTCTCACGGAACCCCGATTGGTTAGGTACAACTATTTTATTTATATTACAGTGTTCGAGTAGCTGTTCCTTAACGCATACTTCAAGGAGCTTCTCATAAATAGGTACGGTGTTAATTGGCCGAAATTCATTACGCAATTTAGTGTTTTGCACTTTTGGAACGGGAACAACAGTAGAATGTTTCCAGGATTGCGGAAAAATCCTAGTACTTAAGGATGTATTGATAATATCCAAAAGACGATCACCTACAACATAAGCAACATCGCAAAGAACCTACTTAGAAATGCCACTCTCCCCACCACCAACGTTTTTTGGATTTTTAAGTATTTTAGTCATAGAAACTTTATTAAATTGTGTCAAGGTACTCTGGACTGTTGGTAGTGCAATGAAATATGTTTGCCCATTTGCTGCTGGTGAAATATCTTCAAGAATAATGTCAATATTATTCAAGAAATAATTATTAAGTCTAGGTGCAATATCTTCCTCCTGTGTAATGGTTTTATTTTCAAACTTTATCATCTTGGCATCAATCAAAATTTGGCATCTTATTTCTGAGGCGAATGATACAATACAGAGCACATATATTTACCTCCACCCATAGATAGCTCAAAAGACAACAACCAGATATAATCATCAATGGACAATACAGACCTTATATCTAATATCGTTTCTAATAAGGACCAAGAGCCCGCCTGTTCTACTGTTGTTACTAGTGCATTGCTCCAAATTGTACCCATCAATAATTAACTCACATGGTTCAAGAGCCGGCGTTATTAAGTCTCACTCAAAGCAAGATCTCAGGCCTTCAATCATTTACCAGTAAAATAATGTTATCTTTGTTGTTTAGATAACCTTGGCAATTAAGATAAACAATTTTGGTGTTAAGTGCAATATTTAGATCTAATTGCTACTTGATATATTTATCCCTTTGTCACTCTTCAATTCGCTTATAGGAACCACAACTAGTTACATCCCATGAAACGTGATTGACGCTTAGCCTAAGATCATACTTTTCATTAGATACTACACAATTGATACACTTAACGCTACTTACATTATATTCTTTAGCATCATGGGGTCGGCTACATTTTGCACACACTTTATTTTCTTTGCACTCTTTCAGCAAATGACCATACCGACAGCACTTAAAACACCTTCGAATACTATATTCATTGAAGACAGGACAACAGTTCCAGCCAATGTTCATCTTCTCTTTTTTAATAAACACTGCGTACGTGGTAGCATCAACTTCCAACATCATATTAAACTTTTTGCTTACGACTTTAGTTTTTCTCTCAATTTGAATTTTTCGGTTTGGAGATTCTGGAAAATTATTTTGACTCTTTTCTTTCTGACTACTTTACTTACAGTTGATTCTACTATCAACTTCAAAATCAGCGTGAAAACTGTCGAAATTTAGTGGCGACAAGAGCTGACGACAGAAACATTGAGTGCAAAATTTTTATAAAAGTTGAATGATAAAACAAAATTGTAGAACAAATTGAACTTTAAGAGTGAATTTGTGTGTTTGGTTAAAAAGCTTGATAATAGGTTGTAATTTATTTAAAGGTGTAAAGGCAAACTTGAAATAGCATTAGTCAGAAAAAAAATTAATTATAAAATTATTAATGCACTCTCCTATGTAACGAAACGTAAGGTCTATTAAAGTTTACTTGTATATTTTACTATGATGGATTATTATTGAGCTTATTAGTGATATAGATATCTTCAAGAAAATCCAGTCGATTGTAATTTTTAGAAGTAACTTGTTGAAGGCTTTTAGAATTAGACTTAGTACTGAAATTATGGTTACCAGATCTT
This sequence comes from Anthonomus grandis grandis, assembly GCF_022605725.1. Classification (NCBI taxonomy): domain Eukaryota; kingdom Metazoa; phylum Arthropoda; class Insecta; order Coleoptera; family Curculionidae; genus Anthonomus; species Anthonomus grandis. The sequence continues at coordinate 8,898,588 of NC_065554.1, read as the reverse complement.
GGTAACATGATACCAAATGCAAAAAAAGGTTTACTTAAGTGCTTAGCTTTGCGTGTTTTTAAGAAGCTACAAGTACGTCCCACGTATGAATAGTTACACGAATCAAACTGTCGCCACTAAATACCACTTTTTGACAGTGTATCAATTCTATCCCTAGTATTAACCAAAGTCGAATTGTTTTTGGTTTTATAAGAAATATGTAATTCTGACTGGCGTTTAATGAAGATATTGCTTTTAGATAGAGATCTTATCTTTTTTAACGTCAGGCAAAATTTGTTTTTTAAAATTAACAACCTGTCTCAAAGAATTTAAAAAGTATTTTCCTTTTCGATTCTGTATATTTTGGTTTTTATTGTTAAGATTGTTTACTTATATTCATACTTATTAATATAGTTCGGATTGTTCCCCATGTTTGATTATGTTACTTGGTGGCCTATGGACTAGACGCGCGCCTATGAATCTAAAGGTTGGAACGATCCAGTTCCCCACTGGTGATATTTTACATTTTTACTTTTTTATTTTTTAAGCATACATTTTTATCTATGGTGGGAATTGTGAACTTAACCTAGCGTTTCTTTTGTTGTTAGTTGTAATGTGATCGGTGTAGGTCTAGGTAATGAGTTTTATCATAATTTATAAGCGTTCTTTTTGTGAAAAATATCTTAATGTATTTTTTAGGCCTGATGATGCTCCGATAAGAGCGAAACACGTGTAGCTTTGAAAAAATTATATGGATTTGATGAGACCGTGACTTTGTGTTCTTACCTTTGTTTTGTTTTCGTTTGGTCTCTTGGAGAAAAATGGATGATACGTTTCTATTTTAAAATTAGCTAGTTTCATTTTATTGATTAATGTATTAATTATGTTGGGATCATGGTTGGTATTATAACCAATTTATTTGAGACTGTTTAGTTCGTTTTGAAAGTTAGGGGGAGGTAGACAAATGCTTAAAAGATAAGGTGGGGGTAGTTGGAATGATTTGAAATTATGTGGTCTGTTTGAGTAGGTTTCCGATATATTGAAAATTCTAAATTATTTGGTAGTTTATGTATAATAAAGTCTAAAAATTTAAATTATTATTATTTTTTATTTGTAGGTAAAAGAAATTTTAGGGTGAATTTGTTTAAGAAGTACTGGGTCCCAAAATATTACAATTTAAAAAACAGAGACACTCGTCAACGCATCTATACTAATTTAAAATTTCTTTGTTTTTGTCAGTTATTTTAACATTTGATTCTAAATGATCCATGAAAACATCCGCCAAGAATGGCAATAAGCAGTTGCCTATAGACAAGCCATGTGGCTGTTGGTAAAACTTAATACTGAAAAAAAAATCTTGGGAAAGGCAATGGTTAAGTAATGTTATTAAGAAAATAAGATTATTGCTATTAATTTTGTCCTTTAAGATGTTTTCAATAATATTTAAACTTTCAGATTTAGGTACTATGGTAAAAAGATTAGTTACATCAAAAAAAACTAACAGATAGCTATTAGGCAATTGCAAGTTTGTTAGTTTACTTACAAGGTCAGTAGAATTTTTAACACCAAATTTAGGGCGGAAAGCTGGTAAATTAGTTATTAATTTAAAAATGAAGTTGAATAAAAAGGAAATTGGAGTGTTGGTAAAACTAACTATAGTCTTATTAGAACGTCGATTTTATGTAACCTGAGTAAACCGTGAAGACATGGGTTCTAGGGTTGCTGGATGTAAGGGTATATGGAGCATTGTGTTCTTCTAGAAATTGATGAGACTGTTTTATAAGACTGGAACTTTTCCTGACAAAGCTGTTAGAAGAACTGGAGTTTAATACATTAAAATTATTTCCAGTCAAAAGGTTTTAATTTTGGAGATTTAAAGCGCTTTTTCCATCATGACTAAGCAATTGTCTTTATCTGCTTTAGAGATAATTAGATTATGATTTTTTATTTTGCTAATAATAGATTTTAGGACCTTGTTTAAAGAATTTAGGTGAGATTTTGATTCTGGACCAATTTGTCGCCACTATATTTCGACAGTTTTGACGCTGATTTTGAAGTTGACAGGATAGGATAACTCTAATCTATTTTATCGTTGTATGTCCTCCTGAATTTCATGTGTGTTGTATGTAATCTTAAATATTTTTAAAAATCATTTTAATTTGTGAAATTGTTTTTCTTACTACATGGAACACCTGTGCGTAGCTGACAACTGAGTACATTTTATTCCTCTATCTTTAGGTTTAACTTTAATATTACTACATTAAATATTTAAAAAAAATCACATTTTTTTCTAGTTTGATTATTCCCTAGTATAGTATGAGGGCAGACAGGTATGAGGGCACATTGTCCGATCTGATAGAGACTAAGTATTATGGAACAATGCTTAGGCTTCTAACTATAACCTCCAGTACTGCTGTGGATACCATTGGAGGTTAAAGTTGATCTAGAACCTTTTTATCATGTGGTAGAAGGTACTGCTAAAAACCCATCCGATCTTCCCAAGAATTATATAACTAGAAAATATCACTTTGTGAGGAATTTAGCTAGAAAAATACATAGCAAAAGTCACAGGAAAATGGAAAAGTGGCCCAGTCACTCAAATCAAATGGTACACAGATGGTTCCAAAACCGAAAGAGGCACAGGAAAGGCCTTTCCAGTCTGGCACCAAATACTCAGAGTCGCTCGGTAAACACACTTTTTTTATAGCATGTCTTTTAAGCAGAAAACACGCTATTAAAAGATGCGCTAAATTAATTCTGGACAAATGCTACCTCAAGGAGGATATCGCAATTTTCACCGATAGTCAAGCGGCCATAGCAGCACTGAGCTCACATTTCACGAGTTCTAGAATGGGAAGAGACTGTTCAGGAAAACTGAATGAGCTAGGAAAGAAACATGAAGTTACAATATTTTGAGTACCTGGGCAAACAGGCATGCAGGATAATGAAGAAGCCATTATTTCAGCAAGACAGGGTTCCACCTGTCAGTTTGTGGAATCGAAATCTTTCTGAGGAATAGGCAAGAGCACTTATCTATATGAGCTTTCAAAAATGGAACTGAGAAAACGCCTCTGGGACGATCACCCGGGTTTGAGGCAATGTAAAATGTTCCTTGGAACCATCGACCTACAACCCTACCGCCCCATGCGAGTTATAAGATTCAACCATTGGATAGGGGATTTTTTATTTCCTTTAAAAAGAGCTTTTTCAAATAAATGTTTTAAATGGATGGTTACCAACCCTGGACGTGCTATTACATTCAAAGAAATGGCGGGTTTTTTCTTCCAAGGCAGCTACTATCCAAATTTGTGAAAAATCTTTTAGCTGCACAGGAATATATCTATATAATCCCGACGTTTACAGTGATGCAGACTTTGCGCCATTGGAGGCAAGATGTAAAGCTTTAGTAAGTTTAACTAAAACTAAGCTACGCATTCTCACCGATTTTTTAACGGGGTATTGTCACCTTTGAGAACACTGCAGAAAATTAAAACTAGAAGAGACAAATAAATGCAATATGATAACCGTTGCCGGAAATCGTGGTATACATCTTGGTAGCTATGAAGTTTTACAAGGAATCATCCCATCACTAAGTCTTTATTAAATCAGTAAGATTGTACGAAATTATTCGACTTGAGACTCACATCAAGTAGTAATTAAAACGGAACACAATATATCTTATAGGTCGCAGTGTTACTTTACCCTTATTTCAACCTAATCTAATCTAATACCTTCTGTTGCTAGGTAAGCTAATGACCTTGTAAATGACCCAAATAGTTTTAACAGCTTCTCCGATCATGCCTCATGGCCTTCTTTGTCAACTACATCCTCAATTGGCAGTAGTGCGTTGACTATGGGTGTCGTAACGATCTAAGGTAGCCTTTTTTTCAAGGATTGGATAGCCAGATACTACATGATATTTTGTGGTCTAAATACTCCTGGTTAATAGATTCTCATAAACTACTAACACCCTAAAGGTTTTTTTTCTATTTATGATTTTATAGATTTTATTATTCCATTACCAACATTTTAGCAATGTTCTCTTGAAATAGATGCACATAAAGAATATTAATTATACAATTTTTACTTGACTCAATTAAAGCTCTTTAAAATCAGAAACTTGAAGAAATGGAAATAAATGTGTTAAAAAACGCAAATTATTATCCTTCAATAATCTCTTATTTATGGTCATGAAATAATTCTTCTGATAAGTAAGAACTGCAAGTGTAATTAATTATTGTGTAATCATACGATAAAAATAAAATTAATTAACAACTAATCAATTAGAAAATTAATTAAATTATGTCTAAAAAATTATAGCATATCAATTTAGACAATTTTAAAGCCATTCGTCATCATTCAACAAATAAATCTATTTTTCAATAGGTAAAAATACTGGTTTTAATATGCTCTTGTTTATTAAAAAAACTGGTTTTATAATGAAAATATTATACATGTATCTCTAAAGTTCCTAAACTAGTTTACTTAAAAGTATCTACTATCACTAATAAAAATCAAAAAATGAATAATATTTCTAAGCTATCGGGCCAACCCATTTTAAATTTAAAATCAAGCGGACGGTAAGTTTCTAAATTTAGAGATCGGCGGACTAATAATTAGAAATTAAGATATATTGGCCTGATTCATTAAAAAATTAATAAATAATATATGTAAAATAATAATAATAAAATATGTAAAATAATTAATAAATAATAATGTAAGAATAACATTGAAATTATCTTACTCAATATTAAATAATCAATACTCAAATATTTATTTCCGTAGACTCATACAAATAAGTATCGGATAATGTCAAAAAATAAAACTATAAGACCTACACATACAACTTCTAAAAAGCCTTAAGAAAAACAATAAAAAATCTACAATTAACTAAAAACTAAGAATATAAAAGAACTACAGCTTTTAGCAAACAAACAAATACGAATTATTGGAGTAGAGACGAGACACTGCAATTTAAATATTCTGTTACCGTATAAAAGGAATTTTTAATCAAAATCAATTCTCATTTTTTTTTTATTTCGATGGGAAAATTATTGTATAATAATTTAATTGGTAAAAATAATAAGCTGTTTGCCACTTTGGTTAATTTATGTTTGGGTAAGTCCAAATTTAAGTTAACACTGAGTTCACAGTGGGTACCTTTAGACAAAGAATAGTCAGACAGGTTACGTTTTATATGCATGACCGAGTTAAAAATAAATAGGCAAGGAAATGGCATAATTTTCAAGTGTGGAAAGAGTGTTCGATAAGTGAATGTATAAGGCTTGAATAAAATAATTCTAATTATTTTTTTCTGGGCTGTAAGAACTTCACCACTTCTAGAACAGTTACCCCAACACATTATGCCATATGACAAAAATGACTGAACATAACCATAGTAATAAAGAAGTATCAGACCAATATCGATTTTATTACGAAACTGCCAGATCACATAGTCATAAATTGATAATTTCTTTAAAACCATATCTACATGTTAACTAAGATGTTCATCGATTAATATTCCCAAGAACTTGACCACTTTATTTTGTTCTATGGTTTTGTTATGCATTATAACAAGCAAGGTTTTATTCAAATCGGCAAGACTAAAAAATATAATTTCAGTTTCTGACTCATTAAGCACTAGGCTGTTCCTGCTACTGATACTCATCATTCGATCAACTATCCCGGTTGAACCTCTAGATAGTTCTTTTAAGTCACCACTCGACGTTGATATGACAACTGCTAAGGGCTTAGACGTAACTGAAACATTTCCATTCTTACTTAAATATAATTTTTTGATTTCTACCGATATTTTAAGGTTTTGTAAAAAAAAAATAATTAAATCCAGGCTCCAATCCCATCTCTAGATATGCGACCTGATGATATAGTAGATAGTAGAGGCCATAACAAGGAAAATACAGTTAAAGTTCAGTGTAATTCTCATCATTTTCGATCTTAAACTCTTCGGAAGACTCTTGACAAGTAGAAAGCAAATTACTTCGAATCATAGTAGATTGCTTTTGGCACTGCTTAGACTCCTATAACTAATTTTCACCAACTACCGAGACATCCAACTATCTTCACTCTGACCTAGATTTAATAAGAGAATTAGCTAGTTAGATTCTATACAAAAGGTAACAGACACCAATAGAATACTACGGTATAGATGCATGGGAATATACACTGGAGGCTCCAAGAATTACTTAAAGATTTTTAGAACCACTAAATGAACGAAATAAAAAATTAGTTCTTCAAACAGCCTTAAAGTATGAGATTTTCTATCCTAAAATCGATTAAGCCTATCCTGAAAGTGATGTGATCGTCTAATTACAGACTGCCACTATCGTTAAATTATGAGGCTACTCCTGAGAAGGCTGGATCTTTACATTTAGGCTTTATTTTACATTTTACATTCTCTTAGACGCCTTATCAAACTATAAATACGCAATGAATATAAGTTGTATATATCAAACACCGAAAGGAATATTTCTTTTGACCCATCTAGCTTTTGGAATTTGGATGACGTGGTAGTTAAAGACCCGCAAGACATAGTTGATGCTTTTGCATTGTTCTTTGGTGAGGCATTTATACAATCAAATTTCATTAACCATTCGTCGACGTCTGATAATGTGCTCCACTTTGACATTTCCAACGTTGATGCTTCCCAGATTATTTTACCTACATTTTCAACTTAATACTGTCAACAGAACAAATTCCCGAAATTTGGAAGACTCCTAAAATAATACCTATTTTAAAAGCTGGGGACTCTGATCAAATCGTTAACTACAGGCCAATCTCATTACTCTGTAACTTCTCAAAAATTTTCGACATTATCCTGAATCGGGCGCTATTTAGTCACGCAAAAGAACTCATCTCTGTAGACCAGCATGGATTTTTTAGCGGGCGATCTTGTGTTACTAACTTATCCTGTCTGTCTAGCCACATCTGTGAATCATTTGAAGTTAATACTCAAGTCGATGTTATTTATACCGACTTCCAAAAAGCCTTTGGTCGGATAGATCACTATATTTTGCTGCATAAATTAACTCAGTATGGTTTTTCAGGAAGATTATTTAATTTATTTCATTCCTACTTGATTGATAGATCTCAATATGTTGAATATGAATATTGGCTTTAAATCGAAACTTTTTAACGTAACGTCGGGTGTGCCACAGGGCTCGAACCTGGGTCCGCTCCTATTTAGTTTTTTTTATAAATGACTTGATTGAGTCACTCACTTGTCATAGGCTGGCTTTTGCCGATGATTTGAAGCTATGTTTAAATGTATATGGTTTGGAGGATTGTGTTTTTCTTCAGAACTGTCTAAATACATTGGAGGTATGGTGCGCTGTTAACAGGTTAGGCTTGAATGCGGCTAAATGTAGTGTGGTCAGTTACTCTAGATCAAAAACACCCTTAAATTTTAATTACTTTATTAATGATACTATTTTGAGTAGATTAGAGCAAATTACTGATCTTGGTATCACCTTTGACTCTGAATTTACATTCGTTCCACACTTCAACAACATAGTCAAGTCAGCCCTGAGAAGGCTTGGGTTCATAATTAGAAGCTCTCAGACTTTTACTTTGGAATCTACATTAAGACTGCTTTTCTGTTACTTTGTGAGATCAAAACTGGAGTTTGGGCTGCATTATATGAAACCCGCTCTATCAGAATCATGTTGGTCTCCTTGAATCTGTTCAGCGTATATTTGCTAAGTTTTTGGCCTTCAGGCAGGATGACATATATCCGGTAAGAGGCTTTGATCATCGGCAACTATTGGAATGCTTCAATCTACATCCATTACATCTCAGAAGATTGATCTTCTCTGTAAAATTCCTGCATGGGTTACTGAATGGATTCATTGATAGTCCTGTACTTCTTTCTGGTGTACATTTCATGGTGCCTAGGCTTAATGCTAGACATCCCCTAACATTATTTCTGCCAAGGCTTTATACTAACATCCTGTTGAAATCGCCACTATATACAATATGCGCTATATTTAATCGGATCTGTTACATGTGCGATATAAATTTCTCTCCGGTTCATGTGATTGTCGATATCTTGGTGGATCATTACTCTTGGGATTAGGACCCATGTGTTTAAGTTATAGTTAGTAGATATATTGTAGTTAATTTAATTTAATTTTGTTGAATATGTGATCATCTTGTTAAACTTTTATAATTGGGTTTTTATATCATATTAATAGTTATTTGTTCTAATTTTTTGGATAACTTTTGAGATTGTTTCTTTACTTTACTTTTTTTCTTTTCTTTTCATTCCTTTAGGTTTGTTTGTGTGTGTCTTTTTAACTATATTTTTCATTATTTTGCAACTGTTTCCTGTTATTGGGCAAGTTGCCTGTTGGAAATAAAGGCTTATTATTATTATTATTATTATTATTATTATTTTAGGCTTAATTTAGTTGAGTTTTCTATATAGAGCAATTAAGTTTGTATTGCAGTATATTACGTCATTTGATATAGGTTTAATACAAGTCTATAAATGTAACAGATACTATAAATTATTTGAATAAAATAGTTAAGAATTAGAGATACAGTATATTAAAGTTAATACTAAAAATTTATTGCTTATTTAATATGTAACACAAATTGTTATGCAAAAGAAAGATCAGATATTTTTGTATTCTTTTCTCGTTCAAGTATTTCTCGACACTTCCAAAATCTATGAGATATTAGGTTTGCTTAATTTAAAGATTACGTTTAGTTTCCTAGTTGTTGCTCTCAGCTTATTATATAAGTTTAGTGATGTAGAACTACTTCCTTGCAAGCCTAGGACTGGTAAAAGTTTGAGTGAGTTGACAATAAGTGATTGGTTTTATACATTTTCAATAAGCTTTAGGGAAAGAAAACTGTAAGCGAACAAAAAGTGGTCTGCAATAATCCTTAAATGGAGTATCCCCTATAATTTGAATAGCAATATTCCGCAGTATGTGCGTCTAGTGTTTCGGAGCCAAATGAAAATGTAAAAAATGCATAACAAATATATAGGGTGGATAAACAAAAATGAAACAGCGGTCATGTCGGGCTCGTAAAGATTTTAAAAAGAAAACGCTCGGATACGTCAATTTAGATTACCAGGGAGAAACATTTTCAGAGTATAATACCGCCCCGTCTGTCATCCCTTACCCAGAGTGGAACTAACTTCAAAAATTTTAAATGGAATAGTGGGTTGAGTTATACCCTGTTTGAAACGTCTTTCGATTCTTTTTACGGCTACACCTAGTTTAAAGACTATTATTTCAGCGGTTCTCAAACTATTGATTCCCAAACAGCACTGTACTGAAGATGTATTTTGTACGTACTCCACGATATAATGTACGTACACAGTACATACCACAAAAGACGTATTACGTACTATGGACGTATATAGGACGTCCACTTTCCGCAGGATTCTACGTCATTTGTACGTACTTTTAGGACATTTTACGTCATGTATTGGATATAATATGACGTATCTAGGCTGTTGACACGACTTCTTTTCTTATGTGGTAAAATATTTTCGGAAGAAAAATTAGCTCATTTAGAAAAACTGAAAATATATTGATTATAAAAACGAAACAAAAAGTAATCGCATCAGAAAATACAAAAAAAAACTTCCTTGTAGTGCTGCACCTTAAACTAATTTTTTGAAATAATCAAGTGAATATTATAATTATAATTCAATATAATTACAATACAATAATAATTCATTACTACTCAAATTACAAAATATGCTCTTTCCATGAATTGACCCTACCATGAATCGTAGTAGATCGTTCCTATCACTGAGTGAACAGTAAAACTAAATTCAAATGTAATAAGAAAATTTTATTTTACGCCAAATACTTTTTTTTACAAGTTACAAAGAGACAATCCATACCAATATTGGCAATAGCTAAGCCGACTGCAAGAAGAGCATTCGTTCTCGCATCTGCCGCTTGTCTTAAACACTGTCATTGTCAACAATGTAAACTTTGCTTTCTCATGTTGCCAACTACTTATTTGATAGACAGTGATGGCAACAAAAACTTTAGGTTGCTTTTGTGATCGATCTTGATAATGGTAATATATTATTATGATAAAATACTCCGTTATCTATAGTTTTTAGATATTTTAAAAATTTTAAACCTAATTACTTTTCTACTGGATCAACATGTAAATTAACTAAATTTATAGGGTAAGTTAGTCCTTTGGAAAGAAGGCAGCGCGATTTAAAAGTTGTTAAATTTATACCGAATTTGTTGCCTTTTTCTATTAAACTAAAGAAGCATGCAAATCGTGTTTTTCTATTTACCTCACTGAAATTAGAAATTTAAAGTAGAACCTAGTATTAAAAAAAATTATGTTTTTTTTATTCCTGTATAATTCATAGAAGCTAAAACGCTAGTCCGCGGAACGTATCTGATTTAATGTAAGTACTAACGATGTATCCAAAAGTACTTATTAAATACGTTAATTTTATAACAATGCACGTATGGACATCAGTATGACATAAAAATTACGTACCTAGGACGCATGATCCTGTTTGGGCTATTTTAACATTGAACACAGTTTTTTGGAAAACCTATATTAAATGTTGGGTTTTTGCAAAAACTGTATTTAATTGCAATTATTTGTTAAACTATTAAATATAACAATCATACATATACACTAGTCCAACAAATGCTGAAAATTGCCACCATTAAACTCCATGCAATAATACAGATTTTTTTCAAATCGACGCTAAGGAGGAAACAAATAAGAACGTCAAAATACAAAGAAACAATAAATAATAATGTCACAATAAATAATGAGGTCAGTTCAACTTGGTCAGAGTGAAACCGGATCATTGATTTTTAGTTTATCATGTTAAACAAAAAACAAAAGAGAATAAAGATAGTGGTTATTTTTTGCTAACAATCAAAATGCATTTCGAACAGAAGAAGTTTTCAATGAACGTGAAGAAAATAGAAACGTGCAAAGAAAGTATGTCATAGAAATAATCACAAAATTCAGGGAAACAGGATCGGTGGCCAATAAAAAAAGCAATATTGAGAAACCGGTAAGGAACGAAGTTGTAGAGGTTGTGGTTTTGGGACATGTTAATATGGATCCTACACTAAGCAATCGACAGTTAGCTTCTGTATCTGGGATCAATCGGAAAAGTATACAAGGGATTCTAGAAACTCATGATTTCCATCAACCTGGTACATGAAATAAATGAAGACGATGAGGATCGGCGCTTGGAGTTCTGTTAAATAACTAGTGAAAGAGCATAATTAAATAATTCCAATTAATTAAATATAAATAATTCCAATTATGTGTAACTGTACTGTAAATCGTCATAGTTGTCGTTATCCGTCGGACCACAATCCAGATATTTATAACGAAGCACATACTTAACTCCCCAAAAATTAAACGTTTGGTATGGCATTTACGTCGATCATATTATTGGACCATTTTTTATATCCGGTAATTTTGATAGGAATATGTACCTTAGGTTATTACAAGAAACTATCAATCCGGCAATAACGAACATTATTGAAAATGAAAATAACAATCAATATGTTGAAGGCGAGATGATATTTCAGCAGGATGGTGCGCTCCCTCATTCCGCAATAGCTGTCCGCAATTATTTAAATGAGAACTATCCTGGTCGCAGAATTGGACGGAGAGGCTCTGTTGAATGGCCCGCGCGGTCGCTTGATCTTGTATCTCTGGATTTTTTTGGAGGTCACCTAAATAGTAAAATCTATGCTACCCAACCAGCTTTAATAGAAGAATTGCGCGAAAGAATTACATTTGAATGCCAACAGATAACTCCTGATGTGCTACGAAATGTGCGACGTCGATTAAAACAAAATCTATATTATTGCATGGTGGTTAACGTTGGTCATTTTTAGTATTTGTTGAGTTAGTGGTTATGTATGATTGTTATAGATTATTAGCTTGACAAAGAAATGGGATTATCTTCCAAAAACTGTATTCAATGTTAAAATAGTCAATAGTTTGAGAACCGCTGAAGTAAAATCCTCTAAACTAGGTATAGCTGAGAAAATAGAGAGACTTTTCAGACAAGGTATAACTCGATCCATTATTCCACTTAAATTTTTTGAGGTTGAAATAAATAAATATTTCCTCCTGGAAATCTAAAAAGAAAACGCTCGAACAATCTTGATAATCTATGGCATTTAATTGAAAAAATCTATTATGAGTTTATGCTAACGATCTACCCAACTGTCATCTTTTATTGATGATTCCATCTTTTATTTCTATGCTGATGATACTACTTCCCTGATTTCAGATACAAAAGTCGGTCTTAGCACACACCAGTCAACTGTTGCTCGTAAAAATTGGGCTATTTTTAATGGATTGGATTTGAATTACTTAATGACTTGAAGCATAGTTTTTTCCCTTTGTGATGCTAATATTCGAGATGTGGTAATGCTACGGTGACTTTTTGAGTGTTAGATAAATGTTTGACATCGAAATGTCATGTGAAGAGGCTATAGTATCTACGTTATGTATCTAATATTTTTGATATATTATGTACTCCTTGACAATATTCAATCTATTCAATTGGGTCATTTACCTAATAACACAGAAACATGCCCGAAACATTCAGATATACCAGAAATGTTTCTGGCAGCGTCTATGTCTCCTTTTTTTAATGGCTGTATGACATCTTATGTGGGATATTTGTATGTATGTTTTTAGTACATGATATATTTACTATGGAAATATACCACAAATGTTTGATTTAAACCATTTATAGCTATATATAGCCATATATAATTTAGATTTTATTAAAAGAAACATCATTATTTAGTTGAAAGTATTAAATGTATTTAATACATACTTTTATAATATAACAGAGAACAAAAATGACACTTATCTTACGTAAATATAAATTTTTAATCTTAGAACAAGGTGTATAAAAAATACTACATACTTGCATAAGCAATAAAGGAATTTTAAGCCCTTATAACTACTATAATTAATTTCATTTGCATAATTAATTTCAAACGCGACAAATTCAAGAACAGGAAATTATACCGTTAACATCTGAAATAATAAACCATAGATTAATACTTTCATTCTATATTTTTTCTCCGGTATTCTTCTGATATTAAAACGCATCAAAAGTTTTAGAATACGCTTGCACCACTTTGTTGAGTGACTATTATTCAGAAACTGAATACTTGAAATCAATTATTTGCTGCATATTATATATACATATATATATATAATATGCAGCAAATAATACAATTATTATACAATTATAAGGTATACAATTATTGTTCGCACTCGCGAATTTTTCCTGTTTTTTTTTAATTATAACTCAAAAACATTTGATGTCAAACATTTTGATTTTTTATTTTATGACAGCCAAAGCTTTCACAAAGCAAAAATTAATTAGTAATGTGTTTCTAACATCGTATGAGAATCATACCAGCAATGTTTTACTAAAATTATCACTAAAATCTACTGTAAATATCCGAAAATAATGGTCATGAATGGTATGTTTTTGGAATATCCTGTGTTATCTGGCTATTATTAAAATATTTGCACTGCAGCGTCGTTTTATAATGACATTCCAAGCATCTTTATTGTGTATCTTTGAAAACCAAAATTTTACAAGAGGTTGGCAACTCTTTAGTGGCACCATACTGGAGACACTCTTGTTCACACAGTAGAGTATTCGAGTTTGAATATAAGTTTTTGAATGCCTTGCCAAAGTCTCGAAAGAATCAAACATTAAAATTTTTAATTGAATTATTGATAACCCTTTGCCCTTGCTTACTCTAACTTTTACTGAACAGATGACTTCTTGAGTGTTGTTAAAAAAATTGCAAGTGTATACCAAGATGAATAAAAGCAGTCAAAAGTTTTTTTTAATATTAAAATTATCATTAAAAGTTACATGTTTTTGTTATTCTGTATCTGCGAAATGTTTGCTAAAACTCTCTTCTAGCTGACGACAATATTGAATTCATTTAAAAAATCTTTACTGCCTACAGATATATAAATATGCTACAATAATAAAATTATTACCTACTCTAAACACTATTGCTCGTCGTACGATGCCAGACGGTGGCCGGAGACGAAGTTTAAAATGCATTTCGAGCTGTCAAAAATCAAGACGATTAATCTTATTTAGAAGAAATTTTAAGCTCGGCTTTTTTACATATTTCGGTGGAACTTTTTTCCACGCTGATGATAAATTGACCGGGGTACCCGGTTGGAGGACAAACCCAGATTGAGAGATTTGTATAAAAAATCGACCGCGAAAGACCCAAGATTCATCTAGTCACCGATATCACAAAACATTAGTTTTATCATCGTCATATTGTGTGGGTTTTCGGAGCTATTATAAACTTTAAACTTCTCGATACCCGATACTTTCAACTAAAAGGACTAAATTAATTATTTTTTTTAGGCGAGTTCAAGATTTATATTATTTAAGATAAAATAATATCCCTTTGTTAAAAAAAAGTACAAATTATTTTTACGGACTTTAACCTTATATATTCGCCGTTCGACATATTGTAAAATTAATGATGTAACGCAAAAATACGAAATCATTAAAAAAATCTCTTATGGGAAAATGCATTAAAAAGGGTTAAAATGCACCAGGCCGAATGCAAAAAGGGTCTAAAAAATTAGCAACGCTTTATGGATCTTAAGAGAATGTAAATGTGCGAATGTCGGTAGAGGATATTAATCGTTTTTTACCGACTGTAGACTGAAATAACAATTATTTTTATTCGAAATGAATTTCTGTGAACGTTATATGTGATCAATCAAATTGCAAGAAAAATTAATATTTGTATGCTTGGCATTTTTTTAAATGAATTGTAGGTATATGAGGTATGTACAAGGTAAGTTTTTTCGATGTTTATAGGAGGAATCTTGTAAACTGTAGCAGTAGTATTTCAAACATTTGAGCAGTTATAGTAAAATAATCTGACATTTTTTCCACAATTTCTCAAATAGACATTCTTATAGTTACGGTTAAGTTAATATTAAAATAAGAAATAGTCTTAAATATACAGTGCGGCTTTTAATTGCCTCCCCCCCCCCCCCCCCCCGCTCTTAACTTTTAAATGCGTTTATATAAAAATTTGAAATTTGGCACACATTATTAGCAACCTAATTATTACATTTTGGTCCCTAGCTCATTTAGAAAAAACTTCAAAATAGCAGCGAGAGGCCATTTTGAACAATTAAATTAAATTAAATAGAAAGATAAAAACGATTTCCACCAGACATGAAAATAATGTCAATTTTTTCAGCAAGGGATATGGATTAGGTATTCTGGATTAAATCGACGTACAGCTAAAATTGCACTGAACGAAATAGCAAAAATATTCTCTCCTTTCGGTATTATTCGCTTTTAAAGGTAAGCGAAATAAATTTTTGTGTGGAACAGTAACTTTTAGACATTGACAAAAATTACAAACTCTACAAACAACAATACACCTACAAATAAATTACACCTGAACAAGTGTAGAAAAGAAAATAAAAATAAATAAAAATGCGAAAAATAACATTTTGAAAGGCTGCCATTTTGCTATGGGTACAAGTAATGAGTTATTATTTTAGGATCATAAAGCAATCAGTGGGAGCTTTCAAACGATGTATCGCATGACCCACTTTTCTATTTAACTTCATTTTTATTTGCAGCATTATTTTATTTTGAAGTTTTGCAAAATGAGCTAGGGACCAAAGGATAGTATTTAGGTTTCTAATGATGTGTGCCAAATTTCAATTTTTATATAAACGCATTCAAAAGATAAGGGAACAATTAAGAGCCGCATTGTATAAGGCATTTAGTATATATTTTGGATAATTAATTAACTATTTTTTACAATGATTTTATAGGTAAGGGTAATAAAACCACAAGTGGTACCAACTAGCAGAAATGGCGAAAAAAGAAAAAGAAAAGAAAAGCGTAATTTTTATGACATCCAAAAAATTATATATTTTTATTATTGTATAACCCGCAATTTTTTAATTACATTTATTCCTTATAAGGATTCTATTAAATAGAACATTTTACTTTCACTTTATCAATCTAGCACATAAATGGATGGATTTGAGGGTTGTAGTAGGCTTTATAGATAAAAGTCCTAGGCTACCGCAACCTATAGAGATTTATTGTAGCACCTCCTAACTCTGTTAGAGCTCTTTATCTAGGACCGTCTTTTTGATTCGATTTCAAAAGCATGACACTGGCTGGTCAATCTGGTAAACTCTCAAATTTAAGCCCGCAAAACGTCTTGCAGAAAGTCCAGAGGGTTCTCCTTCTAAGATCCTTCTCAAACTCATTGTAATATTATTCTTTGGCTTATATATGCCGGCATCTAATCTTTGATTGATCATTAGGCCGTCTATGTATCAGACTAGGTCTCTTTCATTGGAGGGCCACCGTTCCAGTCCCTGCTTGTCTATGATTTTTACAGAAAAATGTCTGTTGAAATAGTATTGAGGAATTATCTTGTTTAATAGGATGACATAGATTGACTTGACCTCTTGATCTTCTTCTATTTTTCAACTTACACCTTTTTTGCCTAATGGCCTTGTTGGAGTCTATATTAAATCCCTTTTATTTATGTTATGCTTTTATGAATATGTGGATTGGCGATACACCCAGCAGTGCCTCTATTGTCGATGTAGGATTTTTATGTTTCGATGAGGCACAAGCATGCTAGTTTTTGCACCGCCTGCAATCATCTTATTGCTGTGGTTTGTGTAATCGTTCCTCCCAAGGAGATTGAACTGTATAGCAACAAGGCTCTTACTACCATGTTGTACACCCATAAATTCATTTTTAGGCTAAGACCCCAATTTCTGCCGGCCAGTGTCCTGCATCTGTCTATACCAGTTTTTGCCTTGAGGATGACCTTGGTAATGCGTATCCTCCAGGTGATTCTTTGGCTAGAAATTACTCCTAGGTATGTAACTTCTTTTGAGAATGATAATTCTTGTTTTTTTTAGTTTCTTTAATTCTTCCAGGCAAAGGAATTTTTAAGCGGAACAAGCCATCATCTGCATACCACTTGTCAATTGGGTTCGATGCATCTTTCCTTTGTCTTAGGCTAGCCTCAATCAAGTTGCAGAGAGTGGGTGGAATTCTCCTCCATGTAAGTACATAAGGAAGTGACATAATTACTTTACTAAACACTTCTTTGATAAATAAATAAATATGTCTTTATTTGATATCCAATGCACATTACATTACATTTGCCCAAAAAGCCGAGAATTAGCTAATGCTACTTTTATCTCTTAACCTTAATAATAATAATAATTACAAATATTTTGACAAACAAGCAGTAATAGTAATATAAAAATTAACCAAAAAACAAATTGAGAAAAAAAACTAATTAAATACAAATAGATGGGTTCATTACCACCGTTAAATTCTCCACCGGCAGCTAATAAAACCTTAACTCCCAAACCTGTCTCAAATCAGCTCAATATGCTTCAAATTGGTTCATATAAAGATGCGATAGCTGCATCTAAGTCATTTGGACAAGAAAATGTCAGCTTCAAACTTGTGGAGAAGGCCAACGATGATGATGGACTGCATAATATGGACCCGATGACTCCTCCAGTAGTGCGACTATCCCAAAAATCTGATGCGGAAAATGGACGGTACCTGTTGGCTAGACTGAGAGACCCCACCATCTTAAAAACTCTTAGGCTCTACTTGGCACCTCTATGACCAGCCTTCCAACGTCTGTCTCGAAGGCCACACCAAGACCAG
Source organism: Anthonomus grandis grandis (assembly GCF_022605725.1). NCBI lineage: Eukaryota > Metazoa > Arthropoda > Insecta > Coleoptera > Curculionidae > Anthonomus > Anthonomus grandis. The sequence goes on along the minus strand of NC_065554.1, from coordinate 8,880,857 downwards.
TGTCAAGCTAATGCTAGCTTCAGAGGGCCTACCTACTAACATAGACTCCCTCCGACGCTTGTATATCCGTTTCCACGACGTCTATGGAATTTGTGCAGCCGAAGTGGAAGAGGACCTCTCGGCTTTTTTTTTTCTTCAGGAAAAATTTTAAGGCTTCAAAAAATACGAGAAAGTCAATCTAATCATTTTTCCAGTGGTTCCTCATCTAGGAACAAAAATTTTTAATTAACGTGACGCGACCAGAGGATCAAGTACCCTCTGATAAATCGGATGATAGCAAGCTTAGCGTATTTCTTCTTAACATTCAGTCCTTAAGACATAAAACTAATGAATTATTTCTTTTATTAGAAGAGCTAAATTTTCCAGAAATAGTTGCTATAACCGAATACTGATTAAACATTGATGAACCTGTTTTTGTTCAAAATTACACTACAATAGCAAGATTTAATAGAACTAATTTATCTCATGGGGGCACTATGATTATGTCTATAAACAACGATTTTTCACCGGTAACTAAGTTTGATAACTTTTTATCAAAAAAAGTATTTGAATTTTCCATAGTTTGCCATAATACATACGACCTTTATATTATTTGTGTATATAGAATACCTGACGCTGACTTACAGACTTTCCTTCAAAAACTACTAAGCTTACTAGAATCCTTGCCCTTAAAAGGTAAATTAATTTTGTGTGGCGACCTTAATATTGATTTTTCCAGTGTGTGTGCTGCTCAAGAATCTCTTCACACTATTTTCGCCTCAATGGGTATAGTAATGCATATTAACTTTCCTACCAGAATAACTAGAAATAGTTCTAGTACCATCGACCATGTCGTGTCATCTTTTGCTCCTCAATTCGTAGATTGTACGGTTTTTAATTCCGGATTTTCTGATCATGAAGCTGCATTAACTAAATTTTCCATAAATTCTAAAGGCAAAAACACGTTACGTAAATTAGGCCGTGTTTTTTGCAAAAATAATTTCTTACTTTAAGTACTACTATTACTTAACTTATGCCAAACGGCTGATTGGGATTTTCTTTCTGACGATATAGATAGTGAATTTTCTAGTTTTATAAAGTCTTTATCAAGTATTGCAGATAAGTCGTTTCCTCTTAGACCTATCAAAATTAAACATCATAAGCCATGGACCACTAAACGCTTACGTGTTTCTGCAAAAAACATGCGCTTATTATCACACCTGAAAAAATTTACAGACAGCGTATTTGTTCAAAACTATGTCAAGCTTTATAGAAAAATGTACCATAAGACTATAAAAGCTGCAAAAGATAATTATTATAATAAAAGAATGATCGAATCAAGTAATGTTGCCAAAGAAACATGGTCTATTGTAAATGAATTAAAAAAAAAGACTTCTTCATCTAGCACTATCCCTACTGCACCTGAGGACCTTAATCACTACTTTGTTAATGTAGCTAAAAATCTAATGGCTACCATAACACCTTCTCACGATCTTCATTCATATCTCCCAAATGAAAATTTACACAGCTTCTTTTTTACCCCCATTGTATCAACAGAGCTTCAAACTGCAATAAATGAAATAAAAAACAAATTATCATCTGGTACAGATGGGCTCACTCTCAAAATGTTTTCCAATCTGCCAAATTGCACCTTAATCCGTCTAACAAACTTAATTAACAAGTCATTCCAAAATGGAGTCTTTCCTACCTACCTTAAGACTGCAATAATTATTCCTTTGCATAAGGGAGGAGATAAACAACAAGCTTCAAACTATCGCCCAATCGCACTCCTTCCCACTTTATCAAAGACCATTAAACGATTGGTTAAAAAAAAGCTCTTATCGTTTCTGTTTAAATATAAAATTCTTACTCCTCACCAATTTGGATTATTCAGTAACAAGTGCACAAATGATGCTATGTTTTTTCTCTTTAATAGTGTTTACACCAGTATAAATAATAATCATTCACAATTTTTTGTGATTTCTCCAAGGCCTTTGATTGTGTTGACCATAACATCTTAATTGACAAATTGAATCACTATGGGTTCAGAGGAATGCCTCTTGAGTGGTTTAAATCGTATCTCAGTTACAGAAATCAGCTTGTAAAGGTTGATACGACGAAGTCTTCTTGCAAACCAATAGAATGTGGGGTACCTCAAGGTTCAGTCCTGGGCCCTATTTTGTTTCTGATCTTTATAAATGACATGGCCAATCTTAACATCAGTGGCAAAATCTGTCTTTTTGCTGACGATACTAGCTTTACATGGAGCAATCCGGATGCTGGGGCACTACATGCTACTATTTTTAATTACTTAATTACCATTAAATCGTGGTGCGATTCTAATCTTCTGTGCCTAAACGTCTCAAAAACTAAAGTAAAACTACTATTCAACCCTTTGTACTTAACAACACCAGTTTGGACATCGTTGAATCTGTGAAGTTCTTGGGACTTAATGTTGACTACTCCCTAAAATGGGACTTGCATATTGATGCCTTATATAAAAAATTAAGTTCAATATGTTTTGCCTTAAGATCAGTTTCCAGGGAATTAAGTTTTCAAACATCAAGAACAGTTTATTGTGCCCTTTTTGAGTCACATCTACGTTACGCCCTTCCATTCTGGGGCACATGCGGTGTGACTCAATTTGAGCCCATCTTTAAACTCCAAAAGAGAGCAGTTCGGTATCTGCTTGGACTTAATAGCAGAGCTCACTGTCAAGAAATCTTTAAAAAATATAAGATACTTACTCTTCCCTCTTTATTCATATTGAAATCTATTTGCTTAATACGCAAACATAAGTCAGACATGCCAAGTAGGCCGTCTCACAATTATTCACTTCGCAACGCAGTGCATGATCTTTATCTGGAAAATCCTCGGTCCGAGTTAGTAAGAAGCTCTATTCTATACAGAGCCAAAAAGATGCATAATCATTTGCTTTTGGAAATTAAATCAATTAATTCTTTTCCTCGATTTCATAATGGTTTGAAGGCGTACTTTCTGGAAAAAGCCTTGTACGCAGTGGAGGATTTTTTTCTAGGATAACTTTTTGGGTATCACACACACACTGGCTCTTTTTATATCTTAAAATAGAGAATATGTTAGTTTTTTTTTTCTTAGTAAGTAAATTGCACTTTCGTTCTGTATTTAATTAATTTACTCTTATTACTGACTATTGTGTTTATTTTTATTGACATTTTATACATCATGATGTATATTGACCAGGTACATTGTTTTTGTTTGTATATTTATTTTTATTTTTTTCTTTTGTGTGTTTTTTTGTTTTGTTTTTATATGTTTTTTTATTAGCTTTGTCTACAAAATTTTGTAATTTTTTGGAAATAAAGCATATACATTGGTAAATTCGCGGAGAAAAAAAACTAATTGTGCAATTGTTCCTCCAAGAACAAAATGTTATAATCATTTTTAGAACGAAATATTGCAATTGAAAAATTAGGTCTAAATCGATTATAAATTGTTAGGGCATTGTAAGTATAAATACGTGAGAAAAAAGCTGTGTTATGGTGTGGCAATGTCAAAGTCTTATATATTATATCTCTATTATGAATCGCATTTCTTGGAATTCATTTCTCTAAGAGATATTTTGGCTTTTGGATTTTATAGAGCCGATCCATAAATGTAAGAAAATAAAACTTAAAAAGAAATGACTTTTTTCGGCACTGCAATCAATAGATATTTATGGACACATGATCAAATTTTTTTAAATTACACACAAATAGATAACACGTATTTTGTACACGTTGCAGTTTCTGCTGGGTTATTTTCCCGAGACAAAGATAATAAACGATAAAACAGTGATTTAAAATGGATAATACTAATGATACTGAGAATTTTTTTCTTGTCTTAAAATTTAAAATATGCTTGTTAGCTAAAAGATATTGTTAAGATGTACATACCTATTTCTATTTAAAAAGTCAGCCTATGTCCAGTGATGACATAAGCAAACATTATGAAGTGCTGCGTTGTACATACATCTACGTTATAAAATTTTTTTTAAATACAATTTAAGGGACAAAACAAAACTGCTTTATTTGAAAATGTGTGTAACTTGACAACAGAAAATCGGTGAGTATGTTTGTAAACAAAGCACCCTCCCTGGCCCTGTGCACATGTTGAACTCAAACAAAGTTGTTTTGTACTAATTCTAGTCTAGTCAATATCCTAAGATCCTGACAAAGTTTTAAAACGAATTCCTGGTGGACTAGAAGACATAGACGTCGAAAGAGTTTTAGAATGCAACTGGGTTGATTTGTTTAAAGAGGACTGTGGAATAGGAGTTAAGAGAAAACGTAAAAGAGAAAAAATTTTTGTTGGACCTAGAAGTGATGTGTCTCGCATTGTTACAGACTCTAATGTTCCTGAAAATCCTCCAAACATTCCTGAGGAATCTCAAAATACAGCCGAAGAACAGTTACACAAATCTAAAGATCAAATCAAATCAAAGTCTAGCGTTTTGCCATACACACAACAACTCCCAATCAGGAGGAGCAAGAGGGAAAGGAAAATCAACCCCCAATGTGGTATTTGTGATTATAACGAGTACAGAGGCGCAATTGATTGGATGCAATGCACGAAATGTAGCGCATGGATTTGTGGACCTTGTAATAAAGACCTTTATTTTGAGTACGAATGGTGTGAGTATTTGAAAGACAATGAATCTCCATTTAATGACATTGATGCTAACAAGGACTTAACGTTGACAATAATTAGCCATCGTTTTTTTCGTTACAATCGTATTTTTTTCAAAGAATGCGCCTTATTTTACCAAAGTTTTAGTAAAAGAGGGTTTGTTTATTGTATAACTTGTTGTTAATATTTGTAGGCATTTATACAAAATTTGTTTTTAAGTTGCATGTATTTTAATAAAAAAAATATTTCTTTGAAAATATTGGTTTTTAATTTGTTTGATTGAACGATGGCTCTTGTTATAAAATAGGTTCTCTGTTTTTTTCTTCATATAACTAAGGCTTTATAATGCAATTTATAAGCATTTTTTCTCATCATGGATGTTCAAGTTGTCCCAACCATGCCAGAAACTATTTTTTAGGATATATGGCTGAATACCTCCAATGTTCACACTAGTAATTGGTAGCCCTTGAATAAGTCGGTACAACAGAATTTTTTGAAAGTTGTAAAGTTACAATGTACCGCGGTAAATTGGAAAATGTACAAGTAGCCGTAGTGTAGCAGTTTACCGTATATAGGTAATACCAATTTATACATTGTGATCATTTAAAGACCTCTGATTTAAATCAGAAGATGCTTAGACCTAATATGGACATAAAACAGATGTCTTGAGAATGTTATGCGCTCTTTGCAGACTTAGACTAGTCTTCGGGCTAAGAATGGAATTTATCTATATTCTTTGGCAAAGATGATAGGTCCAATGCTTTTAGGATTTATGTTAATATCCTATCAATTTTTGTGACCTTAGCTTAATAGTGGTTACGCATACCTTACTTAACAGTATATCGAGTTCTCCTAGTCGAGAACTTCGCTGTTTTTTTTTTCGGTGTTTTCAGATTTTCCATTATCTCACTAACTTTTTTATATTTTAACTATTTGATCACACCTATTTATCTTTGCTCAATTCCTAGATTTAAATTTGCTGTAATTTATCTAAATAAGTCCTTTGTCCTGTTGAGCATAACTGTGTAGTTCAGTGTACATCTGCATATAAAAAGCAGTTTTGTTTCTTCTAAAGTGTATTTGGTTGAGCTAAACTAGCTAAACTAAAATTAATATTTAAACACAACTTCCAAAATCCTTGTTTTAAAAATTGAACAACTCGCTTTGTAAAAGGATTTTACTAGAAAGATGTGTAATGAAATTTATAGGCTTTTATGACTTTTAAAAATGGTTTTAAAATATACATAGATAGATACATTCGATACTTTATATTTAAAATTAAACCAAATTCTTTTTAATTCTCATAAAATAATATTCTCTGTAGACTGTCACAATAAATATAGCAGCTGCACCAACTATTATCATGTTTTCGTTTTTAAAATGATATTCAAAATAGAAACCTTTTTATAACTATCCCCAAATGTCTCATCTCATCCATCTTTGCGTTGATTTCCCGGTTTATTTTTATGCTACCCTTCTTAATTTAGTAGAAAGGTGTACAACCCTTTTATCCTACAAAAAAAATTTTTTTTTTTAAATATATTTTGAAGCGGCAAACTGTGCACCTTTCACACAAGTATAAAAATAAGGGTAGTATTTAATCGAACATCAGTTTTTATACTTTTTAGCGCGTTTAAAAACTGGGTGGAGCAACAAAAATACTTATTGAGCATCTAATAAAGTTAATATTGTCAACTGTTTTATACTAATCTGGAGCTATTTAAATAATAAAGCTTCTAAAAACTGTTTTAACTTCATACTTTATAATATGACAAAAGCTAGTGAGCATAAAATAAAACAAAAATAGGCATTACAAATATACTTTATTTTCTTCTATTTATAAAACAGAAAGAACAAAAAATGTCATTTTTTAAATAGTATTTGAACCACAAAACAAAAAAGAGTGAACATTAAACAAATTATTAATAAGACTGTAAGAAATTAAAAACATCACTGAATTACCAAAGCAGGTTTGGATTTTGATGGAGGTCCACGCTTTCTTTTTTGTCCAATATGGATATTTTTTGCCTCTACAGGCGGAACTGTATATTTTAATCTAATTGCTAGGCCCAGAAGATGTTTGCACATATACATCTTAAAAAACTGTGGACAATTGCAGCTACCATTCATCCAATCATCTTTTTCTTTAGGAATTGTTACTCTCCAAGTGGAAAAAAAAATTCTTTGAATTCATCAAAAGTTTCCCAAAGTTTTTCAGCCTGAACATCCAATACTTGACCTCCTGGTACTATATAGACATTGTTCATCGTGTCAGCATCTAACACCTGTATTTTTTGTCTAATTTTGCCCATTGATATGCTTTTGTCCAATCAGGAAGTTTAATAAGCGGAGTAATTGAAAAGGACTCCTTTGTAGTTTTGCAGGACCATGCTTAATGTATTGCTATCTTTTATGGTTCTATTAAACGATTCCAGTGCGTTGTTTGTTGCTGGTGATCCTGGGGCAGCACCTAAGTACCAATTGCGATTTTGAGTTAACCACTCTTCTTTGAAGTATTTAATAAAATTAGTTTGGGTTTTCCATTTCCTCATAAAAAGCTGTGATGCGCTAGTAAAATGTTCAGGAGAAGTAACGGACTGTAAAGCATCAATGTCTTGTAATATATTCTTTCGGGCGTTTTTGTCTGAGCAAGTTTGTTCAATTCTGATTTGCATTTTTGTTTTTGCATGTGCCCAACACATTCTCACAATGGATTCAGGACCAAAGACTTCTGTAAAAGCACTTTGGATGCTCTTTGCGGCATCACAAACTAATACCGACGGTTGTAGAGAATGTTCGTATACAAACAAAACCTATTCTTTTAAACTATTAAATAACATGGTAAAATCTTCCTGACGCTCGTTTGTCAAAACTCCTAGACATATCGGATGAAATTTTCTATGTTTATCTGTAGTTCCTACAACTAATACCGGGAACCCTTGCCAAATCAACTTGTATGTCGCATCAGCATGGATAATATTTGCATGACGTTCTGCTAACCCCAGTAAATGTTTTGTCGACAATGCAAAGCGAAAGGACATTGGTTCATCCTCGAATATATAATAAGAAAGTACAAACATTTGGTGTATGTCCTCGGGAACTGCTGTATGATTTAATATCCATCGCTCCAGTTCTCCTAGACTTATAGTTGAGGAACCGTATTTAACACGTCTACGACTTGATAGATAATTGTTCAATTGTTTCATTGATGGTAATTTTACTCCCTCCATCTTACTAAGACTTTTTAAAATAGCTTTAGGCTTCAAATGTAAATGAAATAGTTTGTTTATTTCTGTCTTAACTTCCTGACTTATTCCGTAATCAGAACGAATTCCAATCGACTCGTGGTTATGGGCAGCCTCTACACGATAGAGCAAAACAGCATATGATGTAGCTTCAAACAGTAAATAAATTTGTGCCGCACACTGAGGGCCACGACGTTTTACTTTGTTACAGCGATAAAACCTTTTCTTTCCTTCTTCAGTCATATGTGTTATTAAAATAGACCAAGTATTTTCTGCACGAACAACTTCCTCCGCTTCTTTAACACATGCAAATTTTCTTACAAAGAGCCACTGCTTACTCTCGCTACGTTTTTTTTTGTTTCTAATTCTTCAATTTTCGAATCACTGTCCGAACGATATGAAAGAATTTTTATTTCATTTTCCATTTGAATATTGTCATCAGAACTATTCCCGGGTAAAACAGTATCGAGTTCCATAATTATTTAATGTTTAAAACGAACAAAACGGTGCATAAAACAACTGTTTATACTACTGAAATATTATATACACCATAACCAATAAACGTATATGGGAATCCCAAACGCAGTTAACTGTCGCTCCAGTATAAACGCACGTTGCCGGATTTTTTTGTAATTCATTAACGAAAGCTGTTGCCGAATGCAAAATAAAAACTTAAAAAAAAAATTGATGAATATATAATATTTTAGTTGAAATGAATTTGAAAATTAGATGCTCATTTAGAGTTTTTGAAGTTTAGTTGGTATTTTGGTAAACTGGTTTTGAAAAATAGAAGCTCATTTAGATTTTTTGTAAGCTTGTATTTTTTGGTGCCTGCTTTCGTTGGCAGATTGAAAATATAATGATGCCTTAAGTTTGTTCACCGATAAATTTATTTGATATACAGAAATATAAAAGTTGCCATGTTAGTTGAAATAGTTACCGCATTTTGTTATACATCCATAATATTTGATGCTCATTTAAAAATTTCCCTAAAAATAATATGCATGCAGACGCAATAGATTTAAATTACGAGAAATATTATACATATAAATATTAAGTGTCTTCAGAGAGTATAAAAAATGCTAAGATACAATATAATATAAGTTAAAAGTCGATTTAACTAATCTTCTCTTAGTATAAAGTTTGATAATATCCGAGATATAGGGTGCTATACTTAATAAAATAATATATGATTTTATATCTGTTGACTATATGTCATATATTGAGCCCAAAACTCAACAAATTGAGGCCAAAGCCCAATATATATATATATATATATTGGGCTTTCGGCTTTCTTTATAATAAAAAATTAAAACTTATTAAAAAAAAAGTATATGAAAGTTTATTAAGAGGTCAGTTAAATCTGAAAAAAAGTATTACCCTTTAAGGACTCTGTAACGGTTTGTATTGAGAGCCAAGTCTTAAATCAGTGTTCTTATAAAAACAGAAGCTACCCTAAAATTTTGTTTCCTTGTTTCTTTTCCGGTAAAAAGATTATTTTTGTATTTATATATCTTAACCAGTAAAAAGCAAGATTAATAGTCTTACTAATGTGTTAGTCCCCTCGTATAAAAGGACGCTGAAAAATTGTGAATTAACCTGCATAAATGATTTTAGGAAAGTAAGATTTTAAAAATCATTTATTTGGTGTCTTACTTGCCGGAAGTTGAAAGGTTGCCTTAATAGTTCCAGGGTTCTTTCAGCCGATGTTTTAATACGGGAGGAGTTTTTGCAACATTCAAGGTTTTTATCTACGGCAGCAAAGTGAATCACAGACGTATGCACTCATTTTATAATATGTATTTTCTTATTTTTAAACTGCGTCCAGGATATATGTGTTAGGAGAGTCAAAATTTCGACTTTTTCGGAAATATCCCTGTCTCAGTTCTTTAATATCTTTGGTATACAGGGTGTTTCAAAATTCACTACATATATTTTAAGGGTGTATTCCTGAGGTCAAAATAAGACTTTTTTTTCCTATAAACATGGGTCCTAAATTGCACCCCCTTCAAGCTACAGCCATCGCAAGAAGTGTAAAAAAAATCGATTTTTTAAAACTGTGTCTACAGTTTTGCATCAAATTTAACGAAATTTAGAATACCCCTGTCTTTTTTAATCTTAGATGGTCTATTTACTCTTTATCTTAAAAAAGACGTAAAACTAATTTTAAGGGGCAAACTGAGGGGGTGCACACTTTTGACGGCTAAAATTTTATGTACGCATAATTTTTTTTTTAAATTAAGCTACACCAGAATATGGGCCATACAAAAATCTAAATTTTATATCTCTTGCATTTTTTTGATAATACGAATAGTTTTTGAGAAAATGACCGATTAATAAAAGGCTACCAATAACGTAATAATTAAAATTTAAACAGATAATATTAAGTAGTAGGCTGTGACTATTTGTTTTAGGACATTTTTTAGGCGGCACGACATTTACCAATAAATAGGTAGACTGGTTTTGCTATTGTTGAAACTTTGTTATTGAGGTAATGAGGAGTAAATTATATTTAATAAATATGTAAGATACAGAAAAAAAAATTTAAATAAAAATTAAACGAAAATGTCTTTCTAATTTATTTAAAAGCTCCGTCTTGTTTACTTCCTAAGAAATTCTAAATCCTAGCAAAGTACTAAAAAAAGTGTTTAATAAATGTAAAACACATTGCTAGTGTTTGCATCCTTGGGATCACATCAAATTAATAACGGCAACATGTGAAGTAGAAATGAAAACTCACGATCAGGAGGATCCCCTAACTGGAGGCATTTAAAACAGTTCCTCTCTTCGTTTCCTTGGAATGATTTATGTTTCAACACAAATGCTCCTTCAGCGTAAGCGAGCGAGATTTCAGAGGCTATTTTGACAAGTAAGGAGGCTTATATTCCGAACACCTTGAAAATCACCAGACAGCAAACCGTGGTTCGATAAAAGTTACTCCAGAACAGTCAATAATAAAAATGGTGCATTGCAATGACCGCAGTCAAAAACGTAGATTTTCTGGGTTAAATGTTCGCATCAATCTCGACCGTAGACCCACAAGTTAAAACACCACCGACTTTCCCAAGAAAGGCTTCTTCGATGCCAGAGATAGTCTTCCATCACAAAGATCTTGACAGGTTCTCAAAGACTTAAATGGTAACAAGGTAACCAGCCCTAACGGAATACCGCCAATAATGCTAGAAAATATGCCGTTCATGCTGACACCACCGTTGTGCAAACTGTTTTCTATTTAATACAGAAGAAGTCCCTTCCTTGCAAAATTGAACCATGCGCGGATTCAACCGATACTCAAAAAAGGAAAAAAATCAATTACCCTGCGATTTTACTTTAGTCCCGGAAATCATCAAGATAATAAATAAACTTTTTAACAGGCTAATTTTGAAATACAACAAATATTTTTAGTGGACCAAGTAGCGTAGAAACCCGAAAATTCCCTAAGGATATTGTTCAGCCATGAAGAGAGTATAATAAATAATTTGTACCCAATAAAGTCAATAATACCGATTTTGTTAATAGGTACAAATTATCATATAATATAATTCAGGCAATAGTAAAATCTGCGAGTACGTATAGGCTTATGTCATACTTTGACAAAATGTCGTCTCGGCTAGTAGGAATCTTTGCGCCGTTAAATGTCATATTTGCTTTCTTGACCACCATTATTTTTAAAAAGCATTTAGCTAAAATTGAAGACAAATTAAGCCCTTTCATCTTCCGGTGTTTACGAAATTAAATACCCGGGGTGCCCAATAGTCTAGATGGGTCGAAAAATTTCGGATCTGGTCAAAAAATTTCGCAGAGAATTAAAGAACCCAAACATCAAAAAACATCAAAAAAATCGTCTCTTAAATACCTATATACCAACATAACTGTTTCCAAATCTGCTTTTGCCAATCAATTGTTGGTCGAAAGACATTATTTCCACCGGAGTATGGCATAAAATTAGTACAGATCTTTTAGAATTTCTTAAAGATCAAAGAATAGAATTTCTTAAGCAAAGCCCTTAAAAGTCCTGATTTTATTTGTGTAAGTGATCAACAGCCGCATAGTTCGCACTTTATTTTTAACAATATAGTAGCCAATAACTTTATTATGTGGTGCCGTGTATTTTAGAATAACGAATGCCATCAATTTTTCTTATTTTAACATAGAATTAATGTTCAACCTTAGGTGAGTAATCTGTGATTCTCATATATTTTAATAAATGTTGGTTTTTTGTTAATCATTAAATATTTAATATGTAAATGTTATGTTGAACGTCCGATAAGTGACCTTTTTAGGTCCTCTAATTTTGGGAGAAAAATGAGGTTTTCTGTTATAAGTCTGATGATGCCTTTAAGGCAAAACAGGTTATCATAAGTACATTAAAGACATTAATTGATACTTCAGATTTACAGTTTTTATTTTAACATGGATTAAAAATCAGTATCTTAGAGAACCATGGATGACTTTTTTGGATCTATCACATTTATTTTATTTTTCCGGAATCTGTCTAAAGCCACTTGTATTTTCTAATTTTGAACTGCTTGGGAACCGAGAAAAAATGAGCATGTAAGCGGATCATGTGAAGCCGAAAATATTATAATATAGGCCAGGTAAGGATACAGAGAATGGAGTAATGAAGATACACATATATTAAGACTATTTAGGAGACCTTCAAAATAATGACAGGAAAGTTGGACAACACTATACTAAGATCTTGTTAGAAACTAAAAAAATTATATGGATTAACAATTCTTATTCTTCTGAACCAGAAAATAAAGATAAAAGAGCGAGCAGAAGATGATTTAGTTGGATTCGGTCCTTATATTTATAGTTCTCTCAAATTGGCACTTACCATCCGCATATATATTACTGACTTTCACGGGAATCATTTCTTTTATAAAGGGTGAATATCATTCATCATACATACATACTAACATATATTACAAAATTATGATGAAATTTTAAAAAATATACAAGTAAAAATGCTTCGCTGAATAGATTTTCTGTATTAGAATGGGGTAAGTAGATTTTCAATGATCAGAATGATAACAGTGACCAACGAATATTAATTAGGAGACGAGTTATCCATTAGAAACTAAGCATAAGCTAAAGTTTAAACCATTTGCATTATCTCTCGTAGTACTTATTTACGACTCTCATTAATTCAAAGCTTTTAATAAATAGTACGCATTTCTAAAGTAATAAGTAGTTACATAATCATCATATCATTAAAGAGGCTGCTCGCTTGGCAGGTCCTACAGTAATGAATAGTTTTACTAAATATTAAATTATACACAAAATATGATTAGCTACTCTTTTAAGCAATCACTGAAACTGTCTACTATATTTAAAAGTTTAATATATTTAAGACTCAAAACTGTAGTAAGTAGCAGCAAAAAAGTAGCAGGTATTTGCAGAACTCTTTACTTGAACCTTGAACTTACGAAGATGATCCGCATATGCTGTGAAGAGACTTTAAACGTAGTCTGTTCTACATTCTGAATCCCTAGTCGTATTAGACCTTCCTGCTTTTACAGCGTTGACGGCTTAAATTTTGTAATTTATAGCATTTGCAACTATTTTTAAATATAGATAGGTATTGCTAATATTTTAGTAGGTAACCTACTAATAATATTCGTCGTTAAAATTTACAAACCGCTTTATACATTTTACTTTAGACAGTGATTTGCGTTTAATAAATTTGTAAGATGTGATATATTGTTGGTAAAACTATTAAAGTCAATAGAAAAAAAACAGTTATCGTTAATAATAATTTTCGCGAAAACTAAACTTTTTTAAATAAGGTAAATTATTTTATGTATAAGGGAAACCATTTTACAAAACAATTACATTAAAATAATTGATTATTTCAAAAAAGTTATTAGTTTTTAAGTCGTCTTTTATTAAATAATTATTATGGAACAGTGACACAGCACAACAGATGGAACAGTGAGACACGTCTCACTGTTCTTATGTGTCTTTACTGTCTCACTGTTCGTATTAAGTATATTAGATATTTGATTGATAAAAGTTATGATAAAATCATTAAATTTAAATTTTGAGTATATACAAAACTCATAAACTTTCACTTAATTTTGGCTACACAGTAGCCTTCTATACAGTGCTTTCACTTCAAAACGATCCACCCATTTTTATTAACTTAAAAAAAAAAACACGTCAAATTAGATATACAGGGGGACGTTTAACTATGCATTTACTGAAGTTCTGTCAATCACCTCCTCACCTCCAGCTAACCTCAAATTAATATGTCAAATGGGAACCCCCATGGTGTGATACATCATAGTAAGCAGCGTAAAATTCTCTATTCAACGGTACTAAAAAAAATGAAATCGGTAAATGTGTAAGCAAATAGTTAGCGAAAATGTCTAGAAATAATGAATATTTTATTTACGTCAAACTTTGGTATTTTAAATGAATACTTTTAGTGTGGTACCTACATCATTTTAAAATTCTTACATTTTTATAATAGATCATCAAAAAAAATACAAGCAATTTAGAAGTTAAAATGTGTGGTAACAAACATTACATTTAGTTCAAGAAAATTATTTATTTTGTTTAAGTAAAGAATGTGTACCGTTATTTGCGAGAAAAAAAAATGTCTTCAAATTTTTTGCAAAAATCTTTGCAGTCTTATACCTTTGTATGTGTATTTATTTCACTTATATTTTTTGCGAAACCTATCTAATAGGTACAAAAAAACACTGCAATACCTTACATTTTTAAGGCGTTTAAAAAGCAGGCGATTTATTATTGTTAAAACTGTCAGTTTGACGCGTGCAATTTTATTTTCAATTTTAGTTAAAACAGTGAGTTAATAAAATGGTGTATACGCTAGCAGAAAGAATAGAAATAATTTTCCTTTATGGAGCTCAAGATCGCTGTGCTCGCAGAACCGCGAGAGCATTTAATGAAAGGTATCAAGATAAAAACCTGAGCCATAAATACGTATTAGAATTGATACATAAATTTGAAGAGACGGGATCGATTTGCAATAAGAAAAAATATGAAAATAGAGTTGTCAATGAAGCATGCCAAGTTGAAGTACTAGGACAATTTGCTATGGATCCAACTTTGTCTATACCAAAGGCCGCAAAACTAACAAATATTTCCACTGGTTCCGTACATAAAGTTTTTAAAAAAATAAGTTCTTTCCTTATAAACATCATATTCTTCATGAACTCGGAGAAGATGATTTTGATTGGAGAATTCATTTTGTGAAGTGATGTGCCAGCGAATTGACGACGATCCCCATTGATTGAAGAACATTTGCTTCAGTGACGAATCGACCTTTTTTTTAAATGGCCTGGTGAACAGACATAACTGTAGATACTAGGATAATGAAAATCCGCACGTTTTTCGGGAAGGCCATACCCAATATCCCCAAAAAATTAATGTTTGGACAGGAATTTATGGGAATGAAATATTCGGGGCATTTTTTTGGAAGAAAATTTGACTGGCGAAATTTATTTAAACCTTTTAGAAAATGCAATATACCCTTCCATCATCCAATCTATGGAAAATCAAGTAGATCAACATGGTGCTATATTATTGAATGAAAATAATATACATTTTCAGCAGGATGGAGCTCCCGCGCACTACACTTTGGTAGTTCGAGAGTGGCTTGATGAAAATTTTCGAGAAAAGTGGATTGGCAGACGTGGTACAATCGAATGACCTGCGCGGGCTCTGGACCTAACTTCACTAGACTTTTTTCTTTGGGGCTATTTAAAAAACAAAGTTTATAAAACTCCACCTGAGAGTATTGAAAATTTAAAAAATAGAATATTTCAAGAATGCAGAGAAATTAGCGGGCAGACCCTCGCCAATGTTCGTAAGGAGTTTAAAAATAGGCTTTTTTATTGTCTTGCTAATAACGGCGCGCATTTTTAACATTTAATAAAATAAATTTGTTAAGCTAATTAAATTTGTTTTTCTACCCTACCGATTTACACTTTAATTGCTTCTTGATCAATCAATTTTTTTTTTACAACCATTGATAGCGTAATGAACGTCCTTTAAAATAATGTTCACACCATGGGGTAGCCATTTGACATACCAAAGTTTGGCGTAAATAAAATATTTATTATTTCTAGACATTTTCGCTAACTATTTGCTTACACATTTACCGATTTCATTTTTTTTGGTACCGTTGAATAGAGAATTTTACGCTCCTTACTATGATGTATCACACGATGGGGGTTTCCATTTGACATATTAAAATATTAAAGTGAGGTTAGCTGAAGGTGAGGAGGTGATTGACCGAACATCAGTAAATGCATATTTAAACGTCCCCCTGTATATCTAATTTGACGTGTTTTTTTTTTTTTTTTTTTTTTTTTTTTATAAGAAAGTTATTAAGGGTGGATCGTTTTGAAATGAAAGCACTGTATAGAAAAATACACATTATCTATATTGAAAGGTAAAAAAAATTATTTTTGTAAACTAAAATTATTAACTGTACCAACAATTTATTCTAATACAGTTCATACACACAGTGTCTCAGAACCGTAAGAATGGATAGATCTCACTGTTCCTTTACGGATTTTATAAAACAGGTCCTTTGCAAAATATCTTCTCTTACAGATAGAAAATTCCACGAAAAAACAAAACCAATCTACAAATAGGCCGATTCTCTGAAGACCAGATGAGGCAGGCTCTCGAATTAGTTCAAGGAGGCACTTCTTTACGTCAAGCTGCACGAATGAAAGGACTATCTTCCAAACGGTCCATAGATAGTCAAGAGACGATACCCGAAGATTGTCATATGAATCTGCAGTTTATAATAATATAGTCGTTCCAGCAAACTGGCATGCATCAAAAAGTGCTTCACTTGCCTGGATAAAAGGATTTCTGAAGCGTCATTCCGACCTGTCTCTTCGGACCCCAGAAGGTTGTAGACTTTCAAGGGCAACCAGTTTCAATAGGTTTATGGTTGACATTTTTTTCACAAAACTTAAAGCTGTTTTAAAGCATTTCCCAGTGTTAGTCGTATCTATATTTTAAATGAGACAGGAACCATTACCGTTCAAAAGTCCCAAAAAGTGTTTGCACAAAGGGGTATACGACAGGTTAGTAAGACCACAAGTGCCGAACGTGGAACGCTCGTTACAACCTGTTGCATTTTTGGAGTATCGGGAGTAGCTATTCCTCCTGCTATGGTATTCCCGAGAGTACACTTTAAAGACTTTATGATAAATGGGGCGCCCAACGGAACTGTGCAGGTTGTTAAACATTTCATTAAGCACACTGGTAGCACCAAGGAAAACCCTTTCTTGTTGCTAATGGATAATCACCAAAGTCATTTATCGATTGAAGCAATCGATTTGTGTAAAAATAGTGGTGTCACGATCCTAACTATACCGCCGCACTGCACTAATAAGTTACAGCCATTAGACGTAGACTTACTTAAACCATTTCAAACTTTCTATAATGCGGCAGTAGATGCATGGATGATGAACTATCCCGGTCAGACATTTACAATTTATGACGTAGCTGCGTGAGTGGGCTTAGCATATCCACGAGCAATGACGCCCATTAACATCACAAGTGCTTTTCGGAAAACCGGAATATTTCCATTCGATCGGCATATTTTTACGGAAGAAGATTTTTTGTCGAGTTCTGTGACGGATAGGCCGCTTATTGCATTGATACTGCCACGAAAACTTTTGTTAGCCCAAGTGTTTTCAAAGGTTATCCTAAAGCTCCGCCAAGAAAATCAGGCGAGAGCAACAAAAAATGCAAATGAAAGATGATGAATATTGCTATCGATACCCCGGAGAAAATGGAATTTATTAAATCTAGAGAAAAAACACCAAAAGAAAAAAAGTAAAAAAGCGCGTATTAGATAGTGATTCTGATGAACGAGATGAAAAAGGAAATGGAATTACAGGATTCTACTGGAGAAGAAGATTATATTGGTGAAGATCCCGAGCCCCCAATTAGTTTCGAATATCTTGATCGCTATCTTAATATCGAGGAATACGTGCTTGTTGAATTTAACTCTAAGCAAAAAACATACTATGTGGGCAAAGTCCTATCTCAAATAAAAGAATATGATTTTGAAATATCGTTTTTAAGGAAAAACATTAAACGTGGAAACAGGTTCTTATTTCCAATGGTCCCAGATATCTCACATGTATTAAAAAAAGATATTAAAATGATTTTACCGGCTCCTTTAACGCAAGGGTTAACCAAGCGCCAAAAGTCGCTTTTGAAATTTGAGGTCAACTTTGACAGTTTTAACCTAAAATAATAATAAGTGTTGCATCTCAGTGTTCCAACATGGATAGGTACAGTGAGACATCTGGTATTTTTTAGTTTTAGTTTCTTTGAAATGTTACCTTTAGTTTTCGTCAAAAAACAATATCGTTTTTCAGTTCCTATTTATATGCCAAATGTAGAGATAAAATATGAGCTTAAAATAGCGTTTAATAAAAAAGTTATTAATATTAAAAGTTTTGCGTCTCAGTGTTCCTACCTCTTCCTTATATTTGATCAAATACCTAAGGTCAAGTCATCGTATTTCTGTTGTTTTTTAAATATTCTAATATTCAAGTCACTTGAAATAAGTCAAGCTTTGTAAATTGTCAAGACTTTCTGTCCATTTATCACTATGGCTTTTGTAGGACTGGAGACACAGCGTAGAATTAATTTGTTCTCCGATATACAAGCTAGCTTAATGAGAAAAAGAAGGCAGCGGTGATGCTTCTTGACTTGCGGAAGGCATTTTATACAGTCGACCACAAAAAAATTTTGCTGAATGATAGAAACTATCTTAGCAACAGAAAAAAAGTTTGTCTTTGTTAACAACAGCCATAGTTTGAATATTAAACGTGCCTTACCATAGTGCTTAACCTTGGATCCAACCATATTTCTTTCAATTCTTAGTATTGTACTAATTTATTTCAATACGTTTAGAAGAACTTAGTAGAATATATAAAAGAAGATATATAACATGATTTTGCTTTAACATATAAAATAGTGTATATGTGTTATAGGTATACACTATTTTATCTGATATTGACACTTAAAGTTTTATAGATATATATTCCAAAAAATGTCAAGTCAGATTCGGCGTCCATACAATACAGTATGTTAAGTATATTAATCTCTGTATGGATAGCGTTTTTAGCTAGAAATGCGTTAATGCTTAAGCTATATGGACCAGAAAGTATATTAAAATAAATTTAATTTTCAATTGCCTCAATACTGACCTTGGCTAAAAAGTCCAACTAAAATAGCCGCAGAACTGGCAGACCAGTTTTTTAGTTTTCTAAGATCCCGCTTTTCATTTTTAAGTCTATTTCAAAAAGTTCTTCTTCAAAGTACCAAAGATTCTCCTTTTGGTACTGTTGGCATAGAGAACGAGTGAGGGTTGTTATTTGACTTTCTTTAAGATGGGCTTTGAGTATTTTTGTTGTTTGTTATCATTTCTTTGTCTGTTATAACTGGTGTTTCATGATTATTGCTGTAATACATTTGGTACATTTGGTTTCTTTCAATACACTTATATTTGTTCCTGAATACTGCTATTTTATTAATGTCATTTATATACAGCAGCGTTTTAGATACAGAGCTTAGTTTATACATTATGATATCATAAACTCGTTTTTACCGCCAAAGAAACCAATGACACAACTCAGTCAACGTTAAATTTTAGTATCAATATTTACGCTAAAATGTTCATCTCCATAAAATATGAGCACGTTATTGAACGACCTAGAGATTTTTGAGCTCAAAGAAAAGCTACAGCAGATCCATTGGGATATAGTTGGCTTAAGTGAAGTACGCAGAACAGGAGAAGAACAAAAGTCAGGAAATACGTTGTATTACAGAGGAAATGAAGAAAGTTCAGAAGGAAGTTAAGACGTTCTATAAAGATGTTAAAATGACCTTTTCTAAAGTTTCCACATATTTTTCTATCATAGCGAGGGTATAAGTTTTAAGAAGGAGGACCAAAGCGAGTTGAAACAACATGGAATAGGGGAGAGAAATAAAAGAAAAAATACCCTACTACAGTTTCTTCTGAAACGTGGTTTGTACGCTAAAAATACCTTCTTTAAGACAACAGCCCTGAGGGAAATACAAAAAATGAGATCAATTATTTCATCACCGACAAAAAGCGACTTGTACAAGATGTTACAGTACTAAATCGGCTTTCTATAGGTAGTTACCATAAAATGGTCAGGGCAACAATGAGAATGAAGATAAGAAGAGAGAGGGCAATACTTACTATAACGAATATCAATAGATATATCACAGTTGAAAAGAGTATTGAATACCAATGATACCAACATAAGCAATCACCTAGGAAATATAAATTAAATGTATATAGAAACACTACATTCCTCCATAATAAATTCGATTGAATTACAAGAACACTTTTCAAGGGTAAGTAACTAAGGTGACAAACTATCAAGAAGTACAAAACTTTCTATGAAACAGAGGCGAGAAATGATACAGAAACATCTACAAAATGAACAAACAAATCAACGGCAGTTTGAAAAGATGTGAAGAATCATAACAACAAATCGATAACGAGGACTATTAAAGAGTATAAAAGCATAAAAGTACTCCAGAAAAAACTCTCGAAAAGAAGAACATATATTAATAAACTGGAGAATAAAGACAGGTAACCCATCACTGATAAAAAAATCCTAAAAGGGTTTTATTCAAACTTGTAGAGCGAAAGACTAGAAGAAAAAAATTTTCAGACAATCCGTCATATCCTTAATCAGGGATCAGAAGAGCTGACGGAAATAACTACATAGAAAGTTAAGAAATCACTATAAGAGATAAAGAATGGTAAATCTATTGAGGAAGATGGTATTGTAATCGAGGCAGTCACGAAAGGGGAAGAGATATTACTGAAGGCAATAACATTCTAATAAATGTTTTATAGAACCAACCACTCCTACAGACTGGAATAGTGCCCTAACACTTATCATGAACAAAAAGAAAAATATTGCCAACCAAAGCAACTATAGGCCATTAGCTTACTGTCACATCTCTAAAAAATATTTCCGAAAAGTATTACTAGGCATCTTGAATCTAAACTTAACTCTTAACAATATTCAGAACAGGCAGGTTTTTGAGCTGGGTACAAGCTAGTGATCATCTGCAAGGTAGTAAAACTTAATAGAAAAGTCCATCGAATTGTTTGTGACTGCCGACTGACAATAAACACTCTGCCATTATACACCATTTCTTTTGAGTTCGATAAGGAGACAGGGTCTAAATAAAAATATCGATGGATTCTGTCAAAACTAACATTTGCCTTACACAAAGTTAGTCTCAAAATCAATGCAACAAAAACGGAATTCAGGACGAACCTGGTCCTTGCCACCATGCCTTCTGCCATAGGGACAAGAGATTGTCCAAGTGGCATCCTATAATTATCTAGATCAGAATAAGCAGAGATCATCAAGCATGCAGAATCGAGCGAAGAATTGGAGTAATATGAGCAGGTTATGGTAAACCTAAACACATATTTACGTCAAAGATTCCGTTTGCCTTAAACCCAAGGTTTCTGATCAATGAATACTACCTGTCATGGATTACGGTTCACAGACTTTAACGTTAACAAAGAAATCAGTAAATAAAGTTAGAATTACATAATGTGCAATGGAACGTTCTCTATTGAGAATTACAATAGGGGATAGGGTTCTCAATGAAACAATAACATAGAGAACCGGTGTTTTTGATGCAGTAGAGCAAATGGCTTGCCTGAAGTGGAGTTAGGCTGGAGATGTAGCAAGAATGTCACATGAACAATAAACTTATTATTTTATTGAACGTATTGTAAGAAATAGGTATTCTTTTATTCGATGTGGTTTAATTGAAAAAATATATGCTTAACTATAAAAACATTCTTCAAAATTTATATTTATATAGAGTACGGGTCTGCCAAAACTCTCTTAGATCTCAAATCCCAAAGAAGGGGAGAGAATGCTCCCAAAATGAAATATGAATTTACAGAAACATGTGTTCTGGCTTTTTACTTTTATTTTTACGATAATTGTTTTTTATTTCTTATGTCGCGCATATATTTTTTAATGCCCTGTTCGTTTCATTCACATGCGTTTAAAAATACCAATAATTAAGTCAAAGGTCTTTTTCATTTTATTTCTAGTTCTACGTAAAATTAAACCATAATAATTGAACTCGTATGTTCAGATCATACATCTTACATTTTACCCTTTTTCTAAATAGATTTGCTAGTTTTTAACAGATTTTACGACCTTAATGGCACTATATAGATATGGCAGACAAGTAAAAACAAACAAACTGTCAGTAACTTTGAGTTAAATAGTCTTAAATCGACACTGCAGCTGGTAAAACAAACATCGTTAGATTGAGAGAACGTATTTTATATGGAAATAACAATTTTACTATGTTTACGCAATCTGTCAGTTGGTAAAGTTCATTATCTGAACTTGGCATTGAAAGATGCCTTAGAAATAATAGACAGTTAAAATTACAGTTAGGCTGATTTTAAGATTAAATTTAAGCCTACCAAAACTCGGCTATATATGACTACAAGAAATGTGCAAAAATATTTTTTTGTAGGTTATTTGGGCGAGGCACTCAAGAATCATGATTATTGTATCACGCACTGTGCTAAAACAAATTACTTAAGAGTTCCTATTAATATTCAAAATTTAAAATATTTAAGAGAAGACTAATTCCTGCGAACGTGTTTTTTGATTTTAAGCTTAATTTCACGCAGAGTTAATAGCCGGAAAATGCACCTCTTGATATAATTTTCAACGGATGGGTTGACTGGTTTCTAATTTCGACATATTTTGTGGAAGGCTAGATGGAGATGGTGCATTTTTATGAAAGTAATGTTAAATAAATACATTAATTTAAGCTGTTTTGTGATTTATATTTGAAATGTTATAATTTAAATTGTATTTCTTGGCTCGAAGTAAGCAGTAATGTTTTTGGTATATAGCTTACTATTTTTACCTTATTTCTGTCAGTTGGCAAATACTATATAGAGTGTTACAAATGGGTAGATCACTCTGTTAACCATATATTTTTTGTGTCAAAATATCACACCTTTTTCTAATTAAGACTTTTCTTTTCAATATCAATTTCATCAAATTAACTTAAAAAAAAAATGGCACATCGCAAGAAACCACCTTTCGAAACCTCTACTTTTTTTAAGAAGTTTTTTACATTTATTAGTGCATTCTAAAAAAGAGGTTTAGTTAGTAGCTGAAGAAGTTAATAGACAGAAACATGTATCGGCATGTACCATCTTGGTTTTTTTTGGTTCCTGAATATGTTAATAAGAACTTCTTTTATATGCGGTGGTATAAAGCCTTCTACTAATTTTTCTCTTTATTTAAGAAATATTGAAAGTGATATACTGTTTTTTTTCTATAATGTCACTATTTTTATGTATTTCTCTTTTTACGGTTTTGTTAACAACATTTAAGTTTATACTAATGAACCGATTTTTTATTTTGTACTCAAACAATTTAACAGTTGTGCTTTCCAAACTTTAGCTTGACAAATAGCTTAAAAAATAAAAATGACGATTACGCATTGAAGAAAATATTAAAATTTAACTTGTTAATTAAAGTTCTCTGAGGTTAAAGCCCGACCAGTTGCTTCGCTTCGCGTCGGTGGTCCAATATCTTTCGCGCCAATCAAATCAACTGAAATAAAGTGCCTAAACAGTCTCTTTCCGCGAACAATTTACTCCGCGGACCCGTTAAATTTACATTTCAACTGATAAACCTCTATTTCCACTCATTTTCACTTTTTTAATTGCTTTAACGACCATTTGACCAGCGTTTACACGCCCTAATGAGTCGAGCGTACGCAAAATGTGTAAATTTCTCAGTAATGACTTCAGATAAAATAGAAACTTGCTTATTGAGTTGGTTTGATGGTGAACATTTAAAGTGATAACTTAGGCTTATGTCATGTCAATAAATTTAGAGTCGTTACAAACAATTACAGTCGATTGACATCAGATCTTAGTTTTTGCTGTTAGAGGCTGATTTATTTAGATCTGTTTTTAAAGGTGGTAGAAAATGGAATATTACTAAATTGTCGAGCTTGCATTGTCTTAACTTTTGAAAAAAATTTAAAACAACATTTTGATTGGTAAGTATTTTCAAGCGTTATTAAGCATTACCTTCAGTTTACAGGCTCATATAATGTGAGTAATGATGTGCCTAAGTCAAAGCCAAACGTGAATGCCTTCGGTCATAATCCACAGAAACATGGTAGAACGAGATCGCTATATTTTAGGAACGTCTATACTTGTTATACTGAATTATCCTGGATTCTATGGATACCGTTCCTTGTGTTTTTTTTTGCCGAAAATGAAATGTATTTATTTATTTATTTAAAACAGTAGAGCCCAACTGAATATACATTTAAAGACAGAACAAAATTAATACATTACAACTAATAAAGTTAAATTAGTTGTAGAGATTGTGTATTTTTTAAGTTTTTTATATTTTTTAAGTATAAATATTATTAAACATACTAACCTAAGAATGTAAAAAAATAATTTTTTTATGTTTATAATTTTTTAAACTAGAGATAAAAGATAAAATTAATAGTATTAAACAAGGTAATCCCAGTAATTTCTATAGTGATAAAAAAATAAAATTATCAAGTCAATCAATTAAATAGTTCTATAATATACAGGGTGTCTACTATAAAAACCGCCAAACTTTAAGAAGTGATTAAACAAGTCATTTGCAGCAAGAAAGTCATATAACATTTTTTCGAAAAGTTGTTTAGTTCTTCTGGTATTTAACATTTTTTGATTTTATTAAATGTTTTTGTTTTTTTTTCATATAAACAAGAATATCTCCGTTATTCTTACTACTACATAAAATTTAGATATACCATCTGAAAGAGAATTAAATTTGCTGTAAGATAGATATATTTAAGTTTTTGAACCATTTTTTTATACCGGGCGTTATCAGAAGTTAAATGTAATAGTTGGGAAATGTGCAAAATTAGTGGAATCTTCTTCGTTATCGTTTTTCTAAAATTTGGTAAATAGGGACATGTTTTTTTTTCAGCAAAAACTACTGCATTTAATATGCTCTCCAATGGCCACACAACTAACATATTTTTACACACCCTGTATATTTTTACATATTTGGCTTCCACGTGAAATTCTAGGTATATTTTGTGTATAATGTCCTATATCTAAGTGTAATTTGTTTCGTTTTTTCGTTTTCGTTTTTTGACATATTTTGAATTTCATGTGAAAAATTATGTTTATAAGCCCTAACATAATTACCGATTACTCCCTTTTAGTAGCTTTTATTTATTGGTTAGTTTAGGTTTTATTTTAAAGGAAGAACCACTTCAAGAGACTATTTTAATATTTGGCTAAAAAAAGATACAGGGAGGTCAAAAACTAGCATTAAAAATGAAAATGACAAACATTATTAAAAGTCAATTTTTTTTAAATGGAAACCCCCTATTTTTACTATTTTCTCATAAAGATATTTAAAAATAAGGTTAACTTTGTATAAAGTTATCTAGTCCAAAAATTCATAGTTTTCGAAATATTGGCAGTTTAAATTTGGCCTAATATCAAAAACCGCATAGTAACACAGCTCAAGGACTCACGGTTGTTATAGTAACCGCTAGAAGCGGCAGTAAGACAATGGATTATAACACAAATGTCAGTATTCAGTTTTATCGACAACATGCCAAATATTTGCCGATAGATTCTCAGAAAAACAGAATCCATCATGTTGTTAGGCGAATAACAGAAAATTCTACAAATTTTGGCTGAGTAACAAGTTATTTTAACAAATGTTCAAAATTTCCTCCTCGAACTTCTAAACATTTTTCCCATCTGCTAATTAGCTCGTCATGGGTTGCCGCTCTAATTGACTCTGAAGATAAACTTTCAATTGCTTGTCTGGAAAGGGTTTCCATACAATCCTGCTGCATTGTTAATAGATTAAAACAAGCAATATTCTTTATTATTTTCCAAATAAAATAATCTAGGGCAGTTAAATCCGGAGAACGAGGAGGCCACAAAATAGGTCCGTTATTGGCAATCCACTTGTCATTAAATGATGCGTCTAAGAAACTCATTACAGAAAGGGTGGTGCACCGTCATGTTGGTAATAAATGTTTCTGTGTTCTGCCAATGGTAAATTCATTAAATATTCTGTATCCAAGCCCTCTAGAATATTTAAATATCCTTCTCCTGTAAAAACTGATACAGAATTAAAAATTTAAACGTAATATGCATTAAACTTATAAGTGACTTTTAAGTTTTCTTCGTAATAGTGTAATTTAATGATTCGATCATTTCTGATAGCACAAATAATATTACACTGCCAGATTTCTTAATAATTTTGTGATCTTACAGCATGAGGATTTGAATCACTCCAAACATGGGAATTATGTATGTTAAAAATATAATTTTTTGAAAATTTTGCATCATCAGTCCAAATTACGTCATTCAAAAATGGAAGATTTTCGTTTACAATTGTTAAGATAAATTCACAAAACTAAATTATTTTAGGCAAATCTGTTTCTCTGATGATTTCAAGATGCTGAACCTAAAATATTAAAAAAGGGTGGAAGTTATGTTTCAACAAAATCCTATGTATTGTGTCTTTGGAGAATCTAGTGTCTCCTCTTTGTGAAGCTACTTGTCTTAAGGACGTCATACGATACGCTGCAAAATATCCCAAAATTGCAATTTCAATATTTTCATTGTCAACAAGTCGTTTCCTTTTTTCCGCTATCGCCTTAACAGTGCCGAAATTTTAAAATTTTATATTATTCGCCCAACAGCGCCGCAACATGATGGTTTCTGTTTTTCTGGGAATCTATCGGCAAATATTTGGCATGTTCTCGATAAAACTTTGTTACATTTTCCATAGATAATAAACAAATTTAAATAATCTTCGTGTGTATAATTTAATCGCCCCAAGATATAAGTTTTTAAAAAATTACGAAATTACAAGCAATGCTGATATTTGTGTTATAATCCATTGTCTTACTGCCGCTTCTAGCGGTTACTATGACAACCGTCAGTCCTTAAGCTGTGTTACTGTGCGGTCTTTCATATTAGGCCAAATTTAAACTGCCAATATTTCGAAAACTATGAATTTTTGGACTAGATAATCTTATACCAAGTTAACCTTATTTTTAAATATCTTTATGAGAAAATAGTAAAAATGGGGGGTTTCCATTTAAAAAAATTGACTTTTAATAATGTTTGTCATTTTAATTTTTAATGCTAGTTTTTGACATCCCTGTATCTTTTTTTAGCTTAATATTAAAATAGTCTCTTGAAGTGGTTCTTCCTTTAAAGTAAAACCTAAACTAACCAATAAATAAAAGCTACTAAAAGGGAGTTATCGGTAATTATGTTAGGGCTTATAAACATAATTTTTCACATGAAATTCAAAATATGTCAAAAACGGTTACCCTAATATATAGGACATTATAAACAAAATATACCTAGAATTTCACGTGGAAGCCAAATATGTAAAAATATACAGGGTGTTCCATTTAAAATAACGAAGTTGACACCTACTTCCGGTATAACCGGAAATGTCACAACTGTCAAAATATTTTAGTTGTGTGGCCCCCATCGACTGTACTAATTTCAAGTTTTGCCAAATTTTCAAGTTTTTTAAAAAATTAGTTTCCAAAATATCGGTCGCGTTTATTCGTCGTAAGACACCCTGTATAGCAAATTTAATTCTCTTTCAGACGGTATATCTAAATTTTATAAGGTAGTAAGAATAACGGAGATATTCTTATTAATATGAAAAAAAAACAAATAAATTTGATAAAATCAAAAATGTTAAATACCAGAACAACTTTTCGAAAAAACGTTATACGACTTTTTTGTTGCAAATGACTTGTTTAAACACCTCTTAAAGTTTGGCGGTTTTTATAGTAGACCTCTTGTATAGAAAATTTAATGATAATAATAATGCGAAAGTATAACATTGGAAGATTGTATTTGCGTTACTACACATTACATAAGTAGACGAATTTATATGTAAATTGGGCTCTAGGGTATAAAGTACTCCCAATGATTTATTGCCACAACAATCAAAATGTCCAAATTAGAAATAGATGTAAACGTTCTAGTTTAGTTAAATAGCGAACTCGAACTTAGAAGTTGGATCTTTTTGTGAAAAAGGCAAGGAGCTTGGTCTAAGGGACATTAAGACTTAGTTTATTCTTAGTATATTACAGATTTATACACTCCACAGAAATTATGGACCTCTGGCCAAGCTATCAACCACTATCAAGCCCTGACGAAGATGTTCCGTTGTCTCTGATTTAAATAGTTCTCCTATTTCACTCCAAACAACCCACAAAGGATTAGGGCATTGTACTGTCCATTAAGTAATCAGGTTTACTTATTGATAGTAGGCCTATTTTCCTATATTTGAAGGCAGTCCAGGTGTGGCATATTTTTGTAGTTCTCCGGATCTTCTTCGATGTTTTTCTTATACATAAACACATCTAGAAAAGTTTTGGTTCCTAAGATTAATTAAAAAGTAAACAAATTAAATTTTATAAAAAAAATATTGTAAAAAGGTAAAAATGTGATAAGCAATAAAAACATAACTTTAGCAGCCTCTATTATTGCGTTATCTGTCAATCAATAAACCAATACACCTGGGCTTTCCACAAATGAAGTTATTGATAAAGTGCTCTGGCATATTGTTTCATCCTTGTTAAACAGCTACCATCAAGTCTTGAAGCGTCAAAGGAGGATTGCCTCGATTGGATATTGCACCATCAAGATAATCCCATACTTCAATAGAATTTATGTCTAGAGAGTTCGCTGGCCAGTTCATTCTATGGATATTGCCCTCCCGCGTCAAGTTTTCTAACCTTTGCGTGCGATGTGATCTGACGAAAAATTAAATTATTTCCAAATTCGTTACGTAAAGATTGAATAATTGCTTTAATAAGTAGCGTATATGGCACCTGTCATTGTTCCTATTATAAGAATAACTGGTGTACGACGACTATACATTATGTTCCCCTCAAAAAAATCAGTGATTCGCCTTGATAAAAAATAACTTCTACCTGGACTCCTGCAGACTCTATGTAATCCAATCATTTTGGTAAAAGCCAAGGCTTCGACTACTTGCTCTATATTTAGGTGTATTTCTAAACACCTTTAACGGTTTTTTTGCCCTTAGATTTGATGAATGCAATATGTTCTTCTAATACTTGTCGAAACCACCCTTTGCTATGCATGCAAAAAAAAAATGAGTTCGGAAACAGTTGTTGCTGTTATCGGTTTCTCCGGGTGAAATTCACCACAAATTCTGACGTCACTCTGGGTCGAACAATGACCGGCCCTCGTGCAACAAACTGCTTCATTTTAAAAATGCCTGCATATCGTCGACCTAAAACAATTTTTGTAAGATATTGTTGTTTATTTTTATGCTAATATAAGAAGTAATTTATATATTTACATCGTCACCTTAAATTAAACACACAAAATTTAGCAAGGGGAAATTTTTCCGAAATCATGCAGATGGACCCAGTATTCGTAGGTTGGTCTAATATTTCCTCCAAGTGTAACCCTATGGATAATGGCTATTTAAATGGCAATAGATTGACAATAGACAATAATTATATAATAAACAAATTAATGAACTATAGTAGAAGATATGGTTTATAATAACAGCCAAACAAACACCAAAGTAATGATCATCGATTGATCCAATGACACATCCAGTATCAAGACCGGAGCGAGATATGGTGGACAAGTTTGTATACCTGGGATCGTTGATAACCAAAGATAGGGACTCTTTAGAGGAAATAAAGAGGAGATTGGCAATGGCCAGATCAGCAATAACTAAACTCATAAAAATATGAAAAAATCTAACTATTACAAAAACAGTGAAAGTAATGCTGGTCAACTCTTTGATCTTCCCAATTGCTGCTAATTTTGCTGAAACATGGAATTAAAGAAAACATATCGAAAATGACTAGTGCGCAAATGAATCCTAAGATTTTCATGGGTGGAACACAGAATAAATGCCTCTGTTCTACAATTAAAAATCAACGAACATATTTTAGTTACTTTGGCTACATAGAAAGAAGAACAGGTGAGATGTCACCACTAGGTTTAGTGGTTGAGGAAGAAGTTAAGGAAAAAAGACCTAGAGAACAGTCTTAAATAAGGTGGACCAACAGATTAAATGAAATGACGGGATACTTAATGCATGAAGCAATATATCTAGCACAAGATAGGATAGCATCACTACACCATTCAAAGGGTAAAAAGACTCAGAAAAAGAATATATTGACAACATTTAAGAACGTGTTATTAGTATAGAATGGTGTTCGAATCAAGAAGTTGAGGAAACTATTTAAGGTAATTTTTATATCTTAAAACTTATGATAATAATAAGCCTTATGATGATAATGATGGATGATTTATTATTTTGCGGCCGTGTGTTTTCACTTTGCACTTAGCCATAGTAACACGGGTTAGCAGCATGCTGAAGCAACGGTCGATTAGGGTCTGACTTGAATCCATGGATCTCAGTATCACTGCGGTTAGGGGATGCCCAAAAGGCGTGGTACCATCTTACCCTCTATGGTCTGTATTGGAGGATGACCTGATCACGCTTCTTGACTGGAAAGGGCACAAGACTATCAATTATGCAGATAATATCTCCGTAATATTCAGAAGCAACCGCGCACGGACGATTGCAGAATGAATGCAAGATGCCCTGAACACAAGATGTGATAAAGCAGTTTGGAGAGGCTATCTATAAACCCGGCGAAAACAATTTACCGGGAAAAGTTCCCCAGTCTTTGAATGAACGGCAGCGAGTTTGTCTGGAACTGGAAGTATATTATTATATTGCCGTACAGTAGTTTAACTATTGTAACAATTTGTTTGGTATTCTGTTTTTCCACCAATATATACCCTGCTTTATAGTTATATAACAGAAATAATATAAAAAGAACATAATTATGTAAAAAAAAATATATTTTATATTATTACTAATTATTAGAATGTATATATTTCTAAAACCGTTACAGATGTAGAATGATATATTACAACTAACTTTGATACAAATTGTCCAAGAAGTTAACAAAACTGTTGCGTCGCTCGACCCGTTTCTCCGATGAGGCACCATAAAAAAAGATTGATTGCGTAATTCAAGTCGCGGCCATTCCACTTCCTCCCATCAAAATCTGATAAACGCATCAAACAAATTAAATAAATTTATTTTAAAATTCTATCTGCCTTCATCTGAAATACGAATAAAAGTTCTGGAATTTTTAATTTGTCAGATGTGAGAGCGCTGATGGAGATAGAAAGGCATAATAATACGATAATTATTGAAGAAACACTACATGTGTTTCTTCAATATTTCAGGTTTCTGTAGTATCTAATGTTATAAAAACTGTAAATGGTATTAAAAGATTTTTAAATAAAAGCCGGACAATTACTGAGTGGCCCAATTGAGCCTCATCAATTCAGTTCATTCAATTCATCATTGACTAACCTATTTTATTAGTATATAGGGATAAATCGACTTATATTATTAAAACCTATCGTTAAGTATTTTTTTTGTGCATGCAACATGCGCAATATTATACTGACAAATTTAAAAGGTTATTTTTGAGTTTTGATCTAATATCTACTGGGGGTAGAATTAAATGTAGGCCCCCAAACCCATAAGCCAAGTTATGCCTCAACTTGCATTATATACAGTGTGAGTCTGTAACTTGGAAAAAATTCGATAATAATTAAATGAAGGTGTGTTCGAAAAAACGCTCGGACACCTCAATTAAGATTGTAAGTTGCACATTTTTTATAATAAAAAGTTCTTATACAGGGTGTGCCATGTAGGCGGGGCTAATACTTTCTTATTTTATGTGGGATACCCTATATGTTATTATATTATACAAGATTCCAAACATTTTGATGTATCACATGCCATACCTTTATTCGATTGTTTTTAAGATAAAGAGGGTTAAAGGAAACGTATTTCATAAACTTAAAAAGGGTTCTTTTAAATCTTTTTTTTTTAATAAGTGTTCAAAAAGTAAACCATTAACTATTTGGCAATGCCCTAAACGTACTACAAATTCATTTTGAACGTTTCTTTTGCATTCTGGAAAAACGTTTCGACACTCTTGCCTTATTCTAGTTTTCAACTTCTCAATATTTGCCGGCTTGGTCACATAAACGTTGGATTTCAAATATCCCCATAGGAAAAAATCCAGCGGAATCAAATCGGGCGATCTTGGTGGCCATTCAAAAGGTCCTCTCCTGCCAATCCATCTGCCTGGAAAAATAGTATCCATATAGTTTTGAACAGGACTTGCAAAATGGGGAAGCGCACCATCTTGCTAAAACCAGATGTTTCTATTCGACATATCAGCTTTTATTGGAACAGGGACTAGAACAGCTAGATTTGGAATTAGTTCTTCTTGTAAAAACTGTAAGTGTAGGTACCTTGCTCCATTTAAATTTTCTTTGAAGAAAATTGGGCCTATAACTTACTGACCTAGAATTCCTGCCCAAACATTTACTTTTTCTGGGTGTTGAGTGTGGCCTTGCCTCATCCAACATAGATTTTCTTGTGCTCAATAACGGCAGTTTTGACGATTTACTTCTCGACTGTACTTTACTGTCGACTCATCGGAAAAAAGAATGTTTTCTGTAATAAGATTATTATTCTGCATTAATTTCATAAATTGTTCACAAAATTCAATTATTCTATCTGCATCCTCTTCATTGAGTTCCTGGAGAATTGTTAGTTTATAGAGATGAAATGTTTCTGCTTTAAGAACCCTTACTACTGAAGACTAGCTCACTTCCAATTCGCGCGCTATCTGCCTAGTGGGAGTATTAAGATTTTCTTCAACAGCTAATAACACATTAATTTTGGTGTCTTCATTAAGCACAGATCGACGAGAAATAGTTATTGTTCTTACGTGACCATTTTTCCGAAACTGTTTTTCAATATTGCTTATAGTACTTTGAGATATGGGTGGTAAATCACGATACTTCTGTATAAATAAATGCAAAACTTCATTTTGGGTTTTTGTTCTATTACCCAATTATCATTAAGATTTCAATCTTGTGCTTTTCACTTAAATAGCCCATTTCGTACAAAAATTAAAAGAAACTTAAATGTGATTATCCGACAGTAAAGGCACGTCTTGTAGCAATGTCAAAATTTATAAAATGTTAAAATTATAAAAATGCCATATATTTATAGGATATTTATAAAAAAACTGTTTACTGAAACGCATATTTTTTTAATTTAAAACATTTTTAAAATAAAAAATCAAAACGTAAAAGGTGAATAAAAGGTGATTTTGTGAACAATTTAAAAATATAATAACATATAGGATGTCTTATTTAAAATAAGAAAGTTAATATTAGCCCCGCCTACATGGCCTACTCTGTATAAAAAAAATTTATTGTAAAAAATGCGCAACTTACTTTTGTTATCGGATTTATTCCAAGTTACAGACTCGCACTGTATAATGTCTTATAATAATACAAAATTGTAAATAAAAAATATCCTTTTGAACTTTAGGTCTAATTTGTTAAGGTATCGAGTTTTTTTACTGGTTTTTACTTTTTTTACATGGTAACTATTTCTAGAGCAATAATTTTTCAAAAATGATTGTTGGATGGTTGGCGCATCCATCAAAATTTGGGACATATTTTTATTCCATATAATATAGTAAAATTAAGTGAATAATGAAAGATCTTTTATTAAATGTTTCTAGAAATACGTTCACTTGTGTCATAATCAGATAGTTCATAGAATTTAAAGACATTAATAGGACCAAAACTGCGAGACTTAAGTGTTAACATAAATTGAATTCTAAGCACCTTGTCTGCCTTATATAACTGATGTATATAGAATTATGATAATTATCGCCTGGCAATTGCTTATATTTACCAAATCTCTCTTCAAAAGGGTCTGTTTGAAATTTTCTTAAGAGAACATATCTCATATCCAGTTCAGCAAAACAGTATTTGGTATTTTCATACATCCCATGAAGAGAATGACTTAAAAGAGCTCGCGTTAAAGTCTTTGGAAAACTGCTGAGTTGCCAAGAATTGAGCAAAACAAGCAATTTTTCTAAGAAGTCAATTTTAGGATCTAACTCGAAGTTTGTCACTGGTTTCCTTACAATAGATATTTGATATATGTCACCTTGATATTTGCCTTTGAATTCTACATTTACTTTTACCACCATATGGTCATAATGTTTATAAAATCAGCAGTATCTTGAGAGTGTGGTATACGACTAAAATTTCTTAAAGCTTCGACTACAAAAGAATTAACAAACTTTATTGGAAGCTTGACATTTTGGTATTCAATGAA
Organism: Anthonomus grandis grandis; assembly: GCF_022605725.1. Classification (NCBI taxonomy): domain Eukaryota; kingdom Metazoa; phylum Arthropoda; class Insecta; order Coleoptera; family Curculionidae; genus Anthonomus; species Anthonomus grandis. The sequence goes on along the minus strand of NC_065554.1, from coordinate 8,846,605 downwards.
GGAAATAATACTTTCAGCTTTAGGAGCAGCCAGCTTATCATATTCCACTTCATGTAATTTTTATAAAGTATCGAAATCAGGAAAATAAAAGATTTAATCAGATTTTTTGACGTACGTTGTAATATGGTAATTGGCTTATCATTCACGCAGTTTGAATAGATCATAATATTTATTATTTACCCAATAATATTCATTACTCAAGGGTTTGGTTATCATGCAAATTTTGTATTTTACTAAAAAAAATTAGGCAGAAAGCCAAACAGAAAGATTGTAAAGTGTGCCAAAACTGTTAAAATAATTGCCAGTTAGATGTTGTTGATACGTTACTTTACAACTTAACAAGTTATACTGTTAGTATAAATCATACGAGTATTAAAATTTAGAAAGATTTGTGTATTCTAAAATAAGTGATTTCAGTTTCTGAGTAAAAAAATTATGGCTGAGTATAGTAAAACCGAAGTGCATATTGGCTCTCCACTTAAAAAATAGCAGAAGCAGCAACCTTAATAAGCAACCACTTGCTACCAAAAAAGTTGCAAGGCAAAAGCACTGCTGTCTATCAAAACTTTATGAACTGGAGAAACATACAAAATATAAATTAATTTTCGAAAAACATAATTTAGTACATTTTGAATAGCTTTTCCATAAATATAAATCATCTTGGCTTTAGGCGTATTATTCCATGCTAAAAACCACGTTGGCACTAAATGATAATATTCATATTGAAAGTAAAAAGAAAAATTTAGCAGTTACTCGCGTTTGCCGCAGTACTGAGCTGCGGCAGTGGAAAATAACTGACATTAAGGATCTAGGTTATATGGTAAATATTGCAAATACCAAGACAAAAACTTCCAGAATATTTACGGTAGTGGATGTGTACTATAAATTATGTAAGACCTATATTGATATTAGACCCATAAATCCGTCCTGCCTGAATTTAATCAGGAGCTTGTCATAGACCAATTTTATAGGATACACTGCCTTCGACTTAACGCAAAGAAAACTGCGGCGATGTTATTTTGTAAGCAAAGAGTCAGGATCACGTTTTGACTTGAATCTTAGGATAAATGGAACACAGCTTGAGTTTGGTGATGAGGTAAAAAATTTAGGATTGATGGTTGACTACCAGCTGAGTTTGAAAAGTAAATTTCACGGTCAATAAGGAAGATCATGTATAAATAAATTAACTTTATTGTACAATAATAAAAACATTTTAAGCATTCACTTTAAAAATTACGTTGTGGTTCTTTGGTATTATCCGTATTTAATTATTGTGATGTAGTATATCGTCTTTGAGACTGAGAATTCGGAAAGTTCAAAACTGTTGCTTAAGGTTAATTTTTGGCATCAAACGGCGTAATCCAGTAAGTCTTATAAGCTTAAAATTGTCAACTGGTTAAATATGGCTGGTCGAAAAAATTTTCATATTCCCATTTATCTTTATCGGAATATAGCGGAGTAAATAACGGGTTAAAATGTTTTGTTTGAAACCTTTACCAAATCATTAGTTTGGTTATTGCATCTACGAATTAAGTAATTACGACTTTTTTTAATGGTACCGAGTTTTTTAAAATCAGAATTTAAAAAAAAATGGTTTAATTCAAAAATGTTACCATTATACATTAAACTGCCAATATCTCCGAAACTAATTCATATAGCCAAATTTTCTTTTTTTTTTTGCTTAAAGGGCATATATAAGCGCTAACAACTGCAGTAAAATAATTGCAGAAAACTTCTATTCTTGTTAATAAAAAACATGAAAATCATAAAATTTATATTGTTGGTATTGAATTTTTTAGCAAGCGATAAACTTTTTTATTATGATGAATTTTGCCATACATGCTACGAATGAAATGTAGAAAAAACCATAAGAAAATTTTTAAAAAAAGCCACAGGTTTCTATTCGAAATAGTTTTTGAAATATGAATTTTTAAAATAACGCGTAGGTGGAAATTGCCGCGCTCTATACCGTTGCCGACCGAACGTACTTCCAACTGCCGCCATTTATTAACCATCTACGAATAATTTATAAATCGAAGTTGGTGAATAATAATAACTTTGCAGATTTTTAAGTAAACTTAAAAAAATAATTTATTTGAATATTTTAATTAAACGAACTTTAATTTTTAATAGTCATCATCATTTTGTGATTCCAATGAATCTGGTGTGTCTATAATGTCTTTGTTGCCACAAAATTTACAGTTACATTCGTTATAACACTTCAAGCCCTGGGATACACATATACACTTTTAAGTGTTGCAGTTTCTATCGGAACATCGAAGAACTAAAATTTTCCGTAGTTCCTTTGGAACGGGATCCTGTGTCGCAAATATTGGAGTCCATATATTAGACTCTATATCATTTGTCCATCCATATTTTCTTGGGTCTTCAAAATTCATATATGGTATGTGACTGTTATACTAAATTTTTAGTTGATATATGCACCTAAAATAAGAAAAGCCATAACCATCCAAATTTCCTTTTTTTGTTATTATCTAAACTGTAACCTGTAAAATATGATTTTTTTTATGTTTTCATACCTAGACAGAAAGAAAGAAGACAGAAAGACTAGAAATAAAGACAAAATGTAAGTACAAACCTACCTTTTTAAATGCTGTTTGAATGCATTGTCAGTTGGTGGCAGTTCCACGGCAGATTTATTTGCATTTGTAGTTAAATGCAATCGTAGTGCATTTAGGGTAGAAATATCATTGTCCTTGTTTCTATATAGAAGTAAAATAAATTGTGTACTCCGTTTAACTGCTTCTGTATCCGATACAAATGGCAGATCATATAGTTCTTTTAGCCTCTTGATATTTTTTATTAGTACATCAAAGGCTGTTTTTTTTACCAATTTTGAAAAACGAACTAGTTGTGTCGCATCCCGTGAGGCAATGAACTGCCAAAATGTTTCTTAAAACTGCTTTTCCCAATTTTTGAACTACATCCTGAATTGCTAAGAAGCGTTGATTTTTTGAATGCCCTAATTCCATAAGTAATTTACAGCCCTTTATTTGTTTTGTAATAATGAAATGGTGTAAAAGTAAAAGTAGTACGTCGGTATCCACAGATTTGATAAGAATAGAATTACTATGCTCTCGCTCTGCCAGGACGTGAAGAATAATTCGAGTATCTGCTTCTTCCTGATTACTTTTGTATTCTTCCCAAATTTGTGGCTCTTTATCGGTGGTTATAATATAGACATTTTCGGAATTTTCAGATCCTCCTGCTACTATTAAAGTTTCATTCTTATTTAGAGATTTTGCTGCAAATTCCAAAAGATAACTTACAGTAAAAACTAATAAGGCCTTCTTATTGTTGAATGGATTGAGAAAATCATTAAAAATTGGAACTTTTCGAGACCCAAAAATTTTGTATTCTGTTTTATTAGATGAATCACCACGTCTGAATCTCTCAGCAGATTTTAATGAATTACATGTGTAAGTGTCAAAAACAACTGTTATTCTCTTAGCATTGTGTTTCCATCCGCAACTTAGCATTCGATTTAAGAATATTTGTGCTTAACCGTTAAAAGTCAAAGAGGAAGTTGGTTTTAATTCTTGGATTATAACTATACCATCAATAATATATGATTCTACACTATTTGGAGAAACTATTGTGTCTGCAATTGGCTCTAATCTATTGCATAATTCAGACTTGGCAGTTTTCCGCATCGAACCATCTTCATAAAACATTGACGAAGGATAACGCAATAAAAACGTGTTTTAACGCACAAAAATCAAGAGCATTATGACACAGCTTTAGGGGTTATGATATGATTAGTCACGCGTCTTCCGCGAACGTCGGCGACTGTTCTGGCCGTCGCTAATCTGGCACAACTTTGCAGGTGGATTTCTCGCAATCTAGCTAATATATCCGATTGCAGCTACTTTTAAAAACTCCGTAACAGTTTTGTCTACCTTTTATTCGCAGATTGTATGGAAAAATGTTTTTAAATAAAAAAGTTTCTCGCTTGCTCAAAAATTCATTGCAGAAAATATAATTTTAATGATTTTTAAATGTTATATTAATAAAAAGAAACGTTTTTTGAAATTATTTTATCGCAGTTTTCAGCGCTTATGTATTCTCATTAAAACAAAAAAAAGATCTTTTGAATATGTTCAAAAGTTCCAGAGATATTAAAAGGTTAAGGTTAAAAAGCACTTTTTTTAAATTCCTGCCTTTTGCAATATTCTCCATTTTATAAAACTCGGTACCACTAAAAAAAGTCGTAAATGCCCATTTCGTATGTACAATAACCTAATTAATGATTTGGTAAAGGTTTAATCTGGTTCTAAGCCGATTTTAGTTTTTTTAAGAAGGGAGCTACTTTTATTGTCTTTTTTACTCCGCTATATTCAGTTTCAAACAGATCATTACCTAAATATACATTTTAAGGGTACTTTGACTTCTCTTGTACATGGATCGGCAATTTACAAGAAATGTATAAGAATGTGTAATAAATCCATTACATATTAAATCAGCAAAGTCTTTCCCCTGTCACTCAAATCTCTCTCTGTCTCTTCCTTTCGACAGGTTAGGGTCGATTGTTAATGTATGACAGATTTCAGAATTAGTTGTGGAGCATGGTTTTATTGTTTCATGTGCTCGTTTGTGTTTATTAACCCTTAAATGCATTATGTTGCAAAAATGTCACATACTTATTTCACCTATCCCAAACTGCTAACGAAATATTTTATTTTGCGAGTGCATATCGTTGTATATTTACAGCAGTATCTTAAAGAGTGTAATACAAAGAGTTACTCATAGATGATGCTACATACTTATATTTAGAAATAATATTCTTAGTTGTCGCCTGCTCGTCAGTGTTGTGGTTGTAATATATTTTGCTCTTGCTGGAAAACCCGCATATTTGTTTATACTTTTGTGAAAGATTATATAAAACAACAACTTTCACTCAACAACTTTCTTATATATAAAACTATTATAAGAAAGGTATGTATTTTATTTTTATTCAGTCAAAAATTTTTATTTTTTGTGCAGATGCAAAAAAAATTAGTTTTGATTATGTTGCGTTTTTGCAACATAATCCAATGTAGTAAATATAGAAAAATTTTGCATTTTCAGAGTTTGAGACATAAAATGAGCCGACATCCACCTTAGTGATAAGGAGTTGCAATTCATATGGGAAAACTGGTCAGATAGTGAAGATGGAATGGATTTTTCGGATACTAACAGCGAAGCAGACCCAAATTACATTTTGAGTGATTCAGATGAAGGCGATAAGGATCAAGAAGATCTTAGGGTATTTGTGGAGGAATTAGGTGATGAAGTGCAAATGAAGGCGATATACGACGGGGCTGAAATGAAAGAGTGTGAGGTTGGGCCATCTAATAAAGTAAAGAATGATTCCAAAACAGGTACAAAAAAATCCGTAAAACGTAACTTGGAAGCAGTACAATCTTTATTTGAACGATCTTCAATTAACATTTCATGGCGATGAAGTCCTTTCTCAAAAAGTAATGGCGTTGGAGACTATATAGTTTTTTAAAATATTCTTTAAACGATGAACTAATCGATAAAATCATTAACGAAACTAATTTGTATTGCGTTCAAAAGAACCCAAGCAACCAAGTTAGCTTTTGTGCCACTGACATAAGGAAATTCATAGTAAACTTGCTAAATGTACGATCATACTGGAATACGGATATAGGTTACGACCCTGTTCGAAATGTCATGCCTATAAATAAATTTTAAAAAATAAGACGTTACATTAATTTTAACGACAATAATAAGCATTTACCTAAAGACGATCATAACCATGATAGACTTCACAAGTTGCGACCACTTATTGAGCATCTAAATGAAAATTTTTCAAGCATCCCTCTGGTACCAGCCCTATCTGTAGATGGACAAATGTGTTCAACTAAAGTGCGACACTTCATGAAGCAGTATATGCCCATCAAACCTCACAAATGGGGTTGAGGTTTTAAATTTTTTGTCTTGGCGGGTATAAGTGGATTTGCCTACCGATTTGAAATTTATTCTGGGAGTGAAAATTATCAAACAAGAACGGACGGTGAACATGATATTGGAGCGTCTTCAAATATCGTAATTCGTTTATCTCGGATAATACCTACTATGCAGAATTATAGACTATATTGTGATAATTATTACACTACTCTAGAGGTAATGATATATCTTGCTAAAAGGGGAACATATTCTCTTGGAACTGTTCGTCGTAATAGAATTCCAGATTGTAAACTACCAACTGATAATGAATTAAAAAAAGGAAAGTGTGGTAGCTCAGTTCAAGATGCTACCACCATCGAAGGGGTTGAATTTTCCTTTGTTATTTGGAAGGACAATAGATGCGTAACTCTCCTGTCAACTTATGCTGGCCAGCAGCCTTTTGGTACTGTCAAAAGATACGACAAAAAAGAATGCAAAAACATTGAAATCGAGTGCCCCAATATTATTCACGAATACAATCGCCACATGGGAGAGGTTGACCTAATGGACAGCTTTATAGGAAGATATCGAATAAAACTAAAGAGTAGAAAATGGTATCTACGAATTTTTTACCATTTGTTGGATTTAACTATGGTAAATGCATGGATTTTATATCAAAAGGTTATGAACGCAAAAGGAAAATAGTTGGAAATACTGCAACAATCAAAATTTAGAAGCATAGTTGCTAACTGTCTTTGTAATGTAGAAAAATGTACGGCCAAAAGAGGTAGATCATCAAGTTCATTAGATCGGGAAATTCAAGCTAAGGTACAGCGAGGAAATGCCCAGCACGTAGCACCAAAAGACATGCGATGTGATCAAGTGTCAGATGCAAACTTCCTGGTTGTAACGGATACACCGACATCGCGTGCGAAAAATGTGGAGTGGTATTATGCTTAAAAAAAAATAAAAATTGTTTTAAAAAATTTCATGAATAAATAATCTAATTTGCCTGTAAATGCCCAATATTGCAAAATTGCAACAATAAAAAATTTGGAAAAAATGTATTTAAGACATATTTAAAAAAATATATTTTTTTAATTATTTTTCCCAGTTTTCTAACCATGTTTTAAGCAAAAAAATTTTTTTACCCAAAACGAAAAAGTTATGCATTTAAGGGTTAAATATCTTTAAAATATAGTAGCATTATTTAGGGCTATAATTTTATTTCCTTTTTTATTTTTTAAATGTCTTATTTTATATTGTATTTTGTTTTGGATTTTATATGTCATTAAGTATATATGTATGTTGGTATTTTATTTAAATTTTTATATTTCGCTAAAGTATTAAGATTTATTGATTGCTTTTGTGTGCTAGTTATCGAAAGGTTAAATGGAAGAATACTACGTGCATTTTTTTGCATGGAATGGCTAAAATTAATAACAATTATTGTCTATTTTTGAAGAAAGAATATTATTATTATTATTATGAGTATAAATAAAATCTAGGGAAGCACTTTGATGTTTTGAAAAAAGTTAATGGACTGCCCGTAATTTCCTGTTTCTGTTTCGAAGCACTGCTCTGTATAAGTCTCCCAAAATTGACGCTTGATAGGCATGTACTTATAGTACAAACCAAGTCTCATACTCATGGTTAAGATGTATGTTTATATATACATCTCATATAGTGCTTAACTTCTAGTGTGCCTCCCAAACATCAATCCCGGCTACAGAAAAATACGATCGTATAAAAATATACGATCTTACTCAACAATCCAACGACAAACGGTTCATAAATCTTTACTTAACCAGCTGTATTTATCTAAAAGGGTTGCAAATGGATATGGAATTACGCAGCACTTTTTGTTATCCGTAAAAAAAGGGAAACATACATCTCAAAATACAGAAACATATGTTTAGGCAGGGGTGCACAGTTTTTGTCTTTTGAGGAAACGTCGCGTCTTAGCCCTTTTTTTTGCCACCACTATACGGATTAAAGTGTAAGGGTTAGAGATTCTATGTGACATTAAGGCTACCAATGCAATTTTGTACAAAGGTACATGATCAAAATGGTTGTTGTTGGCGCTTTAAATGATACTTTTTAACTTTTGAATCTTAATGAGCACTTTATATCTCTATAATATAAAGTTCATATTATATGAGTTTTAAAATAGCTGTATATTTAATATATTTTTATAAATTTTTAATTTTAATTTTATATTCAAAAATTAAAACTGTTGGTGTTAAATTCACAGTTAAAAATGTCAAAGATGGCAAACTTTTTGATAAAAAAAAAATTTAATATGAGTTTTTTTTAAATGAACATGCTAAGGAATCGATGAACATTTTTCAAATTATTAAAGTTCAGATTTTACAGAAATTAGACCCTGACTAATTAAAACTTTCGACTAATTTTATCTAGATAATTTATATAATACGGATTTCTTTGGATTAATTTTATATATTAACAGAAACATATTTTTAGAATAAGAAATTAAATAATTTAATAAAATAAGTGGCAAATATTGGTTTAGATGAAGTTTATTTTTCGTTCCATATTAAAAACTATTCCTGAAATAGTTAAGGTGTACAACGAGAATGTAAATAGTATTACTTTGTAAAGTTATAAACTAGTATTCTTATTAAAGCCCCCTTATATTTATTGCAAGATAGTAAAATAAAAGTTTAATTGTCAAAAATATAGTAAGAATTAATAAAGTAAACTAAGCCTAATAATGTTTCAAAAAACGTATTTTAAGAAAATGGCAAGATAGGGAAATATTTTACTTAATATATTTAAAATACTTAAATTAAAATTAATATCATGTTATAATACACATACTCTTTTTCTCAGTAATGACTTTTTCGAGTCAATTGAATTGAAACATTTAAAAAAAAATAGGGAATATTTTGGCTTACAATCAATACATCTATTTAGTTTAGTTTAATTTACTTAAAAAATATTTAAAATAATAAAATAGCTTTTTGGTTTATTTTTTTTTGTTTAATTTAATATTTAATAAACGACTTTATTTCCAAATATCATTTATAATGTAATAAATGAAAGAAAAAAACAAAATTTGCAGGAAACTCCAAGGAGTAGTTCACCTAGGATGGTGCTCTTTCACTAAATCCTTGTTTTTATGAAAATACAATATGAATAGTTATTTTTTTAACTTAAACTAACTTACAAACTACCTTACCTAGTTCTTAATTTATACACAAATATAAATTTATAAGTTTATTTATTTTTCTTAATTTTTATTTTGACTTTATTAGTTTTAGGTCAAACAAACATTACCTTTGTCCTGTGAGTTATATAATATAATTTAATAACAAAGATCTAATTTCTTTGGTAAATCGAACATACTTGAAGGCCTTGATATAATTTGGTAAAAGATTGTACAGGTTACATTTATTATATTGAAAGCCTATTTAAAAAAAAGCAGTTTTATGCATAGAAGGTGTTAAGATATCCTTTCTTTTTAAGTTAATATTATGCACATCTGTCCGAAATGGTCACTTATCATACAGATATGATAAAAACAAAGAGCATACATTTTGATTTTAGAATCTATCTTCTATTCAGGTAATTTATGTGAAACATGTTAATATTTCCTGATTACATAAACAAATCTGATACAAGAATTTTGTACCCTTTGAATTCTGTTTTTAGTCTCTGCATCAAGGTAAGGCCCATAAAGAGATGCACAATAACTGAATTGAGACAGGATCAAAGTGTCACATAAATTTTTTTTAATAGTAATAGTTAAGAAATTCCGGTGACTTTTTCGTGAAAATTTTGAATGCTCCATAGGCTCTCTTTATGTATAATGTGACATGTTCTCGAAATCGCATATTCTGATTTAAAATTAAACCTAATTTCCTTGCAATTTTGATTTGTTTATCATTAATAGTTAGCTGAACATTCCCTTCCCTCAGCTTGCAATTTTTTTTATTACCAAAGAGTATTGCTACGATTTTTTTAAAATTTAATATTACAAAATGCTTAGCAGACAAATTTGCAATAGTGTTAAGATTTAGTCTAATTTAGAGATTTAATTTATAACTTTTTATGCACTTTACCGTTTATTCTGCTTAATGTTATTCGTTGTTTTATTGTTCTTAAAATAATATTTGTGGTTTAGTTTTTATTGTGTAAGATATATAGTATTTCCTTATAATTTTTTTTTGCCGACTTAAAACACTAATTCGTTTATTTCATTAAAATTAAAAAAATATTTAGTAGTTTGTAAAGTATGTTTTAACAGATGGCAACCAAGCCTTTTAACCCTTTTTTTGTTTACCAATATTTTTTTTCTTGATAAATATTTATTTATTATGCATTTAATTATGGTTTATGGCTATGTAAATGTTAAGTAATTCTTAAAAAAATATTATTTATTTGCTAAAGACTTCTTCCTCCAAAAAAAAATCCCTAAACTTTTTTAATAAATGCTATGATGTTTACCAACGATCAAAAAGAAATCAATAATTTATTTTTAACAAAATAGTGTATAAACCCAGCGTACAATGTGACATTAACGCACAAGGGCTCTTAATGAAATCGCTCAGATGCCTTCAGCGGGACGCGGAAAAATCGTCTGCTGTCGGGATTTCCGTATTCCCACAGGTTTTAAGTGTTTAGGTACAAAAGGGCGAGAAGGGTTAATTAGAAGTGGTTATAAAAGATTTCATGGGAACGCGAATAAATATAAGTTTTTTTTTCTTTTCTCTTCTATTTAAGTACCTCCTTAAATGTTAAAAAGTTTATTTATATATTATTATATAACAGAATAATAATCAAAATATGAAGTAACTCAACAAGCACATTCGTAAGTTACACTATCAAAGAATTTCTAATAAATCAGGCAAAAAAAAAGAAAATAAAATATAAAGAAATTATCCTATTATTGTCATATGAAGCTTAAAAGGTAAAATAATAAGATTATTTTTCTTTGAAAAAAGAATTTTAAAATTGAAAATTAAAGTGTTCTGGTATAAAATTGATAAATGTAAAATAAACAAAAAAGTGAATAGTAAAAGACTCTTTAATTTCAAAACAAAATTTAAACTTACTCCTAAATGCTCTATAAAAATATATAAAATAAAATGTGTAATAAAAATAAAAATATTCCAATAGAAGAAATTCGAAGTTAAGTTTAATTTTATAAATTAAATTTAATCGGAACCTTCAGTAATCCCAAGTGAAAAAACCAATAATGTATCTTGTAATCCAAATTTTCAAGTATGCTGTAATCCGAATGTCTTTAACCAGTTTAAGCTATATAGAACAGTAGTTTGAACAGGTTGGTTACAAGCATTTTAGATGTAAGCATACATGTCTTTTAACCTTTGAATGACATACTTGTCGGGGTGTATAAATATTATTCTCAAAAAGGCAGACATGTGACATTATCTTTAAAACAAAAGTCTGAAATATTGGACGTCGTGGATTTAATGGAAAACTTTTAGCTGTAGAGTACATAATTGGTGTGACGATAATATGTAACATCAAGAAGCGCAAAGAAAAAATTGGGCTGTAAGTATTTTTTGTAGTTGTTTATGTGCAGTATGTATTATTTACTTAACATTAAAAGGGTAGAATTAGCATTGCCGTGGAACTATGGGCACTTTGTTTGCTTGCATTATCTCTGATACAATGATGCCAAATGCTTATATAGAAATGGCAAAAAAACACTATTTTGCCAAACAATACTATTCCTCTTTAATAAAATATGAATATGATAAGATACTCTATAAAGAAGTCAACATTGAAAGTTAAATTAATGTAGATAACGGATATTAGAGAAAAAGGCAACAACAACGCAACGCCGCTCGATCGCATTGTTGATTCCACCGACACAAGTAGCCTTTACCAGTGACGTGGTCAAAAAATATTTACATGATAAATATTTATTATTAATAGATTATGCTTTAAATTATAAGCAATATTACCTTAATATTAATTTTTATACGTACTTCATTAGAGTAAGGTACTTATCTAATAAAAAGCAGTTTTATAGACTTCACAAACGCCGAATGTAAACGGAAAACCATTTGTCAAGATGACTTTTTGCAAGATGATATCAGCTTTTGCCTGCTGTGTTGTCATTTCAGATTTTTTAGAAACGGTTTTAGGTATTAGAATGACAATTTTTTTTTTGCTTTGAACATGTTATTTTTGCGCTTAGAATAACATCTATCTATTTTTACTTTTTATTTTTAATGCAAAATCTAACATCAATAAGTTAAATTAAAATTACTATATGTGTTGATATATAGCTGAAAATTTCCTCTTTTGAAAATGCGTGTAAACTTGACAACAGAGAATCGATGAATATGTTTATAACCGAAAGATCCCTCTTGCCCCTGTGCACATATTGAACTCAAACAAAGTTGTTGCTTACTAATTCTAGCCTTTTAATGTTCTAAGATTATTTATATAGTAGTAACAATTTTTTTCAATATAGATTTGTTTTTATAGATTTGTCGAGAATTGCTTCGCTGGCCCGGTAAAAAGAAAAACATTGCGTACTGAAATGAAAAAATTGTTGTATGATTGGTTTTGTAAACTGTAAAAGATTAAGGTATATTCCTATATCATACTAAACTTTGGCGGCAAAAGCAAAGCAGTTCTATACCTCAAAATTATGGAAAAGATGATTTTGTGGCTACTAAGGTTTGGATTGCGAAGTTCTAAAGCAGGCATGATTTAGGAGCGTTAAAATATTTCTTTTTAAGCAGCAATGTTAGAGAATATTTGACTTATACTTACCCTAATCAGTGGATTGGTCGTCGAGGGCCTACCGAGTGACCAGCCAGTTTACCCGATCTTACATCTCTGGACTTTTTTTATGTAATACGACTTAATATTCTAGGACCATAAAGCATTCAGTGGGAGTTTTATTTAATAAACAGTAGTTGTATTTAATAAACAGTTGTTGTTTAAAATAAACTTGTTCGCTATTCCCAATTTTTCACTAATCCTGATTTTCTTCAGTTCCGATTAACGAGATTTTATTGTATTTTAATACATTTTTATATAATTTTGAAAAATTATTTTATAGTGTTTTAAAATGCTTATATTTATTTCTTTAATATTAAATTTTAAATTTATTAATTTTATAGTTTTTAAATTAAAATATTTAAATTTTAACTATAAATGATAAGTGTTTTTTTTTTAATTCGGAGCTTCTAAGAAGAAAAATGTTATTACACAAATTAAAGGGTAAAATATGTAGGAAATAGGAATATATCCAAGAAATAATTCTACATAATAACGTTTACATTTTATTTTTATAGTTTAATAAAATTTATTATCTACATCCAAGTTATCTATTTACTACGTCACTAATTAAACAAATTTTATATTAAAAACTATTAAACCTAGATTAAATCAAATAACAAAATATATCGTTATATTCTTTTTGTATACAAGGTGAGTCGAAAGGAACGCACCAATTTCCAGGTGAATATAGAATAGAATAGAATAGATTTTTATTAGTGTTATATACATACAAAAAATTTTTACACACGTCAATGAAATAGTACACACATGAAAATTCAGTAAATACGTAGATAGATAGATGAAGGAATAAGTAGATACATAATTTAAGTGAGCAAAGAAATACAATTACACCATGTCTGAGAAATTAATGCTGAAGAACTCATCTGGTGAATAAAAACATTTTTTAATTAGATACTTTTTAATAACAGATTTAAATTAATTTATATTTAGTAATTTTATGGAAGGCGACAGCAAGTTAAAAGATTTTGGAGCATAGTAACTTATAGCGGTTTTAATTTTAATAATTCTGTGAAATTAGGTGCATAAGGTATTTCTTTTTTTAGTGAAATGCTCATGAATATCTCTGTGAGTATCATATGAAGTTAGGTTATTTTTTACAGAGCATAGGAACTAACATATGTAAAGACAGGGGACCGTTAAGATATTTAGGTTAATAAAAGATTGTCTGCAGTCTACTCTATAATGAATTTTTGCAATCATTCTTATAGCCTTTCGTTGAAGACTAAAAATTCTTTTAATATTTGGTGAGTGGCCCCAAGCTAGAAGAGCATAGACAAGCCTCAATTCAAAGCATGTATAGTATGCAGTTGCAAGTGCATTTTTAGAAACTACGTCAACCAAAGTTCTCAGTGCATACACACGAGAAGCCATTTTTTCATATAGTTAATTAGTATGTACATTCCGCTGAAGTTTCGTGTCAACATGAACACCAAGAGATTTTACGGCTCTTGCACTCTAATCTAAAGCTGAGCCAGAACGTAAGGAAAAATAAAGCAGTTCTGTTTCAGAACGATTAAGATTTAATTGATTAGTAATAAACCATTCTGCAACCTTTGACTCTATCTCCCTCATGATTGCTTCCAAATCGCTCAGTGTCTTACTTTTCCTGGTGACAGTTGTGTCGTCGAAAAATAAGGCACCCGTGTATTCTCCATATTTAAAGCCTGAATTTAAAATTTCAAAAAGCTTATTTATTGCCATTGTGGTTGACATTAAGGATCTTAAGCCAAACTGACTAGGATTAAATAAACTATTTCATTCAAAGTAGTTATTTATTTTTATTTTAAATGCCATTTTAAAATTTTAGATATAATTTGGACGATTGATATGGGTCTGCAATTGTCAGTTTTGTACACGTGAAAATAATTTTAAAAACCCCAAATATTCTTATGCGATTTTCATTTGTTTTCAAAATGTAGTGTAATTACAAACAAGCAAAATTTCCTACATTAGCATGGTTTTAATTATAGCACTGTTAAACACAAAAATACCGCCATTAACCACTAAACACATTCTACTTTGGTCTGCAAAAGATCCTTGTTGCTTTTCTAAATGATTCATATCTTTCTTTGAAACAAACACATCCGCATTTCTAATGCGTCAAATTAGGTTCTCCCGAGTATCGACTTTATATGCCTCATTTTTAAACAAGCTCTACAAACAATAGTTCAGTGGTGTCAGGTCTAGAGATCTTGGGGGCCAACTAATAGAACTACCGCGACCAATCCATGCTCCTGGAAACTCTTCAACCAAATATTAGATAAAAAAATAGTTCTAATACTTATAACTAAAAAATAAATGCATCAAACACACTGACACTAACATACGTCAGAACAACAAAACGGACCAATCAATCGGTACCTACAGCATTTGTGATAAGAAGTGAAAAACTATTTATTCTATCAAGATTTTGAACAAGCATCAATAAATTTTCTCCACTGCGTAGAGCATGCAACACATATAATTTTGCTTTAAGTTCGATGTGATATTTTTACCTGTAGTGTTGCAGCTATTCAAAAAGTAATTTTTTCTAATTAAGATCTTTTTTTTATATGGAGCTCTTCTTTTCCTCTATCGATAGTTTTTGAGTTATATCATAAATATTTTTTATTGTCTTTTTCCTTTACACTCAATATTTAGATGTAAATAAATAAAATTATTTAAGAACAAATGAGAACAGGAAAAGATGAGTTTTTTTTTATTATTTTTACGTGTACAATACTCATTTGGACTTGCGGACTTGCTGGACTGGTGCGTTCCTCCCGACTCACCCTGTATAATAAGCTTTAAGTTCATAATTCCTTTAAATATGTGAATAAGTTTTTTTTGTTTTTCTTTTATAATTGCATATTTGAGGATTTTCTAATTCACTAATCCTCTACTTAACCTCACTTACCCTTTTTACCAACATTTAGTTTCAAACATTAAAATTGATTAGAACATGATATACTTAAGAGTGTGTCTTTTTCCATTTTTCACAATAATTAAGCTTAAACTTTAAATGTATATGGGGTAAACTTTGATGCGTAAAATACATATACTTTAATAAATGTCTATGTATTCCATAATAACCTCCATATGTCAACGCTTGAACCTTATTGCATCTATAAATCTGAAAATAGAAGTCTTCTTTTATCCATAAAAAGCATTTTTGGTAAAAAAATAAGATATTTTAATAGATATCTGACAGTAATCAAAAAACTAGAATATAAAAAAATACGAAAAAATCTGTATGTTATTTTGTATCTAGTGATCTAGCGTCTTGAGGATGGCTTAATACAACTCGAAATTATTTGACTCTATCCAACAAAAAAGACTTAATTTGTCCAATGAAGTCCAATGCAACATAGAACATCTCGATAACAGCCTGCTAAATATTAATATTAAATTTTAGCATTAAGTCTAACTTGAAGTTATACTATATCTCCTTTTTTTAATATAAAAACTAAGCTGATCAAGATAGTTTTTTCTACTAAAATGTTTGCTCAGAACTTACTCAGAAGTATTGCTCTACTAGTATTAGTAGATGTAATCATTGCTTCTTGAATTGCTGGCACTTTTTGACCATATTTTTTTACTTTATGTAAGTAATCTCACTGCTCCTAATATTTAGGGACACATACTTTTATGGCAGAAAATACCACATTTGTTCCGAAATACCACATTTGTTCCGCATCATCTTCAGGACTTCAGGCCAACGCCTGTAAACTATTAAGATGGTCAAAAAACTTTCTTTAATCTGCGTATGAGTCGCAGCAGTTGGATGTTATATACACAGATTTTCCCAAAGCCTTTAATGGGATAGACTAGACTTTTCTTTCACGAAAATTACATAAGTTAGTCTATAATCTTTGATTGATGAATGCGTTATTAAATACCTCTAAACATACAAATGTATAAAAAGCTGTCTACTCCGTTTTGAACCATGTTAATTAAGTATGCACTGTGCATAGTCCCATAACACCTATTGCAAATTATGACTGGTCCGGGACTTAAGGGTTATAACCGATGAAAAGCTTAGTTTTTAGATATATCTTATAAACTCTTGATTTTATCATAAGATCAACAACTGGTTTACTAACATATCTAGTAAAGAAGTTCTTTTTGGTGCATTGGTTAAATTGTAACTACTATTGCTACTTACCAGACTTAAATCTGCTTAACGTTGAGAATAAGTTTAAGAATTTTTTACGAAAGGATGGTATCTACTCCAATAGGGATTCCGACTATCAATTTTTTTTGAACCGTTTCCACTCTCATTTACTTAATGATAAGGGTGCGTGCAAGTTTACTGATTACTCTAGATCGCTTACATCGAACCAAGAGCAAGATTCAATAAGTTATTTTTAAAAACTTATGTAATATATTTAACTTATCTTTCAATGAGTTCAGACAGTTAGTCAGCAGCAATCTTTGATCCCTCATGTTCCTTAATTAGATATTTTTTAATAATAATTGAATATTATTTTTAGATACAGATTAAGCATACTTCTATTCTTTTCACCCTTAAAATTTAAATTTCAGATAAATTTTAAAACCAAACTAATGTCGTTCAAATGTGTTCTTGATAATATTATCATTTATAATCGCTAGACGGAAAATCTAGATCCAGCCTAGATCTAGCCTAAGAATTAACTAGATGCTTCTAGGTGGCTGGGAAATTTTAACTCAAAACACTCTCGACACCCTCTATATATGTTTGTTTATAACAAATCCTTTTCTTAGAATAGTAAAGTACCCTATGATGTAACCTTGTAATGTAAGTTCAACTCTTGATCTCCCTAGCTCAATAATATTATGAGTACCTTTTCCATAAGATCATAAACCATTTTATGGTACTATCAATACGACAAATAAAATACAACGACTTTGAGATATTAAGAAGTATTTCATACTTAAAATAATATCTTTCCTCAAAAATGAAATATTTACTTTGCGAATCCCTTGTAATTTCGCTCTTTAATTATGGAGATGTTGTTTATCCTAATTCTATTTCTGGTGCATATGGTAGAAAAATTTGACAGTTACAGAACTCGTGCATGCGGTTTGCGACATCACATATCAGAAAGACAAACAAATTTTCAATATGTCAAATAGGCGAATGTATCTATCGGCCATGTATCTTTTTACGCATAAAGTTATCAAAACCGATAACCGATCTATCCACGTTGTCGTTGATGAACATACCTCGCAGAGGTCACAAATAAATGCTGGTATCCCTTATGCTCATCCCTCATCTCTGGATGCATCTTGTCCCCGACCCTCTTCCTGTTATCTATCAACGACCTTCTCGACAAGACTTCTAATTCAATTTACAGCTTTCTTGATGATTAGTCTTCCGTCAAGTCTCCCAACCAGATGACTTCAGCTGACACCCAGTGCCATAGGCGTCACCAGATAACAACTACTAATACCAACCTGAACATCATTTTGAAGTAAGATGAGTGCAATCTGATTGAGTTTAATATAATGCAGCTAAAACTTAAGCTTTATTATGTTTAGATTTATTTTGCCGCTGACTTCGTCAGTTTGCATTCAGTCAGTTAGGTGTGGAGGTTACAAGTAATATATATTAAGATCAATATTGACAATAGCTAAAGCGACTTCTCAAAAGCTTGGGGCTCTTTTTAAAATGAAAAGGCTGTTTACACTGCAACAGCTGTTATTGCTTTATAAGGCTCAGATTGGTCCATCTCTTGAATATAACTCTCACATATGGAGCTCTGAACCCAAATACACTTTTCACCTGCTTGATTCCATTTAAAAAAGAGCTATACATTTTATAGAACATCCAGAGATAACTAGAAGCTTGGACAGTTTAGCGCATAGAAGGAAGGTGGCGGAGCTGATTCTATTTTATCAATACCATTACTCAATACAGTCTACAGTTACTACAATTCAGTTGATTCTGTAAAAAAAATAAAAAAGAATCTTAATAAAACGCAGAGGTTTTTAAAATATAAATTTTTGAAATGCAAAACGTGCACACGAGAGTCTCTCAGTGTTCCCGAAGGCCGTCTTAGGCGCTGCAAATCAGTCTTCCCTTGCCCAGCGCCTTTTTATTGTTGTTTCTTTCTTTTCTTAATCCAAATTTTTCGCCTATTTTTATATCTTTTTTTTTTAGTTTTGTCACCATTCTTTTAGCAAGATTTATTTTTCTTTTTATAGCCAAGTAAGGTATTTTGAATTTGAAGTATGGAGGATCGTTTACATAAATAACGGAAAGAAAAGACCTAAAATGTCAAAATAGTGTTTGAATATTTTTTTATATTTTATAAATTTTAAAAAAATCGTAAACTTACTATTATCAAATCCTAAATTTACTATAAAAGTTAACAAAAAAAAAAACACATAACCGCACATCCAATGTACCAAACTAAATCGATGTCTTTCGCTGCTTCCTTTGTCCAATTAACGCATTATTAACATTTCTGTACAAATGAGGTGCTTATCAGATCAGCCTCAGTAATTAGTACTTATATCTCCGGAATAATACAAGTCATCGCCAGGTACAGTGGACTGCCTCGTCTGCTTATCATGATGGCTATCATCGGGTAACCACTCGTCAGATCCCTTTTTGTATTTAGATTATTGGCCATGACCACACGTTGATTCTTAATTTAAAAAAAAATCTTCATCTAACGGGTTGAAAAGAACAGGACTACCGGACAAATAATAAACCGGATATAATTAAAACTTCGCACAGGACATTAGGAATTGTTCAAAATGCGGGATTTTAATCCTTGTTGATAAATTATGTTTAACATTAGAAATTTCTATCATTATTAAGTGTCATAACATATTCTCTAAAAATTTTATTTAAATCCGTGGCTTATAAATTATTTAATTTTAAATTAAAATTTTAAACAATCAAACATTAAACTCTATTAGATACTATTAGAAACTGTAAGGGCTTTGTAAAATGTCAATAATAGATTTGCCTATATAGGTATTAAGGGTTGTTAGATTGTAAATTTACAATTTTTTTTAACAAAAATTATAGCTGGACAGAGTTTCAAAAACAAATTTGAACATAATATTATGAAAATGTAAATACCTTAATTATTCTCCTAGTTTTTGTACTATTTTATTAGTACTCTGTAGTTAAAGTTGATTCGTAGGGTTTATTTAGGGTTCAACCTACGTTTGGTTTAATATTTTTATCTATAGTGTCTAGTTTTTAAGTAGTTCATTATGTTTGAGGGCCTCATTTTGGCCCCAATTTAGGTTATTTATTGTAAATCCCTGTAGTTTTAATTTTCTAGAATTTGTTAACTTGCTTGCTTTGACCCAGTGGCGTACCCAGAGTTTGGGCTTGGGGGGGGATATAAAATAAACGAATAAAAATAATTTATTTATTTTACGTTAAATTTGAAATTACAAAACAAAATCTAAACGCCGTGGCTTCAGAGCGAGATCATCAATAATTTCTTCAACAGATATTACTTCTTCTCGATGAATTGATAGCATGGCCAATCCATTAAGCCGCGTTTGGGTGGTAGTATTCCTCAAATACGTTTTTATCCATTTTAACGTAGAAAATGTACGCTCTGGCGTCGAAGTTGACACTGGCAATGTACACAAAATTTTTAGAAGTTTGTGTACATTGAATAGGCATGCTGACTACAAACTTCCAAACAATGCTTGGCGTTTGTTTTTTATTTCTGGGAAATTGTTTAAATGCTCATGCCACAGTTTTATTTCAGATTTTGTGATAATTTTTGGAACATCGGGTAAATATAAATCAAGCAAATTGTTAAACTTATTGCTTGAATCAGTTGATTCTCCAACAGATAAAGGTCATAATAGGCACATAAATCTCTGGAAAATTTCTTTATGAGACGTAAATCTTTCTTCCAGCTGGTTAATAAAAAACTCCAAGAATGGCAAATACATAGTAGTTCAAAAATAGTCGACCGCGTAATTTTCGGCATTTGGATTGATATTGGGATTTGCTCGATTTTTTTGTTTGTGCGTTATTCGTTTTACTTTAATTTCGGCGCCCACACTCGACGCCACTTCCTTAAAAATAAATACAAAAGTGAAATAATCTCAAATTAAAAAAAAAGGATACAAAATTTACCACTGCTTTGTTAAAAAGCCCTTCAAATTGTTTGTCAGCATCTAGTCGCAGCTTCCTTAAGCATAAAATTACATTTTCAGTCACCATTACAGCCTCTTTTAAATCAATGTCCACTTTTTGCAGAACCCGACAGTGGCAAACCAAAACTAAAGATCTGGTTAACTACTTGGAGGCCTATTAAATAGTCGGAATCAAAAAGACTATTACGCAAAACTGGTGCATCCCCAGAATCCCTCCAAGCAGATATATCTTCCAAGCTTTCAACGACGTATTTGTGAAGTTCCATGAAGTCTTGCACTGCTTCATATTTGGATATCCATCGAGTTGCGCATAATCTCTTTAGGGTTTTTGCAGATGGATGTTCATTTGATTCTTTGATTTTACTTAAAACCACATTTTTGCGCCTTGGAGTATTAAAAAAAGTATATAGTTTTTCAATAACTCCAAGACAATTTCTTATTTGTTGAACCTCACATGCTTTGGAAATGGCCAGATTTAATAAATGTGCAGCACAATGTATATAAATAGCCTTTAGACATCTTTGTCGAATACATTTTTGCACTCCATTAAATTTTCCAGACATGTTACTGGCTCCATCGTACCCTTGCCCCACCGAGTAGTTTAAATCCACGCCAAAACTTTCCAGGCTATTTAAGATTGTGTTTGATAAATTTTCACCTGTCAAACTATCAGCTGGAATAAACTGTAAAAAATCTTCATTTATGTTGTTATTATCACTCACGTATCTTACACATATGCTAACTTGTTCGACTGCAGAAATATCTGTTGTTTCGTCGGCAAGAATAGCAAACGCCTCTGCCTTGTTTATTCTGCAAACAAGTTGTTTTATAATGACATTTACACTGCTAATAATTTCATTTTGGATTCTCAGGCTAATGTAAGTTTCACTTTTTTTTGACTTTTTCAGAGTTTCCCGTAGCTGTGCGTCCTCTTAACGACATTTCTTGACGACCACATAATATAATTGCTTCTATAATCGGCCGAATTTTATTCCGATTTTGCTTTGCTTGTTCTTGTCTTTTTTCCGATTTTGTTGTGTCTTGTCTTTTTTCATCCAGTAAATCTATAACTTCTTCTTGAACCCCTTTTTGTATTTTCTCCAAATTTTCGTAGGCACATATACAATCTTTGTGATATCTTGCAGACTCATGGGCAACAAATATCTGTAAGCAAAAAAGTACTGTATTATTATCTTATTATGTTTGACTGGTATGAATTATTTGACAAATAATGATATTATAAAATATTATTTAAGCGACGTGACCCCCTGTATAATCCGTTAATACTCACGTACCTCTTTTGCCTTTTTCCAATTGTCCATTTTTACATTCACTAATGCACCTAATGTTTGCCCTCCAGTAATAGCAAAAAATATGCAAAATTTACAAAAAGCGGCCTGTTCTTTTGCGGAATAACAAAGCCAATTAAATTATGTGAGCCACTTGTGTTGGAATCTCAGTTTGAACTTTTGGTCTTTAAATCTATCTATTAAAGGGAAAGTGTATGATGGTGGCGGGATCCAAAGTGTTTCAATTATTTTTATTTTATCTGATACGGAACCAGAATTCAGAAAATTTGCAATATCCTGCGGGTGCGGATAATTTATTTCCGAAGATAAGGCAGATTCAGAATTACCTTTAAAATGTTTCTTCACATTGATAGATGAATCCAATCGTGATGTAGAGGCCTCCTCTTCATCATCCACGTTAATTTTTCTTTTAAAAAAACTTAATAGGTTTCCTTGCTTCATTTTTTTGCTTTCACGTGTCACGTGTTGCGCAAGATACGAGAGCGCACACTCTGCGTTTTAAATAACAAAATTAAGCCATGTGCCCGCATCGCGCGAACGAAGGCAGTGAAGGCACTCACAGCCACTGCCACATATTACGCAATCGCAATCGGAGACGGAAAATTTTTATCGCGTCCGTCTTCTTGCAGCTGATGCAAGCAAAGAAAATTTGTGTTTTTTTTAATTGCATAATTTTTTATTAAAAAAAAAAGAACATGTAGAGAATAATCTAATTTTTTGTTATAATTTAAGTTTTTTGATTTTTTTTAATTTTATATTTTTATAAGGGATATATCCTCCTTATCCCGCCGTAAGTACGCTTTGACTGTCAGTATTCTCCTAAAATTTTTGGTCTCTTCCGGCAAAAACACATAAAATAATTCTAAATATTTCGAAACTGTTTCATCGGGCTTTAAAAAGTACGCGCTTCATGACATTTCATTCAGTTAATTATTTAGTCAGTTTTTACCTTGGAAACAATTAAACGACAGTCAAAGCGAGTTAAGTTAGTGATTTTGACGTTGACAATAAAAGTGTGTTCCCGAATTTCGTTCCAATATTGTAACTTAATTCAGGAACACACTTACTCTAGGAATACTCTTTTATGTCTGGAATTCATTCTTTTTTATTGACAACGTCAAAACTTTTACCTGAGCCTCGTTGACTGTCGTCTAATTGTTTCCAAGATAGACAACAAAGCGGATTAAAATGTTACGAAACGCAACCCCTATTAATGGACCAATTTGGAAATGCTTAGAATTTTCAACATTGTTTTTGTCGATGGAGACCAATCATTTTACAAGAATACTGATGGTTGAAGTATTCAGGTATACAATTTCTAGAAAATTTAAACTACCAGGATTTACAATAAAATCACCTAAATTGGGGCCGAAATGGGGCCTTTAAACAAAATGAACTAAAAAACTAAATACTATAGGTGTAACTAATAAACAAAGCGTAAGTAGAACCCTAAATAAACTTAACTAATCAGCTTAAACTACAAAATAAGAACAAAATAGTAAAAAACTATGAGAATAATTAACATATTTATATTTTCAGAACACTGCCTTAATCCACACCCACAGGGTCAAACAAAAGGAAGGGAGCCACTTGAATCATGATAAGGCGCTAGCCTATTGATGTTTATGATTTTCATCTTCGTTACCAGACGTCGCTGAATCCGGTATACCACGCCGTTGACTCTGGTTACCACATAAAACGGACCTTCCCAATTCTTCTGGAGCTTTGGTGACTTGCTATGGATTATATAACTAGATTCTGTTCCCAGGATTAGAGCCGGTAGAATTCGATTTTATGTCATAACGTGATTCGATTCTGTTGCTTTCTAGGTAAAGTTTATCTCGTGCTCATGGACCATTTGCAAATGCTCTTGTAGATAGTCGACGAACTTCTCCTCAAGGGTTTCAGCCTTGTCGGGTCTCGAAGGTAAACGAAGTTCATCATCGACGATAACTGTTGCCGAGCTTTTTCTAGTAGACTCATTGTTAGAAGAACGATATGTCAATAGAAAAGATTATATACAAGTATCTCAGTTGATTTGCTTAGAATTCAGAACTGTTAATGCCAATACCAGGATTATCAATAGGATCAACAATCCAGGATAAGCAAATATCTCTGGCTTTTGCTTCAATTCCTTTTTAAGATAGTGTTGACATGTTTCCATATAAGATCATCTGGATATAGCAACAGCATTTTAATGATGTTTGCCTTTCCTATGTTCTATTGTAAAGTGATACTTTTGTAGCCGTTAAAGCCTCGTTGCTATTTTTCCTTTAGGGATTTTAAACTAAAAAAGCCATTTAAATAAGCATGGACAGCCTAAGAATGAAGCGTTGACCATACAAATATGTATGGACATTTTCAAGAGCTTTTACTGCTGCCATTGGTTACCCAATAGTTTATTTCTCGCTTTAATAGCGTTTTACTGAAATAAGCTGTCACTTGCTTGCCATCTTCATATTTCCGTGAAAGAACGGCTCCAATTCCAACATTGCTTACATCTGTGTCCAGAATTAAAGTTTGTCCAGGAATCTAATACGTTAAAATTGAAGATGTGCACAGTGCTCGTTTTAGCCATTGAAGCGCTTGTTCACAGTTTGCTAACTAACTAAATACCACCTTGTCCTTTGTGAACTTATGTAGAGGTTCTGCAAGGTTAGCAAAATTTCTTGCAAATCTTCTGTAATATGTACAAAGATATATATAAAGCTTCTTAACTGGTATTTGTTATTAGGTCGTTGCCAATTTTGGTCAATCAGTCAGTCTTGACACAATTTTCTGATATTACATGCCCGAGGTATTGAGCTTCTTTTTGAAATAAACAAAATTTTTTAGAACTAAATTGGCGTCTCGGAGCTTAACGAATACCTCTTGAATATTCTGTAAATGATCTTCGAATGTCTTTCCCAGTAATATGACGTTATTCAGACTAACCAAGCATGATTCCCAAGTCATTCCACGTAACAAAGTTTTCATAAGTTTTTCAAAGGTGCCTGGACCATTACAGGGTGAGTTTTTCAAAGCGCGGAGTAGTATTATGCATTGATGATATTATTTATCGATGACGTGCTCCTGGACTATTATTTGGTTAAGCATTCTTCACATTTTAAAAATATTTTGGATTATACAGGGTGTTCCGAAAAAGCAGGGCACTACAAAAGTTAATTTTTTTAAATGGAACACCCTGTATTGCAAAACATTTTTGAATTCTTTGGGTAATTACCAATCTTTTTTGATAATGGTTTAATATGCCAAAAACTAATAGTTTAGGAGATAAATCAAATTTTGTTAAAAATTTAGAATTTGCACGCATCTCTTTAATATTAAAATTTAGCACCTAAATTTTGAATACAGACTTAATTTTTATTATCAGAAGTAAAATAAAGTTACTTTGATATGCGTGCTATGTAAAATTATTCATTTTGTTATACAGGGTGTTTTTTTTGAAAGGCCAAACTTGCCCAACTTTAAATATAAAAATCTCTCTTATTTTAAATGAAACACCCTGTATATTTTCATGTCATCTAATAGCTTACCTAAGAGCCTATAAATTTTATTAATAATATTCTATCCCTATCTCTAATAGTTTTTGAAATATACTTATATTTCTTCATTTCGTGTTATTTTTTTCTTATAAAATGAAACAAATTTATGGACGTTTCTTTTTATTAAATTCACTTATTTTTATATAATAAAAGTTAATTTCTGTTCAACAAATGTTCAAAGATATGTCCTTCTTGTTCGATACAAATATTAATTCTTTTAATTATATTTTGTCGAACATGGTATAACATTCCTGGTGTTACGGTTTGACAGGCATCCCTAATTCTAATAATCATATCCTCCCTTGTAGTTGGTTTTGTTGCATAGACTGATTAAAAGATTGGTAATTACGCAAAGAATTCAAAAATGTTTTGCAATACAGGGTGTTCCATTTAAAAAAATTAACTTTTGTAGTGCCCTGCTTTTTCGGAACACCCTGTATAGTCCAAAATATTTTTAAAATGTGAAGAATGCTTAACCAAATAATAGTCCAGGAGCACGTCATCGATAAATAATATCATCAATGCATAATACTACTCCGCGCTTTGAAAAACTCACCCTGTACATAGTTCAAAGCGCATGACTGTAAACTACCAAAGTCCTGTTTCAGTATAGAATGCAGTCTTTTCCTTATCTTTTGGTTGCATTTTTATGTGCCGGTATCCACTCTTTAGATCTAGCGTTAAAAAGCATTGTGAACCTGATAGTGTATCCAGGGTGTCGTCAATTCTTTGTAAGGGATAATAGTCTTTCTTGGTAATGTCATTCAGTCGCGGAAAGTCCACATTTTCTTTATGAGCTTCAAGTTTAATATAAAAAAAATTCAGATGCATATATACAGAATGTAGATGGCTTATTTGTATTTATACAAAAATATTATATTTTAGAAAAGAAAAAATTAGTTTATTCATGTCTTAAGACTTCTGGAACTTTTAACTTATTACCAGGTAAAAACTACTTAATTCAAACATAAAAGTATTTTTTACCAACAAAACAGGTACAGTTACGGCTAGCATTAGAAATTGC
Source organism: Anthonomus grandis grandis (assembly GCF_022605725.1). Classification (NCBI taxonomy): domain Eukaryota; kingdom Metazoa; phylum Arthropoda; class Insecta; order Coleoptera; family Curculionidae; genus Anthonomus; species Anthonomus grandis. Next base: position 8,819,900 of record NC_065554.1, on the reverse strand, counting down.
AAATACTTTTGATAAAAAGAAATATAGTGGCTTTATTATAATGGAATTTTCTAAATATACAACTATACCGAAATATACATTCATTTTAATGAACGATAATCAACATCCTTTTCTGGATATTTAAATAAAATTTATAACATTTTAAAACCACAATTTACACCAAATCAATATTAAATCAATACAAATATATATCAATTTCAATTTTAATTATTAAAAATCGTGGAAAAATTATTTGTACACTAAATATTTTGATGAAAATAAATTATATAAAAACGTTTTATATTAAAAAAATTATGATTGTAGTAATTGTATATACTGTTGCATGACTATTAAGGTAAAAATCTGTAGACCATTAACAACAAGAATAAATGAATATAATACCTACATTAAACACAATGACTTCCATAAATCAAAAATAATTGCATAGCTACTTGTTTGGATAATTTCTAAAACACATAAATTGTTTTTCTAAAAAGAAAAGACTTTACTTTTTTTTAAATCAAGTGAGTAATAATTGAATAGTATGTTAACTCTTAGCGGCGCCTAATTTAGTTGGTAAAAAAATACCTAGTGGAGCCAAAATATTTTTTTTATGAATTTTTATATTTTTTGTAAAATTGTAGTAATTTAATACATTAGTAATAATAAAAAAATAAAAAAATGAAAATCTGCCAATCAGTTTTTTGTTAAGTTTGAATAATTCGGTGGATCATATTGTGGACCACCGCGACACAAAATAAAAAAACTAAGAGTAAGATAACAAATTTATTTAAAAACTCATACAAACTTGGGTACTAAAAATTACGTTGCATGATAACTTTGGAAACACTCTTTACGTTTTCCCAAGCACAAATGGACTTTACATATGGAACATACCCAATCCATCCTTACTAGGTTAGCCTTAGTATACCTGCAAGAAAATATTGTATAGGTATTTTATAATTAGTGAAACTCAATATTCTAAGTGGAGTGGTGGTAGTAAAAAAAGACCACATAAAAACAATGTTTTTTTTTACAACATACTAATAAATATATGTAAATTAAATATCTATACTTGCTGGAATGATGTAAGCTATCACTTTTTGCAAGATCTAATAGTATTTATCAATTTAGACACACTAATTTTTGTTTATTTTAACCTCAAATTTAATTCGTAACAGGTGTTTCATCAATGCTGCTATCCACCGAATAAGAAATCTAACCGCCAAAGTAAAAAAAAACGTTAAAATGTCCACGGAGCGAGCTTCAATAGTTGGTTTAAATTTTGTGCTTCGGCAGCGCATTGCAAAGCAACATCAAAATATGGTCTATTTTTTGAACCACCGAGCCTTTAAACCATTAGTCAGGGTGGTTTAAATTTTCGACCATGAATACTTCTAAAAATGATTGTGTAAGTACCGTGCCTATAGCAGATATAGCTCATACCAGTAATAAACCAGAGCTTTAAGGCTCAGGCGATCGGGATAATGCCAAAAAAGCTTCTATTCCTCGATATATAGATGGCGTAAGAAAGCGAAACTGCCGCCTCGAGACTACACTGACTGTGAAGCATCTCATGTGTCATATAAAATACGGCCATTCTTCCTAGCCTTTTAGCTTCTAGAATTTTGCAGAAGCTTTCTTTTTACTTTTACAAACCAACTTTCATTAATCAAATTTTGCGAAAAATCGTAACAACATTGATTCGTGCTCATATTTTGCACAAAATTTGTCCGGGTGTTTAGTTCAGTGTGGTGTTCTGTAGTTTCCTGTTTTTTTTTATTTAAAAATGAATTATATTATAATAATTATTATAACTGAGAAATAAATAGTAAAAACCTTAAATTCAATATAGACATTGGGGACATATTGCATTTGCATGAGTAGGTATTGCAATAATTTTTTGTGAAAATGACCAGTGCAAATCTAAACAACAAAAGTGAGAAATGGATGAGAAGAACAAACTGCTGCGTTTCTGGCTGTAAATTTACGAGTTTTTTTATCATTGTAAAAAAATATTACAGTTAACTTAGTAGTGTGCCGCTTAAACTGACACCACTCTTGTGTGATATCTTGTATAATATAATTGGAATGAAAATAATTATATCCTACTATTTCAGTCAAAGATGTATAGAACATTCCATTTAAAAATGTGTTTTTTCATTTTTGATTACATTAAGTAATTTAAGGAGAAAGGAAAGCTATTAACCCACTTCAATTTTTTCTTGATTAAGTTCTTAATTTGAAAACAGGCTTACGTTTGACCACAAATATATATTTTTCAAATATCTATTGGTAGTTTTTAAGCTAAGATTAGTTTGAAATATTGGGTAGTAATGAAACTGTATTTCTTTGTATATTAACATTTGTATGTATCTCTATAGTTTTAGACTTACCTGTTATTTTATATCTTTCCATTGTTTAATGTTTTTTTTAAAAGGTTTATTTTTAGAATCAAAACGATTGACAACACTACAAACAAATCGATAATCTTGAGAATGTTGCTGAAAATTTGAAGGTGTTAGGTAGAGGTAAATATTCTGTTCATGTAATTTTTTGTTATTAAAATGTATTTTTAACCCGTCAATAAAACTTTGCTTGTATGCTTTTTTATCCAACTACTTTCTAGATGAAAATTCTAATAAAGTGCAAGGTGATACATTACGGTCTCTAAAAGCTAGAGAGTTGAGAATAGCTGAGGATATAGATAAATATTTTGCTTAGGTAATTTTTTGATTTTGCAATATATAACTATTGTATTATGATTTTTTCATTAGGAATTTATTTATGTGTTTTATTTTTTTTATGTTGTACAAGAAACAATGAAATAGCCAAGATCTTTTATGGAGTAAATAAGAAAAAAGGTTTTAAAAAAAAGATATTACATAAATTTATTAAAAGGTAATTTTCTCTCTCAGATCTTTGTACATTTACTATATCCTTTTATATTGTCTTATGTAATTTTTTTTCAATGCTAATTTGTTATAACATTTACTAAGGAACATTACTGTTGAATTGAGTAGGGGGTAATTCCTTGATGATTTTATTAAATTTTTATTTAACTTCTTACATTTACTATAACCTTTTGTAACACTTATTATAAACTCTACTGTACAAACTTTGGTTTTTGATACAATAAATATTCTAATTAATTTAAGTTGAGGGTTTATATATATTTTATATTTGTTTAGACAAATATTTTTTAATTTCTAAAACCCAGACTAACGTATCTAGTGGGAAATATTATGGGTTTTTCACAAATTATTTTACGCAAATGGAAAAAGTGATAAGCCAAGGACTTAATATGGAGATTAAATAAATAAAGTCCTTATAAAAAAAAGTCCCAGTTTATTATTTTTCCAATCTGCCTACTGTAGTTTTCGAAAGAACCACATGCACATTTTTCACTAATTTTAGGCGCACGGTATAGTAGAGCGAAAATAAAATTTGGCGCCATAATCAATTTTCACTTCTGGTTAGTACTATTTCTCGACATTCAGAGGGCGCTCTTCAGCCGACGGTTCACTGGTATCTAAATAGCATCAATCTATGATAATAAACGTCACGTCATCAATTTTAATATATATAGGGCCACGGAATTTGACGTATTTCGAAAGTATATTCGTTTAATTGAAATGGCCGCACGTTGAAGTTGGCTAAAAAAAAGGGAATTTTTTAATGAAAATCTAATCATTAATAAGTATTTACCCCAAAAATAGTTTAGATAATTAATTTTAGCCATAAGTTATAATGGTAGAATTTCTAAAAAAATAAGTCAGTGTAATAGTGTAACTCGTTACCAGTTAAAAAAAAAAAAACTCTCATTTCCATTTATAGAATATAAACTTATGGTTAATTACCAAAACACGACCGGTTACGCCCTCTTGAATCCACCGTTAAACGTAAACAGAGTACAGACATCTGTAAAATAGTTGCATGAAATGAATAAAATTACAGTCTCTGCGTTAGTTTTAGAACTCGTAAGTGTAGAATTGGTAATTACATAATATTTGCGCTATTTAGCAACTGATACTGATAAGTTAGTTTAGTGTTAACCTCTATTTCTATTTATGAAAAATATAGAAATATACCCTTATTACCGAAAATAGAACTTATGTCGCCCTCTTGTGCAAATCGTCCTAACCTAGACAAGTTGCCTATACATTTAGCCAGAAATAAAATCATAATCATGGCGTTAATTGAATATTTGGGAATATAACCCAAATATTCAACTTTTACTACTCAACTCGATTATAGGATCAACTCTATTTCAAGTGGGACGTAACATAACCCAAGCATAACCTGTTGCGCCCTCTCGTGGGTATCGTCCTAACTTATACAGAAATCTGCAATAGACTTGTCCAAAACTAGTAAAACTCACATTTATGATTTATTTATTACAAAATGTAGTATGTACGGTGATTTCATATTTAGGCATAATAAAAATGTTATAAACTCAAGCGAGCGGAAAACTTGACATTTTTTTATCATACTTTAGCCAAATAAATCATTGAAACCAAAACATTTTTGGAAAATTCTATTGCAAATCGAAATATCGCAGCCTACGATTTAGTAGATTATAGATTATAGATTATAGAAGTATAGACCTGACAGCAAATTAGATCTGCAAATGATTCCATTTATAACATTTATGAATTTATACAAAAAAATTAACCCTACAATGCATCATGTAGCATATCTGCTACATATAAAATATTGAAGAATTCTATTTTCATTAAATGTTTTATGATACACCTAAATGCATAGTGTAGCATACTATATACGCACTTTAAATCGGGTTTCGCTTTGCTGGCATTAGATGGCGCAGCAAGTACAGAATTTTAATTCTAATGTCAGCTGTGTTGTTTTGGCGGTTGGTGTGTGTGTCTGACGTAGTAAATTTGTGTTTTTTTGAACATTTGAAGCGGTTTTGGCAGGCAAACTCGATAAATTTGGTAAATTAGGTAAGTATTCAAACTATTTGTTATATCAGTGCGTATCCAGAATTCATAAAAATAAATTACCGGGTATTCTAATAAAATGTAGCAAATATGCTACAACAGGCATTTTATGATTTTTTTTTTTAATCTCAGGGCGATGGACAATCCAGGAGTTGGAAAAGTTGGCAGAACGTTTTCTTGAAAGTGACGATGATCTGGAAGAATTGGACGAAGATAATTTAAGTGAAAACGTTGATAATTGCTTAGAATTGGCTGCTCAAAAGTTTCAAGATCCTGTGGATTACGCCAATTTGGACATTGAAAATACTCCAATTATTTTTGAGCATGAACTAGATGGTGTAGAACTAACCAATTCGAACGCTGAAAATAATAATGAGGCAGATATTGTCGACGAAATAATATCTGAGAATGAAGACGCGAACGGTACAGAAGAAAATAATTTTACACTGGATAAAGACGCATTCAAATCTATTTGCTGGAAGCAAGCATCTTTTGAACAAAATGTTCAAGGTACAACATTTAGAGGTAATGAAAATCTTCCAACAAATATAATGGAGTCATCAACACCCTATCAGTTCTTCAGGTAAAACCTAATAAGTCAATTATTCCTTTTGCAGTTTAGTATGTAATTTGTTGATTTTTTTTTCAGATACTTTTTTACCGATGAGCTATTTGAGAAAATCACTGAAGAATCGAACCTCTACAGCAATCAAAAAAATATTTCGAAACCGGCAAATATAACGACTGGAGAAATAAAGAAGTACATTGGTATCTGCATTTATATGTCGGTAATAAATATGTCAAATATCAGAAGATACTGGTCTGAGGAATATGGATTCGAAAAAATAAAAAACACCATGAGTATCAATCGATTTGAAAAAATTTGTGAAATGCTACATTTCAATGATAACACGAAAATGCTTCCTAAAGATCATGCGGATCATGATCGTCTGCATAAATTGAGGCCAGTTATCGACTCTTTGAACACAACGTTCCAAACTGTTCCATTTGAAAAGTGTCTATCTGTAGATGAGCAAATGTGTGCTACAAAGGCCCGACACTACATGAAACAGTACATGCCACCACAGAACACAAATATATAGCATGCCACTAAAGCCTCACAAGTGGGGCTATAAATTATATGTTTTATCTGGTGTTACGGGATATGCGTACCAATTTGAAATATACTCGGGCCAAGAACATTCTGAGAAATACCGTTTTCCAAATGAGCCTGACCTTGGGGCTTCAGCAAACGTTGTTATACGCTTGTGCCGGTCAATTCCCAAAAACTGCAATTACATTGTCTATTTTGAAAATTATTATACAGGAATTCCTCTGATGTCATATTTATTCTCAAATGGCATTCTTTCGCTAGGAACAGTGAGAAGGAATCGTTTGCCCAACTGCAAATTTTCTAGTGATACTGTTTTCAAAAAAAAAACGCGAGGTTCTTTCGAAGAATATGTAACTTCTTTTCAAAATACTCCTTTTGCCTCAGTTTTATGGCTGGATAATAAAGCAGTCACATTACTTTCTACATACATGGGTTCTTCTCCAGTTCAAGAAGTGAAACGGTTTGATAAAAAAGAGAAAAAACGAGTGGAAGTACCATGTCCAAACTTAGTGTTAGAATATAACAAACATATGGGCGGAGTGGATCTTTTAGATAGTATTTTAGGGCGTTACAAAATCTCAATGAGAACCAGAAAATGGTACTGCAGAATTTTTTATCATTTAGTTGACATTACCATCATCAACGCATGGCTTCTCTATCGGAGGAAAATAGGAACCACAGCCACAATGTCAATGGAAAAATTTCGTGCTGAAATCGCCAATTGTCTGTGCAACGTTGGGCAGAATGATTCAAAAAAGAGGGGAAGGCCATTTTCTTCACTTGACCGAAATTTAGAACAGAAAAAGAAAAAATCATCTTCAACCGCAATTCCTCCAAAAGATGTAAGAACTGACAACTTTGGTCACATTCCGAACTGGAGTAATACCAGGCAACGATGTAAAATACCCGGCTGCAAAGGATTTTCTTTAATTTTTTGTGAAAAATGCAAAGTTCACCTATGTTTGAATAAAAATAAAAATTGTTTTGGTAACTTCTATCAATAAACTGTTAAGACCATTTTTCCTTTTTTTTGTATCATAAGTGCGTGTTGTAGCATATGTGATACATTTAAACAAAATTAAAAAAATATATAATAAAAAAACAAAAGATTTTTTTAAATATTTTTTACCCATTCACAGCACTAACACCTAACCAAAAATATTTTTTTGAAATAAATTTAAAAAATCATGCATTGTAGGGTTAAATCAAATACATTGGGCTTATAGTTTCGGGTCTTCGCATACTAAGCCTTCTTACAAATGTTTTTTTTTTTTAACAAAATAAGATGCAAAACGTAAAAAATTATTTTGAACCATAATTTCTGCATAAGTATCTGAGAGATACTAGTATTTTGGAGTTAAGACTACGTTGATAGCTAGAGTACTCGAAACTATTCCTCACCAAGGAATAATACAATATTTTAAGGTCTATTTAATTCAACCCATGCTTAAGGGGGTAATTTCAACACACCAAATCTTGGTCTTATTTTGATATCCACAGTTATAAGGTTTTACAGATCTATTTTGTCATATGACTATTGTGCTGGGACATCATCAGGCATACAGACTTTTGAAGTACACCATTAGAAATGATGCTTATCTGATGATGTACTGCTCTTTGTACTTTATAGAAAATGATTAAGCAATATCAGAGAAATATATTACTTGAGCTTAGCAGCCACAGCAGTATTCTGTAAACTGACAGTCATGCTTTTGACAGATTACACAACTTTCGTTGATTCAGAATGTTAAGTAGATTCCATATATAAAGTGAAAGAATTTGTTAAAAGCTAAAGTGACTTAAATCTTTATAGTTGCTCTACGCCGCTTTGTACCTCAGCGCGATCGGTGTAATAATTTATACTCCGACAATGAGGCCATTTTTAATTGGACAAATAATAAGTTAATTCAAATTAATTGTGATCAACCTGTAAACTGGCATTTTATTCTACCTGCCAGTCCAAATTTTGGTGGATTGTGGGAGACTGGAGTATAATCCGTTAAAACACGCATTTAAATATGGTTATCGGAACTCAACTCTTAACTTATGAAGAGTTTATGAAAGTTTTAAACCAAGTTGAGGCAAATTTGAACTCGCGCCCTTTAACCTCAATCAGCACAGCGCCCAATGATTTATCTGCATTAATCCTAGGTCATTTTCTTACTTTAGAACCTCTTACTGCGCCCCTTTATAGTGATGTACACAGAACACAAATATAGAACTGTATATTTGTGTTAATATGCCTGTTAAAGATGGAAATTGTTCCCGAATTTTATGGGATATGGCATTATTTGGAGAAAAGATATACATTTTTGATAGGATGAATCATCGAAATCGTATCTTTTTTTAATTTCGGTACAAAGGACACTATAAAATTGTTGACATCGTTCGAAAAAGTGCTCTAGCAAATAAGGCCTATCTGAAATTTCCTTCTTTTTTATTTCATGTAAAACTTCTACCCCGAGGTACAATTGATTTGAAGGCATAAAATAGGTTTTGTTTGTTGGATCAATTAATGAAAGATCGGTTGTTGTGACGTAACGTACCATAAAACAAAGCAGGAATTCTTAATAAGTGTTAGTCATAACTTCATGCATTTTATATACCAACACTTTTTCGGACCGAAAGTATTGGTTTAAGGTATTAACTTTGGGCAAAACATGCTTTAAAAACATAAAATACAATTTTGTAAATGGATCATGCAGAGCCTGGTGTACTTGCTCGACTGCCAGTAAACGTTGATCTAATAGCTTCGATGTAAAAAACAATTAAGGAGCTGACGATTGTTCTAACATTCTTTGCACTACTGCGGCAACCGAAAGCCATCGGGTTTGTGAAGGATGCAAAATTTTATGTACATCGACTTCGGCAAAGATCTGAAATTACCTGAATTCACACTGTCGTTTGCTGCTCGACTATAAAGAATAAATGTATAAATACAACTTGTAAAAAGAGTATTGTAAAAGACCTGTCCTACCTTAAAAAAAGCGTAAACGTTTCGGGCAAGATCCTCAACCGATCTTGGTAAACTTTTGCATGCTTCGCTGCTGCACAAATGCAGAGAATGGCATATACATTTGAAAACGAAAATTCCTGGACAGAGTTTATATCTTGATGCAACCGAGTTGTATTGGCCCATCATAACATTACAACCATCTGATGCAAATCCAATAATGTTACTTGGCGGTATTTCATATTTATAAAATGTGTCCATTATTGTGTTCTGTTTTGTTATTAAATACAGAAGTTAGTTTCCATAATGATGTTATAATTTTTCCACCCTCCTCATTAAAATACCGAACTACTACACATGCCGATTTTACAGCTGCAATATCGGTTGATTCATCGGTTAAAATGCTAAATTTTACGGTTTTTAATTTATTTGTTAATATACTTTTGTGGCTTGAACTAATAACATTTGTTATAATTGCCCTAGATGTAGTTCTTCGAACAGCCAAATCTTTTGCAATTTTTGAGTCCGAAAACATTTTTTTCAACAATAGAAATAGATGATCCATTGTTGCAAAAGAAATATTATGCTCAGCTAAAAACCCACAAAGCTGAATTTCTGCACTTTTAACATTATTTTCATGAGTTGATGATGTACTGGCTGACTGTACAAACTGGGTTAAAATGTTTGCACTAGATTTATTTTTAATTAAAGTATTACTTTTGTTTGGCAGATTTTTCATGTTTTTTAATGGTGGGCAATTCACTAACGAATTGCACATTGCATAAAACACATTTACCCTTAAAGGTATTACCCTGTACAGAACGAAGCCAAGAACTAAACTCAGGCAATGCAATCCACGAGTTCTTAAATTGCTATAACAAAAAACATGACATTTTAATACTACACACTACATTAATTTTTATTTTAAAATGTACCTGAGCACGGTGTTGAGTTTTCGGCTTTTTTGATTGGATAGATTCACTTCCATCACTTGAATCACTATCAGACATAAATAAAAAGAGGTAACACACAAATGACAAGCCAGACTAACTACTTAGACCTTATATGCGCCGAAAACTTAAAGGGTCAAGTTTTCTTTATTAGGTTTGGTTTTGGTATTTCCCCGAAGTCATCAATATTATACGTGAGCGTCAGAAACAAATAAGATGTTGCCACATTAAATCGGTGTTGTCATATTTATAATTTATAAGGAAAAATAATTACTCAATAATTTTTGGTTTCATGGCCTAAAAAGGCCTTTTTTGTCATTTCGATATTGTATAAAATTATAAATAAATAGTAAAAATATAGGTACATTTTTCATAATGTTAAATTACCGTACAACTGCGTACGGTAAGCATGTTTGGACTGTATACCGTATTTTAGCTGAAAATACCGTACAAGTACGGTAATTACCGTACGGTTGGCAGCACTGACCTGTATCAAAGGTATGTCTTCCACCTCCAGTCTTCATATATGCAACCATCTCAAATCGATTTAGTTATTCATTGTTAATATCTGGACAAAAAATTATTAAAATTTCTAGGGACTTTTAGGAAATATGGGCATTATAACAAAAAAATAAAAGCGGGCGCAGACTATTAATAGGTTGGTGTCAAACGATATATGCTGCGTTCTTGATTACGGTAAATTTCTCGCACGCTAGCTTTACACACACATGAAATAGTTTAATTGGTATACACTGCCGTTTTAAAGTTTTAGGTTAGTTTTAATCTAGGTTAGGAAAATATAAAATATAAACAAATTTAATAAAAGCAGAAATAAAGAATATTATAATGATATAAATAAAATAAGAATTCGATCACATCATGATCATGCAAGAACCAGTAAAACCCAGTGAATCAGACTGTTGTGGCTCGGGCTGTAATCCCTGCATATTAGATGTTTATGAAGAGCAGTTGAAGAAATACAATGCCTCAAAAAACCAAGAACTAAAGAATTCCTTTAATACCTGCTTATCTCCTACAACTTTTAGCTTATTTAAGTTAATAGATGTTAAAAAGCATACCAAAGATTGTAATTTAAATACATTCAGATTTATACAGTTTCAAAACTCAAGTCTTGAACACAACATTGATCAGTTGTCTGTTCAATATGAACCAGGTCAGTATTTGTTATTAAAAGGAGAAGTACAAGGGGATATTTTTCAAAAAGCATATACTCCATTGTATGTAGAGGACCTAGACCAACACTGCTTCACCATATTAGTAAAGTTATATAATAATGGCCGAATGTCAAAGCTTTTTAAGGAATTAACCATAGGTTCTAAGACCTTATGGCGGGGACCCTATGGCAAATTCAAAATCGATTATAAATGTAAACATATACTATTTATTGCCCAAGGAACAGGCATTGCCCCATTTTATACAATTATATCAAAGATGTTACTAAATGAGGATTGTTTGAGTTTTTTAACTTTATATTTCTGTTGTGACCAAGACAATATATTGCTTAGAGATGAATTATATAAATTGAGAGATTATTGGAATTTTAGTTATGAGCTATTTATTTCGAAGTTAAATATGCAAGCATTTACTAAAAAATACCATGAAGTTGTAAAAGGTTCTCGACTAGGGATCGCTGATATTAAACAGTTTTTGAATAAAGTAATGCTTCAGAAAAATGTAAGTTTAAAAGTGTTGGTATGTGGAAGTGATTCTTTTAGTGAAAATATTAAATTTATTTTAGAGTCCTGTAATGTCATGTCTGATGATATAATAATTTTTTAATATTATGGATTTTTAATATTCATTTGGTTACTATAATCACCAAATATTTACCTTTTGTTTTGTTTGTTTGCATGCAATCATTCCTATATCTTTTATTAAAGCTAATTTAATTTAGTGAGATATTTTTGTTAAAATGGCTCAATTTATAGTAAAAATTTTGTCACTTTCTACTACTTCTAAATTAAGTTTGACACACTGTCTTTTTTTTCGTAAAAATAAATTGATTAAACTGATACAAATTAAAGTGAACCAACTAGACTAAAAAACAAAACCCAACGCATTTCGGCTTCATAAAAAAAAATTTTACTATAATGTATTAAATTAAAGAAAATGAAACCAGAAAACAAAATAGGAGCTGTGAGAGGAATATATTATGTGAGAACAAAAAAAAAAGATTAAATATTTGTAACTCTATTGCTATTAATACTGACTTCAGGATGCCAAACCAACATTTTGACTCTGCAAGTTCACATTATACTTAATTGTTGAACCACCTCAGGAAAGAAGTCAACTAAACAAGGAATGATGCAACAGTAATAAAATAAAAATTTACTTTTTATTTTATTAAATGTGATATAAAACCAATATATATAACTATAAATATATATATTTTAAGTATTAATATTTTTAAAAACAAGTGTATATGAGTAAATAAATAATGTACATTGGTATTATAATTAACTTTGTTTTTATTCATCTATCTTTTCACTCATTTATTCACAATTACTTTAACCCTCCGTTGGTAAGGTTGGTAATTGTCACAAGATTGGTAAGCTGGGGTATAGCATACCCCAATAAAAAAACAAACACGTTTTGAATATAAACTAAACATTTTTTAAATATTATCAATAAATAATGTTTTTGTATTGGTCTGAAAGTAAATAAAAATAAAACACATGACAAATAACCAACCAAAAAAAAATTAAAAGTTTATTTTCAAAAGACCCACATTTTTACAAAAATTTCGAACAAGACACAACCAGGTATTAAAAATATATTATTTTGAAAATATTTACTTAAAAATTAATTTTTGATTAAGTATAAGCTACAAATAACTAAAGAAAAATATAAACTAATACATTGTTTTATGTACTATCTATAGAGCTACAGTTGTCGCATGTTTGCGCTGCATGACTCAGGCAAACAAATTTATTACAGGCCCTACAAGTGTAAAAAGATTTGCGATCTTTATATCGGAAATGTATATTGTACATATATGTATATCGGAATCTTACGTTGCACTGCTAGACTTATTCGCGGATTTTGCAGTCTACTCATTTGGAACGGTTTTACTAAACTCAAAGATAAATCTTTTAGAAAAAAGCGCCGTTTTAGATTTTCATTCGTATTGCAATAAAAAATTACAAAAGAGTTTATAGCAGCTGAGTTTAGTAAGGAAAAGAATAGAGTTAGTGGCCACCTGCGGCTATTCCTTGATACACTATAAGTGGCAGACAATTGATCTATCGTATCTACTCCTCCTTTTGTCATGTTGTAAAACATTATTATTTCTGGTTTATTTTGGTCCCTAGAATCGGGATCAATTGTGTTGTCATGATGGAGAGTTGATAAAAGGAGAACATTTCCATTTTTTTTTTGGAATATAAGAGACCAATGTTACGTCTGATTGAAATTCAAATTTGGAACTTCTTTCTTTTCGCTTTGTTGTGAGTAATTCGCCAGGAATTTCTCTTTTATTTTTTCTCAGCGTCCCTACTAAAGTAAGTTTATATTCTTTTAGTAACTTTATTACCAAGTCATAACTTGTAAACCAATTATCAAACGTTATGTTTCGCCTTGTTTCCCTAATTGGTTCTACCAATCGCAGAACTATGTCAGCCGGTTTGTTGCTAAGGGCGTACGGACCTTCGGGCTGCTGGCCTACATATGCTTCTAAGTTTGATACCCTACATAAAATGTTTTTGAGTCTACAAGTGCAAATACCTTGAGGCCATATTTAGCTGGCTTGTTTGATATGTACTGCCGAAATCCGCACCTACCGCGGAAAGACTCAAGTTTTTCGTCTATTGTTAAATATTACGAAGGTACATAAGCTGCTTGAGAGTTTTTTACAAACCGATCAAATATTGCCCGAATTGGAGCTAGTTTATCAATTTTAAGTCTTTAGGGGCATCGTTGCTCTAAACATGTCTATACCGGATCCAACGCTAGCCCAAAGCTCATCTAAATTTAACCTACTAGCCCTAAAACCACCTCACACATATATAGTAGTCCAATAAGGGCTTTCATTTCTAAAGCTGTTGTTTGTTGTACGATCGATTTGTCATTATAGTTTTCAGATTTCGTTTGAATTAACCGATTAGTACATTCAACTATAGAGTGAGTTCGTCTATAAAAATATTCCAACAATCAAAAGGGGTTTTGGATTCTTTAGCAACACCTTTTAGTCCCGGACGATGGATAATATTTTCCTGACGTGTACGCACAGCCTTATTTCCTGGATTAGCTACCCATTTAGTTTTTTGTCAACTCCCCATAAATACCTTGACTTTACTTCAGGCGAAAACTCCTCAACAATGTAATATTCTAATATTTCTTGCGCAGAATCAGACTCCTCAGAACGCTGGCTAACGTGGTCGTCAAACTCGCCCTCAGAGCCGGATTCAATGGGCTCCTCATCAAGTATTTCGGGTACCTCTAAGGAATTATTCGAAATTTCCCAAAGCCTCAACAACTTTTCTTGCTCTTTTTCATATGACCATCGAGCAGACATAATATCTACAAATGAAATTCAAGGTAAACAAAAAATATCAATATAGTAATAATAATAATTATCATTATAGGTTTATAACATATTAATATTATACGTAATTATTATATTATATAATAATAATAATAATAATAAAAATAATAATTTATATATAATATGTCGTACTTACCTCTAAAAGAATCAAAGAATTTAAGAAAAAAAACTTACGAGAATGGTAAGCTGGGGTATGATATACCCCAAATCACTTTATTTGCATCGATCAAAGCTCACACGCGACTGACGCGTGAGTGACGCGCTCCAAAACACTTGACATTATATTTAAAGGTACTTACGAGATGGCGCTACGTATTTTGCAACGGACAAAATTATAGAGATATGAAGTAGGTTGGGGTACGATATACCCCACCTTATTAACGGAGGGTTAAAAAAATGTAAAAGATATTGATGGATCTTGTAATTTTATTGACTTTGTTATTTTAGTAATATTGAAACGAAATTGAGATCACACTTTGATTGACAACAATAAAAACTCTAACCTGACATGACTATATTTTAATTCTTTAAGGGGAAAAACTGATTTAAATGTCAACAAACGTGAGTGCTTTTAAAGGCATGGACCAATATAGAATTTTTTACATTGTTTTGGTCGATGGAGACAAATAATTTCAAGAGAATACTAAAATGATAGGCAAGGCAAGTAAGTATACAAAATCTAAAAAATGTTAACTACAATGTAACAATACTACAAAGCTTTATAATAATATAACCTAAATTGAAACACAAAACCTAAAAATATAGAGAAGTGGTGGTTGCGTACAAACTGATAGAAATTCTTCTGACAAATCACGAACGGGAGCCGATCGTGCAACCGCGAACGTTATCCCCAATGGAAATGAGTTTAAAACGATTGTTTATCAATAATTTTTTTATGAAAACTTGAAATTGACGTGAATGAAAATAAAAAACAACGCGCAGAGTAACTAATCAGAGAGAGGTACACTTCTGACCAACAGCGCCGAGGTGGCTATTCTGCTCATCCAGTTATCGTTCAATTTTGGGTACGCGTAACCTTATTTGAAAAGCGCGGTGATCAGTCTCCTTACATCCAGTCTCCTTGGTACTGTGTTAAGATAAATTTATACTTGGGAGCAAGAAGACTGCATGGAGGAGAGATATCTATTGCTATTATCTGGTCTTCGTCCGCACGTTTTGCGCTTGATTACGTGCTAATTTTTATTTATATAGGCCGTGCGAGCGTTGCGCACTACGCTACTGCGGAACCGCCGGTCTGAGAATAACATTGTAGAAATAGCGAATTTGCTATAGTCAAAATCGTTCCTATCGTGCGGGTGTATCAGATTATCAACGACAAACTTTTGTAGTTACGTTTCATTTCAATTTGCGCAACAACGTTTTTTAACTACAACGCGTCAGATAAACGAAACAGATATATGCAGCGTTAATGTATTAAAAGAAGATAAAATGATAAATGTCAGTGGTTCTAAAACAATTACTTTCATAACAAACATGCTTGTCTCGTTTCGATTGACGGATGACATTATTTGTCACAAGATAATTTAAATTTTAAATTATGGAAAAGAAAAAGCCTTTTTGTGGATTTCTAAATCCTCAAGCCAAAAAAATGGTACTTAAGGTTATTAATTACTTCGAGAACGAAAAAGAAAATAAAGGGTTGCCTAAGGTACAAGAAGAAGTAGCTAAAGTGCTTGGAATTAGTTTAAGAATGGTGTAAAAGGTTGTATATGGAAACAAGAACAATCTTATTCCCAAGAAGGAAAAAAAGTGTAAAAGGAAGAAGCCGAAGACTGAAGATTTAAGTGAATGTGTAAAAATGGAAGTAAGGGATAGGATTTATGAACTACATAGGCTAAAAACAAATATAACGCTGCCATTTCTGAGGGATGTTTTAAAGTAACGCGGCACTTTGGAAATTGGACTTTCTGCTTTATCAAAATTAATTAAAAGCATAGGTTTTCGCTATAAAAAAGACTGCAATAGAAGATATTTGTGTGAACTACCAAATATTGTGAGCCAACGAATAGGATTTTTAAGACAATATACACAAAATGAAAAATCAAAGTTAAGGAAAGTGGTATTCTTAGATGAAACTTGGATATTTTCAAACGGGAGTGGAATAAAATCTTGGCAAGATGAATCTGTGAAAAGCGTGAAAAGAAAAAAAGGATGTGGTCAGGGAAAACGATTTATTATTTTATATGCCGGGTCTTCAACGGGATTCGTTCCAGGTGCAAGTTTAATTTTTTCTTCTAAGTCTAAAAGTATGGATTATCATGACAATATGAATTGCGAAATGTTTGAAAAATGGTTAAAGGAACAGTTAATACCGAACTTGCAAGAACCTTCCTTAATAGTATTAGACAATGCGTCGTATCATTCAAGAATTTTGAATAAACAACCAAATGGAAGTTGGAGAAAAAGCGAAATTTATGAATGGTTAGTAAAAGAAAATCAGAATCCCTTGCCATATATGCTAAAATCCGAACTTCTTTCAATTGCAAAATCGCTAAAAAGACCAAAAATATATGCTGTTGACGAAATAGTACGTGAATATGGCCATGAAGTTTTAAGATTGTCACCATACCATTGTCAGTTTAATGCCATTGAGCTAATATGAGCAGGGTCAAAATCTTATTATGAGAAGCAAGTGGGTGCTGGGCTTAGATCTGACCAGGTTGAAGCTGTTTGGAATGAGGCATTGAATCGCATCACAAAGGAGTATTGGCGGAAATCAGTGGATCACACAGAAAACATTATTAGAACCTGGTGGAAGGGAGAAAAAGTACTCGATATCCAAGTTGAACCATTGATCATTGCTCCATTTGAAGAAGATTCGGAAAATGACGAAGAGTTTTCCGAATCTGTTAGTGATAATGATAGTTATAATTAGTTTCTTTTTTAAGTCAAATTTGTTACTTCATTTTTACACATTCACTTAAATCTTCAGTCTTCGGCTTCTTCCTTTTACACTTTGTTTCCTGCTTGGAAATAAGATTGTTCTTGTTTTCATATACAACCTTTTGCACCATCCTTAAACTAATTCCAAGCGCTTTAGCTACTTCTTCTTGTACATTCTAAGCAATCCCTTATTTTCTTTTTCCTTATTAAAATAATTAGTTTTCTTTTTGCATTTCGTTTATTATTTAGGTATGATTAAAAAGTACAATTTTTTTTTTTAAACAAAGCTAAGTAAATAAATTGGTGAATGCGCTGGGAGATAAATATGCCCGGCGCATTCTCCATTTTTTTAATAGTTATTTTCAATCTTTTTTGCCTTGTAATGTGTAAATAAATAAATATTCATAAGAAAACGACATTTTAAAGAACTGTCGTAGCTCGCCTCTTATTTATTTTTTTAAACAAAGTTAAATAAATGAATTGGTGAGTGCGCTGGGAGATAGAAATGCCCGCCGCATCCACCAGTTTTTTTTTTAGTTATTTTTTATCTTTTTTTGACTTTTAACTGATATAAAAGAAAAGATAACACAACTTTTTTAATTTTCTGTGCATCAACGTATAGATTGGTTCGAACGACAAATAAATAATAAAATTAAAATGTCATTTTAAAAGTGAGAACTTTAACTTGAACTTGCATGAACTTGCAATGAACTTGCCTTTAAACAAAAAAAGCAGTTTTCTGGTCTCTGACAGCACTGCATCACACACAATACAAATTAATTGTTTGTCATTATACCAAAATGTATAGTTTCCCAATAATTATTACAAAAAAACACAATCACACATAAACAAAGAAGAAGACAAGTTTAAATAATCGTTAAAAATTAGACGCTGTGCCCTGAAATCGACAAATTAGTATGTTATGCACATACATAGGGTCATGCTAAATCGTATACTAATTTCTCAAAAATTTAGGTAACAACCAAAGGCTAGGGAGGCATTTTTGCTCTCATAAAAAATATAAAATGCTTAGATTTAGATATTATTGCGTAAAGAAAAATTGTTATTGAGAATTCCGTCTATTTCGGACAATTTTTCAAAAAAGAAAAGTAAATATTATGTCTGGCAACTTAGCAGAATATCGGGGATTCTAGGCATATACCGATGAGGCGTATACCCAACGGGCTTTATACTTATGGGCTTTTTCACGTCATGAAAGGAAATAACTAACGTATGTTTTACATGTCGAATCTCGGATACGTAGTATTCCGCAGACATTTTTACGGCGTTAAAAGGTTTGTTCTCACTGCAAATTTCTTACAAGTTTGAAACTGTTTCCAAACCATTCTTGATGCGTATGTGTAAAATATTACAACTTGAGTGGAGAAGAAAAATAACCTCACTTTTTTATCCCAGTGGGAAATGGGAAAATAAATAAAACATAAACAAAACAAAAATTATACTACAACCTTGAAATAGCTGTATATTATTATTAGAGTTTAAGATTGTGTGATTATTTGCTACTTCAAGACTTACTCATAATGTTATATATACAATTAAAATGCTCGAGAAATTCTATTCTATTAAATTGGGAGACAGTTTCATGAAAATAATTTTCACTTTTGGGCTTTATCCATTCTTCAATTAAATCTTCTTTAAAAGTTTGTGTCGGAATCAACATAATTCTGATCAGATTCTTCCGACAATTCAAAAGCACTTGTTTCCTTAATGTTTATTTTTAGACTAATCCAAAAATATAAAATACAATTTTCAAAACGAATATCAAGGACTATACAAAACGACAAAATAGAAACAACAATTTAGAGGTTATGTTCATATTCCGAAGATCGGCGTTGACTGGCTACACGAATTCTCTGACACTTTGCTTGAAATAAATCCGAAAACAAGTCTGACTATCAGATGACGATCAGAAATTTGTGTAAGAACATCAAACTTTTGATTTGAAACCGATCAGAAGTTCCTGTGCGAACGCATTTTACTCTATTGCGCATGTGTATTTGTCGAAAACTTGTTTCTTACTGCTGTGAGAACAAACCTAAAGGCATCACGTCAGTTAATAATTATGATCTAAGGTGTATACGCGGCTTTAATATGTCACATGACGGCGTTCAATGTATTGTCATAGAGTAATTAAAAGTATATAAAATATTCATTTCTCTATGGTATTGTCAAACTCTCAAGGAAATAACATTTTGGCAGCCACTGATTTTTCAATTTGATTTATATTACGTGGTGACCTTTGAACCCGCACGATAAAAGCGAAGGCGACTATATACAGGATTTGGCCCACCTAGACAGGCAAGATATCTCTCCATCCTCCAGACTTCTTGCTCCTGAGTCGGGATTGTGTAAGTGCGAAGACGCCGTGTTCAAGTGACGACAAGTGACACATAAGTGACATTGACATTTGTAACTATAAGTGTGGGTTTTCTAAGCACCAATTTCTTCGTTTTTCTGATTTGGTTATTTTTCTGAGTTAGGGTGGTTCCGATTCCAGGATATTTTTATTTTAGAAGGAATATATCCATTATTGTTAGGTATAGCCTTTAACAATTAAGAAGCCTCTTACGCCTTATTCTCATAAAATTGAAATATTCATTAGAAATGGTAAGTTATAATGGCATTCCCATCCAAATAAGTAAAACAAAACAAGGCCTAATAAAAGAATCCTAACTTAAAAATGTGACCAATGTTTATTTGACTGTAAAATTTCTGTAAAATAATATATTATGATGTACTTTTTCTCTTGGAAGTTCTATGTAATAATTACTAGGTATTTCCCAGATTTACAATTATTATAGTTTTAGCAATACCTTGTTTCATATTCTAAGTTTCTGGTTCAAAAATGGAACTATTGAAACATCTTATAGCAAGCAAGACAATAATATCATTAACTCTTTAATAACACTCAGAAATTTAAAATTTCATTTAATGTTTCCATAACTCCAAACTTAATTTAACTTAACTTTTGGTACTCATGGCAGTTTGGGTGGCAAGATTTATTATTTTTTTAATTAGTTTGTCTCAATTACTGGGTTTACACAGTACATCGACGCTGCCAAGCCAGAACGGCATAAACGACATTTCCTTTGTTTTTCAGAAAACACAAAAACTTATTAGTTTGGTTAATAGCAGTTCTTTTTAGATGTTGAGTAGCTCAAAATAATTAGTGATTTTTTTTATTAGTTTTAACAATATTATAATGTCAGCTTATCATATTATTTAAAATAGATAAAAAACTGAAAAAATGGTGCTTATGCCTAATCGACTTTAAACAATGGTGAATATGCCAAATTTACCTCTGGCATTTATGACAATCAAATCTAATAATGTTAGTCAAACTGGCACTTAAAATGGAGATATGCCATTAATGAAAAATATATTTTCATACACATATTTTGAGCCAATTGTATTTTAGTTTTATACTCTTCTGTAAGGTAGCTGTAGTAAACTGAGTTACAGTAGCCTAGCAGTGGCAGGATTAAGGATTCTAGATTCCCAAGAGGTATTTAATATGGTCAGGAAGAACATATTGAAAATAATAAAGGCTTCTCAATTTTAAGTAAACAGAGCACAGCTTTTTAAAACATGCTGCCGAAAATTCATCGCAACTTCCATTACAAGGCCCAGATTTCTAGCTTATTCAACAGACAGGATAATTACTCCTTTTATATGAATGGTTGTAAAATTGAACCTAATGAACTTAGCTCTGACGGCCTCGGACCCATTGGGTTGGGTTGGCTTGGGTTGGGTTGGGTATCAGGTGTACACTTTTTTTGGCATTAAGCAATACATCATGCCCAGAAGACCAGTCGGAGACATTGTTCAGATCAACATTGACACCAGCAAGTCCCTCGAAAGAATCTTCAGGATAAAATGAACATAGAAGCTGAGTGTCATTAGCTTATAGATGTGATGAGCATTGATGAATTTGAGATGGTAAGTCAGTGGTAAAAAGGGCAACAAGTATGGGACCAATAATGGACCCCTGAGGCACTGCATGTTGAAGATATTGAATGTCAGACTTAGCCCCATCAAGGTCCGCAACCTGCCTTCTATGCTTTACTTAGATGTGATGAGAACCAGCCACAAGCTTGATCAGAAAATCCAAAAAAGTGCAGCTTAGCAATCAGCATATCATGGTTAATAAGGTCAAATGCCTTACTATAATCTAAAAGTTGAATAGAAGTCCGTATTTTGTAGGGGAATGTATATATAAAGATTACAAAAAAATTTTTGGTGAACATATATGTTTTTTGTAATGTTCTGTATCTGATGATGACTGTTTACACAGCCGAAATGCATAATACATTTACCTGAGTGACCTACATGCATTTTTATTGGACATAAAGACTTCCCCTATTTGTAATCTTTATAATCTAAAAGTACTAGACAGGAGACCTTTGATTCATCCATGTTTTTAGATATGCAGCTAGTAACCCTGCTAAGTGCCGTTGCTGTGCTATGACAAGCTCTAAATCCAGACTGAACATCCGGCAGTATGTGTTGAGAGTAAACAAAGTTGTTTATCATGTCGGAAACCAGTCATTCAAGCATTTTCCCAAGGATCGTCAAGAGGCTAATTGGTCGTAATTCATCCAGACTACCGACATGCGTAGTCTTGGGCAGTGGCTTTACTAATGCCGTTTTCCACATGATAGGATATTCGCCATTCTTATTGTAAATAGATGTTATCACAGGAGCCAAGAAATCAATGCTAAACAGAAGCATATCGTAACTTAACCCATCAATACCCATACATTTTGATTTAATCTGCGAAAATGATTTATAAACATCATACTCTGTAACGATTGATAATTTGACGGCGCGTTGTAGTTATGCGATGAAGGTAATATAGTGTTGGACGAATAATAGAGCCCCATTTATATAAGAGTGAGGAATTGGTAGCCTCAGCAGGTAATTTTGTTGAGTGTTGTACTGATTACTTAATTGTAGTTCATGTTTTTATTTTTTTGGTAATAAACAATCAGATAATACTTTTGTAAATAGATCAATGGCTGCTGCTAATCAGATTGGGTTGGATTGTCTTTATTAGTGGACTCTAACTTTGAATACCCAGTCTTGTTCTAAATTAAGACACAAATTTTTATTCTTCATTTTTTTTAACTATTAAGTAAATTCCTTTAACACCCTTTTTATATTTTAACAAACTTTTTTCATTTAAAGAATCTTAAAGTTATAAAAATTGGTTTTCACTTCACTTTTGAATTACATTTTAATCTGTTACATTTTATTGATAGGTAGGTTGTAATAGTGATTTATTTTATGATAGAGACATTCCTATCAATACATTTATTTTACATTGGTTTTTTGAAGGACCAAGAACCCTGTATCCCTGCCACATTTATTAATGTATAATGTATTTAAGAGCATAAATATTAAGCTACTTATTTCCTACTAATACAAAACTATATTGTTTTATGATGCCTAGGTGTAAGAATTTAAAATACATATTTAATACTTTTACATAAAACAATCAAAGTCTGGGATTAGTTTCTTAACCCTGAACTACTACCGACACATTTTTATTACATATGTACTACTGATGGGCCCTTAGGACCCATAATAATAAAATTGCCATAAAATCAATAAAAAAAAACTTTTATTCAAAAATTTAAAATTACTTGGGTATATTACACTACATAAACCAAAAAAAAACCTAAAATTATTTTTCAGAACACTTAGGGCACAATTTTTTGCAGCATTGATTGCCAATGGGCAACTTACATATGTCACACTGGATAGCAGTTTTCCTATCCTTGTTGGTGGGGCATATGGCACACCTTTTTCTTTTACTTTTTTAAAGAGGTACTTGAGGCTGCTTAGCAATGAGGATTCGTACATTTGAGTGCACCTTCTTGTTGGCCATTCTGAGTCGCAAATGTTCATCTATTAATTGCTTCCCAAGAGTTTTGATAAATGGGTATTGTTTTATTTCTTTACCTTTTGATGCAAATTGGTACAATACTCGAAAATGTACACCTGCAATGTTCAATATAGCAAAAAAAATTGTCATTGGCCAACGGTTAGTTCTTCTGGATACTGAATACAACGCACATTTCGCATCTAATGCGTTAACTCCAGATTTTGTTTCATTATAAAAATGAATTATCTCTGGCTTTTTGGTTGTTTCGTTGACAGAATTGTCATGATGCATGCTAGAAAGTAATATAAGTAATATAATTTTTTTTGGCACATAGCTCACTATTGTGGTTGAAGAAGTAAATCCAAACGTTGATGAATGAATTGCACGTTTTCGGTTTGGTAAAAATTCAGGTGGTACAGATTTTTTTTTTTCGTAAGGTTCCCACGTACGTCAAACTGTTTTTCTTGAGTTCGTCGACGAGTTCCACTGAACTGTACCAGTTGTCCCCGGTGATGTTCCTGTTGGTGCCTTTAACACACTCAACAAGCCTAAGAACCACTCTTGTTGGATTTGATAATGTAGGCTTTTTTGCACCATCAACTTTTATTTCGGAACCGGCATAAATCTCTGCATCTACGAGATAATGCGTTTTAGCGTCAGCCAAAACCTGCACTTTAATTCCATATTTGGCAGGTTTGTTCGGAATATACATCCAAAATCCACACCTTCCTCGAAACGGTACAAGCATTTCGTCTACAGTTAGGTAAAATTCCCGGTGAATAACATGACTTTGATCTAGCTACAAACTCATCAAATAATTCCGGCACAGCGGCCAACTTATCAGTTTTTACTCTTTCTTTTCGGGTTTCTACATTGTCAAATCTGAGACAGCTCAATAAAAACGAAAATCTGGCCAGACTCATAGTAGCACGAAAAATAGGTCTTCCTGTCCCATCTGTTGCCCACATAGAACGGACGTCTTCATGATTAGATTTAAAGATGGACTGAAGATACAACAACCCAAAAAACTCCTTGATTTCACATATGTTGGTATTTTCAGTAAATGAAGGCCAAAATTTAGTTTCTGACTAAGCAAACCTTTTAGACTTTTTATAGTTTTCTCTGGTGGAGGTTATCTTCAAATTGGTAAAATCAACTAACTTTTGTATTACAGGCTCACGTGGAGGATTATTATGAGCAGGGCCAATAAGGCCAGGCAAGATAGTAACCAAATTATGAGCAGGGGTTCTACCTCTAATACCTGCTGTTTTTGACCATTTGGTATTGTTTTTCCCATACCAACTGTTCCTGATGGGCAACTCTTCTTCCTCTGAATTGGAGTTTTCTTGCTCTGTTTCGGAATTGTGGTTGCTCAGTATTTCATTGTCCTCTTCATTCTCGTCACTCTCTTTAGCCAATCTTTCTAGTTCCTCTAACACAGCTTCTCTGTTTGGAACACCAACAGATACACTTTTCTTGCTCGAGCTTATTTGGTTTGACTCTTCCATACTTTCCCAAAAGTCTTCAGACTCTAAAATATTTCTTAACGCATCTTCTGACAATGCCCTAGAACTGGACGCCATTGTGTTGCACTTACTGAAAGATAGTAAAAAAACACATTTTATATCTATTAACTTATACCTTATGGCCACTAGTTATTGGCCTATTCTTGTGAAATAGATAAATACCTGAAAAATACGATTAAAAAAAATACAGATAAATACTGAAGTATGAATCTATGCCGGCGAAATCACGCATATGGTATTGCGGAGGAGTACAGAGACAGCGAGTATCCAATGTTGCCAAACTTAAAAAATATACCCTATTTAAAAATAGGATGGGTCCTCAGGACCCATCAGTAGTAGCTACAGGTTAATATTATATTTATTTTATTATTATTATAAGAAAACAATGTCATATAATTTTGATCACAAACTTGGTTATCTACAACATTATCTTTTTCAGTCTCATACAATCTTATTGGTTCAACCAGGAGCAAACCCAGAAACAAGAACATATTCTGACTATGAATCTGTCAATGACTGCATGGAAGGAGTATGCAGGATATATGAAGAACATCTAAAAAGAAGAAATCCAAATACACCAACTATCACTTATGATATCTCCCAGCTTTTTGATTTTGTTGATCAGGTAATTAGCTAAATCATTTATTCAGAAATTCATAATATATAGGTATTTTATAAGGAACTAAAGCAAATAGAAGTGAGGCAGGAAGTTCACATAATTTATGGGTCTATTACCCTGTATAGCTGACAGGGTGGTTTAGCAAACTTACACTTTACTTATCAATCAATCATTCAATCAATCGCTTTATTGTCAAAAAATTTTACAATTTTTAGACAAAGCTGATAACTAAAGTAAACAAAAAGACAAACAAAACACACAAAAATAAAATAAAACTAGTAAAACAAATATACAAATTTATACAAATCAATAATTGTATGTGGTCAAAAGTATGAATAAATAAGTAAAACACAATTAAAAAATATACAATTGCATGTATACAATGTCAAAAAAAGAAAAAAAAAAGGGAAATCTAAGAAAGCAAAAAAGTATATATGTATATAAAAATATACAAAAGTGTTCATTAAAAAAGTATAAAAGAAAAGTAAGATATAGATATAGCTACATAAAACAGTACATATAAAAACAATAAATCAGTCTGTGTGTGTGAAGTTAAAATTAAGTATTAAAAAAATCGTTTACAGAGTAAAAGGCTCTCTCCAGTAGGAATGATTTTAATGCCTTACGGAAAGTAGGAAAAGATGTGATGGACTTGATGTTCAATGGCAAATGATTGTGCATTTTTTTTGCTTTGTACAATATAGAGTTTTTTACCAATTCTGAATGTGGAGTAGGCAGATATAAATCATACTCCGCGTTTCTGAGAGGATAATTATGGGATGGCCTATCTGAATTTAATGAAACGTGCTTGCGAATTAGACAAACGAATGAATTAATGAATGAATTAATTATAATTAATTCATTCAAGTCTTAGTGTATAACGCAAAGCTCTCTTTTGAAGTCTGAAAATTTTGTCAAATTGAGTGACACTACTTAAGTTAACTTGAAGTTAAGTCACTTGATATGATTTTATGAAGTTCGGCAATATCCGGATTACTCCAGGTAAAACTAGTATCATCCGCGAATAGGCAGGTTCTTCCTTTATTATTCAGACTAGCGATATCATTGATAAATATGAGAAACAAAATAGGGCCAAGCACTGAACCTTGAGGCACTCCACATTCTATTGGGTTGCAAGAAGACATCATAACATCAATCCTCACAAACTGATTCCTGTTATTGAGACATGACTTAAACCATTCAAGGGGCATACCTCTAAACCTGTAGTGTTGCAACTTTTTTATTAAGATATCATGGTTTACGCAATCAAAAGCTTTAGAAAATCACAGAAGATTGTTGCCGTAAGATGTTGGTTGTTTAAGCTACAGTATACATTATTAAAAAGGGAAAACATAGCATCATTTGTGCATTTGTTATTTAAAAATCCAAATTGTTGAGGAGTGAGTATTTTAAAATTTAATTTTAGTAGAAATGATAGGAGCCTTTTTTTTACTAATCTTTCAATCATTTTTGATAGTGTGGGAAGAAGAGCACTTGGGCGATAGTTGGACGACTGATCTTTATCTCCTCCTTTATGTAGAGGGATTATTATTGCCTTCTTAAGGCAGTTGGGAAAAACTCCTTTTTGAAAAGACAGGATGATTAAATTTGTAAGATGGTTTAATGTACATTCTGACAGATTTAGAAACATGTTCAATGTGAGTCCATCGGTTCCAGAACAGCTCTTATTTTTGATTTCCCTAATCGTACTGCGAAGCTCAGGTAATACAATTGGCGTAAAGAAAAAACTGTAAATTCTCATCTGCACTAGAAAGATAAGAAAGTGGATCGTGGGTAGGAGCTATGGTACTCATTAGATTCTTCGCTACATTTACAAAATAATTGTTGAGGTTCTCAGGAGAGGTAGAGATAGTATTGGAATTAGAAGGTTTATTTCTCAGATTATTAACAATCGACCATGATTCTTTAGCGACATTACCAGACTTTGCCAGTCTCCTGTTATAGTAAATGTCTTTTGCCGCTTTTAGAGTCCTTAAATACTCGATAAGAAAAAATCACAACTGCCCAAATGTCCACCATTCTGCTCTGTGCATTTACTGGCTCTCAAAAACAATTTGGTTTACAGGCTGAAAAATCTCTGGCTCTTTTGGGTATTCCCTCTATTTGGTGAAAAAGCTGCATCTGACTGGTACTACGAGGGCGGGTCAATAAGTCCGTGACTTTTTGAATTTCCCGCCCTTTAATGGAAATGGCAACTCTGCTCCTGTCAACAGAGAACTGTCAGTTGTCGCCTGTCAAAATTTGAACAAGCTGCGTCATTTATTTTGTGTTTGACAGCTGTTGATAGCAGACTACCACTCGTTTTGTAAAGAAAATGGAAAAAAGTGAATTTCGTGTGCTCATTAAGCATTATTTTTTATGGAAAAAAACCATCACTCAAACCAAGGCTAAGCTTGATAAATATTATGGTGACTCTGCACCATCCATTTCCATGGTAAAGAAGTGGTTTACTGAATTTCGATGTGGCCGTACAAGCACGGAAAATGCCGAACGTTCTGGATGCCCAGTCGAGGTCTCTACATCCAAAACAATCAAAAAAATTCACGATATGGTTTTAGCCGATCGGAGATTGAAAGTGAGAGAGATTGTGGAAGCAGGCATCTCACATGGTTCAGTAGCTTCAATTTTGAATGATCATTTGGGTATGAGAAAGCTTTCCGCAACATGGGTGCCGCGTTTGCTCACAATCGACCACAAACGCAACCGTGTGACAATTTCCCAGGAGTGTTTGGCGTTATTCAACCGCAATATGGACGAATTGTTGCGTCGTTTCGTCAGCGTGGACGAAACGTGGATCCACCACAACACGCCGGAGACCAAACAGCAGTCAAAACAGTGGATTTCTCGGGGTGAATCGGCGCCCAAGAAGGCAAAGGTGGGTTTGTCAGCCAATAAAGTCATGGCGACCGTTTTTTGAGATGCACGCGGTATAATCCACATTGACTATCTTCAAAAGGAGAAAACAATCAATGGAGAATATTATACCAACTTATTGGATAGATTCAATGAGGAACTGAAAGAAAAAAGACCACATTTGGCCAAAAAAAAAGTTCTTTTCCACCAGGACAATGCAAGGGTCCACACATGTGCAGTTTCCATGGCAAAAATCCATGAATTAGTTTACGAATTATTTCCTCATCCGCCCTATTCTCCAGATTTTGCCCCCAGTGACTATTTCCTATTCCCAAATTTAAAGAAATGGCTCGGCGGAAAGAGATTTGATTCCAACGACGAAATCATCTCTCAAACAAATGCCTATTTTGATGACCTCGACAAATCGTATTTTTCCGAAAGAATAAAAAAATCGGAGAAACGTTGGAGGTAGTGTATAGAACTCAAAGGAGACTATGTTGAAAAATAAAATAACTTTTTATATAAAAACCTGTCTTTTATCCAAAAAGTCACGGACTTATTGACCCGCCCTCGTATTTGCTCTATAAAACATTTTGAATAAAATGAAAAAAAATTCGCTCATTTGGAAAAATATGAGGTCTAATAAGCTTATTGTCATGGATTTGTCATTAAATTGGAATATAGTGCATATATAAGACATTTATATCTTTTGTTGTTGAATCTACTTTTACATTCCACTTTTGCACTACAAGCCCTATCACTACAAAATTGGTACACAGAAACCATGTCGGTTTGGGGTCAAATCTCCAATAATTGACCAGTTAAGGAAAAATTTTAGAAGAAAAAATTTGAGAAGTTCATTTTTAAATTTTATAAAATTTTAGTTACTTTTCTTGGCATTATGCACTATTAGGGTTCATGTCAAGCAAAAAAGAAATTTCGATGTTGCTTTTTAAAGTTTAAATATTTTTATTTATTTTTCAATCAATCAATTACATATTAATTTACAATTATTATGAGATGTAATGTGCATACAATGGACATAATGTGTCTGTGTGTATGCACATCAAGCTCATCAATATTTAGTTCATAATGAACTTCAACCTATCACTAATAATAGTAACATATACCTGCTTAAATAATATTATCAAATTCAGAAATATTAACAGCAAGCAAACAAACTGCCCATAGTTCCATGACAATGCAAATTCTAGCTTTTCAATGTTCTAAGAGTCTCTCTGTAGCATGGCCTTCTAGGTTTGGATTTTTTTCTGTAAACTTCTATCAAAAATAAAGTGTTCGAAGTGATGTCACGAACATTAGAAGAATTAAAAACTAAGAAAGCTATCTGAAAACTTAAATAGATTATTATGTTGATCTAAAACAGTTGTTTATCCAATGGCGTCGTAAGTCTTTAGTTAAAAAAATAATAATAATAAAAATAAAAATGTCTTATTTTAATGACACACCCTGTATGAATATTTATCAAAATTAGAACTTAAGTATCTTGGGTATGGTTGGTTAATGGTTGGAATTCTAACTAACCTCATGCAGATCTCTTCCTTATCTGTATCTATCCAAACTTTGAGACGAGACTTATTATGGCTTGTTGGACTTATCTGCTGTGAAGCATACCTGTTTGTTTCAGCTACTATTAAACCGATCACATCTTTATCTATAAATAGTTTAAATGTAGCTAAGGAACTACTGCAGTCTTGAGAAGCTACATTAATACTTTGTGGAAAAGAGTACTCATTCATATTCAGTGCATTATTCACGTCCATTGGTATCCATACGTCTGTTTGAAGATTTTCTGCGAAAGTAAAGGCGCTAATTACTTGTAAATTTCCATAAATACAGTATTTTTTATTTGATTTATACAGTCTGATTTAAATAAATTACCTAGAAATTCATTAGCCTCGCTTATATGATCATCCTCGCTATTTACCTCATACAAAGAGTCATTGCCATCATGTGCGTTGGTAATAGAGGACACTGAATCATCATCTGAAGAGCTAGAGGGGGACGTAGGATCGTAATCAGGATCTGAACTTGAATGAGTTCCAGCAAATGGATCTTCTTGTTCACTTTCAGAATCTTCATTTTCACTTGAACTGTATCTGCCTTGCAAATTACTCAAAGCATTTATAGCAGATGTCTCTTGTATCTCAATAGAACTAGCTAGATCTTGGTGCTTCGTTGAGGCTAAGGGTTTGATTCCACCGTCTGCTATACAAATCAATTTCCAACATTTATATTAAAGGTATCTAACATATTTACACATTTATAAAATTTACCTGCAATTCAGTACACGATTCAGCTAATTCGACCGCAGCAGGCGAATTAGATATCACTTGAGGTACATCTTTAGATTTTTCTTACAGGCTCAAACGAATTCTATATTGAAAATTTTGCAAATATGGGAATTGCAGTTATGAGAAAAAATAAAATTCTAAAACTTGCCTCCAATCTGGTATCTGGGACATATACATCATCATTATTTCTTGAACAATCACCACTGACATTTTGTCTTAATAAATCAAATATTTTTTGAACTCGTGAAGTCATTACTAACAGAAATTAAAGTCAATACTGCACAAACCGTGTAAACAAGTTTTACCAGTCACATATTATTATATCTGGTACCGCGCAGGGATAAAACTATTTTTGTTCAGTGCGTTACCGGTCATTTGTGTCTGGTAAATACTACACATCCTAAAAACGTTATACTCGTCGTGAGCATCAAGAAGCTATTCGTAACACCGATATCAGACAAACGGTTCAAAAAATACAGCTTCCGTCGGAATGTAATAGATGGCAGCATGATTACCGTCAGAACATAAACAAGACTACCAGACACATATGAGTGGTATCGTAGCGAACGTGTTAAGGGCATAACAATTAGACGCCAACTCTTCTGATATGACTTTCAAACTTTTTAACAATTTGTTGTCATGACTTATTCCCAAGAACTTATTCTCATTTAAATCAATGTTTCCAAGGCAAACTCAAACTCTGCTCAAACTGCATTTAAAGTTCATTACATTTGTTGTTGAATGATAAATAAATTAATTTCAGAAAACATATTTCTCTTGTGTTTTCTCGGTTAATTTGTTTTTGTTATTTATTGATTTATGTTAGTATATTATTTTTCATCTTAAGAAATGCTGCGATGCGATGTGGCAGTCTCGCTCGAAAATCTCATTTACCAATATGTGATACCATGGCCGGTATGCTCCCAAGGAGCAAAAAAATTAACATTCTGTGTTATATTATTGTTGTATCAACAAGATGCATTCAGTTTTTGATGGTAATAAATAAAAGTGTGCACTGCCTTTAAAATATAGATAAAAGGAACTTACAGTTTAACCCTTTCTATCCCGGACCTTAATTTGTATGTTGGTCCCTCAATCCCAAAGGTTTTTCCATGCTTAGAGTCCTATTGCCTTATATATACGTCGCATATAAATAAACAAATAAATGACCAAACAACTTTTTTTTAATGAGCTTAACAAACTTAAACGGTTTCTTTTCAAAAGTACTCAGAGAGCAGAAACAACTTAAAAAATGTAACTAACTTGAAAAAAAATGTTATGTAATTTAACATTAAAACTTTTCTTTTGTGTGGTAGGCCTCAAAACATGGCACTACACAAAGGACGACTCCACATCTTGCACACATGTATCTCGATTCGCATCTTTTTTCCTGGTCTTTTCTGTGGCTACAAACGACAGATCGCTTCACATTCTTATCAGGAACTGAACTTGTGTTGTGGAAAATGTCGCCCTTTGAGCCTTTGAGGATTCTTTCTTAAAGGGTTTATACTTCTGTTTTTTTCATGTTTATGTCTGAAACAAGATGAAGAAATAAGTACACAATAAAAAAAAATTATTACAAACTTACCTATCAAAAAGTGCCCCTATAATGGTAAGTTGATAATCTGCAAGAGGTAGCCTTTCTGAAGATTGGGTCAAATAGAGTGCATGTGCGTTAAGAAGAGACAGATCAACCATGTGGAAAAATAGCTTTTTATACCATTTTGTAGTCTTTCTTACACATTCCGTGGACCTCAACATCATATCTGATCGATCTATTGCACCCATATTTTCGCTGTAATTTATAACCGCTGGTTTTTGTATGGACTTTTTGGTCTTGAAATCTACTTTGTCTAACGTTACCATGTGATCTTCATGAAAAGTAGTCAGCATCATAACATCACGCCTATCCTTCCATTTCACGCAAAGCAGATTTTCAGCACACATCGAGATAGATTCGCCTTTAGATAATTTTTGATTTAAATTGGGCATCTCTTTACGATTAGCACGGACTGTCCCGCAGGAATTAGTCTTATGTTGCGCGCCTTATGGCCTTTATTCAAATATGGTTCCATAAGATTTGCTACTACTGAGCCTGATATTCCAAGGTCTTGGAACAGAGTTATATCTGTCGATTTTCCAGTATAGACAATAACACCTAATACATATCCTGTCTCACAGTCACATATTAGAAAAAGTTTTATTCCAAAACGATGGCGTTTGGTCTTTATGTACTGTTTAAATCTCAAACGCCCCTTGAAAAGAACTAAGCTCTGGTCAAAAGCAAGATTTTTAAATGGAGTATAGTACTTTTGGAACTGTGTTGTAATTTTATTGAGCACTGTTCGCAGTTTGTGAAAATCACCTTCTTTTGCTCAGCATTATCTGAAAAGTGTAGCATGCCAAGGATTGCTTGGAAACGATTCCTTGACATTATTTCGGAAAATATTGGTGTATGAAGCAACTTATCAGTTGACCAGTTTTCCTTTACTCTATTTTTTCCATGTCGTGAGGCTAGGAACATAACACCCAAAAACACATAAAATTCGTTGATATCAGTTTCGCGCCATTTATTATTTTTATTTGCATAAACCTCGGAAGCATATTTGTTGGTTTCAGAGACAATAATCTCAACTATATCTGAGTCCATAAATAAAAGAAAATAACCTTAAGCATCTGACTTATTTTATATGGAGTCCAAGTGTGTGCCGGTCTCTCTATCATCAAAATCATGCACTACGGGAATAATCGGAGTTTTATTCCATTTCAGAACCAAATTTTGTTTTAGGGCCAAATTATCTTGAATCGCTTCAGGTGACTTATTATTTGTGTTTCTGTTCTCACCATCAACGGGATTTTCTTCGTCAGATAACTCATTATTGCTATTTTCGACCTCATCAAATATAACTTCATTTATCTCGTCATCTTCATCCGAATCGGGATAATACTCACTGCCACTAGAGACATATGGCTCTTCATCGGAGTCTAACATCTCCAGCATATCGTCATATACCTGGTTTGATAGCCCACAAAAGTCTCCACAGTCATCATACCTTTTACGCTTCGAACCACGTGCTTTACTCATATTACGCGCGCGATTGTGACTGTTGTGCCCGAAATTATTTTTAAAACTGAATTCTCAACACGCAAAATCGTTCAACCGACCTGCAGCTTCACCTTCGAACTATGCATGTAACAGTGTTGCCACCAGTGCTAAAATAAGTGAACAAATATATACGGCAGTGGGTCCGCATGACCTGTCTTAGGTGCCAACATTTTGCGGCTTTGAGGACAATAATCTAACATTTTCGGACATATTTCTACGGCATTGGGTCTAAATTTTTATAAGCAATTCATATTTTCGGCTTTGGTAAATTGAGATCATAACACCTTGCACGTATATATACGGCGGCTGGGACTACAGACCCACTTTTTAAAAAACATATATATGCGGCGTTGGGACAGAAAGGGTTAACTACTGCTGCACTTTGTGTTGTAATTTATTAACATTTTAAAACTATGCATTTAAACAGTTTTTACTGACAAGAAAAATCTAACAATATACCACGTTTCCAAACAGTGTATGATCAGAATTGCCTGTATAACTTCTATTTGCGTTTAAAATGTGTTCTTTTCCAATAAAACAACATTTATAGAATAGAAATACATTTACATTTACCACTGTTATTTCAAGTAATTTAGGTAAGTATAAGCAAAACAATATTATTTTGTATTTTTTCAGCTTTCAGACCTGAGCTGCTTAGTATACCAGAAATCAACAAACACATATGCTCCCTACAACAAAGACTGGATAAAAGAAAAAATCTACATTTTGCTTCGACAGGCTGCTGGCCATACTGATTATAATTTTTAAGATTTCTTATATGTATATTGCTTGTTGTCATATACATAATTCTCTAGGGCTCTAGTGTGATTTTGGAAATGGATCTTTTAGTATTAGTTTGTGAGCCAAGAGTAAAAGTATTTAGGGGCAGTTTTTATTTAAATAAATTTTTTTTTAATACTAATGGGATCAAAAAATGCACTTAAATCAATTTACATATACGTATGTGACCGCTCCAACTTATGCAACAACTTTCCCATATTTAAAATTAAATCTTGATCAGATTTAAGAATATTATTGGAATACTGTTGTTGGTTTATTTACTAAAATCATCATGACTTTTAGATGCATAACGGTGTTTTTGTTTTCATTTTAAAATATATTTTTTTGAATGAATAAACCTTTTTTTCGCGGGGTTTTTGTGACTTTATAATTTAAATAAAGTTAAACAATATTTGTTATGTATCTCATTATGGCTCAAATATGGTTTATTATTTATAAATAAGAATATTTCATTATTTTCATAAAAACTATTAAATATTATTCAAACTTGTGTCTTAGATAATTTTTTTGGTATTTATCCTTGGGACTATTCTGGTTTGAACAAATTTATTTTATGATTTTTTTTTTAAGATAGGTAATGAAATGCAGTTATTTGAATTTTTTAATATGTTTTTATATACATCTTATAATAGTTTTTATAAAGTTCGCGAGTCTCCTAGATCTGGTCTTGGCTTCAGACCCTGACTCGTACACTGTATCAGTACATGCCCCCCTAGGAACATCGGACCACAAATTGATAACAGTCTCTTGCCAGTTGGAGGTTAAAACGCAGGATCCTCCGATGCCGCGGAAGGTATGGCACTATAAATCGGCAGAGTGGAACCATCTTCGGGAATTTTTTTGGCTCATTCCCTTGGAAAGAGGTCTGCTTTAGAACCAATAACATCTCAGAATGTGCAAATCAAATTATAGAGACGATCTTGGCAGGAATGGAAGCTTATATCCCATTTTCTACTAAATGCGGATCAAACAACAAGCAATGGTTCAACCTGAATTGCAAAAAGGCAGTAAACACTAAAAACGCAGCATATCGCAAATGGCGTCAACATCCTTCCATCGAAAATCGGAGGAACTTTTTAGCCTCCAGAAATAGCTGCAGGCGAATTATTGATGAATGCAAAGAGAGTCACAACAGGATCAAAAACAAACTGCTAAACTGCCCAAATGGAACAAGATCTTTCTGGTCGGTATCGAAAGCCGTTAGTCAAGGATTTACTAAGTCGGCCTTGCCACCCCTAACAGCAGATGATGGTGCTATCGCGGTAACAGCAAGGGAAAAAGCCAACTTACTGGGTAAACTCTTCGGGTCCAATTCTACTCTGCACTCGCAAGGCAAAACACCGCCATATTTGTCAAGGGTGAATTCATCGATGGGAGAAATTTCGTTTCCCCAACGAATTATAAAAAAAAATCTTAAAAGCGCAGACACCAACAAAGCTTCTGGACCCGATGGAATTCCAGCCCTAATACTAAAACGTTGTGCAGACGAATTGACTCCTCCCTTATATAGACTGTTCACGGCATCGTATAAACAGGGCCAATTTCCAACAAGCTGGAAAACTGCTCGAGTGCAAGCTGTACCCAAAAAGGGTAAGAAGACGATGCCCTCCAATTACCGCCCGATTGCACTAGTTCCAGTAATATCGAAGATTATGGAGAAAGCAGTCAACCAACAACTGTTAAGATATCTGAAATCATCTGGACTAATCAGCGATCATTAATACGGCTTCCGAAAGCTTAGATCCACCGGCGATCTTCAGGCTTACGTCACACACTTATGGATGGAGGCCATGGAGAAGCACGGCGAGTCCCGCTCAGTCGCTCTTGACATTTCCAAGGCATTTGATAGAGTGTGGCATGAGGGACTACTAACCAACCTCTCCTCAATCGGCATACAAGACTCATTCCACCCAGGGCTGTTCCGGCAAGAAGGACGTGTCTAGCAGTTGCGGCTCATCAACATTGAGTCCACCTGCCTACCCCAAGGACGTCGCTGTATCGGGACTCATTCATCTGGAGAACATCTTCTTTGAGGAACGGGCTTCCACCTCACATATTTCCCGACGCATACAACCTAATTTCGTTAGTTGTACTCGGAAACAAAAAAGCCAAGCCGACTGTAGGCTTATCATTTTGGCAGGAAGCAAAATTTGACAAATTCAGCAATAAATAGCAAAATGGGTGACTTAACAGGTTAACTGCCATGAGCATCATAACGTGATTCTCAGAAAATGGATTGTTATAGCCGCGTGAAGTACCCTATGATTCTCAAGCATGGAAGAATTATAGACACCGCGAGAAGCGGCATGTGATTCCCATTGCCATTTAAACCTTATTGGCGCTGATACGAACGGCTGGAAGGAACATATACTATAATAGGCCTGTAGATGTGAGAATCACAAGTCGCTTCACGATGATTTATTTACTTTTTTTATATTATGTAAAAAGTACTATAAGAGACCCAAACGTAAGTCGAAAAATTAACGTCCCCGCTGGCAAATGAAGGGACCAAGAAAGAAACATTCAGAAAATGTTTTGCATTTCTCTGTTCAAACAGACAGAATTCCTTCCGCAAATTGAAAAGATTGCAGAAAGTTATATTGATGTGAATTGCGTTAGATCCTATAAGGGTCACAAAGATTCTTTTGCTTTTCCGGGCGTTGAAGACAAGATGAAGATCAAACTTGAACAAGTCCACAGTGTTTTAACTGCGCCTAAAATTCATCGCGGTATTTTTGTGTTTGAAGGTCTGCAGTTACAGAGTTAAGGGATTAAGTAGGTATACCTACATCACCCTGTATCCTTAACCCTACATAGTAATTTTTTTTTTATTGTCCGATAAATATTTTTAATTAAATCTATAATTTTTCAATCTAAAAATGGTATCGTTCGATATTCCTCCAAAGCCGGGGTTATATCGGACGCATTAAAAAAAAACAATAATCCTGACAATTTTTAAAATATTTTTTTATTTAAATATGTTTACTAGGTTGACTTCTTATTATAGAATGAATTTGTTAGCTTTAATTTTGTATAATAAAAGAAATATAGACAGATAATTAAAAATATTGTCCGATATAACCCCGGTTGATTGGTAGTATGTTATTTACAAAAAAATTATTAATGTCATTAGGATTAAATAACGCACCAGATAAATTATAAGCTATACTAATTATATAGCTTTTTTTTTGCTTTGAAAAAGTATTAAATTTCTTTAATGCTTTTAGAATATTTTAATATTTCCATTATTAAGATGTTGCTCTAAAAATGTATTTTTCTCTACGTATCGGCTTAGTAATATTATTTCTAAGTTTTTTATAATCATTCTGAGATTCAATAGTCTTATTCTTTTTAAATTTAGCATCAATATTATCTAAATCAAAAATGTTGTGCGAGGAAATCGATTTTAAGGAATCATAATGGCCTAACATATTAACATTTTTTAAATCTCGATACGTGACTGATGTACAAACCAACGCCATATTCGGCTGGATCTTTAGAAGAACGCTTACTACACTTTCAACAGGATGGAGCACCTCCTCATTATGTAGTTCCCGTTAGGCAATGGTTGGATGATCATTATCCTATCCAGTGGATTGGAAGAAGAGGTCCTATTGAATGGCCACCTAGATCCCCGAACCCAACACCCCTTGACTTCTTTTTGTGGGATTGCCTGTGGTTTTTAAAACACAACCTAGTCACTAAAGCAACTCCTTGCTTGCTTGAATGCCTTGCTATATCCAGAGAAAACTTGTAAATGTACGTGAAGAAAATAGGCTTTATTATTGTCTTCAAAATAACAATCATTTTCAACATTTGATTAAATTATAATAAAAATTTCAATTTTTTTTTTATTGTTTTCCTTTATAAATAGAGAAGAATTTTCTGAAATTGACTTTCTATGGTATCATTGGAAAGCATTTTTCAAGACGATGTATCCCATACCCTCCTTTCTAGTTAAGATTTTAGGGGTTTATCTCACCCTATCCAAGGGGTTGCAGATAAGAATGCGATAATGCTTGTTTTTCTTCTCCCTTCGTTTCACAGAAAATGTTTTCGGTGTTTTTTTACTCACTTATTCGTTTCTAATGTATGGCCATTTCAAGATTTTAAACTGTCACCGTTGATTGAATATTTGGATTGAATATACCCAATTCAATCAACGCTGTTAGTCTTTATATTACTGCCTGAAAGTTCTTGATATAATGGTGAAAGGTTTGAGACAGAACGTTGGAATAAATATCGAAATTAATAAAACTGTTTGAAATCGCCATAGTAAGTACATCTTTTTATAATTTTAGCTTGCTTCTAGATTAAATTGACATTTAAATGATAATAAGGCTTTTGCGTTCCACTCCTCCATGGCTTTATTGACTTCCCTCTGTTGCTTTGCCATGATTCTTGTTTTTGTTAGGGTTAGTCCACCTAGATATTTACATTGACGTAGTTGGTTTTTATAATCTAATAGTAATGTCTTTTGCCACAAAGTATTATACATGAAGGGAAAAATGTATCTAAATTATATTAACTAATCTTACACACTTTATGATTTTTATTTTCTGGTAATAAATAACGAATTATTTTGATACTTTTCGTCCCGTTGGTTGTAGAGCTTCACTTTCGAAATTTAAATTGCAGTGAATTTAATTATTCAGTTCTTGTTTTATACATTTTTCCAAATAATTAAATAGTGTAAATGAAAGTAAAATTAATAATGGACGTATATATATTTCAAATTGATTACTTTATCAATAGAATATCGCTAGTAAGGACAGTGCAAATACTGTATTCAATTTATGGTTCATTATATTGTAGCACAAAAAAGCAAAATTGTTAGTAAATTTTAGAAGTTAAAAACAATTCTTAACGATTGTACGTTTCAATAAAATAACAAAACTTTTGCTACAATTAGTGGCGAAGTTAGGGGGATTATAATATATATATATATATATATATATATATATATATATATATATATATTAGCACCCCCCAAAAAAAATGGAGAAATTAATAGGCACACATATTTTAATATTAGCAAAAAAAGAACATTAAATAGGTATTAGTTACCGCATTATTATTAGCAGTTTGAGTAGGTTTCATAAATAATGTCGAAATAGAAGAACGCTTTTTGGGATTCATCGAATGTTACCAACACCGTGATGCATCAAGCTTGTGTAATTTAATTATAGCATTTTTGGATAAAGTGGGTCTAAAAGATATGTCAATAATTGCACAATCTTTTGACGGTGCAAGGGTTATGTTGGGAAGTATTAATGGCTTACAAGCAGAGATTAAAGAATAATATCCTGAGGCGGTTTATTGTATGGCCCATAGACTTAATCTCGTTGTAGTTGATACTTGTAATAACTTTCAGGGAGCAAAATAGTTTTTTAATATTTTACAATCTTTTTTTGGTCACTTTCCGGACTCATTGAACCATATAAGGCATTGAAAGATATATAAAAAGAATTGGGAACAAGTATACTTAAATTAAGTAGGATTTCAGACAAAATGGAGCTTTAAACCAATAACTGTGATTCGTTTAAAAAATATGCCTCAATTATTTTAGTTTTAAAAAACGAAATTAAACAAAATTCAAATAGAAAAACTGTATAGGCCCTTGGTCTCTTTATCAACTATGAGAACCAGCCATGTGAATTTTTGGAAAATCTATTTTTACTAACCGAAATTTTGACAATTGTCATTATCTTTAGCAACAAAATGCAGATCAAAGCAAATACGTTAGGAGTATTCATAAAAATTATAAATGGAACTATAAAAACTCTGGAAAGTAAAAGAAATGAAGAATCATTTAATGGACTATGAAAAGATTTTAAAAAATGCACAAGAAAATTATATTCTCTTATCGAATTAATAAAGATCATCCAAGAGAAAAAAGTCTGTTTCAACCAATTTGAATCAATATGCAGTAATATCGACTATAGGTCATGCTAAAAATTAATATATTGCTACATGTACAGGAACAAGTTTTAATGAAATAAAACAATTCTGGCTAATCCTTCTCTGGATATTATCGTATGCTTGACAGTATTATCAATTAGATAAAAATACGATTTTTTGAAATTAGTCAAAAGCTTATTATAGCAGATAATTTTTTTGAAATGGATCCAGTAGAAAGTGAAACTAACACTATAAAAATTATTTAATACTGACAAATATTTCCTATTCGCGAAGATGTAGGTAATTAAAAACTGCACCGATAAGTTTTCAAACGTAAAATCTATTGTGATGAAAGGAATTTTTTCTAACACATTCAGACTGCTTCAAGAAGCACTGATACTTTCTATTGGATCAAGTGTGAAAGATCTTTTTCGACAATGCGGGGACTTAAAAAGTGGAATCGAATTACCCAAGATAGGTTTAATAACCTTTTACTTTTTAATATTAAGCATTAATGTTATCAAAAAATATTGAATATGAAGTTTTAAAGTCAGGGAACCAAAAATTCGCACTCTCTTCATATACCTGTGTTTAATATATGTGAGATGGTCATATCTTAAAAGCGCTATACTACCGCTTTTTAGAGCGTTCGTCTGTTATTGTAGGGTTTTTAGCTCGAATCTTTGGTTGGATAAGTTATATTAGTCTTTTAATAAGGCGTATTTGTCTGATTATTTTGTGCGAAAAAATAACCTAAGTAGATACTATAGATAAGAGAGTTTCAGTGTTTTTTTCCCAAATAGTATAAAATTAAAATTAAGAAAATTGTGCTTACAGATTAATGTAGATTGTGGGAGAAAATTTTAAGATAAATTTCGCTTTTCATTAAAGATGCATCTATTTCGTTCAAGTTCAAGAAGCATGTTGACGAATGTCTATAAAAGCGTTGTTTAAATTGAAATAATATATAATTCAAATTCTTCATTAAGCTTAAATCTTTAAAATATACTAAACTCTAACACTTTTATCCTTTCAACCTTTGACTATGCGGATATCGTTTATAGTCCTTGCCTTACAGGAACTCTAGCCCAACGTATCTACAGCATACAAAGTTATTGTCTTAAGATTATAGGATAAGAAGACATCAACCTGTGTCATAATCTTAAGGGGGCCAAATTGTTAAATATTTTTAAGGAGCCGGTCATTATAATAATCTATATCATAGAATTCTGGTTAATAAAAATCCTGCTGATTTATTTGGAAAAATTAGATTTAGAGCTGATGTGCATACTTTTGATATTAGGTTTATGGGAACTCTGACCCTCCCATCAATAAGAGACTGCATTTTTATAATGCACGCCCTTCACCTTGTATCTATATTTAGTAACAATTTTAAAAACATCTTTTTCAATTATTGAATATAAATTTTAAAAGACTAAACGTTTTTTGATCATTTTTCTTCTCTTTTTTAAAATATTTGTCTGTAGGTACTATTATATGAATAGTAATCTAATAATTAGTTCTTAGTCTTCTGTTAACTCTTTTTTTTAATTAGTTTATTTCTGAATTTTAATTTTTTAAGTATTTTGTTCTCTCTGTTAACAAAAAAATATATTTTTGCCAGGTTTAGTAATAAGTAATAGCTACTTCTGTTAATTTACATTATATGTTTTAATTGTAATATTATTTATTATAATTAATTAGATTAGTTATAAGGGTTGAGTGGAAAAATACTTTAATGAACACTAAGTATTACTTATGTTTCGCAGATATGTAATTGTGACTGTAATTCTATCTTTTTGTTGAAAGAAATAAGGAGTATTATTATCAATACTACTATTATTTTATGATTGCTTTTTAAGCTAGCTTAATTTCTTTCTATTATTAGAAGGACAACTTTTATACAAATTCACTGTCGAACCAAAACGAACATTTAAAAAATGTATAGCAAATGGAAAAAGTTTCATTATTCTTTTATTACAGATTTTTCACTGTTTACTTTAATTAAGTTTTTTGTTACAGTCACAGCTTTACTTAAATAGAATGAAAATGTTTAATTGGGAACCAACAGCAAATATTCTTAAAATATTGAGAATATGCTCCAATTTAGGTCGTTACTGAACGCTTGTTGATAAAGAACCTGAGTGTTTTATAATTATTCAATAATTTGACTATTGTATTTTAGAAATATAAATAAAGACGAAAATGTAAAATGTTAATATTATCAATAAAAAAATATAATTATTAATTCAATGCTAAAAAAATAATTAAATAAAAAAATGTTTTACTAATTTTTGGCATTTTGACGTATACAGTTGTATGTATAAGAATAAAAAGTCTGAATATTAGTCCGGTAAGGATTTATATATATGAATTATTATATTTAATGAATTATTGTAAAAATATTGGTAATTTGGTACATGTAAATTATAAATAGATACTGGACCTAAAAATTGTCCAAACTATGCCCTTCCGATAAAAGAAATGAAATTATCGTTGATGGTAATGACACAGTTAAAAAAACTCGAAACTGCATTATTAATTTTTTCTTAAAACAAATACTGAATATTGACATAAAAATTATTTGACCATAAGTCGACCAAATTTTAAAGATTGCAAATTGCAGACGATATATCACTTGAGCCCCCTTTGGTGGC
The DNA here is from genome assembly GCF_022605725.1 of Anthonomus grandis grandis. NCBI lineage: Eukaryota > Metazoa > Arthropoda > Insecta > Coleoptera > Curculionidae > Anthonomus > Anthonomus grandis. The sequence goes on along the minus strand of NC_065554.1, from coordinate 8,776,768 downwards.
TTTTAACTGGCTTTTTATTTTTCTAAGTTATGAACGTTTGTGGTGGCAAAATATGACTATTTTAACAATCCTAGGGAATTGCTATACTTTAGCAGAGCAATAGACCTTGTGAGATAGAGAGAAAGTTATAAAAAACAGCCAAATGCTTTATGGTAATTCTGTGTGACAATAATCTAGGTATTTTCCGTATCATTTACGGAACTAAATTGAGAATATCCTTTTTGTATTTTTAGCTATTTCTAGTATTTAGGAGTATCAAGGTGCTTTAGAGAAATTTTGTAAGATTGTATCGCTAATAGAGTCTATGTCTATGTGCCATGGCTAATGTTCTAGTAACTGCGCCATTACTGCGAAAAATAATAGACACATTCGCTCGTAGATTACGGTAGTTATTTAAGCCACAACTAGTTTTGCTTGTTAAAATAGCCTGTGTCACTTAGATGTTTGTTTAAATATTTGCAAGATTAAAGTTAAAAACGTGTTGTTTTAATTTTCCGGTATTAAAGAAAGGCAAAAGAAAAAGTGCAAGTGGGCAAGAGGACTAGTCAAAAATTGAAAATATTAAGCCACTAGCGAATAGCGTAAGACATTTTCTAGTCTCCATAAGGGTACAAAATAATTATTCTTATTTTGTTTCTAGATTATTTTTAGTTGCAAATTTTTACTCTTTATTTAATTCTACATCAAAAAAGTATAATACACTAGACGTCAAATATTGGTGGTTTTCGAGATAAGTTACGCTACATATGCATGCTGCTGGAACTCTCTAGCAGAACGACGTAATATGTGGCTTCAATAAGATGGTGCCTTACTCATAACTCGCAGATTGTATCAAATTTCCTTGTCAACAGATTTGGAAGGTACTGGATCCGAAAAAGAGGTTCTGTCAGGTGGGCAGGCCGGTCACCTGACTTAACATCGCTAGATTTTTTTTTGTGGAAATATTTAAAGAGACAATTTTATACTGAAGAGCTAAGAAATTTTGAGGATTTAAAAAACAAAATTACACGTCTGTCAAACCGAGAACTGTCAGTAGTTTGAACATTTATTATAAGTTTTTTTAAAATTTATTCTAGTTTTATAATCGTTCTTAGCCGTATTAATAGTAGATTAAATAAGAATTAAATAAAATCATCATACTGAGTAATTATCTCAAGAACCATCAATATTTGACTTATAGTGTATTATACATTTTGTATGTAGAATTAAACGAATAGTAAAAATTTGCATTGCATTGCATTTGCAAACATTATAGGGCGTTCCAGCGTTTTAAGAAAACTTACTTGACAATGAAAACTCTGTTTTTAAAACACTCTGTACATTTACCAATACGGTCAACAAAAGTAGTATTTCCGAACAAGCACTTTTTATATCAACTTTTTTTTTCATATCATTTACAGGGGCGAAAAAAAATCGTGAGTAAATAGAGTTGGGATACCCTGTATATAGACATTAGGAATTAATGATACAGCAAGGCAGAACATATATTTACTGGGACTAATTTAAGTAATGGCTGTAAATCAAAGTCATCGCATGGATACTTACTTTTATACAGTCCGAAGGGAACATATTTAGGTATTCCGGCAAGTTTTAATGACATTTTTGCATTTTGCACTTGATAAGGCGGAATGATTAGTAAAAAAGAGAAAAGCTGAATAGTATTTTTTTAATTAATATTTATTGACATAGTGACGTAATAGCCAACAAACTAGGTAACTAATTAAGTATAAGGCAAATAAAAATTATTTATCTCAACCAGCTCCGTTAAATCACCGTAATGCGGAAAAGGACAAGGAAACTCTACAATCAGATAGTATGGCTTCCTAATATCCCACTAGTAACACTCGCTTTTTTTTCAGTGGATTTAGAGCAAGTGATCTTCATTCCATCTTCAGTCGGCAGTTACCATCTTACAATTTAGAATTTCATGTGATACTAACACAGTTTTTATTTGTCTCTAAGCAATAACTGGATACAAGATAAGATTGAAATAATTAAAATTTTTGTTCTCTGGAAATTTTGGCATAAAAAAACAAAGAAATAATATGAACAACTGTATCATTTATTATTATTATGGCTATCTTTGTTTATTCTTTATGCAGAATATGGTAAAGTTATTTTAAGGACATGTGAAAAACTGAATTCAAGAAAATTATACAACATTCAAAAAATTTTAAATTCGTACGAACAAGAGAGCAGAAGAATAAACCAATAGTAAACAGTGAAAGATTATAACCAATTTGCAGCCTGTAATAATATTTATTGAAATTTCATATAAAATCTATTATAATTGGCTCTCCTCTACAAGAAACTCTAGTAATAAAACATAATCTGCAAACCTCATTTTTGACAAAAAAAACTTAAATGTAATAAATAATACACAAAAAGTATTTAGATTCTAATGTAGAACCCTAGTTGCGTCTCAACCGGAATTATCGCCATCTTGAAAATATTTTCACCGAGTTGCCCCCAATGACTTTAGTCACTTTATTATCATATTTCCAGTTTTTTTCTAATTATAGATCGATGCGGCTCCTGGAGACTCACCCTGTATCCCGTTAAAGCATGTAAGTACCATTATACGAGAGTTTTATTTAATTGCCATTGTATTAATTAAAAATTGTATTTATTGTAATTAGTGTGAAAAAGTGCAGTAGGTGCAAAGCAAAAGTGAAGTGAGGTGAGGTGAAAAGTGAAGAGTTGTTGTAGTTAGACTTATTAATCTGCAAGAGGTACTCTATTATCCAATGTAAATGCTTTCTTAAGAAATTATTATTCAAATTATGTAATTCTAAGTAATGTATTAAAAAATTGTTCTGAACTATAGATAACATGTAATTTTTTAGGTATTAAAAGGCAATTTTGATAATAATTTTAGAAGAAAAATTATAATATTATTATTTGAAACAAATTTTAGGCAGATTTTTATTAGTGGAAAAGTTTCAATAAATGAACCTTTTAAAGCATTTCATTATAAATTTTAGCCGATTTTGGCTTTCGCTTTAATTTACGTCAAGATTTTAAGAACCCCAGCTGTTGGGCGCCAATAATTATATTCAACATCAGTGTTATTTATTCACTGTTACCATAATATTTACAGGTTGTACAATATGGGGTCAGGGATCAAACTGCTGCTAAAAATGTGTGAAATTAAATGTTTTTTAGTACATAAATACATGATTATATGTAAAAAATGCATTTTTTTTTGCAATATATAACTAATTTAAAAAAAAAAACAAAAATATCCATACATTGTATAATTACCTTTCAATAAGAAAATTACCACTAGAATTGTTATGTTATTAATAAAAATAATTCTTAAATAAAAAAATATTTAAAAACCTGATTTCTTTTTTTTTTTCGTTCAACACACCTAATAAAAATAATAAAAAATACCAATAAATTGTAAAATAAAATATCTCGATGGTTTCCTTCTAGATATTAATATATTATTTTAATAAAAAAAATAGTTTTTATATTATTTGTATTTTTTTTTAAATGTGCTTATTTTTTTTACATTTGGCTAAAAGAAACTTACAAGCTGTTTAATTTATAAAATTAGTTAAAAAATGAAGTGATTTATATTGCTTTTCATTGTAGTAAATTAAGTCATAGAATTCCCATATTTAGGATCAGTTTTTTATAAAAATAACTTTTCAATTTTGTAAAAATGAACCTACTATACTTATGCCTTTACCTGTGATTTTTTTAAATATAAATTATTGAAAAAAAATAATAAAAATTTAATATATCTTCTAATGTATAATAATATTGTATTTTAAATTATATTAAAAAAATGTATTTCTTACAAAATTCGGTGAAAATATTTTAAGAAGGTATTGTTCGAGTCAAAGTAAGAGTTTTTCATGTCCAAGTCCTACATATGTTCTAAATTGCACCCCCTCAGAGCTATAGCCTGCACAAATTGCTTGAGGAAAATCGATTACTTTGAAAACTGCAGTTAGGCTTCAAATCTCAAAAAGATAGTGTTCCTAGAGTTTTAAATTTCTGATCGAAAACATAAAATAGGGACCATCAGAAGGATAAGCCTCCCTGAATTCTTCCATGAAATTGGACCATTTTTGGAACGGAAAATTAAAAGAGCACCCAAAAAACGAGGACCTGAAAATTTTTAGATTTGAGGCTAGAACTGGAGTCATGGTTTCAAATTATTAATTTTCTTCAAACAATTTCCGCAGGCTGTAGTTTTGAGGAGGAGAATTTTAGGACACATGCTTATAGGAAAAAAAGATTTATTTTTATCCCAACAATACGCTCTTGAAATATTTGCACCGAATTTGAAACACTATGTATATAAATTAACTGCTCTTAAATTAAAAAAAAAAAATCAATTTAAATGATATTTATGAAACATCAAAATTGCGTTCAATACTATTTTTTAATCAATTGAAATTTACAAATTGCATGAACTCTAACTGAATGAATATTTTGTCATTGAATTTAGAGCTACTGGCGAACGTTTTGGAATAATTGAATAAACATGTGTTAATAAGATTTTAATAAATTAATTTAAAATCAGCGCTGAGAACTTTTGGCGCCCAGCAACTGTGCTGGGATTGAAACTCATACAGGGCATCCTGAAATTAACCGCACGTTGGGCGCCAAATTTATTGCACTGTTTCTCGCACAATGCCTAAATGTGGGTTCCAGGGTTAATATTATTAGCCTTTATTAGGGCACGCAAAGAAAACGCAGCTTTTTATCGGTAACCCCAGCTTTAGTATTGAAAGATTAATCAATGTCATAACTGACAACTAATTTAATGTATAACCTCATTTTTAAAAAAATACAGTAATACGCTAATACTTAATTTATAATTATGAAATTTAAGATTATGAAAGAAAATAAAGTTAAATTTAGCACTTAATACTTATTGAATATTGTACATCTGATAATACCTCGCATATACGTATATACTCAGTTCCCAATTTCAAATCAAATCAATGATGGTTGCTATATAAACAATTTTGCTAGATTGAATTTAAAATCTGTGACCATTTCTACATATTAATTCAAAAAAAAAATTATCTATAAATTACGGCCAGCCGATAAATCAGTACCTGAAGAAACTAAGCCAAAAAGGGGGTACCTGAAGTTCTGAGTCTCTTCTACTGGCAGCAGGGCTCACCTGGTCTGAATGGGGCTCCGTTGTTGGTAGCTATACGTTTGGGTCAAAAGGGCAGCAGCAGATCAACCAGTTAGGAGGCCTCCAGAAGTAGTGTGTGTGTAGTATATATAATTTTATATATATATAATTTTTAAATAAATTATTTAATGAAACTATGGTTGAAATTTACTTTATCCTGGCAAAAAAAAAAATAAATCAGTTAATATATCTGTTGGAGATTAAACCTGTAACAATATGAATATTTTAACCACGTATTAATATATACGTTATAAAAGTGTTTCATAATTTGGGCTACAGAATTTGAAAATCTAAAATTTTCATAATGAATAAGGTACTTTTGATGCCCCTTGCCAGGACTCGCTCTTTTCGCAAAAAATGATTTTGATAATGTCATTACAAATTCTTTTTTCAATTTTACCGTTTACAAGTCAAGATACAAATAAATAGTTAGCCTTAAAAGTGTATGACGCGTTTTGGTTGTTTGCATTGCTAGGTAAATAACAGCTTAATGTCAATAATTTGATAACTTTTAATTCTATTAACTAAAATTAACTATTTAAATCTTATGGACTTATTTTCAAATAGACAATTGACAAATTGATTAATTTTGTATATGTTTTTGCAACTACGAGACTGCGAAAGTGGTACAGAAGTATCGTATAATTTTTCCTTAGTGTCCAGTACCTGATCATTGGGTTTTTAGAAATACCCATAGATATTTAATTAGTATGGATCATTTGAACGTAATCATAGACAGGGGAGATCTCAGGGAAACCATATTTTGGAAGATGCACTTAATTTAATTGAAAAAGACCCAACAAGGAGCATTCAAATTGTTTCCAGGCTCTCGGAAATACATAGAGCCTAAGTAAGTAATACATATCATTTTCCTTTAACTTTACAATTTTATAACTGCTATTCTCAGATTAATATAAGAGAGGATCCAGGATTTTTTAAATTAATTAATAAAATCACCATAACCTAACTTATTTTTTAAAAATCCTTTAAAAATAAGAAGTAATAATCCGTGCCTGCATTAAGGCTGATACCCAACTAAGCGTTGCCAAGCAAAACTGTGCGACGTGGCCCTTTTAAATCATAATTAATGAATTAAATAATACTGTTCAGATAACTTGTGTTTGTAAAGCGACGCATCATCACGTTCAGCGACAATAAGGTGGAAATTAGCCCTGACGGTAATTTTTTAAATGTCTTAAAAAGTTGTCTATTATGTTTGTTAGTCCTACAATAATTTCTTTTTCAGGTTGGTGGAATGTAGAGTGCAATGTCTCTATCCCTACCATTATCAGCGTGTCCAAGCTCTTATATCCCAAGATTTTTTGTCGAGAATGTGGTTCATTTAGGGAGTGGATTAGGAACCACCAGCAACTCGTTCCTTTTATTATGCGGATAAAGCATAACAAATTTAGGAACTGTACCGAATTTGAGTTAAAAACACTTGTGATTTTTGTATTTAGTCAAAGCAGCCTTATCCTTAGGTGAGCCACTATGAAAATGTATTTCCACATGTCTTATTAGAAAAACTCATTGGTTTGGGCATGCCTGAGAGGTTTGCATATAATCTCATTGGATTATTTACTAACAGACATGTAGCAATTAAAATAGGAAATAATATATCCGAATATGAAATAACCTCTTTAGGCCATCTACAAGGCTCAGTGTTTAGCCCTTTACTTTTTAATCTGTATACCTAGGCTTAAAATAAATGATTGTAAACTAATTCAATTTGCGGACGATTTTTATTTCTATAACTTTGACAAAAAAACCACAAAATTGTAAAAATGCCCTTAGTAATTGTATAGATATGTTTAACAAAAAATTTCCAAATAATGGATTTAATGTATCGGAAAAAAAATCAGCTTTTGTAATTTTTACTCGACATCATTTATTAATAAGTAATATAAAATATTTTGATAATACAAACATACCATGGATAAAACAAACGAAATACTTAGGTGTATACCTAGACCAAAAATTAACCTGGGAAACTTATATTGATTACATTCTCAAAAAAACGGAAAAGAGCTCAGATCCCAAAACATCTCTTATGTTTTATAGAACTTTTACTAGATCCTTACTAGATAATGAAGCAATATTTTTTGGTTCTGCTACCGAAACCACATTAAATAAAGTCCATATTCGATCTAAAGCGTTAAGAATAGTTACAGGAGCTTTGCGTTCTACACCAATACAGGACTTACAAGCCACCTCTACATATACCAAGAAAAATTTTGGCTGAAAAATTTTTGTTTAAAAATTTACAGTTATCCAATAATTTCCTTGTTGAAAAAATCCATAGGCTTGGAATATCCAATCTAATAATAAAATATTGAATTAACAAAAATAGTCCACCATTAGCGGAAGCCTACGTAAATATTAAGCATATCTTAAGCATCAGCTTGTAGACATAAATAATGGGTATGGGTTTTATAGATTACCATATGGAATCAATTATTTTGAACCACATATTTTATTACCCAACTTTACAGATTGTGTTACAAATAAAAATATATGTATTAATGGATACTCTTAAGAAGTCTCCAAACTACTTGCAAGTTTACACAGATGGTTCTAAGACTGAAAAAGGCACAGGATGCGCATTTACTATCTCTAAATTAAAGATTCAAATAAATTTTAGATGTAAAGAAAATGCTTCCATTTTCACAGCAGAAGCATTGGCTATATTAAAGGCTTTAGAATATGTAAAAAACGCTAATGCTTCCTTTAATACTTTAATTCTGTTGGTAAACTTTAGGTAATGGACATAACTTAAACCATCCACCCATTTTCAAAATTAACGCTGTTCTGATAAATCTTAGAGTATATAAGGCCTTTTCCGTAAAGATGGCGTGCTAACGAACAACACGTAGTCTTCGTTGCTCTACAATTTTTGTAAAAAGTTAGGTTTAAAGTGAGTTTTTAGTACCAGTGTTGTGATCTAAGGGTAGCGGAAGGGCCCTTTTTTTATATTTTGCTTCCTGTCTATTTATCTGCCGCCATCATGGTTCTTTCATCCAGTGACATTCGAGAGATCCAGTTTGGATGACCAAGAACAGTCCCTGCGCATTAACAACATTCGCATTTTTGGATTTCAATCTGGTCAGAATGAAAACCTGCAGGAAAAAGTAACTAGACTATTTAATGACAAAATGAAAAGCGAACATTCCAAATTCTGCCATAAAAAATGATATAGGATCGCACCAAAATTGCAAAGCAATAAGCCGCCGGCAGCACTAGTGCAGTTTGCATCTGAAGCAGCCCGGGCATCAGTTCTCAAACAGCGAAAATTGTTGAAATCTACGGGTATCCAAATAAAAGAGGACCTAACAAAAGATCGATTGCGATTATTCGAAAATGCGGTTAAAGTGTTTTCTTACAGGAGTGCTTGGGTTTTGCATGGTAGTGTATATGTGATGTGTAAGGATAATATAGTGCATCGAGTTTCTACACAGCAAGATATAGATGATATTGTTAAAACTCAAAACTAAAAGGTACTGTAAACTCCTTAAATATTGTTTTTTTTGGATTGTTAATACATATTTTTTATTTATTAAACTTAAGAGCATAGAAAGACTCGGATTTAAGAGTAATAGGTATATATATTTTATTTATATGCTATTTTTTGTTTTGATTTTGCATTAGAAGATTTACATTTTTGTTATTTCTAGAGAATTTACTTGTATAAAATGAAAATTGGACACCTGAATATTAGATCAGTATTTACTAACTTTAATGATTTTAGAATTTTATTTGAGGCTCAAAACTTTGATATTTTTTTTCTCACCGAAACATGGTTATCTGAAAACGATAAATCTGATGCTTTTCAAATTCAGGGTTACAAGTTCTTACGGTGCGACCAAGCCGGTAGGGGTGGAGGTATAGCGGCTTATGTCAGGAATAATATTAAACTTCAAACTTTTTCTTTTAATTTTAACCTAAGTAATGAACTTGAATATTTGTTTTTAAAGGTTACCCTAAAGTCGCTTAGTTTGGCAGTTGGGGCTATGTATAGACCTCATGATCGAAATATGAATAGTTTTATATCAGATTATGATAATGTTTTTTCCTACTTATGTCCCATTTTTGATCAGGTCATATGTTTGGGAGATTTTACCTCAGATTTTTTTGACCTTCGCAATCCCATTGCTTCCTGTTTGCAGTCTTATAACTTGAGTTAAGTAATTAGTGAGCCAACTAGGACTACGCAATATACTAGCAGACTTCTGAATCCTATATTTTTAACCTGTCCTGATCGGGTAATTTCATCTGGTATCTTAGATACAAACCATATTTCGGATCATAGCCTGGCGTACTGTATTTTGAATATATCTATAACAAAAGTAAAACCTAGAATAATAAATATAAGAGACTATAAAAATTTTAACTTTGATAATTTTGAACAGGAATTAGAAGGGAAGGGATTGGCATAGCTTTTTAAGGGAAAATGATGTTGATAGAAAGCTTAATATTTTGAACCAGCATATTCTCTCTACTTTTGATCAGCATGCGCCTATTATAACCATAAAAGTCTCCAAATGCAAAGCACCCTGGCTTACTCCTAACTTGAAACTCATTATGAAACAAAGAGATAATGCTTTACAAAAATTCAAGCGAAGTCGTTTACAGATTGATTGGGATGAGTATAAACAACGTCGTAATTTTGCATTGACTTGCGTACGGAGGGAGAAAAAAGCCTATTTAGATAACTTAGCTAAAAATCACACTAATCCGAAAATTCTTTGGCAATCCTTAGGTGATTTAAATGTTAAAACCCTAAAGTCCTATGACCTTCCTAAGGAATTATCTAATCCGCAAGAAATTAACAATTATTTTTGCAAACAATGTCACCTGACTGTGAAAATCAAATTAAATTTTTTAATAGCAATTTTTATAATTTAAATAATTGTTTGAAATTAGAATTTGCTACAATTGAACAGATAAGTCATATTATTAATAAGGAATTACACTCTAATGCATATGGTGTAGATGGCATACCGGCAAGAATGCTGAAATATTGTAGCCCATTTGTTAATAAATATATTACTCACCTCATAAACTACTGTCTAGAAAAGCAATATTTTCCTCGTCTTTGGCGTACTGCAATCGGTAGGCCTATTCCAAAGACATCCGACCCTAAGGACTTTTCCGACCTTACAATAGTCAGTATTTTGCCAACGTTTTCAAAAGTTTTTGAAAAATTTGTTTATAAACAAATATACCAATATGTATGTGAAAAAAATATAATTCCAAACTATCAGTGTGGGTTTAGAAAAAACTATTCAACGGCGACTGCCTTAGCTACAGTAATCAGTGATATAATTGAGGCCTATGATAAAGGTGATAACGTTATTTTAGCTCTTTTAGACTTTTCAAAAGCGTTTGACACCATTGATCATATATTATTAATAGCTAAATTAAAATATTACGGCTTTCATTATTCGCTGATTAATTTAATATCTTCCTACCTAAAAGACAGGTTTTAGTGTGTCTCGTGTAATGATAGGGTGTCTGATTCTATTTCCATTTTATCTGGTGTTCCTCAGGGTAGCGTGTTGGGTCCTTTACTGTTTTTGGTATATACTTCTAGTATTTTGCAGTCAATAAAACGTTGTAAACGCCAAGCCTATGCTAACGATACACAACTTTATTTTAATTTTAATTCTGCTAATGTTTTATTGGCAAATACATTAATTAATGAAGATCTAAAAATTGTAAGTGAACTCTCAGCACAACATAATTTAAAATTGAATGCCTCAAAATCTTTATTACTAATATTTGGCCCTAAAACGAGAATTGATTTTATTAGAGACATTTAGATATAAATATTAATGGTGTAGTAATTCCTGTTGTTAAAACTGCAAGGAATTTGGGTTTGTGGGTGGACACTGATATAAGATTTAAAATGCATGTTTCTAAGATTACACAAAAGGCCTACCTTTCGTTAAAACTTTTATATTCCAGCAGATATATCTTAAGCCAACAACTTCAAAAGAATCTATGTAAATCACTAGTGCTGTCAAATTTTAATTACTGCGATTTTATCTATAGACCATGCTTGGATATGAACACAAAGTATAGAATCCAGAAAGTTCAAAATACTTGCGCTAGACTTATATTTGGCTTAAGAAAGTACGATCGTATTAGTGCTAAAATTGAGGAGTTGGGATGGTTAAGGATGGAAGATCATAGAGCTCATCATGTGGGTAACTTTCTTCACAAATTAATGACATGCCCCAATGCTTTTTATTCATTAAAAGATAAATTTGTTTTGGAACTTTCGTACATTCACGAGTCCTACGTATTTCAAGTTCATTTACTATTCCTCGTCATGGGACGGCCTTATTTAAACGAAGCTTTGTATATAACAGTATTAAATTATATAATAGGATTCCTGACAGGTTAAGATCTTTAATATATACCAAGTTTAAAAAAGCGTTTAAAGTTTTTATTATAAACCAGGAAGTATGAAAGGTGAGTGCATCAGTTATTAAATTATTATTCTATTAAATTTTTTATGTGTTACAATGATTATTATTATTGTTTAAAAATAATAATATTGTCTTTTGTCTAAAACTTGTAATATTTAGACATTATTAGTTTTTTTTTTAAATTATTTTGGGTACTTTTAGGTCATTACTTTAATTTTGCTAGCCAAACACAATGTATTTTTGTTTTATCTCTTTTAAGTGTAAATCTTAATTTTCTTTTGTTAATAGTGTATTAGTAAATAAGCCATCTATGGTGCTTCAGTGGTTAAGTATGAATAGCTACTGCAGCTAGACTTCGCCACTGCTTGCACCTATACCATTAAAATATGAAATTAATGTTTTATACTACTTACTTATGTATTTTGTGGTATCTAATAAAAGACGATTTATTATTATTATTATTATCATTATTATTATTATTATTATTATTATTATTATTATAACAAAAAAAATAGTCTTTGTTTAGATAAAAGCTCACTTACGATTATTGGGTAATGCATTAGTAAATAAGGAAGCAAAGAAAGCCATTTTTTTGCAACAACTGTATACCTAAAGTACACTACAGGTAGGTACCTACTCCCTTTTATCTACTTAAAGGCCTTTAAATGTTGGAAAAACACATTTTTGGAATTTTATTGTATCAAACACAAAAAATACCCATACTTCAATTAAAAAAAGGCTGGACAAAAACACTTTAGTCCTTAGTCATAATTTTCGAAGATACTTGTCAATATCCTATTTTATGTTTTTGATAGGACAGGGTAATTTTAATCAAAAAACAAAAAAGACACAAAAATATGTGATTGTAATAATCAGTCAATTGATGATCTCATATGATGATCATAGAGTTTTGTTTGTAAAAACATTTTTCAAGCCATTCAATTTTTAAACATGGAACTTGGAAAACTATCCTTACTTCCAATGTACCACGCAATCCTTATGGTAGAAGTTACCACAAATAAAAAACTAAAAGCAATTTTCCTTAAATTTTTAAAGCTATATAAACATAAAATATAATTCAGATAAAAACTAGACTAATAATGAATAGGAAAAAGTCCATTCTGAAGTGGAGTCAATATAATATTGAAAAGTTAGTAGGAAAAGTCTTTTCTCCACAAATAAAATGCTAATCCTCTAATTTCAGGAGTGATGCATTTCGGCAAGTGTTCTTGCCATCATCAGACTTGAGTCACTTAACACATACACAAATTCTAAACAATAACAAACAATATTCATAAACAATATTGTATGTTATTGTTTAGAATTTGTGTACGTGTTAAGTAACTCAAGTCTGATGATGGCAAGAACACTTGCCGAAATGCATCACTCCATTTTATTTGTGGAGAAAAGACTTCTCCTACTAAATTTTCAATAATAATGAATAGAAAAATTATAATAGTATACTATGCTAATTTAGGATAAGATAGATAAAATTATACATAGGATGTAAAATATAAGCTAGTTAAAAACACCTGTGTTTTTCCTAGTGTTATTTACCTACCTATCCTAGTATTGTTCCTGTATTTTCTCAAATTAAAATAATGCCTTGCTTAGACTCTAAAGTGAGGAGTGAGTAAATTTTCAAACGATGTCCTATTCTTTCTTATTAGGTAGTAGATATATATAAAAATAAATAAAGTAAATAAGCATTTAAAATAGATATTAAAATAATTGATATAACCAGATATCTATATTATAGAGAGTTAGATATAAATTTTTAGATAATTAAGTGAACCAATGAGTTTTTCTAATTTGTTTGAGATACAGGTGTATAGGGTGGCTGTGAGATAAGAGCCATCATACAACATAAATACCTTTTGTTATAACCGTTATTTAGAAAGATACGGAAGAGCGCACGCATACAAAAATTCGAAACGATGTAACAGTAGATGTTCAAGATGTACAGACAAAAATGTTTTATGTTAAATTGCTTTTTCTAAACACATAATTGTTGAATAAACTGATTATAAGAAATTGTGTATTGGATTTTATACATGCAAGTTAATATAACCGTAATGAGTCTCTCAAAATATCAGCCTCTGTGAACTTCATGTATCAAAAATATACACGCATTCTAAAAACACTACTTTCAAAAAAAATACTGTATACATTAACAGTAGTTATATACGTAATCCGCTGGTATACTTAGTTCGAATTCGAAAAAAATAATTTTTCTGAAAAAAATCCAAACGGGGGGTATACCCGAAAAATGAAAAAACCCAAACTTTGAAGGCCGATATCTCGGCTTCTATGAGAGCTATCGGGAAAATTCTAGCCATTTTGTCTTATCTTATTAGTTTCTGTCGTTTCGTAGATTCGTCGTTCTGAATCCAAGGAGACCATCCGCAAGATCGTAGCTTTTACGATAGCCGAGATATGGCATTTTTGATGCCAATTTTTGGCCTCAAAAAGTGACAATTTCCGAATTTTCAAAGTGCTCTCATTCCCTTATTTCTAATCGAATCCTGTTATAATCCGATATTTTCGTGATCTACTTGATGAGAACAATTCGCTGGTATACTTAGTTCGAATTCGACAAAAAAAATTCTGAAAAAATCCAAACGGGGGCGTATACCCGAAAAATGAAACAACCCAAACTTTGAAGGCCGATATCTCTTGTCCTATTTCTTCTTCTATTCGACAAAAAAATTTTTTTGGTAAAAAAATCGATAAGAAAGGAGGTACCCGAAAAATTGAAATTCCCAAACTTTGAAGTTCGATATCTCGGCTCCCATTGGCTCTATCGGGATAATTCCAACGATTTTCTCTTAGTTTCGTCTGTAGAATTCTCTCTTAGAACTCTTAGAACTTTAGAATAGACTCTATGACTATATAACTTTGTTGTCTTGACAAGAAATTTTCAAAACAAATTTATGAAAAAAAAATTCTTAGGTCGGATACATAATTTTTGTGAAAAAGGGTTCAAAGTGTCAATTTAAATAATATTTAAGACACCTTAAAATTACCTTCAATATTAAAACTAAAAATTAGTTAATAATCTGAAGAAGTTCAAAAAATCCTTAAGCACATTCAAATTCAAAAATTTTACAAATTTCATGAAAGCTAACTACTGCCAAAAATTTTGGAAGAATTTAATAAACATGTGTATGTGTTATAACAAGATTTTGATCAATTCATTTAAATACAGCGCTGAGAACTTTTGGCGCCCAACAACTGTGCTTAAAACTTATAAAGTACATGTTTTAGTACTTAGACTAATTAAAAGTTACACTCTTTAATTTTTGATAGTGTACTTCTTACAACAATTTTTCTGAGAAATCATAATTTATATAAATTTCGAGTTAATAATGCATTATCGCAAAGATTTTGCCGAGTACCGCATCTTTACTGAGTTAGGTAGATTTAAAATAAATAAAACAAAATAATGCTAGCGTCGGCACATGTAATAAAATAAATAAATATTAAAAGTTATCGACACCACTGACTGCCTTCAAATAATAAAAAAAAATCCGAACCCCACCCACTACTTTAGGCGAAATTCGCGCCACTTTCACGTCGGGTCGCGATTCGGACTCGAAAGGATTTGCGAATTTCAGTTGGCCCGTCTGCATGTTAGATGGCGTTACCCGAGACGATTTGTGAATAACCTCTTCCTCGAATAATTTTAAGATTTTCATCTATTTTCCGAATTTTACGAATTAAGAAAATGCATCGGTTATATCGGAGACTTTACTTGGTGTATGGTGCCTTATGTGTTAAAGTGACAGCTCGTCATGCATTCAAATAACGTCAGAAAACGGTGTTTGTTTGGTAAGTGCTCTGGTTGAATGTTTGTTATTGTCTGACCTAATTTTAAGTTTTCTGCCCTAATTTCGATATTTCTGACAAGTTATTACTAGTAAATTTTTAACAAAAGTCCATAGTTAATTTTTCGGTCTGTTTTTGGTTGTAAAAGTACGTAAATTCGTGAGAAAACGCCCCGTAAAACTTATAGGTTATTTTTGCACACATCTCTGATTTGAAATGGTGAAGTAATCTTTCAAGCTGATTTTGGGTTAACAATTAAAGCGATTTAATCAAGATCCAATAACATTATGTGCTAAATACCACTCATGAAATGATTAATTATATAATTATTGTGAGTTTTTTTGGCAAGCAACCATTGCTTTATTTTAAAATTTAATTACCAGTTTGACTATTAACAGAACAATTAAAAAGTATATTATCTAAATATATATAGCTAATATTTTAGCTCACAAAACGCATTCTAATTAGAAATCTTTGGTATAATTTTATAATAATTTTAAAAAAAGGTTAGATTTTTTGAAAATATTTAAGTTCAAGCTTTAGCTAAATATTTTCAAAGGTGTAACATATAAAAATGTATTATTAATATTGACAATATCGCCAAATTAATCAGATAATCGGGGATTTGATTTACGCATTTTAATAACATAATATATTTATTTCCGGTAATGCTTATTTAAATCTAACAGTATATTTCCTGTTTAAATAAACATTACTTGTATTTTTCTTTATAAGAACTTTTGATTTAATTAAGAATTACTCTCATGTAGCGATAAAAACATTTAAACCTAATGAAATATATGAGTACCTATAACAGCGAATAAATATACAAAAAAAAACATAAGAATATTTTGTTTTAACATTAATTATGAATTTTTATTTATTTTAAATGTTGTTTCAATGTAGGGGTTAGCTTATATTCATAGAAAGAAATTATTTTGTTTTAAAGTATCCTCTGAAAGTGTATTTCTTTGAAGACGAAACAAATATTATACATTTATGTAAGATAACTTATTTTTTTACTATATAAAACATATAAAATTACATTTTACAAAATGTAAGTCGTATAATAAACGATATTTAATAGTTAATAATCAAGTAATAAGTTATATAATCAAGAAACTAAAACTATTTTATTTGATATATTTGTTTTGCTAACAATGTTAGGATCTTCCGAAAAAGATTAAAATTAAACTAAAACTACTTGGTGATCTTATATACTAAAGATGTAATACAATTAATTAAGTTATTAGTTAAGAATGGTTTTTTTGATTTTTAAATATTGCTAAACTTTCGTATGCATTTAATTTTCTCTTGTTATTTATTGGTATTTTAAGTTGTCTATTTCTACAAATTGGGTCATATTTAAAACACGTTTAGCCAAACTTGACATTTTAACTCTTCTATATTTCACATATGCTACATGTTCTTTAAATCAGATATTAATTGATTTTCTTATTTGCTTTATATACTTCTTATCGCACAAACGTTAGATTTAATCTCATAGATACCGGACTTTTCACTGGTCTTCATTTTATCTTTTTGGGTTTCCTAAAAGATTTATTACCATGGCCGAATTTTGAATGACCATTCTTAGACCTAGTTTTTAAAAATTCTATCAAAACCTTTTGTCAAGATAGGATTATCACTGCAAAAAAGTTCGCTTATTTTCGTCTTTTTGAAATGTGGTAGAGCTTTTTTAATTAACTTTAAACTCATGTATTTTATCATCATAACAATTGATTCTAGCAATTGTTAAATTTTTTTTTCTCCATAAAATCTGTTCCTATCTAAAGAAAATGAGACTAAACGATGTATCAAGAAATGCATGCCTAGCCATCTTATGTTGAAAATAAGTTGAGTTATGTATCTAAAAGTAATTATTTTTTCGAGAGCATTTAAAAGTGGAAGTTGGTTGTTTGTTTGACGGTTAATATAAAGGATGAAAAGCAGTTATTGAGTTGGTCTGCGAAAATATTAATATTGCATTTGCTTTTGTCAAACACGTCAAACACATCATCAACATATTTTAACCAAACTCGTGAAAATATTGGAATTTAACTCAAAACGGTTCATGAAGAGCTTTGCTAGAAAGGGAGAGAGGTTGTACCCTCAAGCTATTCATAATACGAATTGCTGTATTTAAAAATAGTTTGTGACATGCAAAGTTTTGTTAATTTAATTATTTGTTGAATATTATCGTAACCATTACTTTTTAAAAATCAGATATTTCAAAATTACTAGTATTAGAATGTTTGGGAACAAAGAAGATACATCGAAACAAACAAGAATTTAATTTTCACTTAAGATTAAATTATTGACTGACTTTTGACTGAAAAGACTTAAGTCTTATAATGGTATACCAAAGTTATAAAAAGGTAAAACTGCATAAGCCCAATGCTGTCGGGAAGATACAAAACTCTTGTGTGTTTAAATTAAGCTATGTTGAAGTAAAACTATTGAAGAATTTGTCCTAAGGTTATAGGAATATACATTTGTTGCTTTGCCAAATGCAGGCACTGTCAATATTTGGAATTTTTTAAAGTGAATTATACATGATTTACTGTATGACAGCTTTGCAATTGCACTAATTATCGCTTTTTGTTGTTTAAAAACATCCGCAGAATTTCCACATACAGTACTTGGCTCTGAAATTTCTACATGTTTGATCTTCTAATAATTTGTTGACTAGAATAGGTTGGTAATTTTTTATTAAAGTTATACTTGCAAGCTTTGATGATAGTTTTTTTTTGTGTTGTTTAAAGTTAAAATCCTTATTAAGGTAATACCAAGAAGTTTAATAGCATTCTAAAAAATCTTCAATCAGGTCTTAAGGAGAATCAAATATTAAAGGGTTTTTTCTATATTTAATAACAATGCACACTAAACCTATTTTGTCAGCATACCCAGGGAGGTTCCAGAGTTCATATTGAACGCATAAAATATGGTATCCGCATACTGAACTGTACTTACAGAGTTCAATTGAAGGGACAAAGCATTTGAATAGAGCAAGAACAACAATGGCCTTAAATTTGAACCCTGAGGTATACTTATGTTACCCTCTAAGACATCAGATTTGTTACCATTGCTTTCAACAACTTAATAAGTACCTTTGGAAATGTAAACCTATATAGATTGGATGAATTTGCTCTTATTTCATATAAGGATAATTTTTGCAGCAGAGAACACCTCTCTCCTCTCAAAGGCACACAAAGTATCCACAATCAACATTACATCAGATGTGGAAAGACCCTGTCTAAAGCCAAACTGAGATACTGAAAGTAAATAATTTTTGAAGAGAAAACCTGTTATTCTTTTTTAAGAATGAAAGTTCAATTATTTTGGATAGAACCAGAATAACCGATATTGGATGATAATTACGTTTTTTATTTGTACACTCTACATGTGTCCGTCAATCTTACAGCAGTATTAACTGTTATAATTTAAGCAAATTTACCATGTCAGAATGTAAATTTACTATATTTATTAAATTAACCTAAATGATACTAGATTTAGGAAAATCACAGCTTTTTTACTGTCGATATAGTCATTTTGCATGAAAATTAATCCATATGGTTAAAAAACCCGGCACTCTTACAGAACGTCACGAAAATTACCGAAACCCGTAAAACTGATTGAAATACGGTTAAAATTCGCTGCTTACATTATTATAACATCACAGGTACCTGTAAATTCGAATGTTAGGCAGCTTGCATCTTAGTAAGCCAAATGCAAGATCGAAATTGGTATATGAATAGAGGTACCAAGAGAATGGGTTATTTTATTAGACCAAACGTTCCTGCAAAAAATTTACAAAAAGAAACTCATTAATAGAAAAGCTGGGTACTCTGCATTAACGTGGAAACCACTAATAGAAAATTATGCTAGTAATTCGACAGTAATTATTGGACCACACCAAGTTTAAAGATTTGTTAGAAGAAACAAACAAAGAGATTTCCTAACAAATACTGATCCGCCTACAATTGGAAGTATTAAAAAAGAATGGCCTGTGCTTTTCACTAAAAAAACTATATTTTGGCATTTTCCAAAGCTGACCCAAAAAGCTAAGTATAAGAAGCTTACCATTTTTGACGAAGATCAGGACGAAATCGTGCTGCAGTCACTGAGGATACGGGCACATTACTTTAAAGTAGATTTGTCGACCTTTTATTATCAATTTGACGTAAGTACAGGCTGTAAATATATAATTTTTTAATAGCTTACGGTTTTTTCTTTTTTTTTAAGAACATCAAACCTGAAAGTCAAGAAATATGGAATCGCATAAGTTTTGGAATTATATTAAAATTTGTATTAATATGGATGTTAACGTTGTTTTGTTTACATTCGTTTAGGATATGTACCATTAAAAATAAACTTAGTGAAATTAAGCTTTTAAATATTATTTTAACAAAACATGTAGTTCAAAAAGCAAACACAATAAGGGGCCCATATTGTTTTTCCTGCATGTAAGCATGTTAAATGTTTATAGCTTAATAAATCCTAATATTTTAAGGTTAATTCCATTAAGTTTATCTTTTATCCTTTGTTTCACTACAAAATAAATTTTTTATGTTAAGATATGTTTAAATAAATGTATAAGGAAATATATTTTTATTTTTCGTTAAAGCTTTTAGTTTGGGATAATCCCACAATTTTTAAACGAATTTTATTTAAGAAATATTACAGCAAAAATATATTATATCTAAATATAAAATAAAAACCCAGAAAACATACCAGCATTTTTTAACCAAAAATATTATAGTAAATTTACAGGGCCTCTGAAAAATGCATAACCTTTTTTACAGGATTTTTACGGATATAATCGTTGAATTTGCATTAAAACCATTGTAAAAGTACAAGACTACAGTAAATCTTTAGTAATATTGCTTAAAAATTACTATAATTATTGCTGACATTTTACAGAAAACCGCAGTAAAATTACAAAACAAAAAATTCACATTTTTACAGACATTTTAAATTTACAGTACTAAAATAAGTTTACCACTTCTTTTGCTGGCAACATATGACCTACTAAATTTGCTGTAAAATTACCACATTTTGATTTTCAGTGTATCTCCATTTTTAAATATTGAGCAAATCTTTTAAGTCGTAAGTTTTAAGTCGTAAGTTATATCACCTCTGGCAAAACAGGAATTAATTAAGCAAGAAAGATAGAGGAATAAAATTTTATTTTTTGTGAAGCCATTTCAACAGGTTTCTTTTTATTCAAATTATTTCTTGGTTTTACTTCATTTATTATTTTTTTAAATCTCTTTTGGTTGTCTATTGGCAATAATATTTTTACTTTAACCGACTAAATACACTTTTAACTTAAATTTTGACCAAGTAATTGTTTTTTTCTAAGGGAAATTCATCTCCATAGAACTTAATTACTTGTTCTACTTTGCCAAGATTAAAATCTTTTTTATTTGCTGAACATTAATCTATCTAGTCCAGAGCAAAAGTTTTTAGGGATGCAGGACAGTAAATAAAATTACGTTATTATTTGTTGAGAGACGTTTCCATTCTTTATCGGACTATGATATCCCACGACTTGTGTTGCTAAATATAATATACTTCATTGGTTTAAACCGTCCTCAAACTTATAATGTCTATTTTATTATATGAAATGTTCATGTAGCCTATGTTGTGTGCATTGTTGTTTTTTAATTGGCGATTGATTATTTTAATTGACGTTGTATTTCAATAAAGATCAAAACCTTGCGAAAATAAATCTTTCGCTTCAATTTAGGTACTGACTTTAAGGTCCCTAGCTGTTGGGCGCCAATAATTATATTCAACAACATCAGTGTTATTTACGCACTTTGCCATAATATTTACAGGTTGTACAAAATGGGATCGGGGATCAAGCTGGTGCGAAAGATGTGTCAAATAAAATATTTTTTAGTCTATAATTCGCAATTTTTTTCGCAAAACCTACTCAATTTGGCAAAAAAATTCCATTTATTGTTTATGTATATTATTTAGATCAAAGAATGCCCAAGAACTTCGATTTCTTTTTTGGCCCAACACACCTAATTATACCAAAAACTAAAAATACTAATAGAGTGTAAAATTAAATATTTCGATGGTTTTCCCCCTGATATTAATATAATATTTTCTATTCTAATTCTTTCTTATATTTCAATTATAGTTTTTATATAATTTTTATAATTTTTTTTAAACTTTACTGAAAGAAACTCACAAGCTATTAAATTTATCGTCTAAATCCTTAAAAATTAAATAATTTACATTGCTACTGATTGTACTAAATGAAAGGAATCATAGAACTTTCATATTTCGGACAAGTTTATACAAAAATAACTCCTCAATTTTGTAAAAGTGAATTTGCTATACTTCTGCTTTGGTTTTCGCGTCTTCAAAACATAAATAATTCTTAACAAATTAAAAGTTCAATATATCTTGTACTTATAATATTTAATAATGTTGTAGTTTTATTAAAATTATTTATTATCTGTAATATATCTAGTATGAACTCTACGTGCAATGTATAATAAAAAAATAATAATAACTTAAAAAGGGTTCAAAAAAATCCTTAAAATATTCGTTTTTCAAATTTCATTAAAACAAACTAAATGAATATTTTTTAATAGAATATAAAGCTTCTGCCAAACATTTCTGAATTATTTAATAAACATATGTATGTGTTAGCACAAGATTGTGATGAATTCATTTAATCTCAGCGATGAGAACTTTTGGCGCTTAGCAACTGTGCTAGGATTAAAACTTATATCGCATTAAATATAGTACTCGTATTCTAGATTTAACTATTTATTCTATTTTAAAATCAATAGAAAAAATTTGTGATTTTGCCAAATATTTAAAAAGAAAGTTACTTTTATAGAAATAAATTTGTGGTGAATATACAATATATTCTATTGAAACATTATTTTCTATATCAAAGTCCTAAGCAATATTATTACAAAAACCCAGCAAATGTAGTACTCATTGGAGTATATCTATTATAATGATAGTCATTTGAATTTTGGTTTCCGGTTCTAAAAAAATCCAGTGCAGATAAATACTTGGTTAAACAAATACTATTTACACAAGTCGATAGATGAAACAAATACTAAATTCAAAATTTAAGTACGTTTAATTAATTAAAGATACATTACATCAAAACTAAAAGTACTTTAACCTTACAACACAAATATTTTTATATTAAAATTGGTATGTAAACGAAAAGCTAAAAAAAAGTCAGATGTCGAGAAGAGTTGTCAAGTATTCATTGTAAAGTTCATAAAAAAAATTAATAATACACAAATCAGATAAAAAGTAAATGTTAAAACATTATACAGTTCTAAGAAAATGTTTTAAAATATTCCTCAGTTGTCTTTTATACATTATTTATTAGAATCTGTTTTAGTTTGTCCTTAAATGTATTCTCTTTTAAACACTTTATCTCATTTAATAAAAAAATTAAATACTTTATTATCCAGAAACATAAACAGTTTTAACACCTTTTAACTTGTCCGTAAGCCAGCAACAATTTTTATTTCTGATACAGTAACTATGGAAAGAAAATAGATCGAAGTATAACTATTCCCAAATTTTGAAATGCATCCTAGTAGTCTGAATCCCACTCAAAATCTTAACCATCTTTCTTTGCAGTCCATAGAGATACTGAGCTGTAAATGAAATGTTGCAATACAGACATTTCTTCGCAGTGCCTGGGATACATTATCTGCCAGAAGACAAATGTGATATCTATTTTTATTCAGTTTGGAGGCAACACACTTAATGTACAAATCCCATTGTGTTCGTGGAATCTCTATCAAACATCTCTAAGAGCAAACACCATTCTTTTAGTCTTACTTTTGTTCAACATCAGCCTATTAAAAATAAACCATTTTTCTGCTCTGCTGTGCATCCAGGGAACCTAAGATAAAAGTCTCAACTGTACTGCCAGTAACCGAGATTATAGTGTAATCAGAAAAAAATATACACCTTACATTGAAGTTCATGAGGGGTAAATCATTAATGTAATTTAAAAATAGTATTGAACCACGAGGGTAAACCCGGGGTAAACCAATATTTTTTCCTGATTTATCGACCCTATCCCTGCACCGGACTCTTTATTACCTGATTAAGCATTAGGATTCTAAAAATTGAATGCTATTGTCATTAAAGTTGTAAAATGGTCCGTTGGCTGACACAGTCAAATGCTTTGCTAAGGTCACAAAATAGGACTGGGTCATAGCACCACTCACTGAAAACATCCATGACATTAGGCACTCGTACACGCTCGTACAATTTTTTCATCTCATTAAAAAACTCAATACCAATATATGGGAAAAAGAATCCTACAGCCGGGAGATGCTCCCTTAAATTTTAGACGTGCTTAGTGACTTAAAAGCCAAGATAATAAGAATTCTGACAAAGAATGACAGAGAAATATAAGATTCACTTTTAGTTGAACGAAATATGTTACTATCGTTTTAATTAATTTATTTTTTCTGATTATTTCTACAAATTTTGATTTTTCTCTGTTATCTTGGTTTATTCTGTTATGCTTTTAATCTAAAAGATAGCTTCTTCGTCATAATATAATATGTTCCTACAAAGACAAGCGATCGATTTAGGTTTAACGTCAATGTTATACCCAACTCGACTCTCATTAAATAAGTTATTTTTCTCAAAATAGGGTAAATCTGGGATAGTTGGCCCACTTTTTTAAAAAATTACATAAAATGAAAACCCAAAAGTTAATTAAACCAAAGAAAATAGATTTAACATAAGCATTTATTTCAGTTAGCGTCAAAAGTAACATTTAAAGAAAAACTAAAAATTCTAACTTTACAGTTTTAAAAAAATAAGCTGAATGGGCCAACTCTCCCAGGTGCTATGGGTTACTAGGCTCACCCATACTGGGTAAGACGGCCCATTAAAAAAACTTAATTGAACATCGCTTTTTTGATAAAATTTTTTCACATAGGTCACAGAGATTCAAATATTTAGAGCAGCTTTCATGGAACCACCTTGTGCAGTGAATACATTGAATCCAGTCATCAGTTTTAGTAATTGTAAGTTTGTATATCTCGCCACATCCAATGCATTCCGTAGAATCGTCTTCTTGTGAGCAATCCTTAGATTCGGAAACATAGTCGTCTGATGTGTCAGTAACTGTGGATGAGTCGTCTTTATTTAATTTAAGTTTTTTCGCTCTTGGTTTTTGGGTGGTTAGGTTTAATTTATTTTTTCCCTTTTATGTTTTTAGTTTGTTCCTTTACACATGAATCATTTGACCCATCATCATTATTTTTTTGTTTTTGCTTGTTTATAATCGTCGTATTTTTTTAAATTTCTCTTTTTTTTTTGTCCTTCTTACGCGCGTTAGCCAATTTTTGTTTTTGAATATTTTCCGGATATGTTAGGACGCAAGCTACCTGTTTTGCTCTTTTTCGTGCATTTTCAATATTAGCTGATGTGCTTGGAACATGCGAAAATTTGTTTAGCAGTGTTCCGGGTGTGTCCTAATTTTGATCTTCATCTTGTTTTGGCATTTGATTTTCATCATTATTAGCCCTATTTGCATAATTATTAACTGTTGCCGTATTATCTAAAAATGTTTTTTTTTTATAAATAAATAAAAATATATTTGTTAGAGGGACTTACCCAAATTTATCATTTCCTCTTCAGATCCCAAATATGCGTACTCTGGTATGGCTGAAGGATTAAAGAGATAAACACCTGTTGACCTAAAAGCAGATTCTCAACTGTCGCAGCTTTTGACCACGCCTTAGATAGCAGCTGGCCAAATTGTAACCGGTTAATTTTCCTAGTTGGATTTGTTCTAATAAATGTGTTGCAAGCATTATTAAAAAAAGCTTTAAGGCTCTTAAAAAAACATCTATCTAAAGGTTGGAGAAACTGTGTGGTATGACTAGGCAGGCAAAGAGGACCATGTTCATCAGCGTATTCATGCATCTCTGATGAGCTGCAATGGCTAGCATGCCCATCCAGTAAAACTAGAACTTTTCCTTGCGGTTTACGTGGTATAAATTGATTTTTTAGCCAAGCAAACATTATATCAGTGTTAATGTAAGCTGATTTTTCATTTATATAAACAGTGAAGCCAGAGGGCGCATTCCATCTTCAAACTCAGCTTTTTTATTTTTTCCCCTTGAATATACAAGGAGGTGGTATGTAGTAACCTTCTGTAATACAACATGATATTACTGTTATGATTTCTCTGAAGCCCTAATTGCAGCATCATTTTTTGTGCCTTTTGTAGCAATAACATAACCAGGTTTATTATTTAATTGTAAGCCCGTTTTGTCGATATTAAATATGTGACCAGCTTTGTTCATTATTTCTCCTTCGACTAAAGTGGTTTCAAGTAAATTAAAATACACAGAAACATCTGTCTTATTTATTCCTTTACAATGGGCTAGTGACACCCGAACATACCCCCCACCAATCATACCCAGCCAGTTTTTTCTCTCTATTTAATGTGTGTTTAATTTTCAACTGCTCTGCCAAGTTAAATGCCATTGCTCTGACGCATTCACGAGTTGGTGCAAATCCATGTTTCTGTAATTTCTGGATATGTAGCTTAATTTTTTTCTCATTTTCGATACCAAGAGCTCGTTTTTGGAAATCATTGTTTTTGAAGCGCCTGCGAAATGTTGGTGGTGGAAGTTGTTAAAATTACGGCATGCCTCTCTGATATCCATAACACCATTTCTGACAGCTTCTGCAGCATTGACTAAATCTTCTAAAGTCCAGTTTCCTCTTTACACTGAACCTTTTCTAATGTAGTCAGTCGGCATGACTCTAAAAAATACATTTATATACTTTGGATGTCTAAATTGTATACTTAAATGCCAATTTTAGACTTAGATTTTTGTAAGGAATAAGTAAAAAAATTATTTTTGTTTTCCGGGATAGATGGCCCGTGGGCCAACTAACCCATTTAGTAGTTGGGCCATCTATCCCAAAAGTCAGGGTGTGAGATGATCCACTAAATATTTCCTGATTTGTAACATAACCTCAAAAATGCACAAACCCAAAAGGAGTAACAGAAACTTACCTTAATGTGTAGAAAAAAACCGCAAACCTGGATCACGATATATAGAGCACGTTGAATAGGATGTGTCTAAAGCTACAGTGCCGTAAATCAAATATATTTAGGAAATATTAGAAAGAGCCATCTCACCCGGCAGGCCATCTCTCCCGGAATTACCCTACTGTATTATCATATTTTACAGACATTTCTTGAGAACTTGATAATGAAAAAAAATTGGCCTGTAATTTCTGGAGTACCATTTTTTTTAAAGTGTTCAATAGGTTCTAGCTCGTATAGACGCCACTGGTAAAATAAAAAATTAAATTATGTATTAAAAAAAGTGCTAGATGTATAGAAACAAGCTAATAATTTTCAGAAAATTATCTATAGGTATGTCAAATTTACAGTGAAAAATAAGATTTTTTCTTAAAATTTTATCACCCTGTATCTCAAAATCTAATGATTTTTGGATAGAGACTTATTGCGCAAACTTACTTATTTTGAGACCCTCTACAACCTTTCCAAGTTTGTCCCACTAATTACGAAACACCACCATTAATTGTATAGATAAATGAATATGCTGATATTCATCATCAGGCTAATGTTAGAAATAGACGGGTTTAGATATTCCACGACATCAAAAAGAAATTTTTAAACGATCATTTTCTTATAATATTGCGTCTGTTGTAAATAAATATATTACTGATCTTTCGCTAACGACAAACGGCTTCCGAAAATGCATGAAATCTAAGCTCCAGATAATTATTTAAAAACAGAGCAATTAATTTAAAAATATGAATTTTGGATTTGTTACAGGTTTTTATTTTTGTATATTCTCTAGGGTACTTACTATTAGATACTTTTTTTGGATAAATTATTCTACTTTATAGGCTACGATAGCCCTCAACTGCGCTGCGTTGAAAAGCTGAAATTATGCCTTTTAATCCGCATTTTGTCTGTCAATTTTTGTTACAATGATGTTTTTTTTACAGCTTTGCAAACATATGTATATGTGGATTAATAAACGTTATTATTATTATTATTATTATTATTATTATTATTATTATTATTATTATTATTATTATTATTATTATTATTATTATTATTATTATTATTATTATTATTATTATTATTATTATTATTATTATTATTATTATTATTATTATTATTATTATTATTATTAATTGATTAAGCAAGAAAGATAGAGGAATAAAATTTTATTTTTTGTGAAGCCATTTCAACAGGTTTCTTTTTATTCAAATTTTTGTTATTTCTTGGTTTTACTTCATTTATTATTTTTTAAATCTCTTTTGATTTTTTATTGGCAATAATATTTTTATTTTAACCGATTAAATACACTTTTTACTTAAAATTGGACCAAATATTTTTTTTTCTAAAGGCAATTCATCTCCACAGGACTTAATTACTTGTTCTAGTTTGCCAAGATCAAAATCTAAGTTTTTATTATCCTCAAGAGGATAATAAGAACGTAGATTTTGACACGTCCTTTTAATATTATTTAATTCATTTTGATTTGCTTTAAAATCATCTCAACATATGCGTTTTCCTCGCTAAACAACTTTAGGTACAGACTTTAAGGTCTCTAGCTGTTGGGCGCCAATAATTATTGTACAACATCAGTGTTATTTACCCACTGTTACCATAATATTTACAGGTTGTACAATATGGGATCAGGGATCAAGCTGGTGCGAAAAATGTGTCAAAATATTTTTTTGTATCTAAATTGCAATTTTTTTTTCGCAAAACCTACTCAATTTGACAAAAAAAATCCATTTATTGTATATGTATATTATTTAGATAAAAAAATGCCCAAGAAATTCGATTTTTAAAATGAAATATTTCGATGGTTTGCCCCCTGATATTAATAAAATATTCCCTGGTTCAATTCTCTAGGGTACTTACTATTAGATACTTTTTTTGGATAAATTATTCTACTTTATAGGCTACGATAGCCCTCAACTGCGCTGCGTTAAAAAGCTGAAATTATGCCTTTTAATCCGCATTTTGTCTGTCAATTTTTGTTATAATGATGTTTTTTTTACAGCTTTGCAAACATATGTATATGTGGATTAATAAACGTTATTATTATTATTATTATTATTATTACTATTATTAATATTATTATTATTATTATTATTATTATTATTATTATTATTATTATTATTTTTGCCTTGCGGCAATCACACTCCCGTTTTACGGGGAAGATTCACTTATCCCAGATATCTAAGATATCAAAAGGATTAAGCTCTGAGGGGACCCTTTCCAGGTTGTCGGGCCCTGGATGGTGTTCGGTCTTCTGTACCCATGAACTTTCTAACGACCCGTGCTGTCCCCAGTAGCACCGCTTTTTGCATGTTTTTGTAGTGGCGCTCACTTAGTCCCAGTTGTTTGAGGTTCTCTACAAGGGTTTTTGGTATAAGTCCAGTTGACGAGATTATTATCGGAATTGTTTGAACATGCTCCATCTCCCATTGCCGTCTAATTTGCCCTTCAAGATCTCGGTATTTGATGATCTTTTCGTTGTATTTTCCTTGGAGATTATTGTTATTAGGTATAGCAACGTCAATCAGCGTGGTTCTCCTTAGTCGCTTATCCACCAGGATAAGATCTGGTCTATTGTTGACAGTTCTTTGGTCCGTGAGAACAGTTCGGTCCCAGTACAATTTATACTCGCCATTTTCAAGAACTGGCTCTGGAGTATAATTGTAATATGGAACTTTGTCCGTCCTCAAGAGGTTAAGTTTAACTGCAAGTTCTTGGTGCAGTATTTTTCCCACGCAGTCATGACGTGCCTTATACTCAGTTTGGGCAAACGTTTGACCGTTATGTGTTGGATGGATTCTGTCACTTGGCATCCATATCGACATTTGTCACTCTGTACTGAAGGATCCGAAATAATGCACTTCAAGTAGTTTCTAGTTGGAATAACTTGGTCTTGTATGGCCAAGAGGAAACCTTCCGTTTCGGGAAATAGTTGTCCTGAAGTTAACCAGTAGTTCGACGCGTTGGTGTCGACATGTCCCTGGCTAACCTCGTTGACGTGTCTTCCGTGCAGTGGTTTTTGTGCCCATGATCGATGTTTTTCTTCATCAGTGACGTGGTGACTTTCGATTTCGCGATTCTTTAGTTTCAGAGGTGTAGAGTCATCGACCTCGCATATAGCACGGTGCAGAGCGGACGATCTAGCCTTTTTATGATAGAAATTTTTCAGAACTGAAATTTGTCGGTCTAACTCTTTGCCAATGTCTGCCAACCCTCTACCTCCCTGATGTCTTGGTAGCGTAGTTCTTTCTGTGGCACTTCGAGGGTGGTGTTTTTGAGCCTTAGTCAATAATGTTCGTGCCTTCCGTTGCAAGTTCTGGATGTCCGTCTTGCTCCATCCCACAATTCCAAAGGAATATGTTAGTGCTGTACAGGCATACGTATTCAACGCCTTAAATAGATTCTTACTGTTGAGGCTCGTTTTTACTATGTGCTTTACTCTTGTTGTAAACTCAGCAGTGAGTTTCTCTTTCATTGTTCGGTGGTCTATTCGCGCTGCCTGCACCATTCCCAGGTATTTGTATGTAGAGCAAATGATTGACTCTTGTGATTTCCCTACTATTCTTCTTAATAGCAAAGCCGTAAGAGGTGGAATTGAGTCTTGAAAAGTTTTGTTAAGTTCACGTTAAAATACGCTGACAAAACATAAATAATTTTTTATGTTTTATGAACATGTCAAGACAATTAGTAAATTTCCATTCTGATGATGGCAAGAACACTTGCAATCAAGCAAGCTGAAATGCGTCACTCCTGACATTGGAATTGACATTTTATTTGTGAAGAAAAGATTTCGCTTACAAAACTTTTCTATGTTATATTAACTCCTTTTTAGAATGGACTTTTTCCTTAATAAACAAAAAATGATCAACTTTGAACCCCATTTTACTTAGTTCAAATTTCTTATGCCGAATATTGGGATCTCTATACTTATATATCATAATACTGCGTAATTATAATATCTTGTGTAAGCTAATATAATTTCATGTAACAACATTATATTATAATATACATTAAAAAAATCAATATTCTATATCTTATATTTTAATCACGGTTTAGTTTGAAAAGTTGCCAATCTAACTTGCCGAGATATGATCAAATCAGATTTATAAGTACCTATTAACGATTTTGTATAGAAGAAATTGTATTAGCAAGATTTATTCTTTATTTTATTATTTTCGCTGAAATTTGTAAAAAAGGTAAAATTAATTTTTTGTACCTAAACACAATTTAACATTTTTTAAAAATTTATTTTAACATAAAATTTCTGTAAGTATACGCTTATCTTGACCTGTATAAATCCTCAAAATTGAAATGTATGTATGTATGTAGTATTTAATTATCTAGAAATTGTAATTAACGCACATCTTAATAAATAAATAAAAGTAATCTCAAAGATTTATTAATACGTTTAATCAATAATGAAAAATCCAAGTAACTTTGAATTAAAAAAAATACTTTCAATAGTAAATACAAAAAGCCCTCAAAGATTGCTATTGATAACTAAAATAATCATTCGTTTAAAAAGTAACTCAAACCTATTTAAATTTGCGTAGCAACCATCAGTACGGTAGAAAACCACATTTCAAGGCTCATAAACCCATAAAATGGTGTCTATTCGAACACCAGCCCACCCCAAAGATGGACAAAGATAAAAATAGGCAAATCATAGGGGTGCGGACAATGAGTGAACATACGCATACCGAGTGGGGTGGGGTGTACGCACTTTTCGAAGGGTTGTTTGCTATAGGGTGCGACGCTCTAGGAGGGCTGCATTCAGCTTTCCTATGGGATTCATAAATCGGTCGTTGGCCGATCGAGTATTTAAAAATATTATTTTAAATGTGAACCAGTAATAAGAGTATAAATAGTATCAAACTAATATATTGTGTCATGAAATATTGTCCATAGCTATAAAAGTTAGAAAATTTATAACTTTTCTTTTTTAAATACTTTCTGATTGTAAAATATTGAGTTGTTATACTGGTGTAAAAGTATTAAAATTGTGTGTCAGGTAATAAAAATGAAATACTTTATTTAACGCTGTAGGCTATTGATTTTTAAGTAAATAGCTGTAATAAAGTATATCTTATCTTAGACCAATTAGTTTTTTTTGCTTAACTTTGACAAAAACTCTTACAAATTTAAAATCATGACTACACGTGTTTTGTTCAACTTAGTTCATCATCAGGCGTTGGTATTGTGTTTTTTTTTTAAATATTTATCACTGAGGATAGAAGAGGTGTTTTTATTATTAATGCACTAACAAACTTTTAGAAAAAATAATTAAAAGGTCGTTTGTAAGATATTTTAATAACTAGAACTATTAGTCTTATTCGATTTTATAGATAATGTGGACAAATGTGTAAATAGAGGCGAAGCTACGGCACCAGTTTTACTTGATTATATCGAAGGACTTGATTTATAGAATTTGATCATAACATAAGAGAATTATTTATTAAAAAATATCTTCATTCATGGCTAGCAGTATTTTATCATAACGAGGAGCTATTCAATCATAAAACTGTTCAACAATCTAACGACCTATACACTGTGAATCTTCAGGAACCGCAACGATCGATTGCGTGAAAACTATATTCGGAAAAAATCCGAAAACTTGATAGTATACTGAAGTCGATAGGGACAACTCAGTTAAAATATTTCCAAGATGTTTACGAAACTAAGGAACATAAGGAAAATGGAATTCACTTCAAATATATTTAAAAAAAAAAACTAAAGAAAGTTAGCGCGGAGAGTAAAATGATAATTATATTCCTGCTGAAACGTGTTTCTGCTTATTCGTTTAAAAAAATACATAAGGGATCACCAAAATGAGCGAATAATTTCCTGCTTTCTTTCTTACAGAATATTCTGATGGCGTTACTTATTTTGCACTATTACAGTAAATAAAAGACATTCATAAATGAATTGCATTAGGAATAATGCATAATCAAAAATGCATTAGCATAAATTTGCCACAAAAAGACCTAATTCATAGAAAGCAACAATTTTCACTAACAAGGTACTCTTTATATCGAAAACGCCAGGAAAATGTATGCTCGATTTTATGAAACAGGATGTTTGAATTCAAAAGGCACGCGTGTTGAAAGACCTAAAGTGGTTGATGATGATGATTGAGAGGAGCGTATGCTTCAGCGTCTTGAAGAAGAACCTGATATTAGTACTAGATAAATTGCTTTGCCAAAAGGAATAAATTACATAAGAATCCGGTGAATTTGAAAGGTATATCAGTATTCGGGGGAGAACTACTGTTATTAAGGTATTCCAACTGAGCTGGGGTAAGGTCAGACTCAATGTATATTTTTTTTCCTGAGAACTTACTCCTGTTCTTTAGTAGGAATACGACATCCCCATGGTTCACCAGTGTGATCTTAACTGGTCTGCAGCCATTAGAGTTGGGTTTTCCAAATCTAGACGCCTTGGATATATAGGAATATTATGGCCACACACATCGTTCAGCAGAGTAGAGATGTCTGCTGTGAAAGTCGGATCTTCAGACGACTCGGACTTTAGGTTAAAAAGCATTAAATTGCAGTTACGTTTTTGCCTCTCCATAATTTCCTGCAACACAACATTACTAGCCTCGGCATTTGATTGAGTAAGTGGTGATCGTTGAGACTTGCCAATGGTATCTTAGATGAGGTAACCTCCACCTGTAATGCATCCAACTTGGTCCTGACCCTTTCAAGTTCATCCAGTACAACAGGCAGTTTAGATACTTCAGTCTTCAGCACTCTAACATCCCTTTCAAGTACTCCTACACGATCGATCAGCCCCAGCAGCTGCTTGACGCTGCCTAAGCATTCTTTACAGTTTTAGAAGGGCATAGATCTCTTGCTTAACACCATTGCCCTAATTTCAATAGCACTTAAATCACTGCAGCTTTGACAGACCATGCTTCTTCAATGGTCGCAAGGGTAACCAAAAACCTCTCCATTTCTTTTAGGTTCTCTGCAACTAACTGCAATACAAGTACTAAATGTACAAGTACATTTAGTACAAGAGCCAGACATTGCGATATCGGTACCCTAGCCCAGCTCTACTCACACCACTAAGGCAAGTGGAAAACGCCACTTAATTCTTCCCCAAATAGAGGGGGACACAATTGTTTAATTGTGCCACTGGAAAGTACTAGTGGACTGTACTTATTTATTTTGTATGTTTATCGAAGGACCACAGCTTATATGGCGCTGAACCAATTAACTTAATAAATGAAACAAAACTTTTACAATAAAAAATATGCTCATTTATTAGATCCGAAGACAATGGAACAGTTATTCATTAAAGCAGTTGTAAACTATGAATAGTCTTTACTGTCCTTTCGTATATTTAATTTATACCTTATTCACACTTACTTTGCTTCTTAGCAGGCAACTTCACTCACTTCTTACTAAATACTAACAATGGTGCTTATACTCAATTACAATGGGTTAATTAATTTAAGTGTATCAACACACGATGACTGAACTCATAATAGGGATAATAGGGAAGATTTCCATGAGAAACTTCTTACTCCCATCGCGACTACGACTCGCGACTCGACTCACACACTATTTTTCGATGACAGTGCCTCAACTTGACTATGATAGTAACTCAACTCGACTGTATACTGCAACTCTTGGACCAGTATTTGGCCATCAAGAGTCTGGACAGAGAGACCCATATTAGGATTTAAAGAGTAAAGAGAATAGAGGTAACTCATGAGCAACTTCTCACTTTGATCGCGACCAGGACTCGCGACTCGATCTCACACTACATCTCGGGGACAATCTGACTTCTACAGCAACTGTGATCTACTGTTTAGTTATACTTTGATCGTGTGACTTTTTTACCAAGTTGTTTTACTTAGTGGGTGTAAAAATGCTCAATAAGTGCATCTTTCATCAACAAGGGATATGAAAAGGGCTTAAGACCTAAGATCCTGACAGTTTTATGGAAATTTATGGGTTATATTTGTTGTCTTTAAAAAGTTTGAACCGTTTATAAGTAACCACTGCAAATTTATTATTTTCTAACCTGTGGGATCGATGATGTCCTTAAAAGACAGAAAAGGGTGTTGTTCCCAATAATCAGTTTTATCCCTATTACTAAGAAAAAGTTCAAGGTTTACTTCTTGTGCATTACACTCCAAGAGCAGCTTCTTGCCATTGGCATCATGTATACTGTTCGTATTCACCCATGAACAACCATGAAAACAGCAATGAAATTAACTTCCACAACATGCATGCAGTTGAAAATCCTGATGCCAATATCCAATGGAGACATCAGCAATATTTTTCTCTTAACGTTTGGGGAGGGATATTTGGGGATTTCATAATTGGTGCGTTTTTTTGTTCTCAAGTATGGACAGGAAAAGCGTGTAGACTTTTACCTGCTTACTTTGCACCTGCACATTTAGGCGCAACTACAAAAATGGGGCTATTTTCAGTAGCAAAAATTGCATACCCTGGTTAGCTTCATCTTCCGACCTCAATTCGTTCGACTCTTGTTTGTGGTATTATTAAGCCAAATTGTTTAATCCACTCCTGTTGATGCAACACCGTAGATATTTGTGGAAAAGTAAGAAGGTCCCTTAAAATATGGGCGGAGAGGTATATTGACGCAGGAAGCAGCTACTTCGAGCATTTGCTTTAATATACGCGCTAAGGTAATGTAAATTAAAAATTTTATTAATGTAACGTTGTAATTTGAACTTAATGCGTTTTGATATAAGGATAGAGATTTTGAAAGTTTCCATGGCCAACTTGTTTTTTTTTATCAACTATTAGAATTTCATACTCATGCATGACAGATTTTCTTCAAATGCTCTTTGTTCAAAAGTGGTTTCTAAGTTCAAAGTTTAGGGGACTTTTAAACATTTTAGAAAGAGACTCTCTTTTTAGGAAAAATCGTTGCTATCTCCGTCTTTCTATGCCAAATTTTTACTAAAAAATTTGCATGTGTGCCCCTCTACAATCTACGCCATTATTGTACCACCATTATTGTAATATAATTTGCAAACTTGATACAGGTGACGTTGCTGGTTTTGTTTTATAGTGGTATCAAGCTTTAGAACATCCTTGCCCAACTTTTATGATATTTAAATAAAAAAGAATAAACGCTCTTAAATGCAAAAGAAAAAAGTGTTGTTTCACCAAGATAAATTGATAAAAACGGTAGTCAAATTAGATGAAATGCGCTTCGAACTGATAGCTGAATCTAAATCTGGCCACCAGTGACTACTGGATATTTGTAGACCTCAAAAGAATAACAAAAAATATCCGTAATTGCTTGTGTACATAATGATTTTTCCTAATATAGTCTGCTATCTCTATATGCATTCGTAAAAACTTGAAATTACCGGTGTAGCATCTCCTCTGTTAAAACTCCGTTTTTATCACCCCGTACATTATATGAAATAATCTAAAATACCAAAAAAATCTCTTTCAAATGATGGGTTTTGTTACCCATATCTAAATAATAAGGTTACGGAAATAAAACCAAGTTTCTTAAAAGTCTAAACTTAGCGTAATTTATATCATGAGTATTTAAGTTCTATATTACCGATAAAATAAAGCAAATCATTAAAGTAAAGAAAACTGTTTTTAAAAAATTAAAAAAAAAACTGGTCAAACTGAATATAAAGACATAAAGAACTATTTGTTTTTTTTCTATTTGTAGTGGAAAATAAGGCAAACTTGTTATTTGAGCTTCACAAACATAAGAGGGATACAAAAAAAGTTGGCATAAATTAACTGATTTCAATATTAGGTTTAATAAAAACTGCGAAATATCTATTCATCTGAAATATGTCAATGAAATAAGTGACGCTTTTGAGAGTTGGTTACTCCGATAAATAATTTGCTACTGAATTTCTATCGAGATACGAGGTTGAAAAGGCTGAATATTATTAAACATGTTTCTAAAGACATTTTAGAATATGACGTATACAGGGTGTTCATTTGAAAACTTCCCACCACGCGGATTCATCGAAAACCACTGTTTAAAAAAAAACGCCGAAATACGTCAAAAGGTTTGTCAAAGGGGACAACTTTTTAACCTAAAGTTACTGCACCCCCTTTCATCCATTGCCCCCCAGGGTCATCCCCTTAAAAATTTTAAATGGCAAGGGGTATCGAGTAATAGCTTGTTTAAAAGGTCTTTCAAAGTCTTTTATTTTGACGTTTGATTTTTTTAATCGGTCGATTCGTTTTCGAGAAAATTAGAAAAATCTTTGTTTATCTTAATTTGTTCAGATAGAAAACAAAAACATGAAAATATCAGTTTTTATTTGAATAAGTGTTCAAAATGTTGCCCGTTAGGGTTTGCCAAATCTACAATTCGTTTATAATTTAAAACGGAAACTACCAACATAAACAGCAATTCCGAAGATTAGACGTGGAAAAAACTAAATAACAACCTGATTTTTTTTCCGCATTCTTTTTATCAACACAGATATCCTGGGGAACTGTATTTATTGTTATACCTGCTTAGTTATTTAGTTGCTAAGGAAAATAAAGAATTCATTTTGCCGTCAGTTTTGTGATATTTGTGACAGTCTTGGAATAGTGAAAATTTATTTGTTGAATTGAAGATTTTACTTCCAAAATGGTTTACACACTAGCCGAAAGAGTGGAAATTATTCTAATTTATGGTACCCAAAATCAATGTGCTCGGCAAACTGCCGTCATGTTTAACGCCAGACATCCGGAGAAGATAACTTTGCATAGGTATGTTTTGGACCTTGTTAGTAAGTTTACTGAAACTGGAATCATCGGCGAATTTTGGATGAAGCCGCTCAAGTTGTAGTTTTGGGTCATTTTGGAATAAATCCTAATACTTCATTTTGCAAAATTGTTGCTGCCACTGGTATTTCATTAGGCTCTGTTCACACAGTTACCAAACTTCATAAATTTCATCCCTTCAAAATGAAAATATTGCAAGACGATTTCTATAGGCGAGTTGAATTTTGTGAAAAATAAACTGAAGCGATTAATGATAATACTATTCATGTAAAGAATATCTGCTGCAGCGATGAATGCACATTTTATCTAAATGGATTTGTTAATAAGCATAATTGTAGATATTGAAGCAATGAAAATCCTCATGCATTTGTAGAAGGGCATACCCAGTCCCCTCAAAAAATTAATGTATGGGCAGGCATTTTAGGAAATAAAGTGATTGGGCCATTATTTATTAGCAGAAATTTAAATGGAGTCATTTATTTGGATATGTTGGAAAATACCATCAATCCGCTTATCACTGAATCCATTGAAAACCAAATCGATGATGATGGAAACCCTATAATTGATAAGGCTGAAATATATTTCCAGCAAGACGGGGCTCCTCCTCACTATGTTCTTCCTGTTCGACAACGGCTAGACGACGAGTTTCCAGATAAATATATAGAGCGAAGGGGGCCTATAGAATGGCCTGCTAGATCTCCTGAAATAACGCCGTTAGACTTTTTTCTATGGGGTCATTTGAAATCTATTGTGTTTACTCCCCAACCTAATAGTTTGGATGAACTTCGTCAACGCATCATCGACAGCTGCCATGATATCCCACAACATGTTTTTGAAAATGTCCGTCAGGAATTTGAACATCGCCTATATCATTGTTTGACCAAAAACGGGCAACATTTTGAACACTTATTGAAATAAAAACTGATATTTTCATGTTTTTGTCTTCTATCTGAACAAATTAAGATAAAAAAAGATTTTTCTAATTTTCTCGAAAACGAATCGACTGATTTAAAAAAATCAAAACCTTTGACGTATTTCGACGTTTTTTTTTTTAAACAGTGGTTTTCAATAAATCCGTTGTGGGAAGTTTTCAAATGAACACCCTGTATGTGTCTTGTTCTTTTTAGCTTTAATTGAGTTTATTGCTCAACTTTTGAAAGAGCTACTTAATTTATCTCTACGTTAGGGCAAATTTTCACAAGTGTGGAAAACTTCTATTATTAAACTCTTACCAAAGCAAAATAAAATTGAAAATCTTTGAAAGCTAAGAACAATTTTTCTTTTACTAATCTTTGCCAAGTTGTTTCAATTAATAGTATTGGATATGTTGCTACAATCTGGTTTTCGAAAAATCGTAGAACAGCCACACCCCTGACAAAAGCAGCTTTTGAGATATCAGCCAATATGGACTCCCCATGTATTTTTTGCCTGGCACTGTTAAATTCCAGTAAGGCTTTTGACCTCATAAATCATTAAATGCTTTTGGCTGAAATGAACTTGATGGAGCATGATATAAACCTGTTGTTACTGGTTATGGAGTTTCCCAGGCTAGTATCCTTGGGCTGTTATTATTGATCTTATACAGTAGATTTGCTTTTGTTCTGTAAATCTTTTTGCATTTGACATACAACTATTATCCGGCTTTCCTCCTTATAATGCATGTCAATTAATTAGGACTTAGATTCAATATTTAAATAGTCAAGATAGCAAAGGATGATTTTGAATGCTGATAAGAGCACATACTTACTCATAATTTCTAATACAATAAAATACCAGCTTCTTCAATTCAATTTTACTACTTTACATAGAAATAACAGTGTTCTTCCTCATTCAACATTAGCAATGAATCTTAGTATAATTTTTGATGAGGCCTTAAACCTTTAAGTACATGTCAATACAAATTTTCATTTATGCTTTACTTAAAATCAATTGAAATATAATTTGTCCCATAATATTAAGTTAATGCTTGCGGAGGCTCTTTTTTGGTCACAGCTAGACTACTGAACAATGTTTTTTACAATTACCTTACTCTTGAAATAAAGACAAAGATTCAATTAGCTCAAAATGCCTCTTTGGGATTTGGTTTTAACATACGAAAATTTGACCGCATTATACATAATTGTGTTCAAAATAAAAAATGAAAATATGAACAGAGAGGGACTTTGAATTTTAGGCAGATTGCTTATAGAATTTACAAGTGTAGGTACCGTAAATATCTTTCAGATTATTTTAAAGTACGACAAGATTTACACATTCACAGCCTAAGCAAATTTCAGATACCACTGCATAGAACTGAAGGTTTCAAAAACCCATTTTCCTATCAGAGTTTATTTTTGTTAAACTTTAGTTTTTGTATACTTTAGATATACAACTGAATAAAGTATAATAAGTAATTTTAAGTAATGAGTTTAGCATTAAGTAGTGTTGGAACTACCCACTAATACTGTATTTTTAAGGTAGCATGGAATATTATATTATGGAAATGTTAACTTTTATGTGATATTTTGTTGTTGCATAATAATTTTTTTATTATTAATAATTATTTAAATATGGTAATTAACAATGACATTATAAATATTTTTATATTGCACATGTTTTAAGCAAAATAACTCAAAATAATTAAAATGGAAAGAAATACCTATTCAAATTAAGTTTTAAAGAAATTGTTCCTTCCCTAGATGAAGAATATGCACAACGATTAATGAAGTGTTTCCAGATAAAAAACCGAAGTAGGTTAAAAAGTTTGTAATATTGTCTTTATTATAAGTTACTGGCTTTCCGAATTCAGTTTTGACCTAGCGGTAAATTAACGAATTTTAGGCCAATTTGTATAATTCGAAATAAATTTCCCAAAACAAAATCAAGGGGAAGGAGTAGAGGATCTTGCCACATCCACAATTTGAAACTTTTGCGAACGCCAATAAAAAAATAATTATTAACACCGTCAAAGATATGCCTAGGAAAAAGATTTAAAAAGTTATTACGGATTCAATAATGCTAACACATAAAGGGTGTACCATTTTAAATCTCAAACCAAGTCTTGCAAAAAATCTGATGTTTCTAATTGTCTAACCTAGACCATCGACCATGATACACCCTGTATATTTTACGAGTTAGTCCCAGGACCCTTTATATTGTAAATAAAAAAACTAAATGAGCTCTATCCAATTATATTTGTGATAAAACAAAATTATGAAGTAACATGCAGCACTTTACTACAATTCAACGTGGGCATTTCGTGCTGACAGATAGACTTACATCTTAGAGAATGATAAAAACTTTATTTAGTTTACTTCATGTTCTACTTAAGTAATGACGGTTAAGATAAGTAGGAATAGGATAATTTTTTTAACAAAAAAAGCCTCTATATATATATTCTTTGCATTTTATTTATAGCCTTTTTTATTCATTTTTTTATATGCCCTTATCCTAATGTATATTCTAACTTTCGGTAAACATTTATTTGGTCTTTTTAGACTTATATTTATGAGGCCCTTAAAGAAATGATCCTTGGGGATGAAATATACTCTACTTTTATGCGTCCAACTAGAAAATAATTCTCCTGAGTTTATCAAATTTGTTTCCACTTTTGAGCCATTTGCTGTATTTACGGTCGAAAAATATTTTTACCTTAAAATACAAAATTCTTTAACTTAAAATGACTAGCTGAATAAAAAAGTAAGTTGCCATAATTGAGTAAACAACCCTAATTTGAGTACTTCAATAATTTCAGATTAAGGTGTACTCCAAATCAGAACCAGTAAGTAAAAAATAAAATTGAAAAACTAAATGAAAATATTCTTTCCATTATTTCATTTACGTCGCTTAGATCTTTTACTCACTTCAGCATCAGCTTTCACCCAGTCAACTTGTGGCTGTTCCTTGTCTTTTCGTTTTCTTTAAAACCAGTTCCCAGTCCCCTTCCCACCCCTAGCCAGTGGTTAGCTAAACCTATTCACGCCAGTAACCAGGTAGGATGATACCGGATAGATAAATATATGATATGACAACACAAGCAAAATCTTTGAAAAAACTTAAAAACAACACAAAATTTTACTTTATCGGATTAGTTAAAAGCAATATTATTTCTTTCTAGAAAAAAGCAAACTTTAGTACATTTACTGCAATTTTCATGATTTTTGTCTTTTTTTTATATTTTTTTATCAAATTCTTTTTTTCTATTTTCGTTTGAGGTAAAACCATTTTGCGAACTTTTTCCTACTTTATCTACAGCACTAGACTCTAGAACACCATAACTTCTGAAGTATATTGCCTGGAAATGATGCTTCATTGATGCTTACGTAATCGGATGTTGAGTTAGCTCTGTATTTTATTCCCTCAAAACTTCATTTGTAAAAAGATTATCTGGTCGAGAAAAAGTCCAGCAATGGAATTAACTGACTAAAAAATTCTTATAAAGAATTTGATCTCGTCCATTTATTGCACACGTTGCTCTACGCTGATTTTAAAGATGTCAAAACAGCTTGGTCCAAAGGCTATCGGAAATGAGTCGCGTGACTGCATAATAATTTTAACGCCATTTACATTAGCTGTGAGCTGTGGATTTTCCAGGACTGTGATGCGAGGCATGACCATCGACTAATAGAAGAAATTTGGCTGAAGGTTTCCTATAAAGTAAAAATTACTATGTAAGAGTTTATATAGGCTGATTTGGCTGACATGCAAACATATGATCCATCTTTTTTCTTCTTTCTTTTCATAACAAAAACTCATGGTAAAAAAGTTTCCTCGACAATATAACATGCAATCAGTAGTAGAATTAATAGTCTCACTTTTTTACCGAAGTTATAAAAAAGGCTCGTTTGGATCCTTTAGGTACAACATAAGTAATTGCTTACTTATGTTGCTTTATTAAGAACTACTTTCATTAATGTTGTAGATGTATCTAGGCTTATTTCTAATATAATTTTCCTGTACAATGGAAACCATAAGCTTAAAGTAATCCTGCACACGTAGTTTCGACGTTCCCAATGACCGAGCAACAGACACACTTTCATTTCCGTAACGATAGAGAACTATTTCGCCTCAAAAATGAATTGAGCCATCTTAACTCACTCTCTTGCTATCTACGTTAATTTTATGGTTAATGCCAAGACAATAGCAAATTTGGGCGGTGCAATTTTCTTAAGAGTATTTCAAAATTTCTGGGTGTCTGATTTATACCCATTTCACTACTTTTAATGGCCTGTGAAGCAGCAACCAACTCTTCTTTGGTCGAACGAGATCTCTATGGGGATTTGCGCTTGTATTCGGAAGGACCATCTGCCCCTAATGCATGGGAGAGATGCCCCATGCCATAGTTTGCGAATAAGGTATTTTTAGTAAAAGCTATTAGGTTAAAATAGTTATCTTTGAAATGCTTTTATCCAAAAACGTGGTCAATCAAAAATCGATCGTTATATAGTGACACGACGCGCCTCTAGCGGAATATAAACGAACTACGAACCGTGGCTATCTCTCACCCCCTGTAGGGCATCTCTCTTGGACTTACCCTATACTAGATA
This sequence comes from Anthonomus grandis grandis, assembly GCF_022605725.1. Taxonomy (NCBI): domain Eukaryota; kingdom Metazoa; phylum Arthropoda; class Insecta; order Coleoptera; family Curculionidae; genus Anthonomus; species Anthonomus grandis. Next base: position 8,733,980 of record NC_065554.1, on the reverse strand, counting down.
CGAGGGGGTAGAAAGTGGTTGAACTAGCCATAGTAGCTTAAACCGTAAAGAACGAAGGAAACAAAAATAATATAAGAAAACGACTCTTAGTTTACGTTACAATATTATGAAAACTATTTCTTTTTAGCACCACATAATGTCCCATACCAAACAGATTTCAGCTAAAAAAATTAAAATTGCTAAATCCTAAAAAAAGTAAACATCAGTATTCAGATCTATTAGAGCTTCTTCTTTTTCCGGTCCCATAGGCATCCTGCACATTAAGGATCTTCCTCAAATAATTGTAAGGGTGTTGTCTTCTGGCATCAATTCCTGATGTTTCGGAGCCACGAGTGCAGTTTTTGTCCGCCTTCCATTTTGCCCTGTAGGTTCAGTTTTGAGATGGCGTAGCGGGTCCTCTCAAGATGTGTCCTAGGTATGATACCTTCAGATTTTTAACTATATTTAGGAGCTGGTTCTCTCTACACCTGCTCTCCGCAATCCTTCCTTGTTTGTAATCTGTTCAGTGTATGCGATTTAAAGAGTCTGTGGAGATTCCACATCTCAGCCGCTGTAATATGATTGACTGATCTTACTTTGATTGACCATGTTTCAGCCCCATACAATAGGATAGGCCTCACATAGCATTTTATCACTCTAAGTCGGAGGTCCAGGGGCAATTATTACCTACAGCAGGACACTCTAAAGTCGTCGATATGCTGTTTTGGCCATTCCGATTTAAGGCTTAATTTCCTCGTCACAGAAGCTTCACTTGCTATTAACAATAGATCCAGGGTACCTAAATCTCTTCACTTGTTTGATATTTTTGCCCCCTACCTCGCGAGTGACCTCTCGGATTCGTGTACTGATCACCATGGATTTCGTTTTGGAGATGTTAATATACAGGCCGTACCGCCTACTGATGCCATGTATCTTATTCAATAGTTCCTGAAGATCCTTCAAAGTGACGGTCAACACCACGGTTTCATTGGTGTATCTGATATTATTAATGCATCTTTCATTTGTCAGGTATACAACCAGAGTATACTTTGAAATTGCCTATTTATGGCTTGTCAGACATTGACAAACGACAACTGATGTTCAGTGAGTTGTAGGTAGGGTTATTGGTGTATGACTTGCACTTATGGAGAATAAAATAAGTAGTAAAATAATTATAATGTGTTATTATTCTATCTCATTATAAAGTGTACCCAATGAAGTGCAAATTAACATGGCGCAGTCCGGTAAAAAGCAAAATTAAGTTTGGAGGTTAGGGAAACCGCATGGCCATACCCCAGTTGGCCCCAAGTTCATAATAAAATAAGCTAATATGGGTGAGAGCCGAGGTATTTCTCCAATGCGGATGCAAGGGAATGTTGCGGAAAACTGGAGAATATGGCGAAGCAGGTCTGAGAATTACTTAAAGGTTTCAGAAGTCACTAAAAAGTCAGAACTGTGATCAAGTATCAATTAATAACAACTTTGGTACAGGCGCTTACAGGGTGTCCGAGACAAAACAATCCACCCTGAAAATCTGGAAAAATAAATTGTTTACCCAAAAATGGTCGAATACGTAAAATTCTATATTGAGGAGGACTTTTATTGACAGAAATTGCGTTCCTTTAATGTTATTTCCTCTTCCCTCAGAGCCACTTGTCATTTTTTTTAATGGGAATAGAGGTCAAGTGAAACCTTACATTAAAGGAAATTTTATTTTCTACATAGTCCTATTTTTATTTTTTTATTTTATCAATTCGTTGTTATATTAAATATGATTAAATGTAGATAAAAAATACATGTTTGAAAATTATCTCCGTTAACCTCGATACAAAAATACAATTATTGTTCAAAACGTCTGCGCACATTAGCGAATATTTCGTGCGTATATAAAATACAAAACAAATAAAAACACAGTCAAGTCAAAGTCACAAAAAAGAGTGTATTAAGTAGATTACACCTATTTTTCCTTGTATTAGGGTATCATAAGATCTAAAAGTAAGGTCGTAATCACAAACGTAAGCGTAATCAAATATTTATACTTCTAGAAGCTACCTTTAAATAAAAATATCCTATTGCAAAAACAACATTACCTTTGTCTTTGACTTTGTGTTTTTATTTTGATTTGTATTTTAGGTACGACATATGCCTAAGGACTTTAGCCTCTAATAATTAAGTATCATACAGAAAAATGAAAATATATCTATTCCTAAATTTCAAATTTATCTACAAATTTAAAACTCTAAAATTTTTTTGAGTTTTAAATTTTAAGAGTAAAAAATATTTTTTTGTACTCAGTAGCCTGAGCCCATAAGAGCCTATCTTTGCCCTATTTAACTATTATCCTTATAAAAGTACATGCTACATCCGAAATCCTTATTAAACTTTATTCGGATTATTTTTCTCTGTAATCGCAGAAAAAATCTTCCTTCGTGAGGTGAATGACTCCATATAAAAGGTCATTCAAGACAAAATTGGGTATTAACTCCAAGGCGGCTTAGAACATACCGTTCTCCGGTGTAACTGTGTAGTATACAAAAAGACGATAAAAAACACTTTTATATTTTTCTATATAATTCAAAAAATACCTTTTTACCCAATTTCAATCATTTTTTCAAACTATTTCTTTTCATCTTGAACAAACGTCTCTTAAAATAAAACAGCTCCAAGGCAACATTTAAACATCTCTTTTATCTTCCCTTCACGTTTTTTTTTTAAAGTCGCTTTACTAACGATTTGCAGTGATGAAAGGGTCTTTATTTCTGCAATTTACACATTTCCAAATCCCGACAACAAAGGGGTGTACGGGGCGGCATTTCTCTGTTATGTAAACAGGACAAGGGATTTAAGTGGGAGCTAAGAAAAAACAAACCCTCGGAGTCAATGTCTGTCCTAGTCAACCCTGCGGAGCGTCGTGACGGAGGTCGCTGAACCCGGCCTGCGATATGCGTCTAGCGCGTCGTCTAGACGCCGTTCCTCGATCAATACCAAGTGCGAAACGACGCCACCTGCACAAAATGCAATTTATCCATGCTATTGTCTATTATTTAATGGAAATTAATTTAAAAAAAGCAATGAAAAGCTTCTTGATTTGAATGAGCTTAAACTAGTATTCGCGTTTATCAAAATTTATCATCGGTTGTTGCTTAGTATTTAATATATTCTGGGTAATTCAATGTAGCTGAACTAAAAATTAAAGGAAATTATGGCGAGGTAAATAAAGTTCTAGATATTAATATATAGAGTGTCCCATAAATAATAATATATAATTTAACAGCACATCAGAAAGCACCGTTTTTATATCATTTTTGAATTTCGCCTAGAATTCTACGTCTGTTTCATGCATTATGTACTTAAGTTTTAAAAACATGGTCGAACCTTCTTATTGAAGGTCGCACCTTATCTCTGAGAATTTTTATAAACAGAGCAAAATTTCATTCATTCGTGTTTTTTTAATGTTGGATGATGACCGTATATTTTCATAGAAACTCTATGACAATTGTATGCCAAACAGATATTGTCAAGTGTCCATGCAAAGTACCGGTTTTCACAGTAGTGAAATTAACGGAACCGGAAAAAATAGAAATTCTGTGCAAGGTTGGGTTTGGTGCGTGTCCTCTACTAAAAGAGAAGCTGCTCAATTATTCAAGAAAATCCATACTGATCGTTCTACGATGTGTCAAACAGTGGTCAGTAGAATAGAGGCTAAATTAAGAGAATATGATCATGTTAGAGATCTGCCGAAATACGGTTGTCCTGCTCGAGATGTAAATGAACTTGACGTTTTGGTTTCTTTGGAGGAAAATCTAATTACACCTGGTAAAATCGAAGTTCACCGAAGAGTTAAAAAACACAAATATCACCCACATAAATTTATTCCAGTGCAAGAGCTATTTGATGACGATGTAGATAGACGAAATTAGTTTTCTGAACGCTTGCAAAACATGTCAATATACAGGGTGTTCGGAAAAAGATGACCAACCGCCGCGCCGGCCACATATAGGGTGGACCAAAGTAATGCGACTTTCGTTATGCCATTTTTTAATTGGGCGCTCGGTATTCAATATACAGGACGTCAAAATGAGAAATATAAAATCGTTTTTTTGAAGTAAGTCGAGTGTCTCATAAGATATTAAATTAAAATTTGGTGTGAGGGTGTTATTTGGAAAGAGAAATTGAAATCCGTTCACCGATTTTACAATTTGTAGACAAAGCTGATAACTAAAGTAAAACACAAACTTATACAAATCAATAATTGTATGTGGTCAAAAGTATGAATAAATAAACAAATAAACAAAACACTACATAGCTACTAGCTACATAAAACTGTACATATAAAAATAATAAATCAGTCTATGTGTGTGAAGTTAAAATTAAGTATTAAAAAAATCGTTTACCGAGTAAAAGACTCTCTCCAGTAGGAATGATTTTAATGCCTTATGGAAAGTAGGAAAATATGTGATGGACTTGATTTTCAATGGCAAATGAATGAATGGAAATGGAATTTTTTGCTTTGTACAATATAGAGTTTTTTACCAATTCTGAATGTGGAGTAGGCAGATATAAATTATACTCCTCGTTTCTGAGATGATAATTATGGGATGGCCTATCTGAATTTGATGAAACGTGCTTGCGAATTAGACAAACGGACTCATATATAAGTAGTGACGGCAAAGTTGGGATATTAAAATTTTTAAAGAAATCCTGGCAATGAGCTCTATAGTTAAGTCTAAATGTATAACACAAAGCTCTCTTTTGAAGTCTGAAAATTTTGTCAAATTGAGTGACACTACACACACCCCAAAAAGGAAGGGCATAACGAAGGTGTGATTCAAAGAGGGAAAAATACACTGTTATAGAGGTTGAGAGGTTAAGCTCCTTGGAAATTGATCTTAGCGCAAAACAAGCGGAGCTTAATTTTCTTGTTAAAGGGTTATTGTGCATGTTCCATTTTAACGACTTGTCAACAGTAAGCCCCAAAAATTTCACTGAGTCGGCTTTGTCAATGGTTGCGTTATCCAGTACAAAAGATTGCAAATTATTTTTATAGGACAAAAATTTAGTTTTGGAGATGTTAAGGCAAATAAGATTAGAGTCGCACCATGCTTTGATAGAAGTTAGGTCACTTGATATGATTTTATAAAGTTCGGCAATATCCGGATTGCTCCAGGTAAAACTAGTACCATCCGCGAATAGGCAGGTTCTTCCTTTAATATTCAGATTAGCGATATCATTGATAAATATGAGAAACAAAGGGCCAAGCACTGAACCTTGAGGCACTCCACATTCTATTGGTTTGCAAGAAGACATCGTAGTATCAATCCTCACAAACTGACTCCTGTTATTGAGATATGACTTAAGCCATTCGAGGGGCATACCTCTAAACCCATAGTGTTGCAACTTTTTTATTAAGATATCATGGTATACGTTATCAAAAGCTTTAGAAAAATTACAAAAGATTGTTGCCGTAGGATGTTGGTTGTTTAAGCTACAGTATACATTATTAAAAAGGGAAAACAGCATCATTTGTGCATTTGTTATTTAAAAATAAAAATTGTTGAGGAGTGAGTATTTTAAATTTCAGTACAAATGATAGGAGCCTTTTTTTCACTAATAATTTTTGATTTAATTTTTAGTGTGGAAAGAAGAGCAATTGGGCGATAGTTGGAAGACTGATCTTTATCTCCTCCTTCATGTAGAGGGATTATTATTGCCTTCTTAAGGCAGTTGGGAAAACCTCCTTTTTGAAAAGACAGGTTGATTAAATTTGTAAGATGATTTAATGTACACTCTGGCAGGTTTATGGTCAAAGACATTTGAATAAACCAGTTTTTTACTAAGGGTAGACTTATTTCTGCAGTTTTCTTGGTCTCTTTTTATGATTCTTCTTCATATAAAATGACAGTGTTATCCACAAAAGAGGACACGTTGCCAAATCGATGACTTGGGTCTATTAAACCATTAATATAGATATTAAAAAGAAAAGGAAGACTGTACCTTGCAGCACTCTATATTAATTAGGTCTGTTGCTGCTTTGGTAGTTATCAATCTGAACTATCTATTGTCTATTAAGATACAGATGTGATTTAATGGCCTCTAGTTTTAAAATTTTCTAGACCATCAATCAATCAATATTTTACAGTCCACCTTATCGAAAGCTTTTGATAAACCTAGAAAAACACAAATAGCTTTTAATTTTTTTTCGAGTTTTTCGTATATATTAGATGTAAGGTAGAAAATCAGTTGAAGGCTTTTTTTTAAACAAATTGCTTACTTGAAATTAAATTATGTTTTTTAATATATTTTAATACTTTTTTTTTTAAATATTATTTTCAGTAATTTGAATAAATTTGATAATAATGATACGGATCTTCACCATATTCAATTTTTTTTTAAGCAGCCTGAAAAATTTCCATATTAAACATTTTATTTATCAAAAATGTTAGGAGCTTTTTAATATGGTTCTTTATTATTTTTAAAGTTTCAGCAGTTATACCATCAATACCCAGCGTTTTTTTCAATTAAAGCTTAAGCAATCTCTGACTCTTCTCTTAAAGTAAGAAATATACTCTAAATTGCATATTATTTGCTTTAACAGTAAAAATCAAAAAACTTTTAAAGTTTTGAACCTAAAAACATAGCCTAAGAATTTTAATGTGAAAAATATAAATACAATTAATGAATATTGGAAAATAGGTCCAAACAAAGCGATTTCTTGAAAACTTATTCAATTTCCAATGATTTATCCAAAAATTCCTGTAATTTGTAAGGACACAGAAAAATTAATATGTTCTTTATCCTTATTTTAAATCTTCTTAACTGCACAAGCTTAATGCTGCCTGGAAGATAATTATATAATTAAATAGAAGTAATTACGAAAGTATTGTGTGTTTTATTTAAGTGATATTGAGGCAAGGCTATTAAAGACTTTCCTAGTGTTATAGGAATGTAAATTTTCATGAGTAATTAAGTAATAAATAATTAATTTAATTTAGAATGGTTGTTTTTCGTATATAACAAATATAAAAAAGTACATACACTGTCAATATGTGAGTTTTTTTAATGTGTATTTTACATGACTTATTGTATGACAGCTTTGCAATTATTATAATTACCGCTTTTTGTTGTTTAAAAACAGTTAAAACATGGGTAGAAAGGGTTTTTTATAGTATTTGGTAACACATAATTAAAAAGCTTTTAAAAATCTGATTATTATTTTAATAGAATTTATCTTATAATTTATTTGAAAAATTCTAAATTTTTTTTATTTTTAAGCTCCAAAATTTTATTTATTGTTGTTTAATGTTTAAAACGATAGCATCTTTTAGATTTTTTGTTAATTTGACCGTGGTCGGGTTACAACTTTGACAATGTAATTTTCCGTTTATTATATTTCTTTTATTAGATTACTTATTTTATGAACTTACTAAGGTTTATAAAATGCTCCTTATTAATATGTAAAGTGAATTCGAAATTTTTATTTAATTTATAATTTGTCAAAATTAGCGGACAGAATTAAAGTGAATTTTAACATTAATTTTATTGGGAACGAATAAATTTCACATGGTATCTATCGTACCCAACATCATTAAATATATTTTGCTTGTATTATGGATGCATCGCAAAGTTACGATTAAAAAGAAACAAGAAATCGCAATATGATATCATTAGCGCTGCTCTAAAGATTGCTCATTAGTTTACTTTAAGCGGTTGTCATGGTATCCAATTTTCATGCAAAAGGACCCGGTTTTAAAGCCGCGGTATATTATATATCTTTTTAATTTTTTTTACATGGTTAGAAAGGGATTTAGTTTATAATTAATTCATTATATTTTTTACATTAAATTATTTGAAATCATTTATTTATAACACGTTAAAATATTTAACGTATTTATAATATAGGTATATACTCGGGTTTTTTTTTAATATTGCGACAAAATTCAGAGGCATGTTTCTTAGACGAAATCAAGTAAAAAACTTCCTATGAACATAATATGTCCTAAACGTCTTAAATTTTACACTACAAGGTGGTAAGGTTGAAAGAAAAAAATATTTTTTTTGATAAATTTGATACTTCTTTAAAAAATTTTTTGAAAATCGATACGCAGTTTCTAAGCATCCATAGCGTTTTTTCTATACATAAAATACGGGGTTTTGAAAATTTTTTAAAAGAAAGGGGTACGCCACTGGTTTTTTTTGTAATACAAAAATATTTTTGATTTTTTTTTTCTTTTAGAGCATATCTTGTCTCTTGGTAATTTTTCGCCCGATTGACGGTTTTCGCATAAAAAAATAAAAACCATTATTATGGATAGCCATAACTCCTAAATCTGATTATCTAAATCAAGTATAACTTTTATAATTCTATTTTTAGTAAGTTTTTTCGAAAAAAGTAAGTTTTCTTCTTTCATCATTAGCACACTGTAGTGTAAAATCTAAGACGTTTAGGACATATGTTTATAGGAACTTTTTTGCTTGATTTTGTCCAAAGAATACGCCCCTGAATTTTGACGCAATATTAAAAGAATACCCTGACCGGTTCTAAAGCGTTTTCCAGCTTTGTCTCTCACTCCGATTTTCTGGATATAAGCTTTTCTCAGACATGTTTTTTTGGATGCCCACTATCCAAGATTGTTTCGGCCTTCTCCTCTTTCTTCTCGCTGCTAGTTTGTTGCCAATCACTTGAGTATTTCTTTAGAAAGTCTTCCTTCGGCGATTCCCTCCACATACCCATACCATATTAAATCTGATTATCTAAGCAACCTATAATCACTTTCCTTTTATAATTATTTGTTCTGTTTGACTTTCAGTGCGTCCACTGCGGTTTATTATTATTATTCCTCATACGCCTTAATTATCTCACTTTCATCTACGACCAAGTTGCTGTTTTCATTTTCTATGTATAGACACTGAATTTTTCTACTGTTTATTGATAATCCCTATTTTTTAGATTCTTTAAAAACTATTCTTTGACTATCTGATCGTCCGTGAAGTGAACGATGTAAAAGGTTGTCTCTTCATTTAATGGTACGCCAATTTCAGGGCAGGATCTTCTGTATTGCTTTAAAGCCTCGCTTATATACATTTTAAACCGCAGAGGGAAAAGACAGCAACATTGCCGCAATCCTTTTGTTAATAAGAATTTTTCTGAGAAATTGTTTTCCACTTTTACTTTTGATTTTGCCTGCTTGTCCAGTTGTTCCAGCTATTGTCGTATTATTAATTGATCTTTATTATTAATGGATCGTTCGAAAACGCGCCATAGTTTTTTTTCTTTGGGACTGTATCCTATGCTTTTGTAAGGTCAAAAAATAAAAGGTATGTTTCTAGAATTTCTGCGACCTTTTTCTCAATGAGCCGTGCGACATTAAAAATGTGTTCGATACATGACCTAACAACACGAAAGCTTGCTTGTACTTCTATTTCGTGGGGTTCGAATTCTTCTATTATGATTTTTTACTGAAAGTACTTGTTATTGAAATATATTTGTAGTTTCCACATTGGTCTCTTGGGCCTTTTTTATGTATACGTGTAATCCAACATTTTTTCAGCTTAGTAAGATTTCTTCTTTATTTATGTATCTAGTAAATAACACTTTATGGCTGGTATATACTCGGGATCACATGCCTTATTATTTTTCATGGTTCTTAATGCATGCTCTTTGATTTTAATATCTATATATATCGCCTTGTATAGAAAATTATTCTGGTGAGGTTAATATATATTATTCTCTATCTTCTTTAAGTTCTTTTGTGTAATGTTCTTTTCATGTATTAATTGTAAAGGCTTGTATTTGGGATATTTGGGTCTTATTTGAGGAGCTTGTTCTGTGTTCTTCTGATGATCTTGATCCTCCGATGTAATTCGATTTTTCGACATTTTGCCTATCAAGTTTTATTAATCATCCGCTTAAATACGGCTTGTTCTCTTTTATACAATTTTTTATGTAATGAGTTCCTCGTATTTACTCACCTTTTATACGCTTCTTGTCTTTTGTTGCGTTGGTTTTCCAGTTGTATATTCCATACTATATTGTTAGTTTTTGGGTTATGTATTTGGCCTTGCTAAGTGCTTTCGAAGTAAATTATCATCACAGAGTTTTTGATTTAATCGGCTTTGGTACAGAGTCCTGCAATCCTTTTGTAATATTTTTCATTGTTTTAACTTTTGTTCTTCTCTTTTATCATTGATGTTTTATGTTTTTAGGTTGCTAAATGGAACATACATTTTAGCCAGTACAAGATAGTGATCGGATCCACATTTAAAACTTCAACTTTCTCTGTAGGGTATCATCATTTGGACCATATATTCCTTGCATTGGTTATTCAGTGTCCTTTGCTAGTGATATTGGCAGTAATTTGTCTTTCGTCTATAGTATCCCAGCTGCTGAGCACTTTTTGATATTGTTTAAGTATTAGTAATGAAATCCCTTTTGCTGCTCTCTTATTCTTAGGTACACTACTATAGATATGAATATAGACAAATAGATATTTAATTCTATTCAATTCAAGTCGTTTGCGTGTAATTCGATCCAAGTTCCGAGACATGGTGCTGAGATTGTCAGCAATAATTATAGCTTTTCTATGTAATAGGTTGCTAGTTCATTGCTAACTCAAAGCCCGTAACCTAGAGGAGCAGAAAATTTTTGGTCAAGCTTTTCTTCCTCTAGCCTTAATTGAACCAACATCCATCTGCAAGGCAGCATCTTCGTCTGTACCTTTGGCAGGGATCCTTTCAGGTTGCTATCATCCGGAACAGATGATCTCTGTTTTTTTTTGTTGTTGTAGTTGCTAGATTACTCCTTCAAATGTTGCTTCTTTTTCAACCTGGCTTAGGACAGGCTTTGGCATTTGGGTTTGTATTTATAAAATTTCTATTATTTTAATTGAAAACATTAATATAATACAATTAAACATACATTTTTATATATTCAGTTGTTTTGGATTCCATTTAACCCTTTAAACCATTGTGAAGTATTTGCTATTGATGTTTTGGATTCTAATTTGTTAGTTGTTAGTGTATATCGTCCCCCAACTGGAAATTTTAATATATTTTTAAATTGCATTTTAATAAAATTTTAGATGTGCTTTTGTATATAAAAAAAATGTAATTAATAAACGGAGACTTTAGTATACATTTTGACAGAGAATATGACATGAAAAGAGAATTTTTAGATATGATGGAATTCTATGATCTTGTATAGCAGGTTTTTGTTAATGCTAGAAAAAATCATTTTCTTGATAATGTGTTTTTAGTTTTTAAATTTACTCTCAAATTTTAATATAAATGTGTTTAACCCTGTGCTGTCTGACCATATTGCCATAGAACTGCATGTTGATTCTAGTCATACGATTAGTAAGAGTAAGATTAATAAAACCTAAATAATTAGTCGTGTATTTACGCAAATGTGTATTCTCAACCTTTACAATGCAATTCAGTGAGAAAGTTGGCACTTTCTTGACCATTACATAGTAAATGTTCGCAGTTTGTGGGTAGATTGGTGGGGCTGAGAGATCTTGCATTTCCTGAGGTTCAAAAAACTTTGAGGCCTGTGACTCTGGGGGCTGTGCTGTTTGGAGAGGACTACAATCCATGAGGGAGGAGACAGAAACACTTAATAATAAGAGATTTGAGTCAGATACTTTCTTCAGGGGGAATTTAGGATGCTAAAAACACGCTATCGGAAGGGTGTCTTGGAGGCAAAGAAAAAGGCAAATCAATCTTTCCGATAATAAATCTAGAGCTGCATGGGAAATTGTCAACCATAGTAGACACAGGCCTTCTAAGAATTCAACTATTGATCTTCATGTAAATGAGGTAAATCAGTTCTTTTCAAATGTTGCCGATAATCTCAGTTCACCTTTGCCTACTTTGACCTGCTTATTCAACTTATACCTGAAAGAACATCAGAGAATCAGCCCTCAGCTGTAGTTGCGCTTCTCCTATTGCAAGATAGGCTTCAACGAGGTAAGGGATGCCATTAAAAAGTTGGAAAAAAGCATATTTTCTATATTTATGGTTTCAGTACCGTTCTCCTGCATTCAATGGGTAATGCCAATGGGTATTATTCATCCTTTAACTAAACTTTTTAACATGTGCATAAGGAAATGTATTTACCCCACAGCCTTTAGACTTAGCCATAAAACCATTCCTGTGTTTGAAAAAGGTCAAGGTGGTCTTGACCCTAATAATTACCTAACCTAATAATTTGAACCTAATAATATCTCGTTGATACCAATCTTCTCAAAGGTTTTTGAGATCATGCTTAAGGAATAATTGTATATGTTCTTAGGTCTTAAGGGAAACATGTCAGATATGAGACATGGGGTGCAATAGGGTTCTATTCTGGGGCCTCTGCTGTTTTTCATATATATAAATGATATATATGAAATTGACTTTCTAAACTGACTTACTAAACTAACTTTCGAACAACATGTGAACTGTATCTTTAAAAAAATTAATTCTGGAATATTTGGTTTGAGAAATGTAATCAAAATTATTGATAAGCTGGTCTGTGTAATGGAACAGCACGCTCTCTTAAGCATTCAGTCTGTACTATGGTCACTACACACATGCTGTAAGACTATTCCGGTTGCAGCGCAAAGCGGTTAGCATTCTCTCTGGTCTTTGCTCTCTTAAGTTCAATATCCTTCTTATTTCTTAACCCCTTCTGCGTCCTGGAATGCATATATGTTGTATTTGTAACTCAACCGGCTTACATACTGTTACTTACTGTTTATAGATTATCAGATATTATAGGTTCTCTGTCAATTTCTTAAGGAGTGTCAAAACTAATTTTCAGTACAAGTTTTCGGTAAACATGTGGTGTGGTATGGTTCATATTTATTTAATTATCCCACACATTTTAGAAAACACGACATTTCACACATTTCATCCACACATTTTCTCTCACAGGAGAAAACTACTTTTTTTTGCTAAATGAGTGGAAAGCATTATTAAAAGAAGTTCCTCTAAACATCAAAATGCAAATGCATTATCAGCACGATAGAACTCCTTCACATTTCGCTTGTGAGCTGAAGCAATATTTGGACGTAGAGTTTCCAGGTCTATAGATCAGTCTCGGTGGTCCTATTAGTTGGTCTTCAACATATACAGACCTCACGCCACTTGACCTCATGCTGTTTGTTGTGCTAGTTTAAAGATTAGGGGTGCAGTGAAGGAAGTGAAAGTCGACACTTGGGAGCCAATTCAACGCAATTAAAATTATATGTCATATATTAACGGCATTATTTGTCAAACAAAGACATGAATCACTTGGAAAAGCAACAAGCGCCCTTCGCAGATGAAGTAGAACTTACTGAAGAAGACTTCTCCTACTAACTTTTCAATACTGTATATAATGGTGCTTGCTGTGCATGATGCTTTTTAAGATACATTTTGAACATGCTTTCATCATTTTCAAACTCATTTAGCATAAGGTAACCAATCCATTTCTACTCCTTTAAGATTGCTTTGAATATTAAGTAAATTCTAAGTAAACTACCCCTAGTTATTTTCAAAAGCTCACATGTTGAATTTGTGCAAAAACGCTCCAGATGCCTAATTCTATCTCTGTCAACATCGATTTCATGATACTGCTGGCTCAAATATGGCTTACGCTACGGAACGCATTGCCATGCTCAAAAAACTTTTGGATTGCAGAATCAATGTATCAGTATATTTAATATCGTGGGTTACAGATGGAATTCATGTTAATTATTTTATATTTTTACGGTCTGTACATTCAAAATCTACCTATAAGTTTACATCTAGAATATCGCGCGAATTATATGTTTTATGTTTCATATGTTCGTTTTAAAATACTGTATATTTAATAATGACAAATGAACAAAAATTAATACTAACTTTAGTTTATTTGTGTTTGTAAGACTGGACTTTTTTTTAAGAAATACATTAAATCTGACATTTCTATTCTTATGATCAAGTGCAATTTTTTACCAATTTCTCCATCAAGGCCAGAAGCAAAATAGTCTTTGATATGAAATTCAAATACGATAACGTATGATGCAATTAACTACATTTTTCATATTCAGATTATTAAAACTCAGCCTTATTAAAATGATAACTTATTGACAAATACACACATGCTGAAAATCTAGGGATATTGAATTATTTTAATTACAAAGTAGTATTAAATTTTTAAATTAAATATTTTTTGTAACCATTATAAGTGTAAGGACCTTAATAATAAATTAATTATTATGTCATATCAAAACACAAATTTTTGTGAGAAAAATTGAAATTTAGAAAAAAAATAGAAAAGAAAAAAATTAATATGGAATGTGACCTCCTCGTGCATTGATTGATGCTCTACAACGTCTTTCCCTGGTAAGAATTAAGGTATCCAGATCTTCTTGAAGAATTGCTATTTGAAACTAATTCTGGCGCTGAAGTATATCCCAGGCATGCTTTATAGGATTGAGATCAGGTTTTATATTATATATATTACCTTTTAGCTTTTAAACCAATACCGATTACTAGTTTCTGTACTTTAAAGGCTTTAAAACATGCTGACAGAGTATAGTGTCCCTCAGTTAGGTATTATGGTGAAAATGTAGGTAGTGGAATTAGGGACAACAAATCAAACCTCAAGTTTTTAATTGGCCGACGTTTCGAGAATATATGTTTTTTATCTTTATCAAGGCTAAAAAGAGATAAATTTCCTTGGTTGGTTTCATTAAAAATAAGTTCCTTTCATTCTTTTTTCCTTTCTTTCTTTTCTTTAATAAATACATAGAGTTAGCAAAGACTCAAAAAAAAACACAACGAAAGAAAAAAAAAGAGAAAAAATATAAATAATAATAAATTATCCCAAAACTCATACCCTTTGTACATTATAAAATAAATAAATTTCATAAAAAAGGTATTAAACATATTTGACATTATTTAATTTATACCATATTTATTCTTATAATTGTTTCTTTCTTCATTAGAAATCTAATTTAAAATATTTTTCAAGACTTTTGATTATTCTGTAGCTGCTGCCAGAGACGATTCTCCAAGCACAGTTAAATTATTTTCAAATAAAGTGCTTTACTTATATCAAAACGTGACTTATTAAAACCTTCATCTCTATTACTTTTCAATAATTAACTCATCTTCTTTAATATTTTTCCGTATTTTCATAGTTTGCTAAGGCATAACTTAAATGGATACGATTCTGTTTTTCAAACATTCTTTAATATATAGAAAAATACCACATTTATGAAAATAAGCAGGATGTCTTTCAATTAACCTTAGACAAATTAATTGAATTTTTTTTATTTGCACAGTTTTCAAGCTAGTGAAACCTTTACCAATACTATTAGGTCTTGGTATAAGCTTCACATGACTTTGTAGATAAATAATGTTTAAAAGTTTAAAAGCAATTTAACATGATGAATACTTTGTATTATCGTAAATATTGCATCACTTATTATTTCTTACAATAATACTCCGATATGTACTGCTTTACAGAACATACTTTTACCGAAAATATAAATCCCTCAAGGATTTACGAACGAGAATGCTACTATTCACCTTCGTAATGCATAAATGCATTTATTATTAAGACACCCCAACGAGAGATCGAAAGGCCCCCACCTGATGCACATGCACATCCAGCCCGGAAATTTTTAAAACAAATCGAGAAAAATCCGGCTCCCTTTGTGCTTGGGTTCGACCCCGGCGAGACAAGAACAGCTGCACGAGCGGTCTGCAAAAATTTTCTTTTCAACTCTGTAAGAATAAGAAAAATTTTTGAGAACTTTCACGACTTTCTCATGGGACATGTGATGGGATAACGGACGACATACGGTCGTTGCCTTCTCATATAAAGAGTCTGCGTATCTAGGGATATAAAATGTAAATATAAATGATTATTGAGGGAGAAAACCTTCTTAAAAATAAATTTTAAGTGATATTGAACTTAGAATATATGTTTCTTACTTCTATTTTTTAAACTAGACCAATTAGTCCGTAAAAACTTCACGTCTATGCACGAAAAGATTATAATTCATTGAATAGTTTATCTATTTCATAAAAGTTAAAAGTAAATATTTTATTATTTTGCGCAATATTCTCCCAGTTTAATACTGAATAACACAATACATTATCTGTACAAGGATAATTAAATTTCCTTTAGCTAGTAAAGTTATTTTAATTTAACATTATCGGTAGTGACAAATGAACTGAATAATGAATGAATGGCTGAGAAATCCTTAAGAGCCATGCGCATGGTGTGTTCGGATATTTCCTATCTTTCCTAAGGATTTCGGGTTATGTTAGATTGCTTCTAGTTTTATCCTATTTTGGCCTCACGAGCATACAGTAAGCTTTATATTCAGTCTCAATATAATATCCCTGTTTCTTTACAATATAATAGTAGTTAAAAGATCCAAATATAAATTAAAATAGCAATGTAGATCAACCAGCATTCATCATGAGCTAATTAGAACACCCTAGCAATAAGTTTGGTACAACATGATTTGTTTTTAAAATTAGTAATCATCTTTCCTGATCATTGCAATATAAAATTGTGACTGTTTTTATTTTATTTGTTAATTTTATTTCCTCATAATATATTATTGCTACGTATATAAAATACTTTTGTCATCAGCTGGATTCTAGATGTACTCGCATTTACTTGCATCCTAGTTTTAATTATTTTGGAGCTCAGAAAGAAAATTTGTCATTCCAAAGCTACTTAACTATTTGGTTAGCATTCAACTATCCAACTTCGCAAGTACATGAAGGATTTCCTAATGAAGTTCTAAATGAAGAAATGTGGCTTTTCCAAAAACAACTTTATCTTCATAAGCCTGTATTAAACTACTTTTGGACGTAGACATCTTTCATTTCCTTCCATGTTGTTTCCGTGATCCCCAGTGCATAATCATTTTCGTCTATTTCTTATAATTTCCCGCAACGTGTCCTGCCCAACGCCACTTCTTTTTTGCAGTTTGTTCTATGACTTCAGTCACTTTCATTGTTGTCCTGATATCCTGTTTTTTTTTTATTTCTTAAGCTAATTCACAACATCACACGAACCATCGCTCTTTGACAAACCCGTAGTTATTGTGCACTTTTGTTTGTCATGGTGACTCTTTCGAGCCCGTACAATATAACTGGTAGTACGCAGGCATCATATATTTTCTGTTTCAGATTCATTGGTGTCTTCGGTTGTTTGAGGATAGATGCGAGTTTTTTAAATGCTGCCCATGCCAAACTGATTCTATCATTTCTGCATACATTTAGCCATTTAGAGTTCCATTGATGAAGAGGGGACCGATAATGCTATTCCATAATATACCCGCCTAAACATTTAATTTTTGGTATTGCGTAGGTCTTTCTCTAATAATGTAAAGATTAAAGTCGCTCCAAAAACGACAGGTTTGCTTGTTGAGTTTGCCATTTAAGTAAAAACTGCATTCGTCACTAAAACAAATATTCTTTATTAACGTGGACTAAGTAATAATCTTGTCTGCCATAATTTCGCAAAACTCAATACGTCGGTCTAGGTCATCATCCCCTAATTCTTGAATAATTAGGTGTTTATATGGATGAAATTTGTGAAGCTTCATTACTTTCCTGACTTACTCACGCGAGAGTATAGTTTGATCTGCAACTTTGCGAAGGGACGTAGTGGGACTCATAGCAACTTCAACAAGAACCTTAATCTGAGCGGCCTCATTGAGTAGTCTTGGCTCATTCCTTTCTTATTGCCAACAGATACTGTTTCTTGAAATTTAGGTACTAACTCACGGATATACTTGTGCCGTTCTTGCAAAGCAATGATTTTGAGCTCCATAAATGAAGATCATTTCTACGTGTTCAGCAAGTTGTCAAAAACGGCAAAAAAATTAAATTGATTTATGTTTTGTAGTGCCGATATCGAAGACGAAATGCAAATAAATAAAAAAAATTGAAATGTAGAGTATTGCCAGGTATAAACATTTTTAAATGAAGTGCTATGAGGTGGATAAATGCAATCCGTTTTAAAATTAGATATTACACTACATTTCACTCATTTGGCTTAGAGGTTAAGTCGATTTTGAAAAAAAAATGAAGTTTATGTAGAATTTTATAAGGAATACAAAATCTTAAAAAAAATAGGGCTTGCCATTTAAAATTTTAGGAATCGGTGCACTGGGGCCAGGGGGTTAAAAGTAACATGACAACAAATGCCTCAAAAATTGTCTCCCTTGATATGTAAATTATCGTGTTTCTTCCCTAACTTTCATACTATCATTGGTAACATTGAATGCTGTTTGTTTTTAAATTGTCATTCTGTATATCTTGAGTCAATCCTCGTATTATTTATTGTCTCCAGCACCGTGATAGTTAATAATTTAGTGACTATTAGAAGATAGAAAAGAAGTAGATTATACATACGCAGGCGTTTGGTCGAGTTGATTACCAAATTCTGAATAGTTTAGCTTTACAATAGATTTAGCCTCATATTTCCAGAAGAATGCAATAGATTTTTTTTTCATATAATAGCAATCACCTCTGATGTTCATTAGAGGTCACTACGATCCCTTCAATCAATAATCAAACAATCGCTTCAACTATTCTTCAACCCGTTTTCTTTTTGTTATATTAAGGACAGCTATCAAAAGCAGTTTTTTTCAAGATTAAATATCTGAAGATTTATTGGAAAAAATGAAGTGAAAAATGTTTATGTCATTTTTCTTTAAAGAAAAGTATAGTGGACTTTTCTTTTGTACTAGATGAACTCTCTGGGTTTATTTTTAATAAGATATTATAATAATTTGAAGGATATGCATGATTTTAGATTACCTGAAATCAGTGAAATGTGAATCTGGATATTCAAGATCAAGAAAACCATATGTGACATTTTTACTTTTATACTGTGGCACCATCTAATAACCATATTACAAAACACAAATTAAGGTATCTAGATCTAAAGACGTAAATTCATACTTGTACAAAAATTATAGCCTATTACGTATGCAGAATTCAAAATTCTATACTCGTAAGCCGATCTTCTCGCCTAATGACTAGAATGTGGCTTATTCCATACTTGTTAGAATATATTATTTTAAACCATTTCTTTAAATGAAATATATACCATCCTAATGACTTCTACTTAATTAACCAAATGAGGCGATGTAATAATAACAACCACGTGTAAGTATTTTCTTATCCAAAATATCAATTCACTTCCTCTGCAGTTTTCTGCGTGTCTGCGATCAGCCGAGTCGAGCCAAAACAAAACGCGATGGGCCCAAATCAAGCCTCTAGTAGTCTAATCCTCCTTTTGAAGTGCTCTAATGGGCTATAATAGCGACCTTCGATGTTTAAGGGAGAGAAGCAATCGTTTTAGCAGAGTCAAAAGCAACACAATTATGAATTAGTTTGGGGGATTTTAAATGAGGAATTCGGGGAACACTACAAAATGTAGCATTGGTATTTCGTTTAATAAATAAGAATTAAAAATAATTTTATGCAAGAGTAAATGTAATATGCTTTTTTAGATTCTTTTTACCTTTATAATTATATCTCATATCAATACATTTTGTTTATCGCTTCAATAAAAATAAACGTAATAAAATCAAATGCAAAATCGACTTAGGCCTTCTGACTACCACTTAAATAAAAACGTTAATTAAAACAAGCAGACTCAGTTATAATCTATAACTAACTATATCACTTTTATAATACATTAATTTATTTGCTCCTGCACCATGTGTTCTTAAAGGATTAGTGGGAACATATTTAAAGATTTTAATAAAGTGGTATTGAATACCTGAATCCTTGGCAATCAATACTTTAGTGTCGAAAAAAGGTTGATTGATCAGATTATTGAAATTAAAAGAAAGAGCGATAAAACTCCATGGTTTTACAGTTGCCTGCCTTGAGTTAGATTAGTTTAAGTTTCATGTCACTTCTCATCTTCTCGCAAGGAAGAATGTAGTTTTTGTATTAAAATCACCAATGTTTAAATTATGGAAACTAGCTATATATACAAGTATTTGATACAGGTGGTCTGAAGAACATGAGATAATATTTTGATACCATTACAGTTATGAATTTTATGTCTATTAGAGGTCTCTCAGATAAAGTTTTTCAACCAATAAATATGCCTATTTTAAAATTTGTAAAAAGATCTCTGTCAGACGTCTTGGAAAAGTTAAGGGTAACATTCTCTGTTTACAAGTCCTTCACCAACGTTTTTGATAGAAGCACCAAATTGTACGTATTTAGTAATTTGTAAATTAGTAACAATACCAATTCTCCTTTTGCAAACTACATATTAGAGTCTGGACATAAATTTGATTCCGGACCTAATACTGAGGTTCTGCATGTTTGTGAGAAAGGGTTACAATTGGACTTGTTGGAAGCATTTGAAATAAATAGGGCCATAAACTCCCCAGACTGCACAATATGCATTAATGAGCAAACTAAGTTTGACAGTTTACGCTTTTTTAATTCAATTAGCCCTAGAAAATAACTTTTGCCTTTATTGTCTTTAACTCTTTCATCTTATAACATTTGTATTAGTCAAAATTTAAAATCTTTTCTTTAACGCGACGCTAATCTACAATAGTGCCTTATAGTAGGTACCTTCTTTTAATATGTAGAAATCTGTATCGTCCTAGGTATAAATTTTATATTTTGAATCGTAGATGTCCTAATTATACTATGTTTTTAATTTTAATTCTTTTATTTATTGTTGTTTTTTTCCCGATAACGGGTAATTTTTGTTTTTATTAGGTGAACGTATATGTTTTTTGTAATATTCTGGTAAGTTCTAAATCTAATATTGTTATAGCGAATAAGCTCTTTTTTAAAACTGTCTTGAATTACCTGTATTTTATTTTAGTATCTGATGATGGCTTACACAGCCGAAATGCATAATACATTTACCTAAGTGACCTACATGCATTTTTCTTGGAGATAAGGACTTCCACTATTTGTAATCTTAAAAATAAATAGTTTTGGTTAGTGGTAAAACTGTCTTGTATTTTAATATTTTGAGACTAAGTTTGGTTATTTATGGTCGTATATTCTAACCTTAAATCTGAAGATATTAGTAATTCATCATAAGCGAGATGAGATACCAATCAATTTATCACTTTCGTATATTTATATCAGTAAAAAAGGAGATTTGCAATTCAACCCACGAAGATACGTCCCCTGGTTAAGTTAATTAAAGCAACTATTAGAATAGTCTGCTGTGTATACAAAGTTAAATTACAAACGAAACTAGGCATTTGCTAGGTTTTGTGTGAATTTCCAAAAATAATCAACATGCCTTTACAGAAGAAGTCTTTACAGGGAAATAGGACTAATTTAAGCATAAAATTGTGTTACTAAAAAAATACCTGGAAAAATCCTGCAATTGTCCTCGGTATATTTAATTGATATCTCTTTTTTAGAAATTAATTCATGTGACAGCTCTTACTCCTCCTGTGATAAAAATATCCTTGGGACATATAAGATTTTAACTACAGAAACAAATTGAAATAAAAAATATATATATTATTATTTTTATACTGAATAATTATTTCTTATAGCAGATTATTCCTGTATTGTCAAATGATGCTTTAAAAGCAATCAGTCTATGAAAAATCTCAGAATCTCAGAATCTACTATCAAGTCCAACTACAATGTTAGAAAATCATATAAGTTGATAATCTGTTGTAAGTTGAAAATATTGTCTTTCAGCTGATAGCTATCAGCATGTTGATCCTGCAAACTGATAACTAAATAAGCTCTTAGACTCCAAGAGAATGTTTTATTAACTAGATCAAAAAAACTCACCTAAAATTATAGTAGGGAGGTTTTCGAGATAAAATTCTATGACTTACACCAAGAACTTTGGATAATTTAGGTTTTATTTTTGTAGCAATCCGAAAAATACGGTACAACAAAATGACATATAATAAGTCTTGGGATAGTTAACTGTAAAAATTAAATACTTTAACGGAAAATTTTAAGGATTTACATAAATCTAATTAATAAACAACTGCTTTGTCATTTGCACAAACTAAAAATCAATCCTTCTGGAAGTATCATAAGTAAATTATTGAACAATGTAGAGCCTATATGGCTTTAAGCTTTATTGAGATTATAATATAATCTTTATATTAATCCTGCGATTGCGTCTTCGGAAGATAAGTTTTACATATTTATAGATTTTTAAAATCTATTTCAATTCAAGAACGCCTTCTAATAATGTGAATTTGAGACTAGTGAGAATGGCAATTTTTATGTTCAGATACTTCTTGAGAAATACTTTAATAATTGCTTTATTTTCTTTGATTTTTATAGTTTCACCAAGTAGTGGAAACTTCTTCGCGGTGTTCTATAGTTCTAAGCTTTGGACAAATAATCGTAGGTTCTAATTGTTGGCAAAGAATAAATGATTATATATAGTTAAAATAGATTGTAGTATCTAAATTCATATACAATTACAAGTTATTATAAATACAAGTTATTGTAACTTTTAGGAAATTTAGAATTGTAAAAAAATACCTTTATTTAAGAAATTTGTCATTTATCATTATTTAGAAACGTACAGAACATGAGATTTTACCTAAGAACAGGCAACATGTGACAATTGACATTTAATGAGTATTTCAAGTAAATGTCCAGGAATATTCCTATTATTGATACATATTATTCCTTTATTGTTTATGAATTATTCGAAAAAAAGTATACAATGTTTGCATATAAGAACGTTTAACTTAACAATCATTCGATTCGTTTATGAAATATATTTTTGTTTTGGTTGAATTTTATAATTGACAATATTAAAACTCTGTAATCAAGTAAATCAAGCCTACTTCTTGAAGTGTCTAAATATGCAAATATTTAAATTTAGAAATTCAACGTGAAATGTTGATTTCTCAATTACCTTGCTCAAACTGCGATATTTTTATAATTTTGTTGCCAAATATGACCATATTTTCTATATATTTATTCTACACTTTTTATAGTTCTCTTGTTTAAATTGTTATTTTAAACTTCATCTAAATTGATTTCTTTACATAACATTTTTCTTAGATATCAGCAATGGTGAAATACTATTTAAATAGCTACTAGGGCAAGGGATTTCAGCTATAAAAAATGAATAAAATTAAAAAGAAAGTCCACGCAATAAGGAATGAAAAGTCCTGCCGGAATTTGTACCAAAAACCGTTACTGAGTCAAGATAAGTGAAAATTTTGAGAATGATCTTCCTAATAAACTAAATTCTGTTATTGCTGAAAGTGCAAATAAAATTAATATTGCAGAATACCTACTCCTTTAAAAGAATTTACCCACTACATTAAACGAGTTTCATTTATTAAATTACAATGATTAAATAAATATATATTTGATATGGCCAATAGGTCAAGTCTAGATGCAATAAATTTCAACTTACTTGAAAACGCATTTGAGAAAATAAAACAGCCATTCATTATTGTACCTGATAAACTCACTTGAAACAGGGAAGATTCCTGACCTACTTACATTATCAACAATAATTCCCATTCCAAAAATAAATAATTTAAAAATGGCTAATGATCTATATAATTAATGAAAACATAATGTATATTAATGACAACCACATAATTACATGACAACCATATTGATCAAAATCTAGTTACCGGTGCTATCTTTTTAAATATTAGAAGGGCTTTTGAACCGTTGAATCTAAAACGTTTAATGGTGAAATTGGGTCTTGTAGGGTTGGGTGGTATGGTTTTGGAGTAATTTGATAATTACTTAAAAAACAGAAAGCAAGTACTTAAGATTAATAATATTTAGTACCTGCTTATTATCAGAACCTATACTTAGTTAATGAGTCTGGTGTCCCACAAGGTAGTGTTTTGGATCCTTTGCTATTTATAAGATATATTGCACAGTTTACCTTTTTGCAAATAATGCCCTTTTTTAACATCGGATACACTTAGGCTTCAGACAACATTAAATGAAATGATGAAATTAGTACATATATAATTAGTGTAGTTTAAATGATTTAAAGATGAATGTTGCATAAACTAAGTACATGGTTATAGCAAGGCAATTATTTTGAAGACAGCCACCAGTAGAACTAAACATAGCAAATATAGTGGGTAAAAATACTATAGAAAGAATATCTAAAATCAAGTATTTGGGCATATAAATAAATCAAGATTTGAAATTTAAAGCTCATGATCTAGTAATTAAAACAACTGCATTTCAAATATATTATTTTTCTAAATGTTTATCTTACCTAAGTTACTGGATCAAGAAAAGTATATATATTGCTTTAATATTACCATATTTTGATTATTGTTCAAGTATTTTATTTCTTTTAAAAGAAAAATAATTGTCTTGGACAAACATTGCAAAATAGAGCAATGTCAATGATATCAGGAAAACCAAGATTGACGCTTATTAAAGAAATGCTACAAGATTTAAAATGGTTGCCAGTTAAAGAGCATCTATTACTTTAATACGCTCACTTTTATCTACAAAATTAAGATTGGCCAAGCACCACAGTACCTGTTAGGCAGGGTCTCATACAATGCCGATATTCACATTCATAATACAGTTAAGTTACCCAAGAAGGTGCTGAAAAATTCTTTGTTTTTTAATGGGTTAAGCAAATATAATATGGTACCAACACAAATAAAATAATATCAAAATGTTAATTCTTTGAAAGTGCCTCTAAAGAACCATTTGTATATAATTGACCTTGATGATTAATCTTTCCATTTTTTGTGTGTATAAAGTAATGAAATATGTATTAGTTTTGTTCATTATTTCTTTTTTATAAACTGTACATACGTATTATTTTTAACTATTTTGTGTATGTATGATGTAGTAATTGGAAAATTATATTAGTTTTTTGATGAAATAAAGGACAGATATATAAAACTTTTATTCTTACTTTCATTTAGGACTGTTAATGGTATTAATTGATTTCTTTAAAAATAGTATCAATTTGTTGTTTTATTTGTACCCCTATATATGATAATATATCCTTCATACATGGTTTATAGTAATATTTTGTTATAACGAGGATTAATTATATTAATCTCGTTGTTCAGGTTAGATTAAGTTTCTCATTCTCATTTTTACCATTGTTTACATTTTACACTGACGAAAATAACTATATTTTATTGTGTAGTAAGTATGATTCATATAAATTCTTATGAAATAACGTATGTATTTATAAATGCCACAAATACTTACTCTATATGATTTGAATAGTCCTTTACTGATCTGAGCATAGGACGCATCGCTGGTTGGGTCCGTCGTCGACGTCTCCCGCGGTTCCTTTGCGAAATTGGGGTAGTGCGTGCCGACGGCCCAGACAGGGTGACTGACCTCGACCTAGGCACTGATTTGACCGTGCCTTCTTTGTCCTTCATTCTGTTCTCCTATAAGTTGTTCTCTCTTTCTCCTTAAGACAATTTCGTCAATTTCAATTCATAAGAATTACGATACTGGTTAAAGGCTATACTTAATGTGGGTAAGCGGATATGTACGGGTATACAGGTATTTCGTAGTATAGCGTTAAATTGTGGGTGTCTATAGAGGATGTCGAAATTATATATCTTTTTTTGAAACAGCTTTGTTTTAATATTTACCAGGTGTTTCAAGTCCAACTTGGATTGACAATTTCGTAGATTCATTGAATTTTTTTGTCTTGTTTGTAGAGAAATTCTAATATAAATAAAAATGATAGATCAAGGATAGGCGAAAAACTTTTAAAATAAGGTTTACTCAGAACCAGTAAGAAATATTTTTTTTGTATCTAATATATTGGCGAAAAAGAGCAATCCTTTGGTACGCAACCATAACTAGCGCCAGTGCAAAGATATAATTTTTCCGAAATTTCTGCAAAGACCTGCTTTGGGAGCTCATTTCATAGACTTAAACTTCTCCAGAAAAAAAGGAGTCCCGATATAGCGACGTTCTAAGCGTCTGTAGATGCACTCGATATTCCTAAGTCGCATCTGCCTGTCGAGTAGATTTTGCGTGTATAGCTCTAAGTGAAATGATTTTGTTCAGTTCGGAAGAGTATTTACCGTAATAGTATCGATAAAACGGAGTCAGATCCGCCACTTGTCCTTCTATGCACCAAACACAGGATCTCTTATAAGATGTAGGACCCTCTTTTGAATAGAATTAGCTTCAAAGTATTTTTGGGTACAGAGCTTCATATATCTGAGAGCAATCACGAGATGGGCGAATCTGAACCTTGTAAAGCGTTAAAAGCTATTGCGATGTATATAGCTTTTTTATTTTAAAAAGAGCTCCAATTCTTGAGAAGCCACTTTAACAATTCTCGCCATATGATCATGCCAAGATATATTGCTCCCAACTTCTCCCCCTAAAAAGCGAACTGACGAAGACAGCGGCAAAGTAAGTCCAATTATAAGAAGGATTGAGGCAGCAGAGGCAACTTCTTGTAAATACAGCAGCCTGAGTCTTAAGTGCGCTAAACTGGATCTGATTGCACTCACCTCACTCTAAAATGATTTTGAGGTCGGAATTAATAGCTGTTACCTGGTGACGCCTATGGCACTAAGTGTTTAGTTATCTGGTCAGGCGACTTGAAGAAAGACAAATTTGTACTATCATCAGAAAACCTGTAAATTCGATTAGTAGATCTTGTCGAGAAAGTCATTCATATACAGCGTGCTCGAGATAAGGAGGGGTGCTTAATAAATGCCAATTTAATCTAAAAAATTCAGAGTAATTCTGGACATATCTGAAAATAAATGAGTTTTTGAAAAATGTTTAATATTTTCTGCTGAATTTATTACAAAAGATTTTTGAAAATAAATGGCACATTCTATAGCGCCTTTTTTCCTTCTTTAAGTTTCGTCTTCGGGCCACCATTACCAACTTTTTTTTTCAAATATGGACCTGGTTTTTCGATATCGAATAATTAAAGTGCTTTTAATTCCGAATTTAACGGTGTATCACAAGGTGTGGTCGAATCATGTTTTAAACCTTTTTTAAGCAATATTAAAACTTTTCGATAGGCACGTTGTATAAGAAAAAGAGGATAGGTAATAAGATGTATCATCAAGGGATACCAGCCTTAATTTGAAATCTCTGCGAGGTGTGTTCATCAACGGGAACCTGGATGGATCGGTTCTCAAAAAAGCTTTTAAGCCAGGCAACGAGAGTTCGTGGCAAACCATAAGAATACAGTTTGTTTAAGATGTTTTGTTTGCCAAACCCAATCGAGTGCCTTTGAAATATCTAAGTTATTGCATACCAACAGATGGCCAGTAGACTTGTGTTTTCGAAAACCACTTTGACGGTCGCTAATGATATTGGTGGATTCCAGGTACTTAAAAATTTGTTGGATTCAAAGTTTTCCCATTACCTTGGCGATTGCCGAAACTTATGGAATCGGACGGTAATTAACGGGCACCGTCTCTTTTTTTCTTTGGGTACGGGTAAATCTGTGCAAGTTTTTAGTGTATGTGTCTTCAGGGAAGAAGCCTCTGTTTAAAAGGAGTTTGCACAACGGTCATGACAGCACGACTGCACACTTTCTTCACACTATTGGGGGTATTCCTTTAGGGCCAGTTATTAGTGTTCAAGCCTTTAAGAACTTTTTCAAGATCTCTGTGACGGAAGACTCTGGTCTCTGGCATCAAACAACCCTTTCTTGGCAAAGTCGGTGGTGTTTTGCCTTGTAGATGTATGATAGAGTTTAATGCAACATCTGACCTAGCAAGTCTGCATTTTCCATTGCCGACACTACAATTGAATCATCCTCCCTAGTCAATATTGGAATTTATGATCTACAAAAACATTGACTAACTGCTGTTGCTTCAGACCAGAATGATCTTGATCCACTTCGGCAATTGGTTGAATAGTTTGTTCTTCACTCTCTCATTATATTTTTCTTTACATGTATCGATTGTCTGCTGGCACGCATTTCTCAGGGCAACAAAATTGATACGATTTGCAGGAGCTTTTCAAAGCGTTCAGAATATAAGCCTCCTTACCTGCGAAAATCACCTGACATCTCACTCGCACACCATAAAAGATCATTGGTCCTGAAACATCATTACCAGGAAACAAAAAGAGAAACACTTTTAATTATCTTCAGTTTTCTTATATGCTGTCAAAGCGCAAGAAATTTCTATTTTTTTTGTCATCGGGTCAAGAATTTGTAAATATTCATATTAGTAGTGATTTTAAAGGTTTATTCTCCGGAACTAAGTTCAGTGAGTTTCCTGATCGGCTAGGTGATATTTTTTTGTTCTAAAAAGAGTAATCATATTAATTGAAGCATAAAAAACAAAAAAAAAAATGCTTCAGTTTTTTAAATATAATCGCGAGGAAATTAGAAACTATGTGTAAAAAAACATAATAATTAAATTTATTTGCTTATAAAAGAAAGTCATTTTCTAATAAACACAAACATTGATGAGTGATACCGACCGGATTATCCGGAATACGAGGACCAAATTTTGTATGTGTATATATTGTTAGTTCATTTCAGATCATTTTTCACAATATTTATATGGGGAAGTGTGTCTTTACTATCAACTTCGTAGTTCATGCTGTCGCATATCCTTTGTTTAACATTTTGGATAAAATCGCTGTTTCTTTTAAAAATGAAATTCTCTAATGGAATAATAATTCTACAAAATCGTCATGAAGTTAGTCTAAATTGTTTAAAGATGAAGCTTCTGAACTAACTGAACTGAAAGAAATATTTGATTGTAAAAAAGGCGTAAACCTCATCCGAAGGTATTAAGGTTAAGTTTGTACTCAAAAATAATTAAAAAAAAAAAATCAGACTAGTGCTCTGGTCCTTCTTGAAACCACCTATTTCTTTAATATATGTCAATGACACCATACTTGTTTTATTAAAATAACATCTAATAGTAACAAGAAAAGTGATTTTAAATCTTTATTTGGAATCAATCTTGACAAATTTGTTTCAATATATCTGTGATCCTAGGAGTCAAAAAAAAACGTTTAAGCTATTTATATTGCCAGTAATTTCAAATGTCAATATATGTATAATAATAATAATAATAATAATAATAATAATAATAATAATAATAATAATAATAATAATAATAATAATAATAATAATAATAATAATAATAATAATAATAATAATAATAATAATAATAATAATAATAATAATAATAATAATAATAATAAATGTTTTTTTTATTTACTCAACACGAGAATATATACAAAGTTTCATTTGGAATAAAAAATTACACGAGTAAATAAAAAGGCCGGCAGATTCCGAAGATGAAGAAGATGAGTTTGAAATTCACGAAAAGATCCCAATTGTAGCACCAAATGAAGCTGATAGCTCTTCAGATTCAGAAGATGATTTACCCCTCATACATTTCCAGACTCTCCAGTGGAAGCATGGAAACTTTAGAAGCAAGAATTTTACTGTAAAAGAGGACTATACTCCATCTATCGTAAAAACTCCAAACGAATATTTTGCTAAATATTTGGATGATGATTTTTTTGAGTCAGCCGCAAATTTCACTTCCCAGTATTTCTTGCAACAAAATGCAAAAGAAAACAACTTTACCTCTCAAGAAATAAAGAAATTTTTCGGAATGAATGCTTTGATGGGATGTATTTATCTTCCAAGGATACATATGTATCGGAATGGAAAATATAAGTTCCCATTAATTGATGGGGTCATGACCCGACAAAGGTTTTATATGATACGTGTAAATTTACATGTCGTTGACAATCTTAGCGTATCAGAAGAGGAACAAAAAAAAATAGATTGTGGAGAATACAGCCGGTAATTCATTTGGTTCGCAATAGATGTAAAGCCATTGAAAGAAAAGAAAAGACAGCTTTTTCTATTGACGAATAAATGATTCCTTTTTTGGAAAGATGTCCAGTTCGACAATTTGTCAAAAATAAACCAAGACCAGTGGGACTGAAGAATTTCGTTCTTACTACATCCGACGAACTGGTATTGGATTTTGAAATCTACCAGGGCAATACTACCCCACTAAAAGATAGGGATTTAGGCTTGGGACCCTCAATAATATTGCGTTTAGCAGAAACATTACCTCAAAATAGTTACCTCTATTTTGACAGATACTTTTCAACTATTGCTTTGATGAACAAATTGACGAGTTTGAATATAGATGCAACTGCTACAATTATGTCCAACAAAGTGAAAGGGTTTGATTTTAAAAAAGACAGTTTAATGAATAGGGGAGAGTCAGGAGAAGTTGTTAGAACCGATAATAAACTTTGCATTACAAAGTGGAAAGATAATAAATCTGTTTTAATGATATCCACAGCTTTTGGAAGACAGCCGGAAACTGAGGTGCAAAGATGGAATAAAACAGAAAAAAAAACGTTCAGGCATAGCATGCCCAGCTGTTGTTAAATCACACAACGAAAACATGGGTGTTGTAGATGTTTGCGACCAAATGATGGAATACTATCTAGATGAAATGGACTCTTAAAGCCATCCTACATTTGTTCGACTTAGCAATAATAAACAGCTGGATGGAGTATCGAAGGGATTGTTATAGTCAAAACCTTCGAAGCAAAAATATTATGGATCTTTTGGAATTTCGACTTAATCTTAGGGAATATCTGATTGCCGGTACTAAGAAGCGTGTATTGGAGGAAACCGAATGCCAAGAAAATATAGAGGAAGAGACTAGCGTTGAAGAAAATTAAATAAAAAAGAGAAGAATGTCTTCCAGTTTGCCCTGTGCAGACAAACGCTTTGATGGTTTTAAACACTGGCCAAAGAATGAAAAAATGAAGAACCCAGTTAAATGCAGGTTAGGGTGCAAAAGTCGGTTCAGAATGCGTTGCCTAAAATGTAATGTTTTTCTTTGTTTAACCAAAGATAAAAACTGTTTTATTTCATTCCATACAAAGTAATAAATTTTGTTTCACAATTATGCTTTTCTAGTGTTGGCTCCCTAGACACACAATTGTGTACTCCCTAAATTCCTCCCTTAACCCTTTCGAATATTTTTTAAAATAATTTTCCGTACCTTTTAACCCAACTTTATCGGCGTAAAATAAATATAAACCCCAAACTCAATTTTTTTTTATCTCGGTACTGTAAGGGTTATAGCAGATTCTGCTCTTTAACATTACGGCTAAGCATCAATATGTATAAACTAACTCTTAAGTGTGACAATACTGACATCTAAATTTATAAACATCCGTATGTAATATTTATTTGTAATCCTTTTTAACATAAATAAAACACACTTTTAAACTAAACCAAAAAGCAAAATCCATGCCGGACACAAGGTTCAGAAGGCTATTTACTAACTATAAAATAGCACTGTAAAGATGTATATGTGTTCTAAACACATTTACTGAAATATGTAAGAGTTTCCGTCGATATTAAAAAAAATTATTTGTCTAGCAATATTGTAAGAAAATGATCGTTTAAAGAATACACTTCTATGTTTGGGAATTTGAAGCGTTTTTCTTCGAAGATTCAAATGATGAAAATCAGTACTAAAAGAAATCTTCCGATAAAGGTATGGTGGGCTACGGTTTTTTTTAATTTTATATTAAAAACACAATAAATGCACCAATCTGCGATTAGACATATTTATCCACTTTAGTTTACTCGAACTTATGTGATACATGATTTCGTCTACAAATACCAAAAATAAGTCAAATTCTTGAATAAAACTAGCGAGTCATAAAGGAGTTTTTTAATGTTTATATCTTCTTAATTGCCTATAAATATAAATAGACTTTAGCGTCATATAAGCCTTTCTAAGGATTCCAGATACATGGTTTTTAAATCGAAGGGTAGAATCTACCATTAATCCCAAACTTTTACATTTATCACCGATCTCTATTTGGTCATCTTTTCTCATTGGCCGAACTGCTTCTTAGAGAAAAAGAGACTTGCGATGCCTATACCTGGTTAAGAAGATAGTCAAAATTAAGAGTTAAGAAATACTTGCTGTTACAAAAAAAAACGAAACAGAATAATTGGTTCTAAAGGTCGTCAAATGTCAATAAAAAAGAAACAATTTTCTTTAACCTTACTACCAAAAACTCATTTACAGACTTATGGAAACAACCAGCGAACCCATTACGTTCATTACGAACTGTTCGTGTGCCATTAGCTTTCCACTTAACCACTTCGTTCCATCGGGGGTATCGGAATCCGAAAACTCGTTCAAACATTATCCGGGAAAAAACTTTCCGTTTACATGCAGTAGACTGATCGCCGTCCTGTACGGTCTGGATCGATAAGAGATGCATTCGGATAACCTCGTGACTCTTCGTACTAAAACGAGGCGACAAAGCGAAAAATAAAAGACGTGTAATTGCATGGTTAAGGTTCCCGATTCCAGAAGTGCAACGGTCCTGGATAACTGGGAGAATACGGTGTTGCCTAATGTTTCGCCGTATGGGAAGACATAATGATATATATTATTTTTAGTAAATAAGGGTCATTATTTTTTTGGTTGATTTAGGAATATTTTTTGTGCAACTAGTCCATACTCTAATAAGTAACTAATCCTCTAATTTCTTCCAAAGTCTTAGTGATCTTTAAAAAAAAAACAACTTTTTCATCGTGAAAATAAAATAACGCACACCTAAGTTCTTATTTTCACGTTGGCTTATTAATGAAAAGCTGTTGCTATTTCCCACAAAAAGTAATAGCAAGCTGTTATGTCTTGCGATCTTGCGGAAGGAGCAAGAAGTTTATTGATATTATGTATTTCTAAGGTACACTTCCAAAGGTTTAAAATTGGTAACAGGCACCCGCCCCAGGGTTTGATTACATATCAAAAACCCTCTATTTATTACTATGGTTTTCAATTTTAATTTTTATTTGCTTACATTCTGTTGTTGACAAGCACTGTAGGTGACATCTATAGGAGAAGTTCTAAAAGTGCCATGGTACCTGATGGTGTGTTACTACAATTTTTTTTTTGGTAAAAGCAAGAGGAAAGCAGAAGGTTCATAGAGAACATATTAGATAGGGTGCTCGAGTGAGGATTGCAATGCATTTTACATTGGACAGACCGGTAGAAGATTTTCTATACATATCAATGAACATTGTAGGGAGATTGAGAAGAGCAAGAACCGACATATTTGCCCTACAAGCATCAAATCTAACTTTGCAAGACATGTTTATACTAGCAACCAGTTTTAATCCACCTACTGACTTAAAGCTTTTACATTTCTACCGGAAAGCAACAAACTTGATCTGTTGGAAATACTCGAAATAAATAAAGCTACACAAAACAACCACCATTACTGTGTTAATGATCAAGTACATCATTCTTGTACTCACTTTTTCAATTCACTGTGTCATAACTTTTCATAGCCTCTTAATACATCGTTCCACACTACAATTTTTTTATATAATACTTATCCGTTGCTTTCCTTCTCCACAGCGTACGAATCATTATCTTAACCGCGTAATCTAATATGTTCTCTATGAACCTTCTGCTTTCCTCTTGCTTTTACCAAAAAAAAATTGTAGTAACACATTATCAGGTACCATGGCACTTTTAGAACTTCTCTCATAGATGTCACCTACAGTGCTTGTCAACAACAGAATGTAAACAAATAAAAATAAAAATTAAAGTTAAAAATAATAGTAATAAATAGAGGGTTTTTGATATGTAATCAAACCCTGGGGCGTGTGCCTGTTACCAATTTTAAACCTTTGTAAGTATACCTTATATTAATTTTTTAAGTTTTTTCTGTGTCTGTTTGTCTTTTGTTCGGAACTATTTCCTTTTAGTACCCCCCGAGACATGTAGGGGACTTTAAGCTAACTAAATATTTAATAAATAAGTGGAGGCAGACTAAAGGATTTTCATTTTACCTTAACCTACGACTCCACTGCAAGTATGGACTATTTCTTCACTATTAAAAAAAATGTTTATTTATTAATATAACCAGTTGTGTGTTTTGGGTTAGTGTGCCTTGTTAGATATCCACAAAATATGTATATCGATTTCATTCTCAACCAATATTGCAGCAAAATGTCAAAGAGTTAAGATATCTCTTCATTTCAGTGCTTTTTTTAAGTGATCTTTTTGCAAAATTTGAAAAACAGATATCTTAGAAATTTCTAACCCTTGAGTTCATTTTTAGATTCAACATTTTTGGACTGTTATAGATACCCTTACGCGATCAATATTTTCATCTGGCAAGTCCACTTATGGTGTTCTTAGTCTTCATATACAATAGTTGGGAATCTATCCTTGAAAGTGTGGTGAATTTTCCATATTTATGAAAATATTTTTATACTTTTGTCTGTCAACAAATTAATATGTTACTTCTTATACTGTGACCAGGTTGTTACTTTCAAAGTATTTATAAATTCATAAATATTCCTAATAAACAATATACAATATTAAACAAAACCGTCTTTGAATTTTATTTTAATAATATGATTGGCAATTAATTGGCATTTAATTACTATAATGTTGAAAGCTGTATTATATCTTTTTTTATACAGGTTGTCCCCAAAAAGTCTTAAAAGAATCTCACCACATATTCCTGAGATCAAAATAGGCTAATTTAAAGCAACTTACCTTAGTCCCAAATTGCTCCGATTATGACCTACAGGGAGGTAAAGTTAAAAAATAAAAGTCGAATTCTTTAAAATGCATGAATATTTACGTATTACTTTAAAAATTTGTATCCAGGGGTCTTTTGGGATGCGAAACCCGAATATGCACTTTCACTGTCGACATCAGAGGGCGCTTTACACTGCACTTTTAATGGTTTTAAATGTTTATAATTTTTTGCTAAGTGTAATTTCTTATACTTTTTTGTTAATAAAAATAATTTCATCATCGATTTTTCACAAAAAAGGCCCTTTTGTTTAAACCCGCTAAGTTAGCCATTATTAGCTGTTAAGTTAGCCGTTGGCCGTTCTCGCGATAATTTGTTGTTGTCAATGTCTTAAGGGTATATTCAAATATTTTAAAGTAAAAAAAGTTAGTTGTTTTATTTAGGCACGGAATATTAAGCAATACGGATTTTATGAAAAGCGTTCAAAATGTTCCCTATTTTCACAAATACAAAGATTTACACGCCTAAGAAGATTAAAATTAACTTTTGCATAATTTCTGCATTAGCTCAAAGATTATCTGTTATTTATTTCTTGTGCATCTTCTTTTTTTGTGGAACAACAGTTTTTTTTTAATAATTTTAAGAGCAGTCGCTTTAAGCATCGCGTACGTTGACAACATGTAAATTCGTTCAAGATCTCTTAACCCAAGATCCTGCAATGTGCCTAAATTTTTGTAATTTTATTCATGTACACACAGAAAAAAACTTGAACTTTAGAAATAATATTCTATTTACCAACAACGTTTGTTTGACAAGGAAAGGTATACATAGTTTTCATAATGAGCATGTATATCCTAAAGAAAATCTACATGCAGTAAGAAAAGACCATTTTCAATACGAATTTAAATTTAATGTATGGTATAATCAGCAATTTCATTATTGGTCCTGTCATGTTTCCTCCAAGATTACCTGGAAATAGCAGCATCTAC
The DNA here is from genome assembly GCF_022605725.1 of Anthonomus grandis grandis. Lineage (NCBI taxonomy): Eukaryota > Metazoa > Arthropoda > Insecta > Coleoptera > Curculionidae > Anthonomus > Anthonomus grandis. The sequence continues at coordinate 8,698,500 of NC_065554.1, read as the reverse complement.
AAATCACTGCCAAATTAGAAGATTTACCTTTTTTAAACTTCGCAGTGATAAGTAGTATCTGCATGATGGGGCTCCACCACATTTTTCATTAAATGTCAGAAATTATTTGAATGGATGGTACCCTGTAGCGCGTAACTCGGTTCAAATCAATTTATTTCATTAAGTATTTTACACCAAACCCTAATATATTATGATGGTAATATAAGCCCCCCTTAATCAAGAAAATGATGACCTATATTTACGCTTGTACCTAGATCCTAAAAGCTGAAAATAATTTGGGAAAAACGCAAATAGCAATCCATAGGTCCACCAGATTGATATAATCATCCAAGAATTTACATAGTCAGTCCCATTTATATATAAAAAAATTAAATTCCATTGAGATATTTAAATTTAGATAATTATTCAAAATGTAATAATATAGTAATTTTAAGTAAATAAAAAAAAATGATAAAAGAATTAAGAGTTACTTGAGGTATGCTTAAGGCGAGGAATTAGTAAGGAAAAAAAAACAAATCCGCACTGAACTACTGTTCAAGGGGAAAATCCAAAACGTGATCACGTGTTGTTTACAAGAAGTATATGTTTGGAGCCTAATTCACAATACCTCATTGGCCCTACATACCTTTTACAAACTCTAGTCAAGTCGCATTAATCCATTAATAGTAAGGTTCGAATTTGAAAGCCTATTAATGGTATGTTGGTGCAATAAAACCTATTAACCAACAACCAACACTATGACTAAATATGTTATTTGTAGCAAATAGCCGATCCCTTACAAGGTGATCCAGGCTCAATGTCAAAATCAATTATGTTGATGCTCGACTCAAATGGAAACCCTCAGGTTAATATTAATAGACTTAGCAAGAACCCCTTAACGTTTTTGTTTTATATAAAAGAAGATAAACCCATAAAATTCAAATTAATAAATCAACCCCCAACCTTAAATCAAACCGTTCAATTAGAGAAAAATAAAATAAAATGTGCAAAAACTTGCGTGTCCCCTAATCTCTTGTGTATTTTGGCTAAGGTAGCTTAACTTGACAGCTCTGGAACCAGTCAGCTACAACCAGGGTAACGACCACATGGGCAAGTCGATTTCAGGCAAGTTCCAATCCAAAATCGCAGAACCACAGTACAATGCTCAGTCCAGGCTGTGTTGAGGCTCCCTTAAGCCGGTTGCCAACAGTGTTGGGATGACCAGAAGAAACCAGAGAATAGGAAGAGACCAGAGAATAGAGGAGAGAATGAGAAAAAGGAGAGGCCTCTAAAATAGAGGACAAAAAAAATCAGTAAAATAAACACACAATCAATTCTATGGCAATTACCAACATGTTGCTACATACCTAAGGTGGTGAGCGAGGCCTAGAGTCTCGTTTTGTGGTTAGAAAATTTTAATATCTCATAAATGGTGTGGGAGCAGCCGACCAAATCCAAAAATCTCAGGTCAATCCGAAATCCTCTCGGCTACAACTTCCCACTAGACGTTCATCAAATTAAACCCCAAAACTTGGGAGGAATATTATTCCATTCAACCGAATTCTTCCCGGCAAGATGAACTTAAATTTTCCTTAAAACCACAAAATGTCGACTAATATTTCTGATAACGGAATGGCTACCGGCTGAACAAGGAACTGACAACCGACCAGATAGTGACAGGTGACACTGACAGTGAACTTGTCACTCTCTCTCTTTGACACGATCTGACCCTGCCTCTTGGTGCAAACTACGCGGAGCCTTACTCTATCAAAATAGAAATTCCGCAATACCACAGCAAAATGATACTGCTCGGATACTAGAACATGGAAAACTAACAAAATTTTCCCAACGCGGCTACGAAATTCCAATTTTCCTCTTACGTCCGATTTTTGTTCTCGGAATTGTTCAATCATTGTTTAATAAATTAATTTTGTGCTTCAATAAAACATCTATTTTTTTTAAATTATTGTATTTATTTGAAACATCTGAATATATCTTTGCTAAATTGAACATCTGAAAACCGCAAGAACGGCTAACTTTAGCGGATTTTACCAAAAGGGCTTTTTGTGTAAAATTGATAAGAAATACACTGGGAAAAAAGTTATAAACATTTTAAACCATTAGTAGTGCAGAGTGAAGGCCCTCTAATGGCACAGTAAAAGGGTGTACATATTCGGGTTTCGCATTCCAAAGAACCCCTAGATACAAATTTTCTTTAAGGTAATACGTTAAAGAATGTTCATAAATTTAAAAAAAAATCGATTTTAATTGTTTAACTTTACCTTTTAACTAACGCTTGTAGGTGGGAATTGAAGTAATTTCGGACTTATTTAAGTTGCTTAAAATCGGCGTATTTTGACCTCAGGAATATATGGTTACATTTTGTAAGGAACTTTTGTGGACACCCTGTATATACCTATACATACATAGTCACAATTGCTATATATTAGGAGTGAAAAACCTAATACAAAATTCTGAAAAAAGTTTCCATAAAACGAAGGAAAGTCACATTTCAAAAAATTCTTATATGTTTATTAAGGAAAACAATAAATGAAAACACCTTTTTGAAATTTTTTATTATTATGTAATTAAATATTTAAAATTATGGCTACCTATATACTCTCAAGAATTCTAAGCATGTCAATTTCGTAGCTATTTTTTATTGGTTTTTTGCCAAAAAAAGCGTTGTTTATAAAAGATCTTTGCATTTTATTATCACAGAATTACCTTTAAAGCTAATTTGTACTGTTATTATTTTTCTAAAAACAGTTGACTTTTGGTTCAATTTAAACGAAAAGCAGGACTTTTTATCTTTAACAATGGTGTATAGCTGAATGTGTAGACATTATTATCATTTATGGTTCCCAGAATGTTCCTCAAGGACAGCTTAACGTTTTAACGAAAGGCATTCATGTCAGAATGTAAGCCCGAAGTATATTCGCTAACTAGTAGCCAAATTTAAAAAAATTGGTTCTGTTATGAATGAAAAGAAAATTAGTCGAAGAAACAGCGCAAATTGAAATTCTGGGTAAGTCTGCAATTGATTCAATTTTATCAACTCATTAAGCACCTGTAGTAACTGGATTATCTCGATGAATCAGTGAGAAAGGTACTTAAACTTTATAAGTTTTATCCCTATAAACTGCAAATACTGCAAGAACTTTGTAACGACAGAAAAATTCAGTTCTGTCAAATAATCTCGGATAAAATTACGGCAGAACCTCGACTAGTTAAAAATATTTGCTTTAGTAATGAATGCACCTCTTATATAAATGAACATGTTAATAAGCAAACTGTCATTAGTGGAGTGACGAGAACCCACACGTATTTAGAGAAGAGCCATACCCAGTACTCTCAGAAAATTAATGCTTGGGCTGGTATATTGGGAAATTGTATTAACGGCCCAATATTTATACCAGGAAATTTAAATGGCGACATGTATTCTGAAATGCTACAGAGATCTATCAAACCACTATTAGTGCGAGAATTAAAAAAATCAGAGAGATATAAACGGAAATTTATCTTTAGACGAACGCTTACTACAATTCCAACAGGATGGAGCACCTAATGTAATTTCCGTTAGGCAATGGTTGGATGATCATTATCCTAACCACTGAATTGGAAGAAGAGGTCCTGTTGAATGGCCACCTAGATCCTCGGACCTAACATCTCTTGACTTCTTTTTGTGGGGTCATCTATAATGTGGTTTTCAAGGCGCAACTTGACTCACTAGATCAACTCCAGCATAGAATAGTTCAGGAATGCCGTGCTATATCTAAAAGAAACATTTATAAATATATGTGAAGGATTTGAAAGTAGACTTTATTATTGTCTTTAAAATATGGGAATTTATTTTCAACATTTAATTAAATAATTATTAAATTTTTAAGATAGCGTTTTTATTTATTGTTTAATAAACAGAGAATCATTTCCTGAAATGTAGTTTTTTTTATAGAATCATTGAAAAGCATTTGAATCCCCTTTTTATTTAACATTTTAAGGGTGTATCTTAACCTGTGCAAGGAGCTGCAGATAAGTGTGAGTTAATATGCTTGTTTTTGTTCCCCCTTCATTTTATAGAAATACTATTTTCAACGTTTTTTTCTTCAGGTTTTCGGTCCTAATATATGACCCTTTCAACTATAAATGGTCACCTTGTATATTTTTATTAATTAAGTATACTATGTTCATTCAAACGACTATGCTGTGATCACAATATATTATTACATTTATTTTATCTTTTCGATTTTTTTGCAATAAAGTTATTCCATGGGGCTACTCATGACAAAGTGAAAAATATAAGATTATTGTATGAAATTAGCCGCAACGGGTGGGAGTAAATGCATGTACCATTTTAAGTATCCGTTAAGATTCTTTTGCTGTAATTAAATTTAGTGCAATTAATCAAATTCAACTTAAGTATACAGAAATTCATAACGGCGCTGAAGCGTTAAAAGTTTATTCACCACTTTGCATGCCGCCATCGCTTTAAGCAATCCTGTTCCTGTAAAATAAAAAAAACCATCGAAGAGACAAACCAGATGTATCTATTAATCCAATGTGCGCGAAACATCGGGACGCAAAAATCAACAAAAATCTCCAAACGAGAGTTAAAGCTCCCATAAAAACGCACTAAACCCCTCCATAAAACACAACAAAAAAAATCAACACTTATACACGTACCTAAAAAATACAAAAAAAGACAAAGCCTGATACCCAACAGGCCTTGGCAGCATCAGGGGCAAAAATAATCTGTCTGATTATGCCCCGCTCTTGACCCAGGATCGGTATTCTCTTTTCATTTCTTTGAGAAAAAAAAAGATAGGTATACGAACGGAGTGACGGAAAGGGTTTACGTAATGGCCGCCCGTTTCGCGCAGACACTGTAGAGGGCATCGGCGTCACTCGCGGACCGAATATCGCTTTTTGAATCCCCCGTTTAATCCAAACTGAACTTGGATGCAATCGCATCGGTGCATTTGTGCATTCGAGTCGGTTGCATTTAATTTTGCTATTTCGGGAGTAAAAATAAAACGAGTTTAATAATCTAGTTCACCATTTGTTTAAAACGTGTACAAAATGGCGCGTGTGTCAAAAATTTGTTGAATTTTTTCGGGTCCGCCCAATTTTTGCGTGGGATTATTGGTTTGTGTGCCGGATTTGTCTGGATTAAGATGAACATTGTGGTGGATTTTCCATAAACTCTATATCCACTGGTAAGTTATTTAAACATCACACCTAAAAAGCCTTAAAAAACTTATAATAATTAGGTGTGTGTTGGCAAAGTCACGCATAAAATTGACAATTGACGGTATGAAAACGAACATGGCGAATTTTGAGACGCATTCTAGATTTTTTTATGTATTCAGATATTTTTTGAAGGTCTCACAATTTTTTTTTTATTTATCACCAACCAACCAAATAGGGGTTGACTTAGGACAAAAATGGCGGCTGTTATATAAACCGATCCTTATCACTAAACCGCGTGGCTTATCAACGACCTTTTTATAATAAAGAAGGCTTTAACTTCGGGTTCTTTCGGTTTTGCTTCGTGTCAAAATTAACTTATTTTGACTATTAAAAATCCAATAGGAATTGGATTTTTTCCTAATTAAAGCTATCTTATTTATATATAGTTTCTCACATGAAATATTCTATGCTTTAAAATATTATATACCTTTTTACTATACTGTATAAGTCTATTTTTAAAATAAGTTTTAAAAATATATTAATTATTCTTATTAAGCAAAGATGGGTTCTCAAAAAACGTAGATTGCTTAAAAATATAGTTTTTGTTAAACTGGCTTTCTTACAAATAACATGAAATAATAGGTTTCAAATACTTGAACAATTTTGGTGCCCAACACGTGGTAATAAATTTTTCCGATTAATAACTTTATTACTTAGTATAAACATATTTTAATATATTATAAACATAAATTAGAAAATACCATGAGAGTGCCAAAAAACTCATAAACGAGTTTTTCAAAAGACGTTTTTTTTTTAAATAGAATTTCTTACAAATAACATGAAATAATTGTTTTTAATTACTAAATAATTTTTGGTGCCCAACACATGGTAAATAATTTTTTCGTTTGACCACTGAATATATTTTAATGTTATATATTTACAAACCACAAACAAATATTTCTGTGTTTTCTTTTTTGCTATTGTACCTGGAGCTTTTGTCAGTTACAAGACTAATAAGTTTGCTGCAAGTTTTATAGTTACTATGGAAAATTCTGCACAGTTTCTGGAGCTAATATTCCACTGATGCTAATGAAAACGAACATGGCGAATTTTGAGACGTATTATTCAAATATTTTTTGAAGGTCTAGCAATATTTTTTTATTTTATTACCAACCAAATAGGGGTTGATTTAGGACTAAAAATGGCGGTTGTTATATAAACCGATCCTTATTATTAAATGGCTTATTAACGACCTATTTATAATAAAGAAGGTTTTAAGTTCGGGTTTTTTCGGTTTTGCTTCGTGTCAAAATTAACTTATTTTGACCATTAAAAATCCAGTGAGAATTGGATTTTTTGCTAATTAACGCTTTCTCATTCATATATAGATACTCAGATGAATTATTCTATGCTTTAAAACATTATATACCTTTTTACTCTGCTGTATAAGTCTATTTTTAAAATAAGTTTTAAAAATATATCAATTATTCTTATTAAGCAAAGATGGGTTCTCAAAAAACGTAGATTGGTTAAAAATATAGTTTTTGTTAAACTGGCTTTCTTACAAATAACATGAAATAATAGTATTCCAATTCTTGAACAATTTTGGTGCCCAACACGTGGTAATAAATTTTTCCGAATAATAACTTTATTACTTACTATAAACATATTTTAATATAAACATAAATTAGAAAATACCATGAGAGTGCCACAAAACTCATAAAACGTAGAGTATTTCAAAAGACGTTTTTTTTTAAATAGATTTTCTTACAAATAACATGAAATAATTGTTTTTAATTACTAAATAGTTTTTGGTGCTTAACACATGGTAAATAATTTTTTCGTTTGATCACTGAATATATTTTAATGTTATATATTTACAAACCACAAACAAATATTTCTGTGTTTTCTTTTTTGCTATTGTACCTGGAGCTTTTGTCAGTTACAAGACTAATAAGTTTGCTGCAAGTTTTATATCTTACTCGGCCTATGGAAAATTCTGCACAGTTTCTGGAGCTAATATTCCACTGATGCTAATGAATTCCTATTAAGTTACATTCTCAATCATTACATTTTTGCTTTTTTGAAAATAAAGTGATAAAATTTGACCATTTAGTTCATTAATATACTAATATAGTTCAAAAAAGGTGCATTTGTCTGGTACTGACTAATTTTTGCAAGGAATTTTTGTTTTGGTACCGGATTTATTTGAATTAAGATAAACCTTGTCTTTGCATTTCCATAACCTCTTTTCTTAGTGGTAAGTTAATTAAATATGCCAAAATACCCTCAAAAAACTTACAATAACTAGGTGTGTATTGGCAAAGTCACGCATAAAACTGATAATTGACGGTATGAAAACGAACATGGCGAATTTTGAGACGTATTCTAGACTTTTTTATGTATTCAGATATTTTTTGAAGGTCTATAACAATTTTTTTTATAATAATTTTTTTTTTATCAACCACCCAAATAGGGGTTGACTTAGGACAAAAATGGCGGCTGTTATATAAACCGATCCTTATCATTAAACCGCGTGGCTTATCAACGACCTTTTTATAATAAAGAAGGCTTTAACTTCGGGTTTTTTCGGTTTTGCTTCGTGTCAAAATTAACTTATTTTGACTATTAAAAATCCAATAGAACTGGGATTTTTTGCTAATTAAAGCTATCTCATTTATATAAAGTTACTCAGTTAAAATATTCTATGCTTTAAAATATTATGTACCTTTTTACTATACTGCATAAGTCTATTTTTAAAATAAGTTTTAAAAATATATTAATTATTCTTTTTAAGCAAAGATGGGTTCTCAAAAAACGTAGATTGGTTAAACATATAGTGTTTGTTAAACTGGCTTTCTTACAAATAACATGAAATAATAGTTTTCAAATACTTGAACAATTTTGGTGCCCAACACGTGGTAATAAATTTTTCCGATTAATAACTTTATTACTTACTATAAACATATTTTAATATATTATAAACAAAAATTAGAAAATACCACGAGAGTGCCAAAAAACTCATAAAACGTAGAGTTTTTCAAAAGACGTTTTTTTTTAATAGATTTTCTTACAAATAACATTAAATAATTGTTTTTAATTACTAAATAATTTTTGGTGCCCAACACATGGTAAATAATTTTTTCTATATATATTTTAATGTTATATATTTACAAACCACAAACAAATATTTCTGTGTATTCTTTTTTGCTATTGTACCTGGAGCTTTTGTCAGTTACAAGACTAATAAGTTTGCTGCAAGTTTTATATCTTACTCGGCCTATGGAAAATTCTGCACAGTTTCTAGAGCTAATATTCCACTGATGCTAATGAAAAAGAACATGGCGAATTTTGAGACGTATTATTCAAATATTTTTTGAAGGTCTAGCAATATTTTTTTATTTTATTACCAACCAAATAGAGGTTGGATTTAGGACTAAAAATGGCGGTTGTTATATAAACCGATCCTTATTATTAAATGGCTTATTAACGACCTATTCATAATAAAGAAGGTTTTAAGTTCGGGTTGAGAATTGGATTTTTTGCTAATTAACGCTTTCTCATTCATATATAGATACTCAGATGAATTATTCTATGCTTTAAAATATTATATACCTTTTTACTCTGCTGTATAAGTCTATTTTTAAAATAAGTTTTAAAAATATATTAATTATTCTTATTAAGCAAAGATGGGTTCTCAAAAAACGTAGATTGGTTAAAAATATAGTTTTTGTTAAACTGGCTTTCTTACAAATAACATGAAATAATAGTATTCCAATTCTTGAACAATTTTGGTACCCAACACGTGGTAATAAATTTTTCCGGATAATAACCTTATTACTTACTATAAACATAAATTAGAAAATACCATGAGAGTGCCAAAAAACTCATAAAACGTAGAGTTTTTCAAAAGACGTTTTTTTTTAAATAGATTTTCTTACAAATAACATGAAATAATTGTTTTTAATTACTAAATAATTATTGGTGCCCAACACATGGTAAATAATTTTTTCGTTTGATCACTGAATATATTTTAATGTTATATATTTACAAACCACAAACAAATATTTCTGTGTATTCTTTTTTGCTATTGTACCTGGAGCTTTTGTCAGTTACAAGACTAATAAGTTTGCTGCAAGTTTTATATCTTACTCGGCCTATAGAAAATTCTGCACAGTTTCTGGAGCTAATATTCCACTGATGCTAATGAATTCCTATTAAGTTACATTCTCAATCATTAAATTTTTGCTTTTTCGGAAATAAAGTGATAAAATTTGACCATTTAGTTCACTAATATACTAATATAGTTCAAAAAAGGTGCATTTGTCTGGTACTGACTAATTTTTGCAAGGAATTTTTGTTTTGGTACCGGATTTATTTGAATTAAAATAATCCTTGTCTTTGCATTTCCATAACCTCTTTTCTTAGTGTTAAGTTAATTAAATATGCCTAAATAACCTTAAAAAACTTACAATACTAGGTGTGTATTGGCAAAGTCACGCATAAAACTGACAATTGACGGTATGAAAACAAACATGGCGAATTTTGAGACGTATTCTAGATTTTTTTACGTATTCAGATATTTTTTGAAGGTCTCACAATTTTTTTTAAATTTATCACTAACCAACCAAATAGGGGTTGACTTAGGACAAAAATGGCGGCTGTTATATAAACCGATCCTTATCATTAAACCGCGTGGCTTATCAACGACCTTTTTATAATAAAGAAGGCTTTAACTTCGGGTTTTTTCGGTTTTGCTTCGTGTCAAAATTAACTTATTTTGACTATTAAAAATCGAATAGAACTGGGATTTTTTGCTAATTAAAGCTATCTAATTTATATATAGTTACTCAGTTGAATTATTCTATGCTTTAAAATATTATGTACCTTTTTACTATACTGTATAAGTCTATTTTTAAAATAAGTTTTAAAAATATATTAATTATTCTTATTAAGCAAAGATGGGTTCTCAAAGAACGTAAATTGGTTAAAAATATAGTGTTTGTTAAACTGGCTTTCTTACAAATAACATGAAATAATAGTTTTCAAATACTTGAACAATTTTGGTGCCCAACACGTGATAATAAATTTTTCCGATTAATAACTTTATTACTTACTATAAACATATTTTAATATATTATAAACATAAATTAGAAAATACCATGAGGGTACCAAAAAACTCATAAAACGTAGAGTTTTTCAAAAGACGTTTTTTTTTTAATAGATTTTCTTACATATAACATGAAATAATTGTTTTTAATTACTAAATAATCTTTGGTGCCCAACACATGGTAAATAATTTTTTCGTTTGATTACTGAATATATTTTAATGTTATATATTTATAAACCACAAACAAATATTTCTGTGTATTCTTTTTTGCTATTGTACCTGGAGCTTTTGTCAGTTACAAGACTAATAAGTTTGCTGCAAGTTTTATATCTTACTCGGCCTATGGAAAATTATGCACAGTTTCTGGAGCTAATATTCCACTAAACTGACACCACAACCACAAATTTGACCATTTAGTTCACTAATATACTAATATAGTTCAAAAAAGGTGCATTTGTCTAGTACTGACTAATTTTTGCAAAGAATTTTTGTTTTGGTACCGGATTTATTTGAATTAAGATAATCCTTGTCTTTGCATTTCCATAACCTCTTTTCTTAGTGGTAAGTTAATTAAATATGCCTAAATACCCTTAAAAACTTACAATAACTAGGTGTGTATTGGCAAAGTCACGCATAAAACTGACAATTGACGGTATGAAAACGAATATGGCGAATTTTGAGACGTATTATACAAATATTTTTTGAAGGTCTAGCAATATTTTTTTTATTTTATTACCAACTAAATAGGGGTTGATTTAGGACTAAAAATGGCGGTTGTTATATAAACCGATCCTTATTATTAAACCGCGTGGCTTATTAACGACCTTTTTATAATAAAGAAGGTTTTAAGTTCGGGTTTTTTCGGTTTTGCTTCGTGTCAAAATTAACTTATTTTGACCATTAAAATCCAATAAGAATTGGATTTTTTCCTAATTAACGCTATCTCATTCATATATAGTTACTCAGATGAATTATTCTATGCTTTAAAATATTATGTACCTTTTTACTCTGCTGTATAAGTCTGTTTTTAAATAAGTTTTAAAAATATATTATTAATTCTTGTTAAACAAAGATAGGTTCTTATAAAACGTAGATTGTTTAAAAAGATATATTTTTTGTTAAACTGGCTTTCTTATATAAATACCATGAAATAATAGATTTCAAATACTGGATTAATTTTGGTGTTCAACACGTGGTAACCAGTTTTTCCGATTAATAACTTGATTAGGTACTTACTAAATATATTTTAATGTAATATATTAACAAACCACAAATAAATATTCCTGTGGTTTCAATTTGTACCATCGTATATGCAGCTTTTATTAGTTACAAGACTAATAAGTTCGCTATATAAAAGTTTTCTTCCTATCTTGTCAGTCTCTAAGAAATTCTGCATTCATTGTGTGTTTCTTTAACATTCTAGTGATGCTAAAAATTATAATAATTAAATCAGAATTTTTTATTAAAGCACATTCTCAAGCCCTATATTTTGGTTTTTCTTAAATTAAACTATGATGTTTTAAAATAAAAATGATAAAATTTGACAGCTTAGTTTACTAATATCGTAATATACTTTCGGCGTTGTTACTATGCTGTATAGGTCTTTTTTTATAATAAAATAAGTTTTAAAAATATATTATTAATTTTTATTAAGCAAAGATGGGTTCTCACAAAACACAGATTGGTTAAAAAGATGCTTTCTTACAAAAGACATTGTAATATAAACATGAATTAGAAAATACCATGAGGGTGCCAAAAAACTTATAAAACGTAGATTTCTTCAAAAGACGTTTTTTTTTTAATAGAATTTTCTTATAAATAACATAAAATAACTGTTTTTAATTACTAAATAATTTTTGGTGCCCAACACGTGGTAAATAATTTTTTCGTTTTATGACTTGACTACTCACTGAATATATTTTAATGTTATATATTTACAAACCACAAACAAATATTTCTGTGTTTTCTTTTTTGCTATTTTACCTGGAGCTTTTGTCAGTTACAAGACTAATAAGTTCGCTGCAAGTTTTATATCTTACTCGGCCTATGGAAAATTCTGCATAGTTTCTGGAGCTAATATTCCACTGATGCTAATAAACTGTAGTAGGTATTTGAATCAGCACTTCCTATTAAGTTACATTCTCAATCATTAAATTTTTGCTTTTTCAGAATTAAAGTGATAAAATTTGACCATTTAGTTCACTAATATACTAATATAGCTCAAAAAAGGTGCATTTGTCTGGTACTAACTAATTTTTGCAAGGAATTTTTATAAATTCAGAATTAAGATAATCCTTGTCTTTGCATTTCCATAACCTCTTCTCTTAATGATAAGTTAATTAAATATGCCTAAATACCGTTAAAAACTTATAATAATTATGTGTGTGTTGGCAAAGTCACGGTTAAAATTGACAGTTGACGGTATGAAAACGAACGTGGCGAATTTTAAGACGTATTTTAGATTTTTTGATAAAATCAGATAATTTTTAAAGGTCTTACAATATTTTTTTATTTTATTACCTATGAACCAAATAGGAGTTGACTTAGAACTAAAAATGGCGGCTGTTATATATAAACCCATTCTTATCATTAAGCTGCGTGGCTTATCAACGACTTTTTTATTATAAAGAAGGTTTAACATATTTTGACAATTACAAATTTACTAAAACTTATTTTTTTTTGTTAATTAGAACTATTTAATTAATATAAAGTTATTTAGATGAATTATTCTTTGCTTTAAAATATCGTTAAAATAAGTTTTAAAAATCACAAAAGTTTGCCATTTTTAACAAAATTCTTAACAAATTGAAGTATATTGAGTTACGTAGATTTTCAAAAAAGATGAAAAAAAAAATAGTTTTTGTTAAACCATTTTTTTTTACATGAACTAAATAATGGTTTTTAAATACTGGAGGATAATTTTTGGTGCCCAACACGTGGTAAAAAAATTTTTGTAACTTTTACTATGTTGTATAAGTCTATTTTTAAAATAATTTTTAAAATAGTCTTCAAATACTTGATTAGTTTTGGTGCCCAACACGTGGTAACTAATTTTTCTAATTAATAACTTTATTACTTACTATAAATATATTTTAATATAATATAAACATAAATTAGAAAATACTATAATAATGCCAAAAAACTCATAAGACGTAATTTTTTTTTTAAAGACGTTTTTTTAAATATATTTTCTTACAAATAACTTGAAATAACTGTTTTTAATTACCAAATAATTTTTGGTGCCCAACACGTGGTAAATAATTTTTTCTATTAATGAATTGAATACTCACTGAATATATTTTAATGTTATATATTTACAAATCACAAACAAATATTTCTGTGTTTTCTTTTTTTTCCATTGTATCTGAATATTTTGTTAGTTACAAGACTAATAAGTTCGCTGTAAGTTTTATATCGGCCTAATGGGAAATTCTACACAGTTTCTGTAACTAACATTCTAGTCATGCTAACGAATTATACTATTTAAATCGAAAGAATTAAAATTAATTGCATTTTTAAAAAGCGATTTATAAAATTAATAATTGATGGTATTGAAACTTACATTTTGAGACGTGTTCAAATTTTTTTTATTAGTTTAGATATTTTTTAAAGGTACCTTTTATTATATCACCAATGTGCAAAAGGAAATTAAAAATATGTCAATACAATAAAATTTTCGTTCTCTACCTATCATAACTATCTAATTTATAGATAGTTATTCAGATGAATTATTCTTTACTTTAAATTATTACGTAGCCCATTAATATGTTGTAAAAGTCTATTTTTTTCTAAAATTTTTAAAATATATTAATAATTCTTATAAATCACAAAAGTTTTAGAAAATTTGCCGTTTTTAACTGCACTCCCAATAAATTGAAAAGTTTGAATTTAGAAAAAGGTTAAATAGAAATTGGTTTTTTGTAAAACTACTTAGTAGTCTTATTATACTGATAAAAATATTAAAGATGAGACAAAGCGATTGGGCTTGATTAAATTTTTAAAATGTTATAATTAATATTTGTTATAAACTAAAATGATTCAACCTCTCTAGATCCATTTTACCAAGGGTGTCATCTGATTGAAGTTATATAATGTTGGGGCCAAAAAACTTATTCAACGTTAATTTAAAAAAAAGACATAATCTTTGTTGAACCGGCAAATAATATGAAATAATTGTTTTTAAATAGGTACTAGATAATTTTTGGTGCCCAACACGTGACAAATAATTTTATCGGTTGATGACTTGATTACTCCTTGACTATATTTTAATGTAATATATTTACAAACCTTAAACACATATTTCTGTGGTTTCATTTTTGCTATTATACCTGAAGCGTTTGTCAGTTACAAGACTAATGAGTTCGCTGTAAGTTTTCAATCTTATGCGGCCTATGGGAAATTCTGTAGCAAACATTTTAGTGATATCAAGGAACTGCATTATTTAAAGCGGCACTTTATTAAGTCACGTTTTCAAGTATTAAATTTTTACTTTTTCAGAAATAAAATTATGATGTATCAGAATTTTAACGTTGACCATTTAGTTCACTAATTTTGTAATATACCTACTTCAAAAACAGATACATTTTTCGCTTACGTTTTGCGAGGATTTGTTGTTTAATAATAAATTAAATGACTCCTCAAGCCCTCTCGGTTATTATATCACAAATGTGCGAAGAGAAACTAATATATTTTACTCATTAAAGATCCAATACAATAGAACTATATCTAACAAATTTGTAATCTCCAATTCTATAATAAATATAGTAACTTAAGAAAATTAGTCGTTGCTTTAAAAATATATTATTACAGATCACAAACGCCTTGAAGTTAATTTGGTGTCTTTAGTAAATAAAAAAGATTGAGTTTATTGTAATATTAACAATAAGAAATTAGAAATGAAAACAGAAAAGAAATTAAAATATATTTTTTTTAATTATTGCTACTACTTTCCATTTGCTATCGTAAAAAAACGAAAATGCGAGGGGACGGTTTGACATTTTGCTTATATTTTACAAATCGTATGTATAAAAATTATTATATAGTGAACTTCATATATTTCTTATAATACTAAGATTTTTTCCAATTAAATAGAGATTAGAATTAGCACAATTTTGGTGCCCAACACGTCGAAAATAGTTGCCACTTAATTACTTATTAGATTGAAAAATCAAAAAAAAAATTTATAATTGTTCTGAAATCTGTCATTAATAAAAAGATTAAATGACAATTGACGATATGGAATTTAACATAAAAAATTTCGTTAATTCAGATATTTTCTGATGTCACACCGATAATTTTTATTATATCACCATAAGAAAGGTTAGCTACAGACTAAAAATGGCGGATGTTATATAAACCGATATTTTTCAATAAGCCGCGTGGCTTATCGATGACCTTTTTATAATAAAGAAAACTTACCTACACTTGTTTGTACACTACCTACACTGGGTTTATTCGGTTTGGCTTTATGTCAAAATTATTATGTTTTGCCTAATAAAAAGTTCGATAAAAATTGGAATCGCGTTATTAATAATTTTTTGACTTTGACAAATTATTTTTTTGAATTAAACCTTATTATATATTTTGCTCATTCATCAAATTATATATTTCGAGTTTCTTATGTCTTTTGCCAATGTTAAAATTAACTTTTATAAACAAAAACCCTGCATATTTCATGTCGTTTAAATATGCAGGAGAGAGAAAATAACTTAAAACGGTTATGATATGATTATGCTAATCTACTAATTGCTTATTCCGCGTCGTAGTTCTATTATCGACTACTACCTTACCAGTTTGATTATCTAAATATGGGGTGAAGAAACAATAAAACTTTAAAATCATTCTATTCATTTATCCAACAAATATTCTTAAAGTTTAAAAATTTTAAACAGCTTTTTGGTTTTACTGTGAAATACGTGGTACTGTAAGTACCGCAAAATACGTTGTCATTTATTTGTTTCAATATTAGGCTTTTTGGAAGGAAGTCGTAGTGATTCTTTATGTTAAAAGCATTAATAAATATCCAAAGGATTTTTCTTAGTCGTTGCAATATTTATACTTCTCAATACAAGCCATTAAAAATTGTTGTTTAATTTGAACTTGTTGAATTTTGAATTTGAGGACGTCAGGAAGCAAAAGGTGCATATAAGTCGCCTGACGGATTCGCCAGACCCCACCAAAGGCTATAAGCCTTGGAAAAGCTTATTATGCTCTTCGGGCTAAAAAATTTGATGTCGCTAGGCAAACTAAAAATAGTGCCCAAAAATTGAAACCTAGCGCATGTGCATGCTGGGCTTCCTCGATTACGTGGACTGCAGTTTCTTCCTCTTCCCAACACCAACGTCACTTCGGTGTATATTATCTGCAATATGCTGGGGTGTGAACATGGCATCTTAAGTGCTAGACTCAGGCCCAGTTATGTGTGCCTAATCCTATCGAATGCAAGGTGCTTCCGTCCATCTCTGGAATGTTTTGCTCTAAATTAAACTATTGAATGATACCAAACCTATGATCGGTATAGCTGCATGTATATCTAATATATATTTGGGGCTCACGCCTACTGGAAGTTCCACAGATCCTTGTCTAGCAAAGTAGTCTGTTTCTTGTTTGTTTTCTGCCTTATCTGAGTAACAGGCTGAACCCTGTAGTCGTTCTTCACCTGTTCATTTGAAATCTCTCCATATTATAATACGGAGCTCACCATATCGGCCTTAATGGCGGCTCTACTCAATAATGGCTCTACGAGCAGATTGAGGCTTAAATCTTTTGTTATGTCAGTGTATTTTTAAAAACCTGTAAGTAACGGTATTAGAGTGTAAAGCTTCAAAAATTTAAAAATGATTCTAATAATTATTTGTTATAAGATTTTGATCATGATTAATCAAATTAATTAAAAACTGGGCTATCCATATAACAAATCTACAATATACGTAAAAACTGATATAATTTTGATTAAAATTAACATGATGTTACATTTTCTATTTTTTAGCTTTTAATGTTTAATATAAGTATACAAAATGTGGTAAATGGTTCAGTATATTACCTATGGCGGTATTAATTTGATTAATTGAAAATGAGTAATAAAGTTGAACATCATCCGCGTATTGATGCGACTTGCATGTTTTAAGAAACTCAAAAAAATCAGACGTGTAAACTGAAAACAAAAGTGGTCCCAAAATACTACCCTGCGGAACTCCCTGACCAATAACTACATATTGCGAAAATGCTGAGCCGAGACGTACTCTTTGCACTCTATTAGCCAAATAATCACAAAGAAGATACAAAGCTGAGTCGTGTAGGCCAAAATATTTTAATTTGGCAAGCAAAATAGAATGATCAAGAGTATCAAATGCTTTACTATAGTCTAGCAGCACCATTGCAGTAGCTTTTTTATTATCCATAGCGTGAAGAATATCATCGCACACATGCAATAGTGCTGTTTCCGTACCATGCCGGGATCTGAACCCAGACTGGGTATCAGGAATAATTTTATTATTTATAAAAAACGTTTTTAATTGCTGGTGCTGGCTTTTCCAGTATTTTGGAAAGGGTCGGTAGAATGCTTATAGGACGGTAATGTGAGAACTCAGCAGGGCTATTTACTTTGGGAATGGGTAATAAATCCGCCTTTTTTCATTCGCTGGGAAATCTGGATAACGAAAGAGCCTTATTGATGATGTGTGTGATATAAGGAGTAAGGTAAGGGACTAAAAAAGAAATCATCTTAACGCCAATAGCATCAGACTCAATGGAGACAGACATTATATTAGATATTATATTCTTAATATCTCACATATCACTCTATTAATAATATATTTGGTATTTATTTCATTATTAAGAGGTAATGAATTAGTTTTCGGAATACTATTAATAAAAAAAACTAAATTGTTCAGCATCGATAACAGTATTAAAGTGAGCTGGTAACTTTGAATTTTTAGGTGTTATATTAAGACACTTTAAAGTTTTCCAAAATGAGGCCGTATCCTCTTTAAGTTTATAATTTGGAAATTTTTTTTTTTTAATTCGAACTGCGCTTGTTACCATATTTCTAATTTGCTTATATTCATTAAAAGAGTTTTCAGTTTTTAATTTTTTGTACTTTGTAAGCGCTTTTTGTCGCAATTTTGTCATGAATCGTATATTATCAGTCATCCAAGGGGCTCTGACCTTGGTGAATCTCGAAATTTTAAAGGGTGCATGAATATTAAACAGATCAATCACATTTTACTGAAAAAAGGAAACCATTTCATCTACATTAGACAGATAAATATAAGATAAATTTATCTTGCCAATTTATACTAAAAATGTCATTAAGAAAGTCCACAAAAACGAAATTGGCATAATCTCGATAAGTATGAAAGGATACGGGAGGGCGTGTTTTCTGAAACTTTAATTCGGTGTAAACCAAACAGTGATCAGAAATGTCATCCATGTTGATTACTTGGACATCAGCCGACAGACCTAGATCTGAGGTAAGAATAACATTAATCAATTTAAGTGCAGTGGCAGAAAAACGAGTAGGAGTTCGAACAAGTTGTGCCAAATTATATTTATTGAAAAGTTTACTGAGTTACTACAAAATATCCACATTCAAATCCCCACCAAATACCAAAAGATCAACCTCAGGCAAAAAACTAACAATAGCATTCTCAAAATAATCAATACACGAATTAAGGTTTATGTTAGGTGGCCGGTACAGTGATCCAAAACATATGATCCTACCACTGATTTTAGTACGAAACCATAGCTGTTCCAATGCGCTATTCTGGGGTGGCGTGTTTAGAATTTGAAATGTTAATGAATTATTAATATAAAGCGACTCCGCCTCCACGACCATCTCTATCTTTACGTATAATATTATAATTGAAAATATCTATGCTGTTATTTTGTATTGAGTTACTTAACCAGGTTTCTGATAGCCCAATTACATCGTACTTTTCAGCCCTTAAAAACTCACTAAAGCTGGCAAATTGTGAAAGAAGTGATCGGACATTAAAATGAGTAAAACAAAAATTATTTTTATTACTTGCAGCAGCCATAAGCTAATATAAATTGTATACATATATAAAACGCTATCTGCCGTTTGAGAAACAAATAAAAATCGAATAAGTCATAGCCAATAGACCTTGTAAGCATCTACGCAAAAAGCAAAAACCTAAAAAGCATTATAATAGTGAACCCAACACAATACACATTTTTAAATTAAACAAAATAATATACACTCCAAAAAAAAAATCACAAAAAGCAATACATCCATATGCGAAATCGTTATTTGAATCTATTAGAAGTTTGTCGCTTTTGTCATAGCTGTAACGTTATTTTTGAATTGAAAAATCACTTATACATATCTCTTGTGAGGTACATACATATCTTCAAATGTGGCAAGCATACAGAAATTCATCATTAATATCATCAGTATAATTGAATCACTGTCGGGGAGGCCAAAATCAATAGAATTTACTTGACAATATTGAAGAAACTTTATTAAAACAAATAGTCTAATATAATTGTAGATTGATTCCATTTATATTTTTTCTGTAATTATAAAACCCTTTTTGCAGATTTAGTCTCTATATTACTATAATTTTTACAAAACGTTTTATATCTCTCTTTTCATCATCTCATCAGGGTTTGCTCCATGTTGGCCATTACTTCGCTCGCCAACTAACTGTTCGTATATACAGGATTTTGGCTCGAAACCGAGGTCGGTAGATTTCATTAGGCTACGTACAACGGGGTAATAAAATCGAGTTTCGGAAAACGTCGTCGCGTCGGGTTGGGACTGTATGAAAATATTTATGTGCATGACCTAGATGCACCAGTGAGTAACGAGCACTGTCGACTCGTTGCCATCCTCGCTCTTTGTGTACATGTGGCTGCACTTGGTAACAACGAGACACGGCATTGTAAATTTTGTAGAACCTGCGAAACGACTTGCGAAATCGAACAGCACACCACACACAGACAGCAGACACACACTTGCGGACAACTTTTTAAAATAAACTTTTACTTCCAGATGCATTATAGGTCTTTAAGAATTTGAACATATATCATCGATATAAAGTATATACTAAGAATTGATCATTTTTGCTGGCGTTGCTGAGTATTCGCAAAATGACTGACAGTTAGTAATGGAAAGTTCTCGAGTAGGTACTGAAAAATGAAGAATTTATAAATTTTTCGAGAAAATTATTTAATTCCAAATAATTCGAAACTAAAAAAATATTTGCTATAACTGAGCGCGTTTGCAACATTTTAAGCAATCAAGTAGTAAGTGTGAAAAAGTATTTAACGTTTGTTAAATTAAGCGGCATTATTTTTAATCTAAACTTCATATTGTTTGTTATATATTACGTTTAACGTTTATATTACACTTCTTCAAGTTTAAAGAAAAATTATAATGTAATTATGATTTTGCAAAAGCTCAATCAAAAGTTGATTGTATCATATTGGTTAGATTCGCACTGTGCCACTGTTTTGTAAATATACATACATATAAGCATTTATTTAAATTCGATCTTTTCTGGCACAATAACACCTTGTTACATGAGTTTTTGAAAAATGTGCTACAGCAGGGTTATTTTCTGCGTTCTCTTTCTCTGCGATATTCGAGGCTGTAACTAAATCATTAACTTCTATCCAAAGTCTTCTTCATGACCTTAAAATTGTTAAAGAAAGTAGTTCTTGGAGCGTTGTAGAAAATGTATAAATAACATCCTTGATATTATTTTTTAATGATTTTGCAAATACAAATGCAAAGTTTCCAAAACCCAACCTTAGTTTTTCCTAAACTTTTAAAACTAAAGTTTTAAATTATGTTTCATCAGAAGTATTAGCTGACAACTTCTCTCCACTTATGTGCAAGGAAATATATTTCGTGTCTTTTTTTTCATCGATAAAGCCGATGATCACTAATCGAAAAAGTCAGGTTTAAAATGCTTTTTCAAATATTAAGTTCAGTCAAGATTTTTGCTCTGGATCCAAAATTAACAATATTTTTTCGAAACTAAAGAATAAGAAGCAATAGAAGGAGAAGATAGAGAATAATAAAAGCAAGAAGGTACTCCAAGGAAAACTTACGAATCGAAGGAAAGAAATGCAAATTGGGAAACAAAGATTGAGAAATTACTACCAATAGAAAGTAATTATTAAATATAGTGGACGATTCTATAAACTCATATACCAATAACAGTCATATTGGCAAAACTTAGTATGATGATAGTGATCGAGAAAATATTAAACCTAAAATCCTGATATCGAAGAAGGGCATTTTTAACCAAGAAATAGATAAACAGCTTCCTGATACTGCTATAGAGGAAATATTTAATAAATAATTAAGAATTAGCAATTGAAAATATAAAATATAATAAAACGCTAGGGAAGAAAATATAGTTACAGAGGCAATAAAAATAGGAGGACAACATCTACTGCCAAAAATAAAAAAAACTTTATAATCTCTGTCTATTCAATAGTAAAGTTTAAAAAAAGTGGCATAATTCCATTATAATGCTACTTCTCAAAAAAGGAGATATGAAACACATAGAGCTAGAGAACTACCGACCAATAAGCCTCTTTTACAAACATTTTACTCGAATTATAACCATCCAACTGGAAAATAACTTAGATTTCTATCAACCTGTAGAACAGGCAGGCTTTCGTCCTAGATTTAAAATGACCATATTTATAGCGTCAAAACATTTATTGAAAAGATAATTCAATGGAACAGAGCTTTAGTAATGACATTCGTGGACTTCCACACAACCTTGGATTCAATAAAGCTAAATGCACTGTGTAATGCAGTTCAGGAATATAGAGTCAATTACCGATAAACTAAACTCATTCACAGTATCTACAAAAATGCAACATTGACGATAAAACTACATGAAAATACAAATCTCATAACTATTGAACGTGGTGTTTGGCAAGGCAACACGATGTCACCAAAACTGTTTATTATAGTCATGGGGTTCAAACAATTAAACTGGAGTCAGAGAGCAGACGAGATAGTGCTATTTCCGGAAAATCTAAAAGAAATGCGACTGATGTTGCAAGATCTGGAAGAAGTATGTGGAAAAGTCGGTCTTAATATCAGTACGTCAAAAATAAAATTCATCACCCACCTTGTTCCCAGCTATGGCTTGAGATTTTCAAGTATATTTTCAATGCTTGAGATTTTCAAATGGTACTTACTGTTACTTACTATACTTTATGTTATTGGTCACTACAAGGATTAAATTGGAACATTGAATAAACCAAGCTGAAATTGTGACACCTGTGATTGCACATACATAGGTCGCACCTGCAGATCTTTTAAGTCTGTATAAATTTGAAGCAAATCCAATTAAGATTTTAATGAATCCAGCTTTTAGTAATCATATTCAATTCATGAAACAGAAATTAAGTCCTAAAACGAATTCAGATAGTTTACATCAAATTAAATTAGAAAATTATAATTAGCTCGATTTTGTCCTTTGTCATTTACATAACCGGAGAATTGTCTTATAACCCTTATTGACTGAATAATATTTTATAACTAAACATAACCTTTAGAAAATTGCCTAAATATATACACACCTATTCTTAACATTGTATGAATGTTCTTCTCGGTTCTCTCTTTCCCAACAGATCAAACTGTTAATATTCAATTTTTCTATGGCGTTAACTAAAAATTAGTTCAAATTGATTTTCCATCCGCGATTTGGCTTTTGCTCAATTACTACTTTTAAATTCGATTCATCCTTTTTCCCCTCATCTGGATACCCTGACAGAAGTCATATCGTCTCTCTTTCTCTCACAAACTTAAACTTAGGCCATCATTCTGGCAATACCAGTACTAAACCTAATAAGTATTAGAAGAAAATTTTTCGCAAGATGTCTGTCTGTTTTATAAAAGGTTTTTCTCATAAATTTTAAAGAGAAATATAAGACAAAATATATGTATATAGCCAAACATATAATACATTCAGATCAACTTTCTTTTCCCACTTAAAATATTATTTCTCCACTTATGCTACTGGCTATATAATATGATGCTGACACAACACTATTTCCGTCTTAAATTAAACATTCTTAGAGAGTTTAATCAGCATCTTATAAATAAGAAATTTAGACCTGTAGGGGTTAAAGCGCTTTGCCATTAAAAATGATACAATAGTCTCGCTATCTCTTTTACACATACGAGTAATGTAACCACTCCCATTCTTCAAAATAGTTTTACTTACCAGTATGGTGAAGAACAAGTGCAACTACTGGTAGTTGACTATAATACAAGATTCATTACAAATCTTAACACAGCTAATTTTGTCAACTGCTGGTCAAAAATGGTTATTAAATTCGACCATTATGCTACTTATGCTACTATAATATATCATCAAGATGCGTGACATCGTCAAATTGCTAGCAACATATGGACATAAAAGAATTTTAAAGGTAAATAGCTAGTGGTGTTAGGGCAACCACAAATCATTTTTTTACAAACCATATAAGTCTAACCATACAAAAGTTGAAAACATTTTTCTATACAGCATACAACAAAATAATTATGACCAGGTGTTGTCTTAGACCGTTTTATTATAGAATCTACAACCATACAATAATAAAATAATAATAACGTTTATTAAACAATATACACAATATACTTATTAACCAATATAATAAATAAAAAATATAAACGTTTAGAAATATCACTGAAGTACACTATAAGCACTTGTGCGTGATTTGTGGTTACATAATCGGGTAAATGTCAAATTTATAAATTATAGGTAATTATGTCCTTATTAGGTAAACAGACTATAACCGGATTAGAAAGTTCATTTCAGGGTACTTTTAATTTAATTTTATATAAATTTTATATAACTTTTATATAAACCTGTAAGTTGGTATTTCAAAAAACCCTGAAACAAAAAGCATCTACATTGTAAAAAGCAACTACATCTGTATTGGATGTATTTAAGATTTATCAAATCATTAAAAACTTCTCTACCCTTCAAAAATATCCAGTTTTTGATTTTGCATTTAAAACAGTTAAAGCCTTCAACCATCCTTATATCATTTGGGATCATGTTATACAATCTCGGAGCAAAATATTTAAAGGTCCTCTGTCCATGAGTTTTACGAGTCGTGGTTGGATATGCCAAGTTGTTTTGTCTATTAGATGAATTTTGGTTGATATTTAACTCTATCTTGTTTTTATTAATATATTTAAGGATTTCTAAACAATAGAGTTGATGCAAATCTAATATCTTACTTTCAGAAAAGAGGTTATCAGTGGGATATATTGTGTCTCTGCCAAAAGTGATTTTTAAAAACCATTTTAGAATTGATTTTAATTTTTGTATATTTTTACATACATTTCACAATCCCCAATCTTAATGTTGCCAAGCCTTTGAAGGGAACTTCTGTTAGTTGCAAAAGACATGTAGTTAGTTTTTTATATATTTAAAGTAAATTTATTGTGTTGAAACCAGTTTTTTAATTCCATAAAGTCTTTTTTAATTTGGGTTGTTATATTTTGCTAAGACTTTGATCTACAGAGTAAAACGATGTCATCTGCAAAACTAACCAGCGTTCTATTTAGTTTAAGCTTAAGCATGTCCTTTACATAAACCGTAAAAAGTAAAGGACCCAACACAGTTCCCTGGGGTACTCCATACCTAACATCTCTTTTACTGCTTATGGTTCCAATAAAGTCAACACTGCGTTCTATTTGTAAGGTAGCTTTTAAGCAAATCGAAAATTTTGCCTCGGAGTCCACAGCTGTGTAGTTTTTTTAAGAGTATCTCATGACAGACAGTATCAAATGCCTTAGAAAGATCCACGAATAGGCATAAGCAAGCTTCACTATCATCTAGTGCATCACATATTTGTGATGTTAAAAGTTTAATTGCATCCTGCGTAGATCTTCCCTCCCTGAAACCAAATACAGTGTGAACACAACTTTATTCGCATAACTCTATGCATATAGTAGTAAAAAAAATATTAATATGTTATTGCATTTCAAGTGTTTTATAAAGTGTTAAAATGAATTATAAATTTCATACTTTTCTGGATACATATACAAGTATATAATATAAGGTAAAATAAAGGTTGTAGAACAAATATAATCAAAATGATTCTTAAATGAACATCTAGTATTACTAAAAATATTCTAAGTAGCTAAATAATGACATTGTATAGATTTTGATACGAGTTATTATAGAATAATATCAGGATATTATATATCATAAATTTTATTGCGCCAGCTATAGAAAATAAACTAGTTACTTGAGTGACTTTTTGCAAAGACACGAATAAAATAAATTTTAAATTTTAGTTCGTAATTTTTAATTGATCAATTTTCCTTTCTTTGTGGAACTATTTTTTACTTTGAGGACCTTGGACATAATTTATTTTAAACATAAAATCTTAGGCATTTATTACCGTATTGATTGATGGTCACTTATTTTAAAATAGGTACAAAATTTACATACTGAAGAGAAAATCATTTTATATTGTATTAAAAAAAATTGCAAAACCATCAAGCAATTAGCCTGGTAACCTCTTTTGGGGTGTTTAGCTATAGGCAGAGCAAGTCATTAAAAGACCAGACTAGATATATTTAAATCTTAAGTCTTCTTATATTTATCTCTTTAATTTGAAATACTTTTTGCCATTAAATATTTTATTTTCCAAGAACTAGTTAAACTGGTTGCCTATAAGCTACAGTCTTTAAAACATGGAGGTTAGGCAACTTTCCTAACAAATGTTTTAATGTACTGAATATTTTATTTTTTTCAGTTTCTTTGTTTTCTATACTGTTTCAATTGTGATATCCTTAAAATAATTCATTAATGATATTTTACATTACTTGCTATTAAACATATTGATAAATGTAGATTTGGTCATAGGTACTTGATTAAAGTGGCAATTGTTAATATAATTTGCAAATATTTTCAAATTTAATTTTTCATTGTCAAAAACAAGAACTGAAATATAATTAATATTGGAGGAATTTAAGAATATAATTAATGCTTTGTGTCAAATTATTAAAATATCGCTTAGCTAAATGTAAGGTGGTCTCCTTTAAAGAAAATTTTTTTGGTATTTAGTTACACAGTAAATAACATATTTCTCTCAGATCTCCAACCTTTAAAGATATAGGGGTAACATTTGACTTTACTATATCATTTCTTGCACTTATTACCGATATATTACCGATCAAAGGTACAGAATGTTACACTTTTTAATTAGAAACACTCAGTATTTCTATAGTATTTTTACCCAAAACATCTTGAACTTTTTAAAGGGTAACTAAAATAGTTTCGGTCATCCTCCACTAAATTTATTTGAAAAACCAGTTATCCTACATGTTTCGGACATATATATAAGATGTCCATCAACAGGGTTTAGTCACTTTCTCGTGCATCTTAATATGCCCTTTTTATTTATTGTTAGTAATTTTAACCTTTGACCTTGCCAGAAGCACTGTGGCTCTTTATGTGTTGTGATGAAAACCCTCTTTATATATCCCTGATGATGGACATCTTATATGTCCGAAGCATGTAGGATAACTGGTTTTTCTAATAAATTTAGTGGAGGATGACCGAAAGTATTTTAGTTACCCTTTGACATATTAACTCCACTGCAAGTATGGACTACTTCTTCAACTTGAACTTTTTACTTATTAGACTGATATTAGAATTAGTCTCACAATTTTGGTCTCACCTTTTCATAATTTACTTTCAGAAAATCGAAAATGTGGAACGAAAATTTTCAAAATATTAATGAATGTATTCTAAGATTTTTCACATCAACAACCGTTAGAAAAATTCTCTATTAAGTAACTCAGTTAACTGGAAATTAAATTTTCATCTACTTTAAATATTAGCAAGAGACCCCACATACCTGTTATTTATCCAGAGCTAGAATAAACAATTCTAAGCCTCTTCTTCCTTTCGTAGAACGTGTAATACATACAATGAGATTAAAAATTAGCGTGACTTACCTAAACATAATCTCAAAAGTATTAAAGATGTACGTAGATTTACATGTCTAATTTTTTTCGTTTTTAAATGGCTTGGTATTGTTTGTTGCATTTTTTTCTACCGCACTTTTTAATTGAAATGTATCTGAAGCATATAATAAAATATAATAAAAAAAATTACTGCTCTTGAGACCATGCGACTGAAAAAAACTTTTTTATTTCATACACTGACTATAAGAGTAAGAGAGAAAAAAAAATTACGCACGCACTGCTCTCTCTTGCTCCTACAGTGTGATGACTGACATATGACATGCTGTCAGAGGAAGAAAGAAAGAAAATGTGCGCGCGCACGGCCCTTTCTTGCTCCTACAGTAACATCTCCACTAACTCATATCTCCTTCTCAATCACCGGCCGCCTCGCCCGATCATACTTTTCGTAACGCATTCGCCAGCATAATCCGCAACTTAATCGTGCGTAAATAAGTTTTACTTCAAAATAAAAAAGAACCAACATTTTATTGTCGAATGTCAACAATCGTACTTAGTTCGTCTTAAAAACTTTAGGAATAACACACTAACAAATTATAGAATTACCTCATTGTATTGGTCTATATTTAGTTTGTGCAACCATTTTTATGTACGAGAGTAATAGATGCTATATTATAAATATATCTTGGAAAATTTCCTTTTGAAAAGACATATTAATTATCCAACTATTTTTCAGATTTGATTCCATTCATTACTGGTGCTTTACTGTTCTTTAGGCCAAATAAAAATTTTATTTCAATGATTTTTCTTTTATTCAATCAGAAAGTCAGCAAACATTCTGCTTATCACAAATGGCGTCAAGACCCAAGCACTGCACATCGAGTCAACTTTGTTGCTTTGAGAAATGTGTGCAAGCATACGATCGATACCTGCAAAGATAAATATAATGAGAGAGGGAAGAACAAACTTCTCAATTGCCCCAGTGGATCAAGATCGTTCTGGTCTGTAGCAAACAGGTGGTCAAAGTTTCTGTAGATCAAAAATTCGACCATTGACTAAGGAAGATGCTTCCATTGTAATGCCTGCGATGGAAAACGCAGACTTGCTGGGTCAGATATTTGCATTAAACTCTACCGTAGATCCATAAGGCAACACCACCGACTTTATCAAAAAAGGGATTTTCGATGTCAGAGATAGTCTTTCATTACAGAGATCTAGAAGTTCTTAAAGGCTTAGGCATTAACAAGGCCTCTTTGAAAAGTCTTGATGGAATACCGCCAAAGGTATTCAAAAAGTGTGCAGTCGTACTAAGACCATCCATGTGCAAACTGTTTTCTCTTTTATACGAGCCTTTTATTTGTCTTTATAGAAGAGGTCTATTCCCCGGAGACTAAAAACTTACGTGGCCATCATCTACGGTCCGATTGCTTTAGTTCCAGAAATCGCCAAAAAAACTTGTCAACCAGCAAATTTTGAAATACCTGGAGGCCACCAACGTCATAAGCGACCGTCAGTAGAATAGTTTTCAAAAAGGCAGGTTTACTGGCCATCTGTTGGTCTATGTCACTTATATTTAGACCGAGGCTATTGAGAAATATGGTGAAATCGGTGCAATAGCTTTGGATACTTCAAAGGCATTTGTTAGGTTCTGGCATAAAAACCTTTTACACAAACTGTATTCTTATGGGTTGCCACCAACTCTAATTACTCAATCTCTGATTATTCCACCACTTCGGTCGACCTGGAGACTCCTAGAACAGCTCTCTATCAGAATGCTTTTATCTGGAGGACAGCGGCATTCTAAAACAGACTTCCCGCAGACATGTTTCCCAAGAGCTACAATCTACAGCGATTAAAGGTGAATATAAACCTACACTTCCCCTCACTTGCCGCCCCTCGAGTGCGATAGGTTTTCCTTGCAAGTGTATTCAACTATAAAAAAAAAAACTCTCGTTGCTTGGCTTGGAAAAAGGAAACCGATCCATCCCAGTTGTCATTGATACAGGACATACCTCGCAGAGGGTCAAAATTACCGCTAGTGTCCTTTAGGGATGCATGTTGTTCCCTACTTTCTTCCCTTTATATATCAATGATCTCCTCGACAAGACTTCTAAGCCCATTTATGCCGTCTTTAACATAATTTTGGAGTGCAATCTAATTGAGTTTAACGCAGCTAAGACACAGGCTGCTGTATTTACAAAGAAGACTACCTCTGCCACCCCAGGCCTTATTATATCCAGTGTTACTCTGCCGCTGTTTTCGTTAGTTCGCTTTTTAGGTATGGAGGTTGGGAGCAATGTGTCTTGTCATGATCATAGAGCGGGAATAGCTAAAGTGGCTTCTGATCATAGAGCGGGAATAGCTAAAGTGGCTTCTCAAAAACTTGGAGCTCTTTTTAAAATGAAAAGGCTGTATACACCGCAACAACTTTACAAGTTGTAGTCTCGTCCATCTCTTGAGTATTGCTTTCACATATCAGCTATCTCTCTGCATTCAAACGCACTTTGAAGCTGCGTGATTCTACAGAGGAGGGTCGTACGTCATCTTGACTCTGTTTTATCAATATATTCACGGTAAATGCTCTTCCGAACTGGCCCATATCATTTCTCCCAGAGAGCTATACACGCAAGATCTACTTGACAGGCAGATGCGACTCGAATGAATATCGAGCACTGGCGCCGTGATACTCGAGGACCATAGGGTTTGCTTTTTAGTGTATTCCGTAAAATATCTAAGCTTTGCAAGTATGAATCAGTTCATACTTTATTTTGCAAAAACATCACAACTAAACTACAATAATAGGTATAATTTTATTTTATTTATTTTTATTAATATTATTTTACTTTAAAGAGAAACGTGAAAATATGCAACAATACTTTGTACATAAACATACACCTACAGTAAATAAAAATATACAGCTTCTCTTAAAAACTAATACTAAATTCTTTATTATATTAATTATCCAAACGAATTATAGTATATAAAATACGAAACTATTTTTTAAATAACAAACACAACACAGATTCTCATAACGATTCAATCGCAATTGCATGAATCACCTTTACGCCTATACAAAAAATTCTCTTACGCTCTGTTAATCATTTCTATAAATATTCATGCCGAAACCATTTTGTGAAAAACAACATAGACCTTGCTAGACAATCGTAGTTACCCCACCACTTAAAAAAATACGAGAAACGCTTTTATAGGCCCAAGCGGGCGCCTATCCGCAGCGGATACGCGGAGCGGACCGATTGGTCGCAGTTGATGTGTGCGCACTATTGTATGATTGGGTGTTCCTAGATCCCCTCTTTAAAATGTTATTGGTTGTCATGAATGTTTTATAGAAGTGGATTGAATTACTATTTTTCTTTCTATGGAGCATGTTTGAAATGATGTTGAAGATCGGAGAGGCTTCTTATTAATTTTGTGATTTAACTATTACTTCGCTGATGCCGTAAATGGGTCAATGATCAAAAGTTATAATACTGTCGTCATTTCCTTTATTAAATAAGGAGTGGATGAGTCCCCGTAACATAAATTTTATGAAACCCAGAAAATACTATTTGTTCCTAACTAAAATATTTATGTGCTTTCGTGTGACCCAAATAAATACTGCAGCTACTGCGCGTCCTTACTGAAATTTACGATTTGACCTGGATTCCAGCTTACCCCACTTTGTTTCATAATATCTTTACAAAGACCGAACGGGAGCTCCAGAATAAATTGCAAAAGTAACATGCTTCTTCCTTTTTTTTATTAGAACATAAAATGCGCATAATATAAATCATATAAATGATATATAAACCATTAGCGGTATAAAATGGCGAGTGTCTGCATACGTGAATGCCTCACTTCCTAGAATCGCCTCGCTATTTCTGAAATAATATATTGCAGGCCCCTAAATATATATTGGATAGTAAAAATGTCAACTTGTGGTTTTAAATTTATTCTCACATACCAATGGAAACAAATAATTTTCTGACTTGACCAATCACAAGAAGGTCTCAGGTAAAAATAGTAAAAGTTATTTTATGGTCGTAAGGTTAATGGGTGTAGGTAAACCGAATTAGCTGTGGGGGAGGAGTTATGTTAAATTTTTTTGGGGCCAAAAAAATTAGTTTTTAACATAAATTATTTATGTTATTAGAGTTTTTTGTTAGTGGAGTTAAATTTGTGGTTTACAAAATTCATACAATTAGATATCCATTAATTCTATAGTATTTTTCTTTGTGTTTCAATTTTTTTTCATTTTGAACATTGCTATATAAAGTTTTAAATATAAATATTTTTTGTTATTGTCAATCTGAAGTGTGTTTAAATATAGGCTACTACTACTAATACTGTTAGTGTCATTGCGACATTTCATAGCTAATTAAGTTATGTGCAAAAAACAGAATCCTAAAAAATCCCAATTTAATGATTTATTAATATTATATCTTTCAACCTGTATGATTATCTCAGCTTTAATACATATCACCGGAATATTCAACTATTAAAGGTGTCATGTTCATAACTTAATATACATATATTATACCTAATATAGCTGCTCTTACGCGTTTATCTTGTTCATTAATATATACTTTTTGCAGGTTCTTCATAAATACTAAATGGACTAGCCCATTAGCGGAAATGATTAAGGGGATTAAATATGACTGTTTTAGTTGGTAAGTATCTTTCATAACTAACTCTTTATATCTTAGAATTTTTTACAAGTACAGCGATATCGATGAAAAAGACTTATTTTTTTCACTTCTTAAGCCATACTATATCTGATTTGTTAATGTTAGCAGTGTTTTTGAATTGTTTGAGAGTTTCAATATATTTTGTGACCTTCATTCTGTTCCAGTTCACATTCCCGGTATCTCCTTTTTAAAAATTATTCGAGATATTAACTCGAGCAACTTAAGTTATTTACTTAATCCGAACTCCATATAAACTGCTTTGTTAAATCGAGAAACAAGTTCCAACATACTTTGTGGTTTCATATCCTGCTAAAATCAGAGTATTTTTATTGTTGGTAACATTAAAGCTGATGCTGTCATTTTTCAGAATTGCGTCGGAAATAAAATTATAGAACGAAACTTTTTTCCTAGCAAAATATTTAATTTTGGTACCAGTTCTCAATGCCAAATTTTTGCTACCACATCACATCTTTTTTAGGTTTTCTATAGGTGTCTTGCCTTCTCCTTGTCTTAGCAACCATATCATCTGTCATCTTCAACATGTCATTATCCTTTCTTTATACCTTCGATAGTTGCATGTAGGAACCACTTCCTCTTACAGTAGCAAAGAAACATCTGTCCCGAGACCAACCAATAGTTGTCGCAACTTTGTCAACATGTTCTTGCATAATCTCATTACATATCTTCCGTATAAGAGCTTTTGCTTCCAATTCTATAATTTCTTGTCTGTTTGTTGGTGGTGTGTTTGCGTGGTTTTATTTCTTAGCTTGAAGGGGTTGGTGTATTTATCTAGTCTATTAATGCAAATATGATTCCGTAGACTTTATGTAATGATAATTTTTTTTAAATATTAATTTTTGGCCTTAAACCGCCGTCGTGTCCTGGAGTCATTTTTAAGTTCAGTTCTTTCAATAAAACTACTATAGGATGGTGGCCCCTATGCTTTATCAGCGACATACTAAGTTTTCTTTCAATTCATTTTCTATTGATACTTACTTGTTGATCATTTGTAGAGAGAGTTAAATATATTTGAGAATTTCAGTATATTTTGTGATCTTCGTTCTCTTCTAATTCATATTCGCGATACCTCATCTCTTTTTTTTAATATTATTATTATCTCGAGCAATCCAAAATGCATCATTACAAAATTGTGTCGCTGAGGATATTCTATTAGTGCAAGCCGTCCACATAGAGAACTAATGTGTTAAATTAATTTATTTGTCTCACTAAAGACTCGGCATTTTTCATTGTTTATAATTTATTTCAGTAAGTATTATGATTTTGTGCAGATGACCTGATCTTGAGTTGTGTATAGTAAGATTTTATTTAATCCAAAAGATTATTTGACTTTAGAAAATAGCAATCTGATTGTGCAAATTGTTTATTTTTGTAGTTTTTGAAATTGCATTTATGTAGAACTTTCTTAGGCAAATTCTCCCATATTTGGATTTTGTCTTTTGGTTATTCGATATTTTTTTTATAATAATAGCTGAATAGCTTCATATGAACTGCTTTGTGCTAAACCTCGAGAGTATATCAAACATGTTCTGTTATTCCTAATCATATAATGTCCATTGTTGGTAACATTAGAGATGATGCTGACGTTTTTCAGAATTGGGTAATTGGATGTTAAATTTTTGCTACCACATCACCTCTTTTTTTGTTTTTTCAGGTGTCTTACCTTCTTCTTGTCTCAGATAATTAGCAACCATACCTACATCTGTCATCTTCAACTTCAGTGATTCATGTCATTATCCTTTTCTTATACTTTTGATACATCGACTTGATATTACAGTAGCAGAGAACCTTCTGCCTTAGGAGACGTCTGTTCCGAGACCAACCAATAGTTTGATCCAGCTTTGTCAACATGTTCTTGCATAATTTCATGACATGTCTTCCGTATAAGAGCTTTTACTTTTAATTTTGTAATTTATTACCTGTTTGTTGATGGTGTGTTTGTCTGATTTCATTTCTTACTTGAGCAGGGTGAATTACTCTAAGTAAGTCACTTTTAGAAAAAATTAACGACTATTTATCATCTAATCAGGCACTGAGCTAGAAAATATTTCGGGGGGAGGGGAAGAAAAACCACTTGAAAAGCCAATATAATCTTTTCACGAAAGACCATTTTGTATCACATAGCACAAGTTTCAGTGCACGGTAAATGAAAACGTATGAGATGCGCAGTACTCTATATAGAGTATAGAATATTTAGACTGCTCGTCTCTTAACCTAACTTTTTATATTAACAGTAACACATACAAAAAAACTGTATTGTCTATTTTAAAATTTTACGTGGAATCCTTGAATCCTACTCTTTGAGCCCGATTGCCTTGATAATAATAATTCAAAATAGATGTTATTGCGCTCATTTTTTTCCTTGAACTATTAAAATACTCTCTACATCATATTCTTTTGAGTAAAACTCAAAAATATAGTAATTTTTCGTAACCTTTTAAAAACAAATTTTTTATCGAAACTGAATCAACCTAGTTCATAGCAATGTGTTCGAAATAGTTCATAGCTAAAAAAAGAGAATCAAAAAATAAAAGACTTGAAGCTCCATCATAGTCATAGTTTTGTATTGCAAAGTAAAATAAAATTTAATATGATTTTTATTGCAATGCATAATTTTCAATACAAATCAGTTCTGCTGATAATGATTCATGGGCTTCGTGACAGAAGGGTAAACGTCTTAAGTGTACTTCATAATCAAGATATAAACCTACGTCAACTCAATAGCCACAATGCAATTCAACGATTATCTGAATAAACCTGTCGTCAAAGAATGAGCAGTGAAAATATATAGTTAATAAAAACAGTTGAGCAGCATTTACAAAGTAATGTCTAGTCATATCTTATTTTTTCGCAAGAATATCCAGTATTTGTTCACTAGTTCCTGGAACATCATGCTAAATATTGAGTAACGATAACCCATTGGGTAGTTCTTCTCCAATCTTGTTACGCAGATACGTCTTCAATATCCGTAAAATGAAAAATTACTGTTCACTTAAAACTACTATGATTGGTGTGTTTGTAAAACTGCACATTAAATAAAATGTTTCGACATTATAAAATCGGATTTTATTTGGTCAGTAGTTTCAGTAAATTCTTTTAGCCATACTTGTTTGAAAACCGAGATGGTCTTGTCCAATTCAACCTTATCAAATTCTGCACATTTTGCTGGGATGACAAACTGGGGTTGGAAAGCAGATCTCGTTGATTTAAGTATTTCGATTCAAGCTCTTTAAAGTAATTGCCTCAGAATAGAATGTAGATCAATTGCTTATAGTATTTTTTAGGACTTCCATCATAGTTGTGCCGACTTTTCTGATGTTCTGCTTGTCGAGGTATGATCAGCACAGTATCAGTCGATTTAATAAAGTAATGATAATTTGTTAAATTAATAATTTTTGGCTTAAGCCGTTCTCGTCTTTTTTAAGCATTTTTAAGCACAGTTCTCTTATTAGAACACCTAGAATAACGTCTATGGCTTATCAGCAACTGCCTAATTTTTCTTTTTATTCATTTTCTATTCATACTTACTTGTAAATCATATGTAGATAGACTTTTGAATCATCTGGGAATAGTATAGTTATTAGTGGTCA
Source organism: Anthonomus grandis grandis (assembly GCF_022605725.1). NCBI lineage: Eukaryota > Metazoa > Arthropoda > Insecta > Coleoptera > Curculionidae > Anthonomus > Anthonomus grandis. The sequence goes on along the minus strand of NC_065554.1, from coordinate 8,662,980 downwards.
AAATAAATATTCTTTGGATCTATTCTCTATCTTACAGCATAGTGTTGTCTAGTGAGATGTAAAATATTTGAACAAATCAATTCTTTCGTTGACAACGCGAAATGAGTTAGGAATCCTCTATTGCTAAAATTCAAAATGTAATAATTTCCTATAAAGTTTAATATCGTACCAGTCAAACTGTAGTTCAATAAATTTCAGATCGCATTTTGCAGTCTAAAAGAAAAATACTAGTATATTTTTATTTTTCCAATAGATCGTTCATATAAATACTTCATCATTTGACAAACTTTTAATACTATTAGGTGAAGCATTATACACTTTGATGCAATTAAAGAAGGGCATCTTTTAAACATTACCGTTGCATGTAAGAAAATTCTAAAACTATTGCATAGCTTAATCATCATTACACTATAAAAATCTGATTTTTTTTAAAGATATTATTTTTTTTGCTACATGGAAATATTTAAAATGCACAAGCATAACACTGTTATGAACACATATTTTAAGTCTTTAGTTAGATTTGTTTTCGATATATTAAGTTCCAGCCTATTCTGTCGACAGCATTCTGACATTTTGGTTATAGCAGCGCTTACTCTCTTAGCTAGTATGGATTCATTGTCGCCCATAAGAACACAAGACGTGTCATCAGCGAACTGAAAAACTGAATTAGAGAATATTTTTTTAATAAACTCATTAAGAAACATAAAAAATAAAACAGGCCTCCAATATAGATCCCAAGGTGCTAAGTTCCCGGGTGCTTCTGTTATTTTGGAAATACATAAGACCTGTTCTTTATTGCTTAAATAAGACATATTCCTCAATTTTGCTTAAAAGTAGATTATGGTAGCCTTTGTCAATTTGTTCCATTATATTATTTACAAAACAATATTTTGCATCTACCGTCGACCTTTTAGGTAATAAATCAAACTGGTTCTTTATTTTTTTATAAAACTAACTTAACTTACTAAAATATTGACTTTATGAAAAACATTATGATAATAAGAATAATATTTTGTATTTGTATTTTGCTTGGGGTCCATTATAGCAACGGTTACTACCAAATATAACACTCCCCCAAAACTTCATGCCTGATTTTTGAAAGTATTTACTTAACGCAGCCCGTCAAACATTTGATATCGATTATTCCCCGACTTAATAAACATTATCAAAACATAAGGGCACACTTCGTGCCCTTAATACCATCGGGCAACCAGTAGTGCATCCTCCAGCTGGCCTTGAACTACACCAGTGGGTCTCGGGGGTAAACCTGAATACAAACATCGTATAAAAGGGTTATGCTCACTATAATAAGATACACCACCCGTATGTGACGTATTTGGTTATCATGCAAAATAGGCCATCGTATTAAAATAATATGTGCAAGAGGATCCTGATATATTATGTGAATGGTCCCGTTTTGGCCCTATTGATGTACCCGAATTTAAAACTGGAATTTTACCGTTTGGTGCTACTCGATCTTGTGATTAACTTTTTTTTAATATACAGGGTATTCGCTAAATACTAATTTTAAAAGAGAATGTTTAGCATTAGAAAAATTATAACAGCGAAATAATTTATTAAATAAATCCGAAACAAATATTTATTTAATAATTAGTATCACGAAAAAAAATTAATTGCTTTAAAAGTCATTGTAAAGTGTCAAAAAAAAACAAATAATAATAATAATTTAGAATATCCTTAATACACTATTCTTTAAACGAGATTATCAGAAATGCTCCATTCCAAAAATTAAAGACAGATGCAGCAGTGGAGAATGAAAAAAAAAGCATTTCTTTAATGCAAATTTAAAATTGATTCTTAATCTTTTTGCAAAACATTACACTAATTAATACCTAATTAATTATTAATTCATCGCTTAGAGTCAATAAGCAAATTACTTTCATAGAAGTCAAGAAAATTTAAAATACAAACACATATATGTAAATAATGTCCAAAATTACTCAAAACTAACAATGCAACTAAAAATAACACACAACACAAGGCATAAAACAATTAGGTAAAAGGAGGTGAGAAGAGTTGAACTAGAGGTACAACTCAAATGTGTAAATGGCATCTTCAATTCGGTATTTCGTAATCTTGGCCTTAAATGCTGAAAAAGACAGGCAACACATTGAAAAACTGTACTCCATAGTAAAATGTACCTGTAAAGTCTCTGATACCGCGGTATTAAGGAGGTAGTATAGGGTGAGTGAATATCAGCATAGGTCTACATTTTTTTCGGATTTTCCCTAATAAGTAAGAGGCCGGGTAAGAATTCTTAGTTTTCTGAATTGCAAACTGCAGCACTGTATAATTCAGATTAGCGGTCACTTTATACATCTGCATTGTAATTCAAATATTTTGAACATATTATGAAGGAAGAGTGACTTCAATTAGACAAACAGTACATCATTATCGAAACTAAAGTAGACAAATTTCTTATTAGGAATATGCATCTTGATAACTTACACAAGACAGTCACTTCTGAATCCAGAGTGACACCAAGGAAAGTTACAACTTCATTCATAACAAAAGTTTTTGTTGTTAGTTGTAATGTGATCTGTGTAGGTCTAGGCCTGATGATGCTCCGACAGGAGCGAAACACGTGTAGCTTTTAAGCTTTTTTAAGAAATTATATAGATTGGATGAGACCGTGACTTTGTGTCCTTACCTTTGTTTTTGTTTTCGTTTGGTCTCTTAGAGAAAAATGGATGATACGTTTCTATTTAAAAAATTATTGGTTTTAAATTTGAATTGATTTTTTTTATTTATTTATTTTTTCATACTTTATGATAAAGAGAGAAGCCGGCCAGTTGGTTTAACTAGTGCCAAAAAAAACTACTAAATCTTAAGTGCTGGTATTTGAAAAATATGGCAAAAAAATTATAGATGGTTTATGCCTGCTTTGTTGTAATATATGATCACGTAACTCCGCCTCTGGATATGTCAAAATGGCTGTCCTTGGATAAACATGTTGAAACTACAGATGGCTAATGTAGCTCAAACCAAAGTATAATACGTGCGGAGCTATTTACATCTGTGGTAATACCTTAACCGCAGTGTAGTTTAAATCAAAAGTACTACTTATACATAAAGTAATGCTTTCCGACAAGCCTAGATAATAGGCTAATGTAAGTGCCCATAGTAGAGATATTCGGAAAAGTCATACCTATATTCCTAAGCAGAGGACCGCAATTTCAAAGCTCTTTTAGCTATAATTGCACCAAGTATACAATTCATTACCGATTGCAGGAAAGTCACCCTTTTCCGGTTTCAAGGTTGCTACTTTCAGCAGAACCATTTTTTTAAGTTGAAGGAATGTTTAATTTTTTTTTCATTCATCATTTTATACCTTTTTTGTATATACAAATCATAGAATAATAAATGGAATCTTAGAAATTACGTGCATGAATTGGTTAAGTATGATTAATTTTCAGTATTTCTTTATTTATCTCACTTTTAGTTCAGCTTCTCTGCATTCCATTTAGTTGTTAAGTTTAGTTTGCATAGTTAGATAGTGTGGCACTACACTGTAGCTCGCGATGACTTTCATAAATGTTAATATTATATATAATTTTTTAAAGACGAATAAAGAGATAGTTTGCATAGACCGGGTATTGAACCCTACTTTTACAGAAAGTAAAAAATCAAAAGATTCCAAATACTTAGAATCAATAAATCCTAAACTGCCTAATTTATTTAGACTTAAAAATTCTTTAAATAAAGGTTTTTGAGAATCTAAGGCTAGAAGGAAAAGACTTCGACAAAGAAAAAATAATTTGTAGGCCTGTAGTTGGAAAAGAATGTCACTTTGATATTCATTGGCTAAAGAAGGAGACGCTTCGCTAGACAGAATTGTTATATCTTACAAGTTCGTTAAATTTACTTAGGAGTCAGTCATTGTTCTAGGAGCTATATGAAAATTAGCTAGTAGTATTTTATTCTGGTGAGAAAAAATGTAGAAATATTTTAGGATAATAGTATTTCTTAATTAAACATAAACTTTACAATCAGCTTTTAAAAGACTGTAAAGTATCAAATGAAGTATCAAATTTCAATGATGGTTGGTCCACTTATGGAACAGATCAGTACATGCTATAACTTGAGATAAGGATTGGGTCAGTAGGATTTGAAATACGATTTATCTGGATATTTCTGTGTCAGCTAGATCTAAATATCGTTATTAATAGTAAATTTAATACATTAAGTGGTTTTCAGTATTCAATTATAATTCAAATTCAATTATATACTTCTTTCTTGATATTATTCAGTTATGGCCATACAGATTCATTTTGAAGTATTGACCATAGAATGTGGTTAATTAACATTGAAATCCAATATTTTTACTCTTTGATTTCTTTATTTTGTTAAATTAAATTGGTACGGTAAATTCTTGAAAATATGTAATAATTTAAAAGGAAATACTTATGTATATTACGTATATTTTTACAAATTTAAAAATATATTAATAATTAGGATAATATTCTTTTTTGCGTATGAATTAAAATATGTTTTTTGCCACAACATAATAATTAACATGTGATAATTACGGAAAAAATTATGAATATAAGTACAAAATTAGTACCGCGCCTACACACGTTTTAGTACCTGTAATAAACCCGACCGTAGAAGTGTTTATTATGTATATGAGTATCTTTTTAGTTTTAATGAGTTGTTTTGCCTATTTTTTTAAAATCTTTGATAACAGTATGCCTATAATTTCCTTCCTTTTATATTATATTTAAAATGGGTTCAAAAGCATAATGAAAATTTTGACCCAAATATCAACTTAATAGGACATTTTTTATAAAAAGGTAGACAATAAGACTTAAATAAAACTTTATTGTTTTTGTTTCTTTCTTTTATTCTTTTAATAATAAAAAGGGTTGCCTATGGTAATTTTTAGCAGTATATTTTTCCATAAAATAAAATATATGAGAAATCTATTTTCTCATTCAAAATCAAAATGTTAGTAAATATAAAAAAGTTATACCTCTACGAGGAGTAAAAAAGAAATATAGTTGCGGTCCTTCGCAAGTAGGAGTTGACGGTCATAAAAAATATTTATAAATACTAATTTGCATCTTTTTAGATATTCCCAAAATACAATTTTTTTTCGAATTATTAATTAAACACCCCGTAGATATCAATGAATTAATACATACGTGTGTTGCAAGGAATATCCACTCATTAAATAGTAATAAACCACAAAGCGACCACTGCATCTAGGTATGTACATACGTTCAATATACAATATGCATATGGGTACAATATGTATGTCCGTTCGGTTATAAGGTTAGATAATAGAGGAAATGAAACGAAGATTTAAGTTTTAGAGATCAATAAATAAAAGTTTAAATTTAATTAAATTGGCCGACGTTTCGACACATAGGAAGAGGCTTAAGAAAGCCACTAAATTTGCCAATTTAAAAACTTCTAAACCTAAAAATTAACCATTTTATTGCAATATTTTAAGGAAATACTCTTATGAAAAATATAAGTTTAATTTAATTTTGTTTCAGAAGAAATATTAGTGATCCAAAAATAAATGTTAAGAGCGAAGTTGGAAGTATTTTTTTTTCAAGTTTCATCCCGCGCCTCTCCCCTTTATTCAACTATTAAAAAAAAATTAAGAAACCAAATAGAAAGTGAAATTTTTTGCTTTATTTTTTTATTGTTTCAATTATATCTAAATAAGAAATGAGCTTTATAGACCTTGAAAATAATATTTACATAGGAAATTTATTACCTGTAATTTTTCTGTAGACTTGTCTACACGAAAATAGCATAGTTTTGGACAAAACAATTAAAAGTTCACAAACTAAAAACTATTTACTTTATCAAGTACAAACATAGTAGTCTAGTAAAACCAATAATAAACTGTCTTTATTTATAAATGGAAGTAGATTATAATCTCTTATATTATAACTCTGGTCCCCATATTTACCAAAATAAATACTTTTATTACATAAACCATAATAATTAACCTAACATTAATACAAATTATAAGGAATAAAAATATTTAAGCAAGTAATGGCTTCTCCAAAAACAAATGCTTACCTATGCTCTTCGAAACCGTTGAAATTTTTCATCTCTTCTGCGTAGCACTACAACCCTTGGTGGGTCTTGGCCTGCATCGGTCTCGATTTAACATTGCCTCTTCCAGTCAAATATCTGCATAGTATGTAGGTCTTTTAAAATATTGTTTCTCCATCTAAGCCTAGGTCTCTTCCTGGATTTCCTTTCCATACTATCTTATTCAGTCGGTGATCAGGTGCTCTTTATACATGTCGAGTCCATCCCAGACGCTGGAATTTTATTGATTTTAGTATATTTATCCGACTTTCGGTATACCTCCTGGAGTTCTGCATTCGTCCATATGCATATTCATGCATTCTCATAGCCATAGTAGATGATCGATTTGATTACGGCCTGGTACACCATCAGTTTAGACACTCTCGACTCTGTTCTGAACTGCATGAGAGCTCACATGGCAAAGCAATACCCATATGTACTCGTGCTTTAATTTCTTCGTTAATGTTGTGGCTCCAAGGTACTTAAACTGTCTGACGCATTCAAAGTTATAAACCGAAGTGTTCATCGTTATATTCTGACCGATTCTGTACTTGGTTAGTTATTGGGTAATGTGAATGTATTTGGTTTTTTCCTCGTTAATGTTGAGGCCCATTTTCTTACATTTCTTTTTAGCTTTCAGCAAGCTTTCCTTGAGTCCGACAATACTTCTTCCGACCGCTTTAATGTCGTTCACGAATGCTAGGACCATCTGTGTCCCCTGATAGATAGCCATCTCTAGGACTATGTTAAAGAATAGGGGAGACCGTCCATCTTCCTGTCTAAAACCACTCATGACCGAAAAATCTCTGTTATATGGTATCCTACTGTAACGCCACATCTGGTATCATTTATGTATTACTTAGTAAAAGTGATAATGATGATTCTGTACATTTGCCATAGCTATCCAGACACTATCGCATTTAATGGTATCGTAAGCTTGTCTGAAGTACATAAACATCTGGTGCACGCCTTTATTAAATTCTCAGTGCTTCTTTAATAGTTTGCGAGTTGTGAATATCTGGTCCACTATTGACTTCTTTGGCCTGAATCTACACTGATTTGTTTCTGCCAATTTGTTTCTCGGCATACTGTGATATACGGCTCAATAGAACATTGGAGACTATTTTGTATGCTGCGTTCAGAATCGATATCCCGTCTAATAATAATAATAATAATAATAATAATAATAATAATAATAATAATAATAATAATAATAATAATAATAATAATAATAATAATAATAATAATAATATTAATAATAATAATAATAATAAACATATTTATTGAAACCAATTCTAATACAGCATAACTAAGAGTTGAATAAAAAAAATCACTTTAGGTCAGTTTTAAAAGGCTATTGAGCCGCCTTTTGGCTTAAAAAGCTACAAGGTACTGTTTAAGCCTCAATTAATTTAATTATTTTAATCTATACTAATTTACAACTAGGTGTTAATTTAAAGACAGTAAAAAATTGCAAAAAGACATAATAAGATATCTGACAGACATACAGAATAGAAATATAAGAAATAAGACTACTTTTAATGGCGATATCTAGGTTTTAAATTTGCGCAATCAAATGTTCTGCTTTGTATTGTTTTTTTCTTAAATTTTTAATAGCCGAAATACTTGAATTAATTGGATGAAACCAAATTATTCAGTAAGCAGGGTTATTTTACTTTTCATTTTAAAGGGGAATGGAGATTGACCAAGATCTGATAAGGCAAGTATATTTATTGACTTAGCTGCAAAATATGAAAAACCTCTCTTAAAAACTTCTTTTCTATTGTTACCCTGCTGCTTAAAGAACGCAATGAACAATAATTTCAAGTTTATCAAATTTTTGTTTTTAATAGTTTGAAACAAAAAACGTTTATTAATGCAATTTCCTCCTATTATATGCAGAATGACGCAAAAAGGGTGAAATATGTTTATGACGATGAATCCTATAGTTTAGCCGTAGACACGAATTCTGTACGGTTTGAATTCTACTAACTCAAAACTATAAAAATGTCGTAATGATTAAATTGACTCAATACCAAGGGTTCACAAAGCAATAATTTGATTTCTTTTTGTAAAAAGTGACGATTGATGTATATGCAAATGAGAGCAGAATATGTTTTTTTTAGTTTTAAGATTGTTAGGGATGTACTCACAAAAACGCAAATCAGTGTCAAGAATCAAACTCAGATTTTTAGCATGTGCGACTATGGGAATTCGACTGGTATCTTTATGCAGATATAGACGATCTAAAACTAGATTTTTAGAAAGTTCGTTGCCAAGTAGAATAATATTAGATTTATTGGGGTTTATTTTTAATTGATGCTTAGTAGAGCTCTAATATATACTTCGAAGATCTTGAATAATACAATCCATGGCAGTGTCAAGTTCACTCTAGTAGAAAGAATAATAGATCTGCGTGTCATCGGCATACAGATGATTCGGACAGAACTGTAGAGACTCTATGAGACATGAGGTGTAAATGGTATATAATAAAGGACCTAGTATGCTTCCCGGAAAAACACCTGCTTGAACCAAGAGAGAATCAGATATTTTATTCTGGTAAAGAACTTGTTGAGACCTATTTGTCAAATAAGATTGTATAAATCTTTCAGCAGAGTCGCCAAACCCGATATAGTATAGTTGATACATACATTTCATGCGGTCCCCCTTCTTAGAAAAGGGGATAATATAATACCATTGTTCCATTCGTTAGCAAGCTTCCCATTTTCGTAATAATTTATGCAGTTCTTTGTCAAAGTTTAGACACTCTGTTGGTATTGTCTCGCATCCAGGAGTTTTGTAATTTTTTAGTTTGTTGATTGCCACTATTATTTCTTGGAAGATTGGCTCCTCTACTCTATTTTCACCATCTGGTTTGTCGTGATCTCTACAGTTATGCAGTTTTCTGCATTAAGAAGATTGTTAAAATACTCTATCCATTTTATTTAAGTATTTCCGCTGTGTGTGTTATTAATTTGTCCCCATCGCTTTTTAGGATACTGCTTGTTATTGGGTTATATTCTTTCTTCATCTGCATTATTTTTTGAAAGAATCTCCTACTACTGTTGCTTTTTGTATTTTCCTCTTCTTTCTTTCTTCCGGTACTTATAAGCTTCTTTGCTTTCTTTCTGCATGTTTTAAATTTCTCGATGTTGGCGTTATGAAAGTCTTGTAACATGCGCAATTATACCATTCTTTTTTCCTTTGACTGCTTTTTTTTCCTAGTGCTTCTTCGTGATCGCCACTATAGTTAAGGGTACCCCACGCTGTTTTTATTTCAGGGGTTTTGTGGTATTTGGTTTTCTATTTCGGTGTGGTCTTTCAGTGTTTCCATAAGTGTGCTTACTTTCCATCTTGCCATATTTGTGGCTATTAAAAAGAAGAATTAGATCTAAACTAATTATATAAGAAGAAAACTTTAAAAATATAACTTACGAGAAATTAGAGTTTTTGTATGTTAAAGAAAAGCTTTTGGTACATATTCCAAAATCTTATATCTTCTAGAACGGCCATCGTATATAATAAAATTTACTTACTTAATTATTATACATATCATCACAGGAATATATCGATCAATCAAGACAATAATATATAATAATATTATAATATTGGAAACATTTAGAAAACTATCTTTTACAAAAATTGAAAATAATACAAAATCCATGTTTGAAACTATTGAGATTTTATTTCATTCACATTTCGACGTTAAAATTATTACTATATATATATATGTACATACATTGCAGAAAATATCGGTGATTTATCAACACTTATTGAAACCAATTAATTTTTTTTTGTCAATACCGGACATACATGAATATGATGGATACAATGGACATATATGAATACAATTAAAATGAAATTTCTATAAAAAAATGGACAATTTCATTTTCAATACATACACAATGTTATACCCTGATTTAAATTTCCGGCCTTGGTTCGAGCATAGAATGTCCATGAAACGGAAAATTCGCACCCCAGCATTTCCCTTCAATACGTCCCGCCCGCCAGGATTCCTTTGTTCCATTCCCTGTCGTCGGAAATTTCACATTTGCCTGTTTTTAATAATGAATGTAGTTCACGGAACTGCCGCAAGCGTAATATATATAATTAATATAAGTTTTGGTATAGGTTATGAACGTGTTATATTTAATTTAAGTAAGTTTTGTTTTAGTTTTAAAATCCTATATCGATTACGTATGCGATGGCCATCCAAAAAGACATTATAAGATGTAGGAACACGTACAATAAAAATTATTTGCGGAAACCTAATTTGAACTGTACATTTCATCAGTTTTAAAGCATTTGTTTTTGGAGAAGCAATTACTTACGTAAGTATCGTTACTTCTTATTATTTGTATTAATGTTAAGTAAATTATGATGATTTATGTATTAAGAGTGTTTCTTTTAGTAAGTAGGGAGACAACAGTGAAAAATAGCATTGGCTAAACTTCGCTCGATGGAAAATTATAATCTACTACATTTGTAAATAAGCACCATTTAATATTAGTATTACTAAACTACTGATTATGTACATAGGAAAAGAAAGTGTTTTTCGACCTGTGCACTTATAATTTTTTGTCTAAAATTATGCATTTTGGTGTATGCATATATAAAGAAAAGTTAAATGAAATAAAATCTACTATCGATATGTTATTTTAAAAGGGCTAAAAAGCTAATTTTTCAATAAGATACAATTAAACAAGAATTAAAACATAAAGCAAAAAAACGTGAATAAAATTGAACATTCTATTTAATTTTCTCTTTATACTTGAAAGAGAAAGAACACTTGTTTATTTTTTGTTTAAATATATGGGCGCGGTAGCGGGACAAAATTTAAAACAAAAATGCTACTAAAAAGTATCAACTTACCAGAAAACATGTCGTAATTTTATCGTACATACGTTCCTGTTAAAATAATTTTAACGGGAAAATCGTCAGCTTTTTTTTAAACCAATACCGAAATTTACGTAGAAAAAAATTGTTTTGTTTTTCGATTATATCTTATTAAAAAATTAACTGTTTGGACATCCGAAGGTAAAATTTTATATATTACTAAAGCTCCGTATATATTATTATACAGTGCTTTCATTTCAAAAAGATCCACCCTTAATAACTTTCTAGACAATATTCATTATTTCTAGACATTTTTGCTAACTATTTGCTTACACATTTACCGAGTTTTTTTTGTACTGTTGAATAGAGAATTTTACGCTGCTTACTATGATGTATCACACGATGGATGTTTCCATTTGACATATTAAACGTCCCCTGTATATCTAATTTGACGTGTTTTTTTTTGTTTTTCTAAGAAAGTTATTAAGGGTGGATTGTTTTGAAATAAAAGCACTGTATATCTATCTATCGTATATATTTTGTTGCACCCGGCATATATTTTTATAAGTTACTTCTTAAAATTTATTCACAAGCATGTATTGAAATGACTTTAACATAAAGCACTTAATGTAAAAATGTAAATGTTCAATGTAAAAACTAAATATATAAATTTAACAACAATAAGTGGTGCATATGTTTTTGTCAACAATACGAGTTAAGATGCTTTATGGAATGCTACTGGACATAACAGTTTAAAACTAGTTAGGCTTAAATTAGATCCTCTCTATTATACATATTACAAGTTTAGATTGTTTAAAACAAATAATCAATTCAAAGCATTATTACAATATCACTAAGAGAGTAAACATACATAATTAATTTACGCTATTAAACCAAATATTTGATAACTAACGTGGACGTAATTAGTCTAAATTGACTAATATCGGCAGTCCCTCTTGTTTATCAATTGAACCTATTGAGCACCGATTCCAATTTAACAGAGTTCAAGCTGCCTAAACTGACAATTTACATGTAACCCTTACTAATTGTGTATCCTGTATGCAACAACATTATAATCTCCTCATACATGACGTGACATTACGACCTTCTGTTTATATTAAACCGTTAACAACATTATGGACGATTTTAATTAAGTCACATTAGTTTAATTTCCATATTTCTGTCATGTATTTAAAAAGGCAGGGTAAATTGGAAATATTAGCTGTTGGTTAATATTAACGTGCATACTTTCTTTTATCTTTTTATCTAACTTTAAAACAGCAATCGAAAAAATCCATTTATTTTTAGAATTTTGTTTTAATTAAGGTTATTAATATAGGTAATATTCGAAATATGTTTACTTCACCAAATAATTTTTTAGCCATTCGACACATATTTTGGGTTGCTGTAATTATTGATTGTTAAGTACTATCTTCTACAAAGATGATTAAAACCAAACTATGACTATTTGTCTGTTAACACATTTTCTTAATTGAATACTATAAAAAATTAAAAAATACGTGCATTAGAGCAGGATTTCATAAAACTAACTTAAAGTATAATAGATTATAAGAAATAGTAAAACGCCTATCGGTTTCCTAAAAATAGAAAGAAGAAAGAAAGAAAGAAAATGTGCTATATTACGTAAGACAACAAAATCTTGTGTACAAGCATCCTAAAAACTAAAAAATTCCAAATTCACTTTAAATTTCAAATTTCAAACAAACATAACATCTAAAACACTTTACCATAAAATTTACACACATTACCAAAATTAATCATAACAAAACAGATTGAGAAAAAAAAAGCATCTTTTTGATAAATTTCATTAAAAAATAAGTAAAGCTGTCAATAAAACAGAATTTAGAAGAAGTAAATTAAATTATTTAACAGGAAACAAAACTAAAACACTAAAATGATGTCAGAGCACAGGTTAAAAGGTATCATTAAAAAAATCGTCAAGGCTATAATATGCCCTGGATAATAAAAGTGATTTTAATTCCCTTTTGAATCTCTTAACTTCTAAAATTTGTCTGATACATAGAGGAACATGGTTATAAATTTTTTTGCCAAGGTATATAAGTGAGTTCTTGGTGAGGGAGGATGTAGGGATTGGTAAGGGAAAATCGTTAACCTGGCGAGTCATATGACCAGTGTTAGAGGGAGGTTTAGGACATTTATGAATAAGAGTAGCTGTTTCTAAGATAAAAAGAGAAAAAAGAGTTAGGATTTTTTGAGATATAAAGAGAGGTTTACAAGAATCTCTTAACCCAGCGGCACATAGGTATCTAACTGCCTTTTTTTGAATCACAAAAATTATGTTTAATAATCCCTTGTTGCTTAAACCCCAAAAAGGCAAGCCATAACGAAGGTGGGACTCAATAAGAGAAAAGTACACTGAACGTGCAACTACCCCTCCCAACTCATGCCCCGCCATTCTTACTGCAAAGCATCCAGAGGATAATTTTGATGCAAGATTTAGGATATGATCTTCGAAGCGAAGGCGACCATCAATGGTAATACCAAGGAACTTACAGCTTTCTTTGTTTTGCAAGGGGGAGTTTTCACTAAACATAAGGCCCTGAACGTCATACTTAAATCCCATAATAAAGGTTTTGCCCACATTAAATACAAGCCTGTTTGCAGCACACCACTCCGATAAAATCTTAAGATCCTTAAAAACCTGGGCTCTAACATTATCAGAATCTCTATGATTCCATAAAATGGTGGTATCATCAGCAAACTGAACCACTTTGCCCTGCAGTTTTAATGAACCCAAATCATTTACATAGAGCAAAAATAATAGTGGTCCTAACACTGAACCCTGAGGTACTCCAGTTTTAAGGGATCTGGAATCGGATAAACATCCAGATACTGTAACTCTTTGGGTACGATTAGACAGATAGGATTCCAGCCATTGCAATGCCACACCTCTAAAGCCATAATTATTGAGCTTAGACAGCAGTATTCCATGATCTACACAATCAAATGCCTTGGATAAATCGCAAAACACTGCCGCCGCGGACTCTCCAGAGTTTAAGGACACATATACACTCTCCAAAAAGCCGAAAACAGCGTCATGAGTCCCTTTTCCCATTTGAAAACCAAACTGATTTGCAGATAAAATGCAATTATGTTGCAAAAAAGATAAAATTCTGATTTTTACAAGTTTTTCAACTATCTTGGAGAGGGTAGATAATATAGAAATTGGACGGAAATTACAAGGCTCACTCACATCTCCACCCTTATAAAGAGGGATAACCACTGGCTCCTTCAAACATGCTGGAAAGATGCCATTATGAAAGGAATTGTTAATGGCAGAAGCTAAGGCATTCAATGCTGAGTCAGGCAAAAGGAGTAGTAATTTTGATGATATTCCATCAGCTCCAGCTGATATATGGTTTTTTAAGCTTTTAATTGCATCTCTAACATCAGTAAGGCTAACAGGATAAAAGAAAAATGAATTTTGAACTGACACTTGTTGAATATAATGCAAAGGATCAATATTAGTATTCATATCCTTGAGCAATAAATGAGGAATATTACAGTAATAATCATTTAAACTATTTGGTCTTACTTCTGGTTCTGAAACTTTCTTGTGAGAATGCCTGAAATCATTTATAATTGACCAACATTCTCTCTGCCTATTTGAGGACATATTCAAGCGGTCACTATAATATTTAACCTTAGCTGCTTTTATCGTCTTTCTATATAGACTACGATATTTCTGATGATAAAGAATAATGTTTGCATTAGTTGAAAACTTGCACAGCTTAGCCAAAAAACGGAGGTTTTTAGCTGAAGTTCTGAGGCCTGCTGTGACCCATGGTTTTCTATTTTTCATTTTAAGCCTCTTTTTAGGAAAACACTGATTGATCTTGTCACATAGCACATGAAATAACAAAGTAAACGGGTCAGGAGCCATTTCAACTGCATTCCAATTAACCAAAGCTGCAGTAGAAGAAAAAGCATTAAAATTTGCTCTGCTGAAAATTCTTCCTATATAATGAGATGAAGGAAATACAGTGTTGCATGGAATCCTAGCGAGAATGGCTTCATGGTCAGAAATACCAGATGAGAGTACTCTACATGACACATCATTTAAATTTGTACATAAATAATCAATAGTAGTTGCAGATGAGGATGTTATACGTGTGGGTGAAAGAACATGCATCTTCAAGTCATAAGATTCCAATATACTTAAAAGGGATGTATGATATGATGGCAAGCTTACATCAGTGAAGTTAATATTAAAGTCACCAGCCAATATAACTATGGAGTGTAGAGACAATTGGGATAATAGAGAATCAAGTTTGTCCAGGAAAATACCAATATCTCCTGTGGGTGGTCTATAAACACAAAGAACATATAAATTAAATCGCTTACAAAAACAAAGGGAGAATTCAAAAACCTTCTCCAACAGAAAGCTATCATACTTATTAATTTTACAGAAAAAAGCTTCAATTGTTTGTTTAACTAAAATAGCTGTTCCTCCATGTATGGAGTGTTGCCGACAAAAAATTGATATAGGAATATAATCAGATATTAAGAAACATTCGTTAGGCTTTAACCAGTGCTCAGTTAGTAATACAATATCAGGAAAATCACATGAATCAAGTAAAAGATGAAGCTCGTCCATTTTATTTCTTAGAGACTGTATATTTAAAATAAAACTACTGAAACTTTTCGCATGCTTATTTTCAATGTTATTTATAGAATGTGAGTGAGCTTCATCTTCTGTGTATTTATCTATAAAAAAGAATTCCTATCACAGTCAGTATCTAGAAGTCCAGATTGATTACTTGGTTTTATTGTGGACACATTTTTTGATGAAATGCTACTTTTGAAATGTTTTAAAATATGGGTATATAGTAATGATGCCAAATCTGATCCAAAGTTGCTGGAATGATTAGACTCTAAAATTCTATTTAGATTAATATTATTTGCGTGAAATATTCTATAGAGAGCCTTATTGCTATTATAAATTACATTATGGTTTGGATACATGTAAGGGCTTGACATCACTAAACTATTGCTGTGTAAATGTATAAATTTTTTTAAAATGTCGAATAATGAGCAAATACCATTTAACATTAAAATCAACATATCATTTTCTGTAAATTCCTTAACCATAGATGATGCAGTATAAATCAGTTCATTGTTTGTACTTCCTGGCTTCAGGAAACACTGGACTTTGTAGTTAGCTTCAAACTTCAGACGCAATTTCTTCAGGAACACTCTACTACAGTTTCCACCCACAAAAAGAAGCCTAGGTTGATTATCAACGGGTGAATTTGGCCTACATGGCAACTGTGTTGGATAATTTATATTAACGAATTTAGATATGTTTTGCTGTTCCTTTAATGCACAAATATCGGAATAGCAAGTATCTTTTTCAACTTCCAACACCTTTATCGACTGGATCATATTCTTATTCATCTTGTTTAAATCATTAACTTCCATTTGTAACATATTTATTTGCGTCTTATAGGTGGAAGATTCATTTTCTAATGTTTTTATTGTTACAATTAAATTTTTATTTAAGGTATTTAACTCATTAATTTCTATATTGAAATTTATTTTTTCCTCTTCACATACTTTATAATTAATATATATAATTAATATATAAACCTTATGCACCTAGGAGCGCTCCAGCTACAGTGGACTATTTGTTTCTACAGATTTTACACGCGTTATATATAGTTTTTTAATCTTGCTAATAATTGATCTTCTAGTTTGCTCTATATATTTTTCATTACAAGCACCTTTACTGATTTCCTACATTTCTGAATTTTTATTATTTAGGGTTTTTGAAGACTTTTTTAAATTTAGCTTGATATACAGTTCCTAAACACACAGTTCTAGTTTCTAGATTTACTTGTTTTTTTTTCTTTTGGAAACTGTCTTTAACCTAATAAAAAATAATTATTATGCATATACTTAAGGATTTTATTTCACAACTTTAATGATAAAGTACTATTCGTTAGAAAATAAAAAAACATGCAGCTCTTATATCCTAAAATCTTAAATTTTACCAATAAAAGTGCTTTGTTAAAAATTATCATAAACTTAAACCTAATTTCAATTTTGAATTGAGCACAATTAATTTCGTATATTTTTTACTTTTTTTCATTAATAAGATATACATTATTTATTCTTTTAATTGTTTTATACTATTTAATCAATCGTCTTTTATTTCGTGGATCTAAGATTAATTTGTGAAGGAAATTATTTTATGTTTAATACAATATTTAGGGTCAATTTATTAATATTCGTAGTATTACGTATAATAATACATAAGAAAAAATACTTGAAATAAGCAATAAGATTATAAGATAAAATACTGTTAGCCCGGAACACTCTTTTTATTGACAACGTCAGATTAGAACTTCCACCTGATTCGCGATGATTGACTTTTAATTTCTTTTTTTGTCATTTAATTTCTTCTAAGATAAACAACAAAAATTATTAAAATGTATAGGAAACATGATACCTATGGAATAATTTAGAAATACTTAGCACCTACTTTGTTCTAAAAAGTTCCTAAACTGTTTTTGTTGATGGAGACCAATAATTTTAACAGAACAATGACAGTCAAATCAATCGAGTATACACAACCTAGAAAATTTTAATTACCAGGATTTACAATAAAATAACCTAATTAACGTAAACGGGGGCCCTCAAACAATGTGAACTACTGAAAAGTGGACCCTATTGATAAAAATATTAAACTATACTTAAGGAGTTCCTTAAATAAACTTTACTATCCAACTTGAGCAAAACAGTACAAAAACTATGAAAATACATTAGATATATTAAAAACATTGACAAAATTAACTTTATTAGAGTTAAGAAATCAATAGCACGCACCTGTTGATACTGAGACTTTAGACGTTGGTACTATTTTTAATTAAGTGATCTAAGACTTTTATTAAATTTAGGTCCCTTTACTGATCAGTTTTATCAAAACGTTAAGGGTGTGGGTAACTTCTATGCATTATTTGTAATTACAAAATTTCACAACAAAGCATTTTCTACAATAAATATCATATTATATGGAATAAACTGTCAACAAAAAATAGTAAATAGTCAGAATTTTGACAACGATAGAGGAGATCATAAATAAATAATAAAAATAATAAATAACCAAGAAAAAACTACCCTGTAATGCTTACCCAAATTTAACTTTTATTAAGCAATAACATTGTTGTTTCGTTTATCGAAAACCTTTGTACAATCAATATAAGCAGTATTTAGCTCTTAGTCTTATAAAAACATGATTTGAAAAAAAGATTCAGAGATTGCTAGTAGTAAAAAAGAAGAAGAAAAAAGTAATACAAAAAAATTGTAGTATATAAAAAAACAATAAAAGCCATTTATTAGAAAGAAATAACATATTACTGAGTTCAAAATAGTAATCCATTTTTCTCAAAGAGACCTCTTGATAATAAAAATGCACTTTTTTTTATTTAGTTTTGACACCGGATTTAATGTGAACGTAATTTTTTATGTATTTATTTTTGTTTTGACTTAAATGTTTGTGGTGTTAATCCAATAGCTTTACCGATCTGACGATGCCTTAGGGCGAAACACGTGTAGTATTTTTTTTTTTAAATAAACATAATTTGAAACCTTTGACTTTGTCCCTTCAATCTTTGCATTTTTATATTTTTGAGTGTTGGTAATATCATAAAGAATACTTTTGTGTATTTTACCAGTAATTTCAGCATATTATTGGGTCTATTATATTTATTGTAAAGCTTATTAGATATTTCATAGACTGATTTTATAAACTCATAGTATTTGTTTTTTAGAATTTTATAAATTATACTAATCATAATTAAGCACAATAGTTTTACTTTTATTGAGTTTTAATGGGTTTTAATGAGCTATTTATGCAGTTCATTCTTATACTTAGCATATTGCCGATAATGATGATTCTAGAAAATTATAATGAATAAAACCACAATCCATAAATAGCTAATCCCTTTTAATGGTTTAAATTGTAATGTGTGCTTGCTATGATTTTTTTTTTTAAATGAATGCTTTATTTATTTATTAGATATAAGGCAATTCCTTGAAGACAAACTACATCACTTCTATATATTGGATAGTCTTTTTTGGATTGAAGGTTCGGATCATCTTCAGAATAATGATTTTTGTTAATATTGGTTATGTCTACTTTAATTGATTTGTCGTGTGAAAGCCCCTAAAAACAGTCAACTAATTTACAATTCCAACAAATTGCATTTTCTTTAAAGCTTTATAAGTTTTGTATTTTATTTTGGACATTTAGGTTCTATCTTTAATTATTTAAAGGCTCTATGCGGTTATACAAAGACTCTATTAATACATCAATGTAAACAAAATTAAAAACCTTCATATATCTGCCACGTTTTAGGAAAACATCATCTATTATAAAATTTAGATTATATAATGCTCCATATGTTTTCTTAATTTTATGGTAAAATATTTAATTATTCAAGGTTATTGCTGCAAGACTAAGACGACATTTCTGGATTAATTACTGTGAAATTAGATGTTTGCGATATGATCAATGTGGAAAACAGGTCATATTTATATTAAAATGACCTGCTACAAATTTGACAAACTTGCTTATATTTTTATAGGTAAATAACAATATTTTTATCTTTATATTCTAAGGTGAAGAATTTGCAGGAATTTTTTCAACTCACTTTTTTTATTTGGTCTTTTTTCCACGCTTTCGCTCATTGTATTATATAAGCTGTAATATTCGGTCCTGAGGGCTAATAATTATAATATAACCGATATTCTTAAATTAAATTTTTGAAAGTCAAATCCGTCTCGTGCGTTCGTTAATTCGTTGTCCGTCGACCTCTCGGAGGGGTGTCGTGGCATCATGTAGTAAGTCGTGACAATAAACGTCCTCTTGGTCGAAGTACATTTTTCTTTACCTTCTATGATCGGCTGCTCTAATGCCACTAATCTCCTGGCAATATGTACAAAGTACTTTGAAAACTGCTGGTTGACATAAGTGGATGTCTGGTTTTGATTCGCAGTTGTCTTAGAATGGATTCATTGATGCGGTGTGCAGTCCATGGAATTCAGAGCATCCTCCTATAGGAAAAAATAAGTATTCGCAATGTCTGAGTTTGGAGATAATTGAGATGAAAGCGTCCTTTTAAATACAAGTGAGTTTCAGTGTTGCGTTCGTGCCATGGCAACACACCTATGGATTTCAGTTTTGCAATTTCCGGTATTGGTGACGACAGATCTACGACATCTAAGTAATTGACCACTTGGGAACCGGCGCGGCGATGCTATTTGTATGTCAGACCTGTTGTGATTAGCACGGCAAACAAGCATTATTTTAGTCTTTGGATTATTGATTTTCAGTCCATAGCGTCAGTTGTTTTTATCTAGCTTGTGCATTATATTAATGAGTTCGTGCTCGTCTTTTGTTATTTGCAGGGTATTATCCGCGTACCGTAGGTTTTTCTGCCGCCAACAGGAATGCCACTTTTCCACTATTTAAAAATCTCTGTAATAATGTATTATCTTGAAGAGGAGGGGAGATAAAATGTAGCCTTGTCTCAACCCAGCAGCAGTCGAGAAGGTGTTAAAGAGAGTATCATTGACTCGTACCGTCCCCGTCTTCGCCTTATATATAGTACTTCTATTAGGTGTATCAGATGTTTCGATGTTCCCATCTCGGCAAGAATGTTCCAGAGCTTCAACCATTTTACCTTGTCATAAGCCTTCCAATAGTCCACGCAACACATGAGAATTTTAACATGAAACTCTCTGGTTTTTTCAATGATCTGTCGAACGTTCAAGCTATGCGGAATTAGGGCAATTGTACAATAGTTTCCACAGTCAAGGGCAAAACCTTTTTAATATAAAGGCAAAAAAATGGAATGGCACTGTTGTTCTGGTTAGCTCCCAGTCGTCCAGATCCTCTGACATAGGCTGAATATGATGGATATCCTCAGTTCCCCCATGTTTTTGTGTACTTCAGCGGTAATTCCATCTCAATGGCTTTTTGGTATCGCAGTTTTTTCACTGATTGTTCCACTTGCTCCTTAAATATTGTTGGTTTGAGTTTTTCGCTTATGTCTCCAGAATTAAACTGAAGATGTATTTGATCACGGTGTTCATTAAAGACAGATTATTATTAATAGCAAATTATATTAATCTTTTCCTCGTTCGTTTCGTTCTCCCTTGCAACCCATTACGTCTCGTAAATGATCGTCCGATGTTGTTCTTTCTACCTTTGAGTTAAAATCCCCAGCACTATCAAGATACCTTAAGGCTTGAGAGTGGCCATAGTATTTTCTACGATGTTATGTAAATATCATGAGTACAAATACGATATTAAGCCATTTTTTTTGGCTATTAAATAAAATACTCTATTATGAAGTTATTGATCGTTAGAAACGCATTAATTGTGATGCCTATACACCGTATACAAAATTAAATTAAAATAAATTAGGTAACCAGAGCTGCTCATGCGCAATTACAATTGCATTATTATTGTAGTGATATTCCAAGTTCTTCTTCTTGTTGTGTTCAAGTTCTTCATCGATAACAAAATATATTTAAAATATCGTTTATGATTTTTTTTTAGTTATTTATTTCAGTAATATACTATAGAAATTGTATAACTACTATTACCTAATTAAACTCATCATGATAAGGTATCGTGTGTGAGCTATTTATGCTATTAAAAATCGATTTCAGGTTATTTATCAACATAAAAAGCTATATTAGTAAACTCATTTTAATACCGAAACTAAAACTAAAATAAACTAACTAAAATAGCGCCCTCCATTTAATGCTTCTTCAAACTGTTGTGAAGTAGATTCTAAAATTGCAAACTATTTGAAAATACTTAGGTCTACTTACTTTATAAAAAAATAATGTTGGCGTCATAGTTTCTACTTAAGACAAACTGTAACCAAAATTTTCATTGCAAAAGACGCAGAGAATCAAATGGTCAACAAATTAAACATTAGTTACAATCAATCTAGAATAAATTTTTAGGTTTTAATTTCATATGTTTCATAAGCCTGTTACATCATATTTGATAAAGCATTGACTTCAGGCACATGGTTTGCTATACAAAAAGTATTAAGAATATATCATAGAAATTTAAGAAAAATGACTGTTTACGCCACAGTTTCTAATTAAGGTACCCTGTATAGAATATTTTTATTTCAAAAAACGCGCCAGTGACAATGCTAATTGATGTGCCGTAAAAATAAAGGAAGAAGATAACATCTAATTTTTAAATAAATTTGTTCCTTGCATCGTGAATGCACTGTACATGAATGCTGCAGTCGATTCTTTGCATCATAATAAGTGAAAATTTTGTAAAAATGATGAGGATTGTCCTTAGTTCAAGATCAAAAACTATTACACATGGAGCTCTTTAAATGCACTAAAATTTGTAGAGAAGGCTTTTATTCGAACTCGAACAAATCTTTTATTTAGAAAACATGTATCAGTAGTCTTTATTCGTCTTAAATGAGCGAAACAAGATGAATCTTTGTTTATAAGAAAAAATATCAATATATTACCGATCAATATTATCTCATACTGCTTATTAAGAAAATTTCAAAAATCTTTGACGTACATCATGGTAAACAAAAAAAATGTATTTTCCCTATGATATATTCATTTAAGTACGTTCTTTGCTCTAAAATTAATAATATAACCCAAAATCATTTAAAAGGCTTAAAGAAAACATTCTAGTCTAACGTAACCTATAATTAGTTTAATTTTCAGATATACCCATCACTTAGGTGCCTGAAAACAGATCCGATTTCGGGTTATAAAGTTCGCGAGGCCAGTAAATCATCGGGTATATTTTAGGCCCACAGTTGGCCGCGGATCGACGGTGCCCGTTTCGTTTTGTTTAGAATTTTGCCGGTGCTACATATTCTGTCGAAAAATATCCCGGTCAGCGACCCTCAAAAATGCATGCCGAGATCCGACCTCGGCGTGCATGGTCACCTTAATTTTTTTTTCCTTTTCGATAGGGTACATCCACGCAATACAGTGGCGTGGCTAAATGGTATGTCCAATAATAATAGACCAATATTAAAAAGGTGAAAGAGCAAAAAAAACAGAACTATCTAATACGGATCTACTTCTGTGGCTTGTCATTTATATTAAATTAATTACGACGCTTCCATGAAGGATTCAAATCGATTTGAATCTATTCTGAAATTTGACATCTTGTCTGTCACTGGTCAATAGAACCATTGGGACGTGTCGCGCAAATATTTAAAAAAGTCGCGGTTTAAGTAGGGCTCTAGATGTACAGTTATTAAAAAATTGAGTGTGGCAAGTTTTAAAGGCTGTTTATTGCAAGTTTACTGCGATCACAACGAGGCATTTTTTCAGTTATTGACAAAATGCAAAATACAGGTGCAATAAACTCGGGTTGTGTACCTGCAATTCGAAACGCATGTCACATTGGTTATTCGTTGATATACTAGGATTAATAAACACTATCGGTGACTCGCAGTAAACGTGCAGTAAACAGCCTTTAAAACTCGCCACACTTAATTTTTTTCGTCAAAGTTAGATAAGTGAAATCATCGACAACTACGTGATAAACGTGGACAAATACGTGCTGTCACGACGTTTCTCTAATCTGCGATCAAGGAACGAGGTCGCACAAACCCCGCACAGCCCTATTAGATCCTCAAAAACATTCCCACTAAACAATTTCCTTAAGAAATTTCGAAATTCGCAGAGCGATTTTTTCTCACCGCAGACAGTGTTGTTGTTACAAGCTCCGCATCTCGCATGGACCAATATGGCGGATGAGAATACACGCATAGTATCTAAAGCCTTAGTTTAAGTTATATTTATCTTGTGGCATAGTACTACTATTAAAAAATTAACAAAAAAACTACTTTTCCTAATTAATCCTTTCTTACTTTTAATCTTATTACTTATTTAACATCTTTTTTTACCAAGAGGCACCTATATAAAAAGGAAAAATGAAATGCACTTTAAACTTCATAAGAAATAAGGGATCAATTAGAAAAAATTATAGAAGGAAACGTTGATGGAGAAAAGAAATAACTGGTGGGAGCGGATTGTGAAGCAGCCTTTCACTGATGAAGACTTTATTAGTAATTTCCGGATTCGAAAATCATCATTTCGGCTTATCTGTTTTCGATTGGAAAAATATTTATGAAAAGAATTAAATTTTATTAAAGTTTAATTGTTAAAAAAAAGTGTGCTATAAAGATTATCAACAGGGTTATCGCTAACCAATTTGGGACGTACATAAATGTCTACGCATTTTGTGAGCCAGTTATTAAGGAATGACATAAAGAATATATAAAATTGCCACATTATACTAAAGCAGAAGAAGTCATGAGTAGATTTGAAAAAAAATCGAATAAGTATTTCAAATGTTGTAAGGGCTATCGATAGAATGCGCATACCTATTTTATCACCTAAAGTAATTTATAGAGACTTTCTAAACCGGAAGGGTTGGCCTGCAAGCTGTCAAGAATCTAAAGTATTACAAAATTCCAATCTGTACAAGTAAGTTGAGAGTTTTCTCCCAAATTTAAAAGTAAAAGTGAATAATATGGACACACCTTGTATTTGCTTGGTGATCCATTATATTATCCTCTTTTGCCAAGGTTAATAATTTCATATAAAAAAAAATCCCGAGCGAAGAGCAGTGATTCAATACTTTTAGTTTATCTAAGTCATGGTAAAGTTGTTGTCGAAAATGCCTTTGGCTGCAGAAACCAGAGTTCAGGCTATGAGAGGAAGAGGGAAAGAAAATGTGCGCGCGCACGGCTCTCTCTTGCTCCTACAGTACCATACGAACCGCAACTCTCTCTCTTTCTATCTCCACTAATTTATATATCATTTTGAACTACCATTCGCCTCGCCCGATCACACTTTTCGTAATGCTTTTGTAACCCATTCGCCACCTTACTCCTCAACTCAAGCGTCCATAAAGAAGTTTTACTGCATCACACATTAACTATAAATTTGTTCTTAAAATTGTGTATACATGTATGATCTTTCATAACATAGTGGAAACAAAAAGTAAAATAATGATAAAAATAAATTTATTCATAATCGACGAGAAAAAAGAGAAAAGAGGCAGAAGTAATTTTTCCTCAACATAAGAAGAATACTACTCGAAAGCATCATTGTCTTAAAGGGGCTTGATAAGACACAATCTTGGAAATTTTATGCAAACATTTCTATTCAGAGGATCTAATTTACTTAAAAAAAAAATAAATAAAAATTTTAATAAAAAAAGTTGTTTTTTCAAATCCCTTGACATTTAATTTCTTAACCTCAATGCAATTAAATATGTACATTCTAATTTAATGCAAAAAGGGAAGCACAAACTTTCACTACTTTAACATCCAAAAACTGAGGTAGGTATATGATAACAGACATAATTTTATAATTAAATATTTACTTTATTTATTATATAATTAAAATTTGACATCAAAATACTCAAACTGGCATGCTTTTACATAATGCACTTAAATTTATTCTGTTCTTTTTTACTTAATCTGTGAGCCATCTGCATCTTTATCACTTTCAAACTGTTCTCTTTGTTTGATTGTGTATGTTTCGGTAGTGTGGAATGTAAATTACTGCAACCAAAAAAAGAGGCCAACATGTTCTTATTATTGCTATTTTATTCTAAAACTCCAGGTGCATACATATAATGCTTAAGATGAGCAAGAGGAGCTACAATAATAACTAACAATTCTACTGCTTCATGAAAAGCATTTTAAATATTTTTAAAATTTTGTGCCTTTGTTTCTGCTAATCTCTTTTTAGCTTCTTTTTGCTTTTCAATAAAATCTCTTTGCAAAACCCTGTTGTCTGTTAGTTTTAATAATTATTTGTCTTTTGCGTGGTTCTCCGTGCACGATTACCCACTAAAACTTCCCCGCTGGGTGGTACCAGTTGGTTCTCTGCACTGCGGTCTGCTCTGTTGCAGTCCTATTGTGTCCATAGATTTACTCTCATATGTTCAGTTCCGTTGCTTTTAGAAAGTCCATTATTTTGCTTAATGTTGTGGTTCTTATCCTTTCTGGTAAGGGTTGGCTACGCCCAGGACTGTCGCCCTGGTCTGCTGAATCTCCAACCTATAATATCCAGGATATTATAAAGCAATTCAAAATATGCACAATCTTTTCTTTGGATTCCACTCAGACTGTTGTATTTTTAACGATTGGTAAGCAGTTTTACGGGCCTGTTATTAGTTTTTTATTTGCTCAGCACCTATATTAATTATACTTTTTTCTTTAAAGCTTCAAGTTTAACTTTCAGTTATTAAACAACCATTTTTATTGAAAATAAAAACGTCGTTGTTTAAAAGCTAAATTTTATATGTTTTCATTCACTGAGTGGTCACCAGCATCACATTAATAAAGAATAATCGTTGATCTTTTTCTTATTAATTTGTTCACGCTTCTATTTATTTGATTAAGTTTTCAAAGTATTAGCCTGTATTAACATCTTTCTATATCTGGTCTCGCAAAATGTTCTGGAGTCTTGGTATTCACTCTATAATATTTATTTCTCTAGTTCTTTGCCGAACTTTTGCACTGGCATTTTCTTTGCGTCTCAAGCTTAGACACAGCATGTTTCTTTCCATGGTATGCTCTCTACTACTCATTTGGTTATTATTTTCCTACTTGTATGTAAGTTATTGCTACAGCTAATAAAAATAATAGTAATAGCTGCTTCTACCCATAAACCTGTACAAAGTGTGGCTAAACATTTAAACAATGACAAATATTAGGTGTTACACAACAAATTATCCAAAGAACTGAACCTCAAAAATTTTCAATATAATCGCAAAATTAAAACCTGTAATTAGGTACCATTTGAAAATAACTAACTAACTAAGGTTCCGCTTACTTAATTATATCATAATAACAAAATGTTATCTTGTGCGTACAACTTGTAAACCATTCATTAGTAAATAATGTTATAACCATATTTGATATATTGTAATTAGTTGCACTTTTGGAGAACTAACTTTGACAGGAAGGTAAAAAAAATATATAGTTTCTTAGTATTAAATTGTATGTGAAAAAACAAGCAGAACGAAAGAAATAAAACCCATATTTTTATATATACTACGTGTCTACTAGGTGGGCAACATATATGGGAAACTTTTTTATTATTAGAAAGAATTATGAAAAAAGACTATTCTTTATAAAGAGTTCTGCATGATCCAGGATCTAAAGTACCTTTATTTTTGACAATGAACATTGTTATAAAGAGTAGTTGGTCAGATTTAAAAACGATGTTCAAAAATGCAATTACATCCTGGTACTTACAAATTTTTCTCAAATTACCTAGGGATACCGAACATTTATATTTTTTATTTATTACAAACATTATAATCTTACCGTGCAAAAACTAATGAGAAAATATTCACAAAACAAAATAATTAACACTTTAGGGATGCATTTGAATGGAGAATACCATAATAATTAATTGTTGTAATAATTTTAACGAGCATTATTAGCTCCGTCAATTCGCTAATGCCTTAATATATCAGCCTTATCTTTCAATACTGGGAATTATTCTATCACAAAAGTTTTTCAATACTCTTCTAATCATATCCGAGTAAAATTCTGATTCTTTCCAAATGAGCAATATCTATAAATGGCCCTTAAAAATATACATTTTGCTTTAAATAACCCCATAAAAAAATCGAGTGACGTCAAATCTGAAGAGCGAGGTGGCCAACAAAGTTTTGAAAGCCCATGTATAACTCTTACATTAAAATAATTTTCAAAGTATTGCCTTACTACATCTAACTTACTGTAGCATGAAGCACCATCCTGTTAAAACCATATTTGTTGACGTTAAAGCAGCAAAAAGTTATCAAAAAAATCTTTTATTTTATTCTCTAAAAACAGTAAATACCGGTTCGTATTCAAAGATCAAATGTTCTTATTTCGATAAATTCAACACCACACATTTGTTTTGAATGCATCATGGTCGCCAGTTTTGATGTTACTATTTGGATTAGTATCACTCCACCAACGCCAATTTTGGAAAAAGAGTGTTCGATTTGATGAAAATGTTGCTTCATCTGAAAAAAGAATATCTTTTAACATTCCTTATATATCGCAGTAGAATTCAAAGCGTCTATCATGATCTCCTGGTCTACGTATGAATAAATTAGGGCTTGTATGGGTGAGACCTATTCTTTTTTTCAATTTTCGAAACAGTATTTTTGTTAATAAGATATGACATGGAGGCTGCCCTTGTTCGGAAGCGGATTTTTTAGGATGTTTGATTATTGGCAGCAATATTTCAAATTCCAACCTAGTCACACCAATCCCTTGTTGGCGTTTCTTGGTAAATTTGCTACTTACATTCCTAGTCTAATACTAAGTCTTAATATCCATAATGTGGTTGTCCAAACCCCTCCCTATTTGGTCATAAAGAAGTAGTAGTCGTTTTTTACATATGAGTAGAGGGCTTAAAAAGGACTTACATTAAAGAAATATGTATTGATTCGCTTAAAACTAAATTCTATGAATCCTATTAAATTATTAATTTCTTTATAATAAATAAAAGAGGTGAAGGACTGGTGCGATGGAGTGTCGCCACACTATGCTTTACCCGTTCGCAATTATCTAGATAAAGTTTTTCCAAATCGTTAGATAGGTAGACGAGGGTTCATTGAATGCTCACCCAGATCGCCAGATTTAACTCTCCTCAATGACTTTTTATGAGGATACTTAAAAAGTAAAGTGTATGTCACTAAACTAGCGTTAACAAATACGTTAGGAAATTATAAATATTACTCCAGATATAATTGGCAACGTTCAAAAAGAATTTTTAAATCGCCTTGGTTATTGTCAGGTTGTCAGAGGTGCTCAATTTGTACATTTAATTTAGATAGATATTTCTTTAATTTTACATTTTATCATAATTTTTTGTTCAAAATTGCTTATGTAACCACTATTCATTTGTATCAAATCCTTTGTTAAAAATTGCGTTCTTTCTGATTCTGCATTAAAAAATGGTTGGTTCCATTTAAAAAACATATTGATGACGTCTTTTTTTTTGAGTCACCCTGTATATTTAATTTCCACGTAGAAAAATTTTCACTTCCACATTTTTTTCAAAAACGGTCCATTTCATTTTTATTGAATTTATCCGCTACTCTACGGATGCACTGTATATTATTATGTATAAACAGCTTTTATATTTTTCCACCTATTAAAAGAAGAAAAGTCAAATGTCTCTAACATAGAGCTATTTCCCTTCATATACATATGCCGCCTCTGTACCTTTTCGATTTTATTGCTGTGATTGTAGCAACTTGGTGATCAGACACTTGCACCATACTCAAGATGCAGTTTTACAAGAGTGTTGTAAAGTTGTACCGTCTATTAGGGCCTCGCCCTTTAAATTATTAAGTCGAAAGTTTTTCTGAAATACAACCTCCAAATCTTTAAAGTTCCAAATTGTGAACATAATAATCCCTAACAATTACATTAACCTTTAGAGAAAAAGAAATGACACTACACTTTTTACCATTAACAACCAATTGTTATTTTTCTTGAACCAGTTCAGAGCTAAATCATTCTGAAGTTCACTGTCCGAACAGGTCTAAACAATATAAAGTCATCTGCAAACATTAAGCCAGTAGAGTGTCTCGGACTCCCAGGCAAATTATTGATAGAAGTTAGGAAAAAGAGTGGTCCCAAGTTACTACCCGAGTGGTACTCCCGCTGTAGCAATATACATATGTACATATCAGACAAGGCATTATCAAGTTTAACTTTTTAACTTTGACGATTTGACAAGTATAAAGCCATTAGCATTAACGGTCTCCAGTTTTCGCACCAAAATGCCATGGTGAACCTTCGATTGCCTTTGCGCAATCAGTATTTATTAGATCAAGCTATTATTTATTTATAATTGCGTGAGATACGTGTTTACAAAAAAAAAACAGATATTTGCAATAATGGCTCTGCTAGGAAGAAATCAATACTGAAATTCTGAGATCTCAGACAAGTGTGATAATATTTATTTATATGAATCCTTTCAAAAATCCTGCCTACAAGCTGATAATCAATTGTGCTAAAAAGCTAAAGTTTGAGAAAATCGGTAAAAACACTTTAAAATCTTAATAAAACCACTAAGGTATATATTTTATTTTAGTTTTGTTAGTATATACAGTATTAAAATATAAAATACTAACATGGAAATAAACTTAAAGCAAATGCATGAAATTAAAAAAACAAAACACAAAACAAAATGAAACATCCTTAAAGGTATCTAAGTGCCAATAATATCTGTTTGCAAAAAGGGTCTAAGCTCGTTGCCTATGTCACTTCATTAGGTACTGGTAGAAGGCGTTTGGATATACAAAGCTTGATGTGTCTTCTCTATAAGTTTGTCGTAAAACGGCAGATGTTTAAGAGGAATATAGTTCATCATATCTTCTAAATTTTTTAGTTTTTCTTTTGATATTTTATTTTTGCAATTTAGTTGCTCGAGATGCATACTTTTCAGATCTTTTACTTTTTTTCCTTTTTTTATAACATTACATATTGTCCACTCTTGTAAGTCACTAAATGATGTTTTAGTAAAAACTTTGCCAGGATTTTCATGATGTAGAGACTCTTATTCAACAGACCGAAGAAATGTTAAGTTTCGAAGTATTTAACATAGTGTCACTGGCTTTATTAAATTCCTTGAAATCCTCTTTTGTCAGAGGAACTACAGTAAATGGATTTTGATGACGTGCACTTTTTATCATATTTTCGATATCACTTGGCACATAGTTTTTCATTACTTTTTTTCTCTTTTTAATTTGAGCAAAATCGCGATCGCATGGCAGAAAAGAGTGTCTGCTAAGTAAAAATTTTTGCTCGATTTTTTGAAAGACACCATTTGCCATAAGATAAAGAAAAAGAAATAGAAGCATACGGTTTTTGTTCTGTCCAATGCAGTTATTAGACCAAATAGTCAGTTTTGGTTTCAATCGAAAATCATTTCGGCGTAATACTTTGAGCAATGCTGATGCAACTTCATTACCGCCTCTTCCTGAAATTGACTCATTCCATAAGCACATATAGGCGTTTCCATTGTCTGACATGTAAACACAGACATTATAGCAGGAAAGCTGGCGGCTATAAAACATCTGGCTATGTGTTAATGTAGGAATAAATAGGACTTGTTTCATATCTATGGATAAAACTAAGTGGTCACTACTTGGCTTCTGTGATTCCACCTCGTCTTTCTGCATTTCACTCTTAGCCTTTTCTGCCTTTCTGTGATGAAACTCTAACTGAGAACTAAGTGACTGTTTAGAGTTTTCATCAGTTGCAGCTTTTATTTTATTTTGATAACAGTCACAGGTGGAACATGTATCTGATTTTGGTCTGCCAAATCGTAAGTTGGGAAAATCCTTTTTAAACACATCTAAGAATATCTGTATGTTGCCACTGTATTAGGAAATTTATTTTTAAAAGCTATAAATAACCGATTTATAGTTCCGCGCTAAGAAATTCCTTAGAAGATTTAGTCCTACTGTAGTGGTTTTCTTCTTTTGGTAATGAATTTATGTAAGTTTTAATTTGTTCTCTTATGCTCGGAAAATATTTTCGTGCCTTATTTTCCTTTCCTCTACAATCCTTGTAAACAGTGTCCCCTTTCTTTTTGTTTTCAACTAAGACTTGAACTCTTTTATGGGACAATGCAAATATATCCGAAAATGTTTTACGACAAACTTGGACATGCTTACCAGTACCATCAGGAATGGTGTACTGTACATTGCCTGCGACTTTCCCTAGGATTTTCATATTCAAATAAGTATACAAATACGTAAGAACTTCATATACAAATAATATAATAAAATAAATTTCATATACAAATAAGTAAGAACTTTGTCTAATATGATATTCCATTTTGCAGAATTCATCAAACAGGAGCATCTTTTCTGCAGGCGAGATCAGTTTACATTTTAAATTATCGTTACATTTGCAACATTTGCATTCCTAAAACAAACAAAAAAATATTTAGATACACCGGTTTTCTAAATAATCCATTAAGGTTAACTTACCATGTTCTCTGTTGGTGTTTTTCTTTTGGAAACTAAAACGCCTTTATAGTTTGTATATTGCTTTCCAGATAGCCTCAATCTTTTTCTTTCATTTAGGATACTTTCCGTATTTTTTTTTCGCCTTTTTCTGCCAGCAGCATTTTCCACAGCATGTTTACTGTTTTCCATCGCAGCGCCACGTTATACTGAAGTTTAATGATTAAATAAACAGACCAAGATTGGTGGCACATAGAGCTTTTTAACTTAAACGCAATGCTGGGACTTAGACCTTGCGCCATCTTTCGTCGCGTTGCAAAAGCACATTCTTGCGATTTGGCACTTAGACCCTTTAGAAGTTATGCTCTTCAATTATATAATTTCTCCTACCATGTTCAAAAACAGGTGTAACAATCGATTATTTTAGTCTGTCTGAAAGATATCCTATATTCTATTAAATAAGAACTTCAGATATATATTTAAAAAATAGACACAAGCTTTATAGATATATGATGGTCTGGTGTCAGATCCGGCAGCTTTCTTAGGCGCTTAAACTTTTAATGCTGGATAAAATATCATCGTGGGTACGGGGAGATTAAAACCATTATTACCCACCAGATCCATGGTTAAAGGAATTGTCTTCCAAAACAGATTGAATATAATTCGCAGAGGCATCCGCAATACTTTCCTTATTAGATAAAGTCACACTGCTCCAGCGCATCTCTCTTGGCACACCAGCATTTACTCATTTACTCTGGTTTATAGTTCTCAGAAATGACCATAGCAGCATAATTGTAGAATGAATGTAGTAGGATCATTATGTATATTATTTTCAATGATTTTTTGTAATTCAAATAATCCAATTTAGTTTGACATTTAATTTCTTGTCATAATCTTTTAAAATCATTAATAATAGCTAAACTTGTCCTGCCTTTAGTCTTAACAGAATGTAAGTATTTTTTTCCTTGAATCTTACGAATCAGACTATTTTCTGTAGGATAGTATAATAATTTAAAAAAATATTGAATCAAATTTTAAATTGATCTTATTAATAGAGTGGTTTAATATTATTTTTATTTGTAATAAGATTCCAAAATCTCTTTCTTACAAAAGTTTTTTGTAGAAAACTTGTGAAGAATTAAGTTTCGTCCGCTCCTTATTAAAACTTTGTTTAATTAAAAACTAATTAACTAAAAACCTTATTTAATTAAGTTTTATTCAACTGCACTTTAACTAAGATAATCATTTTCGGTTAAGTTTCAAAACCGAAAACATCAGCCAGATTAAAATATTGTCCTTCACCTGGAACTTTATTTAAAAGTCCTTATCCCAGGCCCAGCTATAGCTCGTGCTCGTGTGCCTGGAATATCCTCGTTGCCAAGTTGCAGTTAAACAAGGGTAACCTTGGAGACCCGTCTGGCGCCTTTATGCAACGTGGCCCTAGTGGGCAGGTCTTTTCACTAAGTCCCACCTCTGGCCGGATGGGCCTTAGCTCGGCTACGACAGGCCGTAATAAAATTGGGTCAGGATATAACGAACTACGTGCACTAAGTTATGGTTTAATTAATGCTCATGTTACTTAGTTCGGTGTATATTATGCTTAATATGGATGGTTAGCGGCTTGGTTATGACATTATAATATATCTCAAAGTGTAGAGAAGTTTGCTATCCTACAGAACATATCTGCTGATGATGTCTTAAGTGCAAGACTGCTTGATATAAGATGATTTAATTGAAGCCAGTAATAAATTTTTGGAATAAAG
This sequence comes from Anthonomus grandis grandis, assembly GCF_022605725.1. NCBI lineage: Eukaryota > Metazoa > Arthropoda > Insecta > Coleoptera > Curculionidae > Anthonomus > Anthonomus grandis. The sequence continues at coordinate 8,629,233 of NC_065554.1, read as the reverse complement.
AAAAAACATAAATCAATATTGAAAGGGAATGCTTCGATAATCTGTTTAATAATAATATATTTATTTAGCATATTAGTGTTACATATTATTTACTTAATCCTACCTACAACATTTTTTTAAAGCCTCGAAGGCTAGGTACGTACAAAAGTTTAAAAGCAATAACTTTTATAAGTGTTTCAGAAGAAATAAAAAAAAGAGAGAAAGTGCCAAGTATAATACTTAATAGACATAAACATAAACGTAAATTAAATAAACATTACCTCACTAAAACAACATAAAAAACATTAAAAACACAAGTATATATATAAATGTAAATATAAGCGGCATAAATAAAATTACGTTTAACTTGTACAATTATAATTTAAAAAAAAAAACTATACTAACATTTATATAAAACAATTTTTCTCGGGAGCCGTTTGAATTGGTTTAGGTTATCACAGTTTTGTATTTTTGTATTCTGTATATCACCGGTAACTTGTTAAATTCAGATGATCTTTGTATAAAACTGAGTTGAGCAATTAATTTGAGTTGCACCGATTTAACAAAATAAAATCTGTACGGTTTCTTGTGTGATAATCATGTACATTTTTAAAGACCTTTAGTTTATGACATAAATTAATAACCTGGTAATAAACTATGTTTTAATTTAATAATAAACATATACAGGTGGTCCAGTTTAAACGTCATTAATACTAGTACGTGATAGAGAATTTAAAGAGAAATAGACTTTCATTATAAAATTTTTCTTAGATATGTTTAATAACAAAGATACAGGGTGTTAAAGTTAAGAATAATTATTTGTTTATTTATCATAACTTTTAAACTACCAGCTCAATTTTAATTAGATTTCGCCTTTAGGTTATTGTAGTAAATTGTCAATTACTGATGAAGCCAATTTTTAAAAAAATTGCCAGTTGCGTAACATACGGAGGGACTAAGAAGTCAACTGTTAGATTCTCCGTTTGATTTGGAAAAAAAAGTTACTCTTGCAAATTTATGATTTAAGGCATTGTTTTTAAAATATCTTAATTTAATTGTTGAGAAATACCTGCTAAAATGTTGCAATAATATATTAAAAAAAAGGAAATCGGGCTTGGAATTCAAAAAAAGTATAAGAAATATAAAAGATGATCAAAAGTTACCTTAAGTCATTATTTCATTTGTCAGGTTTAATTTAAGATTCAAGCCTAATTTTCTTTTTTTTTTCAAAGTTTTTGCAGCATTTTAACCGGCGTTTCTGTACAACTAAACTATGATATTTTAAAAACAGTGCCTTAAATCAAAATTTTGCAGGATTAACTTTTTTTTCCAAATTAAATGGAAAATCTAACAGTTGACTTCTTATAAATAAATATTATATGACCTCGCAGATTTGAGACAAAAAAGTCCCTCTATATGTTACGCCACTGACAATTTTTTTAAAAATTGATTTCATCAGTAATTCACAATTCACTATAATAACCGTAAGTAACCTTACACTATAATAACCTCAAAATTGGGCTGGTAGTTTAAAAGTTATGATAAATAAACAAATAATTATTCTTAACTTTAACACCCTGTATCTTTGTTATTAAACATTTCTGAGAAAAATTTTATAGTGAAAGTCTATTTCTTTTTCAATTCTCTATCACGTATTAAAATTAATGACATTTAAAGTGGACACCATGTGTAAGTTAAATATAACTCTGCTTTACAAGCAACATATTCAGAACATTTAACATACATTTGATTTCTGTTGTATTGTGGTAGGTTGAATAGTAACGTTGAACAATACTGTAAATGTGGTAGAGCAATAATATTATAAAGTTGTATTTTTGTTGGTGTTGTAACATGGATAAGTTTTTACCTATTCGAATTATAAAGCCAATTTTTTTAGAGAATTTTCGCCTTACATAATTAGCCTGAACCTAAAAGTTTAAATTACAATCCAATATTATTCCTAGATACTTATTTTCTCCATTATAAACAATATTTTCCGCATTTATATTAAACTACATATTTTTGATTACCATTTAATTAAATTTAAATTTTTTGCTAAATTTGGACTTGTCAGTATTCAAACTAAGTTTGTTAACACACAGCCATTTAAATAGGTTATCTAATTCATCATTTAAATGTGTTTGCATCTTTTGTAAGTCTTTGCCTATAATATACAACATTATATCGTCAGCAAACAGAATAGTCTTACATTTTTTATTCACATTCACCATATCATTAGTATAAAGCGAAAAAAAAGGTGCCCTAAAACTGTTCCTTGTTGTATTGTACTCTATATTTACCACTTACAGACTCAGACAGACTATTTGTATACGAAACACGTTGAAGCCTTTCACCCAAATAAAATTTAAATTAGTTTAAAACATTATGTCCAATCTCCAATTGCTCTAATTTGCTTAATAAAATATCCATATCTACTGTTTCAAAGACTCTCCTAGAGTCTAGAACAACGGCTAAAACATAGTTATCGTAGTCTACGGCCTTGAAAAAATCACCACAAATACAAACAACAACAGATTCGCAGGAGTAATTCGCTCTAAGTCCTGATTGATTAGGAACATAAGTTTATTTGTATCACGGAAATTTAGAAGCTGATCTTTGACAAAAACTTCTGGTACTTTTTCAAAAACATGCACCGTATTTATGGGACGAAATTTATTGTATAATGATGCGTTGTTTACTTTGGGAACCGAGGTGACGGTTGTTCTTTCTTCCAGGATTTTGGAAAAACTTCATTACCAAGTGACGTGTTTATAACATCTAAAAGACGAATACTAATGGTACATTCAACATCAGGACCTGCTATGAGATGCCATTTTTATTCCCTACCAACATTTTTAACTATTTCATTCATTTCACGCATTGTTAATTTTTCAAAATTATTAATAATTACATTTTCCACTGTGGTTCCAATATTAAAGGCCATAAGATTTTGTGGTATATCCCTTATTATATTATCAATGCTAAATATAAAATATTTATTAAATCTATTAGCTATGTCTACTTTTTTCTCGTCGTTTTTCTCGTTTCTGTCTCGTTTAAGTCTTTTCTTCTCGTTTCTGTTTCTCGTTTCTATGTCTTGTTTTCCCGGTAAGAGCGTTTTAAAGTTGTTCCATAGTTTTTTTGGGTTGTTTTTAATTAAATCTATTGTTTCTGCATAGAATTTCTCTTTTTCTGGTATTTTTTTTGACAATGATATTTCTTTTCATTTTGTGTTTTTGCCAATTAGTTTCAATTTTATTCATAACAGCTCTTTGATATAATAAATTTCTTTCCTGCATCATTTCTCTTATCTCAGCACTAATCCACAGTCCAAATATTTTTGATTTTGAACTGTGTTAACTCTAAGACCGGCTAAAATGTTTACATCAGAAATATCATTGTTCCGAACAATATCAGACAATATTGGTTGTAATTTAATAGACTGATAATTTTTACGGGATCTTTTTAAGGGATCTCTGATCTTACCATTTTATTATTTTGGGCTTTTTTTTTTAGTGTAATTGACAGAATTTAATAATTTTGAAAACTAAACGGAATGGTAAGAACATGATTAAAGCGGTTAATACCTACGCTACGTATTCTTTTAGAGTTATTAGGTGGACAAAGACTGATATAGAGGAGATTGAAAGGAAGACCAGAACAACCCTCACGACGTTTCGAGCACACCACCCTCAGTCAGCCATCGAAAGACTTACTCTTCCCAGATCCAAGGGTGGCAGAGGACTGACTGATATTTCTTTTCTCTTCAAAAAACAAGTAGCAGATCTTCAGAAATACTTCTTCACTATGAGGGAAACCTCTTCTCTTCATAGAGCAGTGGTGCTAGCGGATAACGGATACACACCCGTGAATCTCCATGCAGGTATAGCAGAACACATTACTGTAACAAGATCAGAGCACACAGCCATTAAAGTTAACACATGGAAGCAGAAGGCAATACACGGAAAGCATCCTCACGAACTTAATGCCGAACATGTCGATTATGAAACGTCGAATTACTGGTTGACTCGTAGAGATATATTTCCTGAAACTGAAGGCTTTATGATGGCTATACAAGACCAAGTGATTGCTACAAGAAATTACCTTAAGTACATTACTAAAGATGAGAAAGTTATCGACGATCGATGTAGAAAATGCCTGCGCGTACCGGAGACAATTCAATATATAACATCAGGATGCACATCTCTATCAGCTGCCGAATATCTGCACCGACATAACTGTGTGGCAAAAATTATCCATCAAGAACTGGCAAAACTTTATCATGCAATTAGCGATACTTGCCCCTATTAGCAGTACAAACCAGAAACTGTGCTTGAAAATGACGACTTTCGCCTCTACTGGGACAGAACTGTTTTGACCGATAGGACTTCAAACAGACCAGATATAATCTTAATAAACAAAGCCCAAAAGAAAACCTTTCTAATTGACATAGCAGTGCCAAATACCAATAATGTCCTAGAAACGACACACAGTAAACTTGCTAAATACGCAGATCTAGCTCACGAGATAAAACAACAATGGAGACAAGATAATGTATGTATACTCCCTCTAGTTATTTCATCCACTGGAATTGTCCCTTTAATACTGTCCAAAAACCTTAAGGCATTGGGTCTTTCCTCCCGGACGATTGTCACTATACAGAAATCTGTTATACTGAATACATGCAACATTGTTCGAAAGTTCCTAAATCTACCATAGCAAAATTCATCTTGCCTTCAGACCGATGAAATTGACAACACCGCTATCAGCGAGCTAAAACAGAAAAATAATAATAATAATGTTTATTTACGATAATTTCAAATCTATATACAGCCAAATACATAAATACAAATATAAATACATAAATAAACATAAATAAGCCCTGAAGCGGTAAAGCTTGTTGGTGGTCACTTATTTTAGGTGTAGGTGGACCTAATAATAAGAATCTTATATACAATATAAGATTTTTATTATTAGTTACGATGTAATCAATTAATCTATATAAATATATTTATGCCATTGAAATATATTTTATACGCATTTGGGCTTGTATTTATTAGGAAATTTATTTTGTTACATAAAATACTCTTCTCGCTATAAATTGACTCCCATTATTATACTACAGTATACCGCAAAAGTTTGGAAACATTGAATTAACAGAAAACACTTACATATGTATCTCTTTTTTATAAGTATTTATCTATTTATAAAGTTGGCAGGCATTATTTTTTCGTATTTTATATGGTATTTTGTATAATAAATATTAGTTTATTTTTATTTACGGCATATAGAAACTTTTGACTTGATATACTGAACACAAAAGTTTGGAAACTTTTATCAACAAAATATTTGTTCAAATTAACAAATTCTTTATTTCATCAGTAGTTAAATATCAGTTATGGTTTGATAAAGTAGCATTTTAATAATGTTTCTAAAATTTCGAGAAGATGTCTAATATAAAATTATTGTCTGATGATTTAAAGACTAGAATAATTAGGGCATATCAGAATGGTACCACAAATACTAATATCGCTAAAAATTTCAATACGTGTCGTAGAACTGTCTCCAAAGTAATAAGTAATAAGAAAATCAGGAAGTAATAAAAAGGGAGTCAAAACTGCCTTTAAAACTTACTTCTCTGAAAAACTTTAGTATATACTGATGGCATAACAAAATATATTTCCACAGCTAATCTAAAAATCAGCAAAAGAAATTCATAAATAACTTATTCATAATCGCCAGATAACTATTGACATCGACAAATTGAATGGGAAAATCTTTATGTGGAAAATCGTGCCAAATTTATGGACTCTGGAGCTGTATTAAAAGTAAAAGGTTTTAGTAATTTTGATTTTTTTTGTTTTGGTTCCAAAAAATTGTGGTACCAACTTCAAAGTTTCTAAATAATTCAACTAATAATCTAATGTTTTTGTACAGTATAAGTTTAAGTTACAGTATAAGAAAGTATAAGTTTATTGCATTAAAGATTATTTTAGATTTTATTGGTTTTTTTTGACGTTTCTAATCTTTTGTGGAGTACTATATATTATATAAAACGTAATTTAGTATTGATGTTTATTGCAATTTTAAAGGGTCTCTGCAAAAGGTCACAATTATTAATTATAATTAGTCCATGGGCACAAAAACTGTTTTTTTTAAATTATTTTTACCCCAATGGAATAAATGGATACAAAATTCAAATCAACTAAATCATTTAATTCAAATAGTCGTAGAAAAACGTCATAATGATTAAATATTAATAAACTTATATACAAGAAGGTTTTAAGGCCTAGAACTATTCAAGTAATTAAAGGTATATATCGACCATTTTTTCGTTAAAGAGACTTATCGATTGATTGATTACATCTTGATTCGGTTGATTACAGATACTGGAATGTTTATTCTATGGTTAAAATAGTATTATTCATCTGTACAAGAACTCAAACAAACAAAAAGTAAATCAAAAACAACAATCCATCTTTTATATTAGATTTACATCATCGGGTTGTAAATCAAATACAACCCGATGAACCAGCGCAGCAGTCCATTGCTAAGTGCGGTAACACACTACGCCAAATAGAACAAGTGAAAACTAAAACATACTGATGTTTATATGGAAAAGTTGCTTTATTTAACATCATTAAAGATTAAACCCGGCTCGAAATTGAAAACGTCATTTACACAGACATAGCTTCTTTTTACTCTAATGATCTCCTACAAAATCGATTGAATTTTTAATGGGATAGGGATTTTTAAATTGAAAGGTTTCTCTAAAAATATTATTGAGCGAGGAAGACAGGTTATATACTGGTGAGACAATAAAGCATACTATAGGTCGAATAGGGATATTTTTTGTGTATTTTCGCTAGGTCATATAACAAAAGTATTCTCGGGTTCAAAAAACTCTAAAATAACCAAGCATTGATCTATTGATTGACCCCCGCACTACGCTTTTACAGTTCGAGAGTGGCTTAGTGAACAGTGAAAATAAATTTTATGAACTGGTTAAATTGTTTATTTTTTAAATACCTTTTTACACCCTTATTATTTATAAGTCTATACACTTACATTTTTTATACACCGTAGACTTTATGCTCTTTAAAATGTATGGGTATCACAAGTAAGGGATCACACTATAGGATAGCTATTTGATATACCAAAGTATGATGTCGATAAAATATTCATTATTACCAGACATTTAAGCTCACTATTCGCTGGTAAACTAACCGATTTAATTTTTTTTGGCACTGCTAAATAGACATTTTAATGCTGCTTACAATGATGTGTCAGATAATGGGATTTTTCATTTGACATATTAAAGTGAGGTTAGCTTGAGAAACGTCCCCCTGTATATTTAAATCGACGTGTTTGTTTTTTGTTAAGAAGTATTATTAAATGTAGTTCTTTTGAAATAAACGCACTGCAAATGAGCTACTTAATTAGTATATAAGAAATTTCAATTTAAAATAATTAATATACAGGGAATTTTATTTAAAAAAAAGTAAGTCGATACTAAGCAAGAACTTCAAAACAAAATTTTTTTGTAATATTTAGAGATTTGCGGCCCTTGTACACTAATTATAACTACTTAATATAACTTTCAAATAATCTTAAAAATATGTTAGAATTTATTTTAATATTAATTTATCTGATTATTTGCTCTGTTTCCAGCAATAATCCCAACATTATGAAAATATGGTTTTTTTGTCTAAATCAGGTGGCAGGCAGAATCTAAGATATATAATTACCAATACGAGTATTTCCAATCAGTCAATTATCCTAAAAATTGTTAATTTTCTTTTTTGTGGTCTGTTGTAATTTCTATATAAGTAAAAAAATATAAATGAGCAAGATTGTTGACGAATTGGTTGAACTATCAATCTGATCTGTTAATTGCCTCGAAGAAAGACTTTTAGGTGGATTTAGCCATGCCAATACGATAATGTGGATTTATATACTACGATAACATAAACTGACAAAAATATTAAATTTAATATAAATTAGCCCCTGTAATAGAGATTTTATCTCGCAAATTTCTATCCCATTTTCTTAATCAATTTAATTAAAATTTTGTTACTTCAAAGCTAACGTCTTTAGAGCCAGCAACATCTAGTTTACAGAAATCGTGAAAAATAGACTTCCAACTAAATTGTCCAAACAATAATGATAATCATATTATAGAAAAAATAAATTAATTTTAACAAATGGTCATATTTCTCTCACCGATGGCTTTTATTACGAAACTAAAATTAATACTTAATATGCAAATATATCTTATGTTTTACATATTTAAAATTACCCAATTTGGTACAAGAATGTGCTTAAGTGACAAGAGAAAATAAATTTAAATTACATGTAATGTCTACTTTTTATCCTCAAGAAAAACTCCAGCCAGCTTAATTACTTACAAACTATAAGCAAACTAATTAATTTTATTTAAAAGGCATACTAGAAATCTCACTTAAAAGTTAGTAAACTTTTAATTAACACCATAACTTTCTTATGGTACGAAATAGCTTAACATTTTAAAGTTAAAAAGCGGCAAAGGACTAGTATGCTTGCTGTCCTTTTCTAACTCTAGACGTTTTACATATTTTTGCATTGAGAATTATTAATTTCCTCACCAGTCGAAAGAGGCTCACATTATACCGTCCTAAAATAACCATTAGAATCAAAAATCTACCTATACCAAATACTTTTTTTAAAATATCAAAATAGTTTATAATTAAACTGTAAGATATATTCTGGAGCTTTTGAAGCCGTTAATTAATTATTATTTTTCAAAAATGAGTTTAACACCGGGGGTATTAATACTACCATCTGAGATCTATACAGTCTATTAAGATCTCAAATGGTAAAAATAAGTTAATACCGAATATAGTTATAATTAAAATAATTAAATCCCATTCCTTACCAATGAAAGTTAAAATAAATTATCAAGAAACACAGTTTTGTAGCGAGGTAAAAAGTTGAGTGTATATCGTCGATGGTTGATTTTATTCCACCATTCAAGAACAGTTAGTTTTTTCCCTTATATTACCACTTTTTACTTTATTAAATGAAATTGTTTATTTTTTATTGTTCCTTATTTGTGTACATAGAAGTCTGACTGTTATTATGGGGGCTATGTAATTAACAGCTTAAAAAAGTCCCCATAGTGCTATCCGCATGTTGAATTTTCAGCTAAATTAAATAATTTTTAATTTTTGGTGCTACCTTCTTCGATGAGAGTATGAGAGGTAGAATTTATATCCTTTTTAGTTTCTAGATCCTTACAATTTTCGTTAAGGTTAGTAAACATGTCCTCCTTGGGAGAAATATTAAGTTGGCTTTATAATGAAAAATATATTAAGTATATAAATATATTTATTATACCTTAAATTAGTGATACTGAAGGAAATAAAAATCCCTCAATAAAAGCTACCTTCAAAAAGATTTGTATACTAGAAATAAAAAAAATCAGCTTGAGGAGATCTCATCTCCTTACAAGAAACGTCATCCTAAAATAGAGATATTTCAGGGATTTTGAATATATAGAAGATAGCAATATAAGTTCAACAATTATAAATGGAGTTCATTTGTTTCATTAAAAAAGCGACATGCTTAACGGCCATGTAATTAATATTAATGCAATTCGATAAAAGAAATGCAATGCTAATTTTAGAATTCTTCGGAAATAAATTGATAAGAATTGAAGCCGTCTATATTTCTTAACGAGACTCTGTTTTAATTAAAAGAAAAAGCAAAGTCTCAGACTCAAGAAAAGTTATAATAAAAAGTCAAAATTTAAACAACTATAACTATAATAAAAGACAATTTCAGTAGGGACTACCTAAATTGTGTATCACAACTACATCACATACTGATATCACTTTTAATATAATATGATAGCATTACTGCGAACAGAAATATATAGAAGATGCACATAATAAATTCTAAAAATAAAAATAGTAAAAAATATATAAACTCATCTCGAGTTGCGAACCTAAATATTGTTTATATTACCAAACGGTGTTCAAGTAGGGTTATCTCCATATAGACTACTTGGGGTAGTAGACAGAAAACGAGAGACTCTGTGAGATTTTTATAAATAAGATCTGCTTCTATGGTAAAAATATCATAGGCATCAGATCGGCAGGGCTTTTCTTAGCATATTTGAACTTTTCGAAGAGATCCTACTTTTTACCTTAGTAGCATCAGTAAACAATAGACACGCTTTCAAGAACCAAAAATTTGTGACCCGTGGATTAATGAAAGGTAGCAAAAGCAGTTTTCTTAAACTTATTACCAAAGCTAAAACGTTTATGTACCTTAGTGGACAATCTTACATAAAGAGCAGAACGATCAGCACATTGTATATGATGATACACGGCATTATAATGATCAATAAACCATAACAAGTTCTTCTTCAGAAAATAAGTAAGACCTTGTTGTGACAAGGTATAAAGTAGCATGTGAATCATTTATATAAAATTCTGCGATGACTAGAAATTGGTCTCGACTTGCTATTTTGCTTATAAAAAAAGGTTAAGGTTATTATAAGCAGATAAATAGTAAAAAACAATTAAAATGATTTTATTCTTAATATGGATAAAACGAACTATGTCCAAATAGTTACCCTCAGCAATTCTATACTATACCGAGATATGAAGTCGGTGAATTAGCATCAGAATTGTTGCTTATAAGAATAAAGTAAATCCTAAAGTCAAAGTAGAATAAACCTATATTGCTTAAATACCGAGGTGTTAATAACAAACCTGTCAATTAAGCAAATGATAAAATATAAAACTGCCTATTAATATACAGGGTGTTACTTAAAGGTATGTCATAATTTAAAAGGGACATTCCTGGACCGATTTTAAGTCGAAAAGTTCATATAAACATGGGTCCTAAAATGATTAGTTTTTAAGAGACAGGGTGTTAAAATTTTATTTTTTTTTTCGTTTTTAATAAATTTTTCAAATACGGTTTAAAATATTGAACTGAATTTTGCCACAGGATATTATGGCATAAAAACACATTTTTTAAATTAATAAAATCCTCAATTTGGTGCGAACATCTAGTTTATGGACGAAGCTAATTTCTCCAGAAATGCAATAATCAATATCCATAACAATCATTACTGGGCTCAAGAAAACCCTCATGCGATTACAGAGACACATTTTCAGGAACAATTTTCAATAAACATTTGGATCGGTATCGTATCCGATCATTTAATTGGACCATCTTTTTTACCAGGACGCCTTAACGGACAGAATTATTGTAATTTTCTCCAAAATGATTTGCCTTTGCTTCTCGAAGATGTTCCTCTTCAGTTACGGCAACAACTTTGGGTTATGCATGATGGTGCTCCAGCCCACTTTAGCATATTGGCTCGTGAGCATTTAAATAGAGTCTACCGAAATAACTGGATAGGCCGTGGAGGACCACAGTTTTGGCCACCTAGATCACCTGATTTAAATAGCCTAGATTTTTTTTTGTGGGGACACCTAAAAACATTGGTTTATCAGACACCAATTATGACATTAGAAGAACTAAGAAATAGAACTATTGACGGATGTGAAACTATACGAAATACGCCTGGAATTTCCGAAAGAGTTCGTGATCCTATGAGAAGAAGAGCGGAAGCCTGCATAGAGGCAAGAGGTGGTCATTTCCAACATTTGTTGTAAATTATGTATGTATGTATTGTATTTAATTGTTGTTGCTTTTTGTTCACCAGTTTGTAAAAAATAACTTGAAAATAAATATTTGAAAAATGTACCTAATAAAAACTGAAAATAAAATCAAACTTAACACAATGAAAAATAATCATTAATGTCAGTGTCATAATGTTTACAACAATAAAAAAACAGTTGCTGGCAAAGTTAGCTTTGCTCGTTGATTTATTTCCATAATTTTTAAAGATGCATTTTATGCATAAAAGACGTTTTTTTAATTAACGATTACACCCAAACGATAAGATTTACAGCAAAAGTCATAAAGGAATTTTTTGTTTATAATTGATTGATAATTAAGATAAAATCATAATTTTTTTCGTAAGTCAATAGCGTAGTATTTTTTTGGTAAAATTGTATTAAAAATTTTTTATAGCTACGCCACTGGTTGCTAAAAAAAAGTAAGTGAACATCTAAAAAATGTGTTTTTATGCCATAATATCCTGTGCCAAAATTCAGTTCAATATTTTAAACCGTATTTGAAAAATTTATTAAAAACGAAAAAAAAATAAAACTTTAACACCCTGTATCTTAAAAACTAATCATTTTAGGACCCATGTTTATATAAACTTTTTGACTTAAAATCGGTCCAGGAATGTCCCTTTTAAATTATGACATACCTTTAAGTAACACCCTGTATAGAATTTAGAACAAATTGATTTATACACATAAAAACATTATAAACATATAAATTAAATTAGTATATATTACCTAGATTACAATAATTCATCGCTTAAGCTTAAGTACCAAATACACGCATAAGCCAGAAAAAAAAGAACTTATAAAGGGTGCAAGAAGTATTCCTGTATAGTATAATCGTCTTTCACAACTATCTTAGTTCTTCTTTAACATCTTTGTTAACTCTTTCCTAAATAAACAGTCTTCCGAAGAGTCCATGGAAATAGTTAAATATTTTTTTACTCTCGTAAAAAATTGAGTTTCTTGTTAAAGACGAGGTAGGGATTGATAAATTTATATTATATGGTGATCGAGTATTATATAGGAAGATTTACATTTTTCGACTGGATAACTAAAGAATACTTCGTATGGATCAAGTAGTAAACAGTCTCCAGTATATACATATAAAGATGGCAAATATATTAAAAATTTCTGAATAATAAAATGAGGTTTGCAAGACTCAAGATACTTAAAAAGACATAAATGTCTTAGGCCACACTTTTGCAAAACAAACATGGAGTTAAATAAATTTGCGGATGCGTGTCTTAAAAAAAAATCCCATAGTGTAAGGGAGATTTTAGCAATAAAAAATAGGCGTCTTTAGCCACTGATACCCCTAGGTTGCTTCTAATTGTCAATCAATGAAAAGTCTGAGGTAAGAGTCTAAGGTATTAACTGAGCAATATATAAGACGCTATAATTGAATTAGCTAACAATACTATTGTAAAAGGTCGAACTCGTTATGCACTACGAACAAAAAGTAAAGCTTTTACGACAAAAAATTTTAGATATGGATTTGTCGTGAAATTGATTGTATGGTACATTTTTTTTTATGAAGATTCAATATTAACAGTAAACTTCTCTAGTTAAAAAATCTTCAAACGTGTACTAAGCAGTTTTGTGCCACTAAAACTGTAAAAGATATTGATTTTGAACAAAAATTCATTGATGTTAAAACTATCGCTTAGAATCTCGGCATTACCTCTAACTTTTAGTAGTCTGGCCTAGAAAAAAAACGAAAAAACAAAAACAGTTTTTATATGAAGTAAATGATGAACCCATTGTAGATGAAGCGCAAAAATTCAAAATAAATTTCTATTTTGGATACTGCAATTAATTTTATTGATAAAATATTTCTTCAATTCAAACACATGAATCTTGTTTTTGGAGGTTTGAACATCATTCAGAAATTGCATAATAAAAGTCGAGAAACGATATAGAAACATTGCAAGGTTAGAACAAGGTTTAATCTCAATAATACAGAAGATTTTGATGCTACTGATTTGCGTGATAAACTATAAATGATTGCACGAAGAGTTCCAAAATCGGCAAATCCTTATTATATACTAAGTTATGTTTTAGAACATAAATTGTCAGACTTTATGCCTAATGTAAATATTGCAATGCGAATTTTACAAACAATTCCAATGTCGGTTGCTAGTAGTGAATATAATATATAACTTTTTAAATTTGAAATTGTTAAAACCTACTTGCATCAAACTATGACTCAAGATAGTCTTGTAGGTTTAGCGATTCTTTCAATTGAACAAGAAATTGTCCGAAAAATTAACAGAAATAGAAAAACAGAAATTATATCATCGTTTTCTAGGTTAAAGACACAAAAAATAAAAAAATCAAAGTTGTAAGTTTTGACTAACAACAGCATGTAACACTGGTATAAACAAGAAGTGTCGAAGCGTATTTTATATAAAAAAAAATAAAAAATATAAATTGATATAGTATTTTAAAAAGTTTGATTTTTTAAGTTAAATTTTTAAAATTTTCAAAAAGTATTAATAGCTTTTCACAGGATCACAACTTAAAATTAAATGCTTCCAAATCTTATACAATAATACTGAGTTGTGGCAAAAATGCTTTTGAGGTTTTTTCAGCTTTTGAGGTCAATGAGGTCAAAAATCTGGCCGTATATTTTGACAGTGGTATTACATTTTAAACTCATATCAAAAATAAATTTAAAATTGCATATATACGCCTAAAAAACTCTATTGGCTAAAAAATTATTTACCATCTAATATTAAATATAATTTATGTAATTCACTATTCTCTCTTGGCTCGATTACTGTGATATTTTGTATTCCGATTCCTTGACTAAAACAGCTGCTTACACTATACAAAAACTCCAAAACTGCTGTATGCTTTTGCATTCAAAATACCATTTAGAAATCATATTACTCCCTATTTAAGTAACAAATTTATTTAAAAAAATATATTCAAAATTATCTCCTTGAAAAACAGCAATGAAATGCTTAATTTAATTTGAAATAAATACAATTAAGGTGTTAGAAACCATGAAAATGGCTGTATATATATTTTTTAGAAGGCTTTGGTATCCGCTCGCCACCATCTAAAATTTCTTTACAAGTAGCATTTGTTTACATGCCACGTTTTCTTTTGCACCCCTTGTGCATCTTCCAACCTCCCTCTGGTATTTTTACTGTTAAAAAAACTGTATTATCATAAATTTGTATTAAGAAAAGTGTTTATATTGGCCAGGATAATAGTGCTTATTATTCTTTGTTTTTCTTTATTCTTCTTTTTTAAAAAGGGGCCTTGGTTCACAGGTTTGCACCTGTGCTAAGGATTTCATATTTATTATATTTATTGTAACTTGATAATTATGTTTATAATGTTATTGATAAATAAATTTATTTTAAATTTAAATTCGTATATTGAAATATTTTGCTCTGTACTTTTTATTCATCATTTTTTATTAATATTCATCAAGAAGTTTCTAATCCATTCAAAGTAAAAAAGTATTTCTTATGTTTTAAAGAACAAATTACAGTAGATTCGAGTGCACCAACAATTTTTAACCAAATAAATACTTAAGGTGAATAATGTACATCTTTAACAACCAACAATTTTTGACGTTTAGCAAAATAAATACTAAAATCAGGATGGGGGGAGAAGGTCAAAATTTTAAGTTCGCGTAGGCCAATTGTTCTCGAGCCGGCTCTGGTTGTATCTCGACTATATCAAAGAATAGTACTAACATGAGTAAAAGATATGCATTGTTGTTCTCTGAAATAGTAGCGGACCAAGAACAGAGCCTTACGCCACACATGTTGTGACACTTAGCTGCCTTGATTCAGAAACTACCAAAATGAACCCTGTCAGACAAATGATTTTACTCATTTCGAAGTCACGCCTCTGAAGTCATGAATTTATAATTTTTGCGGCAGTATTTTGTGACACACAGTCGAAGGCGTTTGCGAGATCGCAAAACATTACTGCGGCTGCATCCCCATATTATTGAGGCTCAGATAAAGCTTCTCCAATAGGTGAAAAACAGCTCACTTGTATAGCACACTGAAAACCAAATCGATCCTTATTTAAAAGAGACTTTTTTTTGTGCATTTATTTTACTTTTAGTTTTAAGCAACTTTTTTACGATCTTATAGAGTAAAGGAAGTAGAGATATAGGTCTAAAATTAGCAGAAATATTCTCTCCTTGCTTAAAAGTGGGAATTACTATAGCTTACTTTACGAGAGCCGAAAAGTCACCATCCAAAGAGGCATTAATGCATTTAGCCAATGATAATAGAGCTGATGAACAACTTGAATAATCTTTAGTTTTTACTTCTCGTAAGGTTTTTATGATTTGTTCAGTTGTGATAGGGATAAAGTAAAAAGTAAAAAGCAACTAAGCAGTAAAATGAATTGATTGTATAAGCATCTAATTAACAGTCATGCATTTTAGATTTCTTAACATCTCGTAGAGAATTAACAGTGCTCCGTGTCTCCTTCTCTTTGTTGTTAGCAGACTCCAGGCTATCCCCGTAATATTTGGTCTTGGCAAGTTTTATAGTTTACTTACCCTAATACTTTTTATTAAAAGAAATAATCAAAAAAAAAACGAAATTTTATATTAAAAGAGTTTTTTTCCGGTAAGTCTCTCTAAAATTAGTTAAAACTTAAATTCAAATTTATTAATCAACTTAGAACTAATGTTACAATAAGAATTCATTTAAAATTTCTTATTAGTTATTAAACGTCTTTCTCTATTTGACGTGCACCTAGATACGTCAACACCGGTGTGTGTATAAAGTAAATTATACAAAAAAAAATTAAGATGTAAATTAACCAGAACATATAACTTCTAGCTAAAATCAGCATAACTTGTCCTACAGTATCAATAGCAGTCATAGAAAGAAACAAAAAATCGAACCACTAGATAACCATAAAAAAAAACAAATTATCTTTTTTCGTTTGAACTATTTTAAAAAAATTAAAATTTCTTCATTTAAAAATATAAATTCCCTACAGCCCTTACTAAATTGTTTAATATTGCGAACAGCTCTTAAACTAGTTGGAAGAATGTTCTAACATTTTGGAGCCAGATATCCTAAAAATCTATGATCTATTCCTTTTTTAAATATTTGGTATTTTTAAGTGCCTGTTTACATAATTCCTGGTAGCGTATGTTGACAAAATATATATTGAACGTATATTAAAAATCTGTTCAAAATATAGCTGTTGAGTAGGAAATCTTTTTTCTTTTTTGTATATAACCTTTAAAATAGAGTTTTGTACTGTAATGAAGTTGTTTTAGAGTATTTTCATATAAGCTTTCCATTCATTCAAAATATTTATTAAAATATAAAATCGATAAATAAATTTACAGATATTTTCTGTCAATTTTATAATGTGTTGGTCCCACTTTAAATGTTTATCAACTATTATACCTAGATATTTGGTGAATGGAACCTCTTTGATATCAATTGACTGAAGTTTAATTCTATGAAAGGTGGGACGATTAGTAGCTATAACTGAAAATGCAATATAGTTTGTTTTTCGAATGTTTAGACTTAATTTAAAGGAATCTAACCAGTTTTAAGTACCTCTAATCCAAGCTCTGTAATTCTTTTTGTTTCATCCCAAGAAGTTCCATGAAACACCACAACCGTATCATCTACCTATGATATCAGTGATCCATTATGAATGTTGAGATTAGTCAGAGCATTAGCGTATGTTATAAAAAGTATAGGGCCAATAACCGTTTCTTGTCGAATTCCAATTTTTATATGTGAAAATTCACTAGGTTCAATATTTATTTTTTTAAAGTATTCTTGTTCTTCTACCATGATACCATGATAGAATTACATAGTAACTTCTACCATGTAATTCTAAAGTTTCTAGCAGAAGCTCACGCGGCACCGTGTCAAAACCCTTTGCCAGGTCCAAAAACACTTTCTATCGGCATCTACAGCTTGATTGACTTGTCTAGTTACTTCACAGACAGCATCAGATGTACTAAGCCTCACAATCAAACCGAACTGATTTTGTGATAATAACTTATTCATCTGTAAATAGTCGACAAGTCTGTAAATAGTCTACAAGTCTTCAAAACTTTCTCGAAGAGCTTGGAAAAATTATGGATTATGTTTATAGGGCGATAATTACCTATTTCACACTTGTCACCTGATTTGTAGATGCAGTTTGTAACCATTGATATTTTAAATTGAGTAATATAATCATTAAATTTATAATATGAACTAGTATAGTTCAATAAGATAATTATGAAAATATTTTATAAATTTTATTCTAATAATATCTATTCTAGGGGCGGAGCTGTTTTTCAAAGAAAATATGTGTTTAATTAATTCATTTTTACTAGTTGGCTTTAGGAACATTGAAAATAATTAACTTTTAATTGTCTGTTAGGTTTTTTTAATCGATTTATCATATTTACTCCAACATTAATAAAATATTGATTACAATAATTTGCTTTGTTATTTAAAAATGCTTTATTTTTATTAGGTTTTTACCCGTTGTATTCATAAGTCTATACATCTTGCGTATATCATTTTTAGATTTGTTAAATTATATATATATATATAAAAATTAATTTGATTTTTTAAAGAACATTATACATGCGTGTATGCAATGCATGTTTTAATTTAAAAATACTATGGTAGCCAAATTTACAACTTAAAATCTTTAATGATCTAGAACATATCGTATATAAAAATAATTAAATTCTGGGCTCCGGCTTCTAACAAACAGAGTCCTTGCGAGACCCACTCAGCGCGCCAATCTGACCTGAATCCTGAATTAGTAAACGACACACGTTCAGCAACAGCCGCACTTCTACCGGTGTAGAGACAGCTGTTGCCAGATGCATTGCGAAAAACGTGTGGAAGAAAGTGCAGCGATTGACGTAGGCGCATGCTCGTCGCATCGCAAACGCATTGTTACGGGACGTCGCGTGTGCGACGTTGCCGGATATTCTCCTGCATTTTTCGTATTTGGTGATTAGATTTTAATGAGTTTTGTGTTAATTAGAGATTAGTACGTATTATGGATGCTATCATAGACTTGAGAAGTGACGTAAAGGATCAGGGGTTGTTATGGTTTAATGCATATTTTGACATGCACGTCGGTATTGACGAGATTCAATGAATGAAATTCAACACGACATCATTTGATCACAAACAGTTTAAGTTCAAAATTTATTGTTTTGGATACAGGGTGTTTTTTAATATTGTGACATAAATTAGGGGCGTACTCCTTAGACGAAATCCAGCAAAGAAAGTTCTTATGAACACGTGCTAAACATCATCGATTTTATACTGCAGGGTGGTAAAAATAAAAGAAGAGACTCACTTTTTTCGATAAATTTGATACCTTAAGATTTGGTAGGCAGTTTTTAAGCATCTATAGCTCTTTTTGTAGCATTTCATCCATAGCGGTCAAGTGATACCTTATTTATTTTAAAGATCTTTTAATTGCATTTATAATGATGTAAAATTTATGTACTTCAATTCAGTAGTTTTAAAGACTTATTGATTTAAAGCTTAAAGTAGACTGAGTAGGTTCATCAGGTTATTTGTAATACTTTCAAAAAGAAAATTTTGTAAAAGCATTTACCCAATAAGTAAGTGCTTTTCTTCACTACGCCACAGTTTGTTTATCATTTTGTTGTTAAAAATAAAAAAATTGTTTATCGAAGAAAGCTTAGAAGGGTACTTGTACTTATTTTTATTAAAAATTTAGTTCATAGTTCCTGATCTCTCATCTCCATTGTTTTGCTTAAATGGCGTAGTAAATCGTCATAATCATGCTGATATTGGTTGGATTCTAATGCCAGAATTTATCATGAGGTACACAGAGAGCAGCCACAAAAATTAAATATTTGGTGACATTTATTTGGAATTACTGGAAGACATCATCGATCTTCCATCCACCTACCATAATTGAAAATCCGAATGATCGGCAATAAATTGCGAAAAGGTCGATGTTCCAACAAAATGGTGCCCCACCACATGACGCATTACGTGTTCGATAATATTTAGATCAGACGTTTCCAGATCGATGGATTGGTAGAAGAGGTACCATTTAATGGCCCCCAAGATTGCCAGATTTATCACTTTTGGCCACTTAGAAAAGCAAAGTCTATGCTACTTAGAAGATTTGCGGCAAAGAATTGTGGCATGAGTATTTTCAAATTACTCCTCAAATAGTGCAAAATGTGCGGCAATATTTTGAGCAAAATCTTCATTACTACATAGGGAGTCGTGGTCGTCATTTCCAACATTTACTTGCCTGACGGGTCATTTCATTCTTCATCTTTAAACTTTCCTTCTAAATATATTGATGTTCAGTAATGATGATGTATTAGTTTTATTGATGCTTTAAATCAATAAATATTCAAAACTACTGGCTTGAAATACATAAAATTTACATCATTAAAATCAATTGAAAGGCCTTCAAAATAAGGTATCACTCACCTTCTTTTTCCATTTAAGATTTTACGGGTGGTCTCCGTCCAGAGGGCTGCACGTGTTAACTTGATTTTTCACCAAACTTATGTCCCCTCAAAAACAAAATCGAGGGGTTTGAGCGTTTTTCCACAAAAAAACTAAACTGCCAGTAAATGCCTATGTTTCGTTGTCGATGCGCCACCCTGTATAATAAATGACAAGGATAAGTGTTTCTTTTCAGAAACATAATTTTCAAATACAACTTTTGCATTATTTCCAATTCTTTTTTGTGTGTTTTTAAGGACCTTCTCCCCAACCTAGCATTCGGTACTTAATATGTAAGTATTGAGCTAAATAATTCCGAGAAGTTAAGTTTTGTAGGTCAAAGCAAAGAAATTATAGGGAAATGGTCTGTAATATTAGTTTTTACTGCCAATGATTTATTTTGCAGTGCAACAAAAATACGTGATCTATACAAGAACTTGACTCATTTTGTATTTTGCTACACTCGGTTATTAATTAAATATACTCATGTTCGGTCAATATGTTCAGGTAATCAAGAGCAAAACTTCATTTGATTGTAGGTCGATGTTTATATCTTCCAGAAATATTTTTGTATAAAGCAGCTTTACTCTAATAATTTACTAAAAGACATTTTAGAATATCATTCTTTATGATAAACCGCATGTGACCTCTATAAAGTGCTTGCAACAGAATCTTTTTTGCCGATACCTGAATATGTATATCAATAACTTTAATTCTTTCAACATATAAAATAGCTACCATTGGATGTTCTTTATATTTACTTTTCGCATCAACAATAATACCATTGTTTTTGTTTACGTTACTGTCATTGTATATGAGTTTATAATCCTCAATCTTGAAGGAACTTAAATCTTGTATGATCCAAATTTTGCTATAAATTACAATAACCAGTAATATTGAAGTAATTCTAAAAGTATACGCATTTTATTAAAATTTTGTTTAGGCTTCTGATGTTGGGGTGAAATATAGATAAAAAACGTGTATTACAACCTCACTAAAAAATACGGGTGGAGTTGTAAATACTTGGGTGTTTTGTTGCGATACCTCTAGATTATGGACAAACGCGGACATTTTTTTAATTTTAAACTTAATTCCCTATGCCCTATCTTACAGTATCATAGTAAAATACCTAAATACTATTAAATTAGTAGATACCATGAGTAAATTTGTAGTTCAAAAGAAATAAAAAAACGTTAAAAAAAATATATGAACTTGTACGCTTACGCCATAATTAAAATTGTAAGACGAATAAAATGATAAATATAAAAGCATGTATGTACAACAAATCTAAAGCTATACACAAATCCAAGTATTATTAGTTAAATAATAACTAATCAAGCTTCCCTAATAAAAAAATAGGATTTTATAAATATGTCGGAAAATATAATTATATATTATATCAAAATATAATATTTTCGGTATTAGATTTTCCTATGATTAATAATGGCATTAAACGAATTGAATGGAGAAATTATTAAAAAAAATTGAAATTTCATTTGGAAGCAAATAAATTAACTTGAGATCTAATTTATTACTTCCCTGATGTAGATAAAAAAATTGAAATTTTTAATAAAAATAAAGTGACTCTAATAAACAAGCGTGCGTTTCTTTAAATTAAAAGTTATTTAATTAATCTCTTTTAATTTGGATTTCAAATAATATTAAATGTAGGAAAGGGATAAAGCCCACCGTAAATATTCCAAACAAAAAACTTAAGACTTAAAAAACTTAACTGAAGCACGCTTGCATTATTACAGAGAAATAAGAAATTACACAAAAACATGCAACCGCTAAGAAAAAGATAACGTATTTTAACTTAATGTCTCAAAAACACGGAAAAGAATTCTGGAGTGACGCAAATAATTTAAATCTCGGTTGTAAAAAGCATTCTGATCTACCTGATAAAATTTCTGATTCATCGGCTCTTAATATCTTCTTCATATGAATAATAAATGATAAGATCAAATCTAAATTAAAATGTACTCTAATGGATTGGTCAACTTTAGTTAAAATTGTAAAAAACATTTACTCTAATGCATCTTTATATGCCTTTTTGTTTGAAGTCAATACTAACAGCTGCATTTTTCAAAATTTTTATCCCACAATCTGGAAAAAGGCGATTAAACACTTAGCAGAGGTCCGTGATCTAAAGGAATTTTAAGACCTCAAACATATAAATATATTGCCGTTAGTATCTAAAATCTTGGAAAAATGTATTCACCAACAAATTTGATCATTTATTAAATCACACTTTAATTCTTAAATATCAGGCAGGTTTTAGAACAAACTTAGTACCACTAACAGTTTGGTTAACCTTCTTAATGAAATCAGAAAAAACGAAGTCAAAAAAGAAAAAAACTTAACTGCCACTGGTCAATATTTTAAAATCCTGCATTTAAGAAAATAAATATCCCTATGAATGGAAAAAAGTAATACTTATTCCTTTATCAAAAATACTTACACCAACGGATTTTAAAGATATTAGACCAATAAGTATCTTCCCACTTATCTCAAAAATCCTAGAACCTCACGTGTATAATGAAGTAGATGAATATGTTTATAATTTAAATGGACTGGCAATCAG
Source organism: Anthonomus grandis grandis (assembly GCF_022605725.1). Lineage (NCBI taxonomy): Eukaryota > Metazoa > Arthropoda > Insecta > Coleoptera > Curculionidae > Anthonomus > Anthonomus grandis. The sequence continues at coordinate 8,606,506 of NC_065554.1, read as the reverse complement.
GCTTTCGTAAGTCTTTCAGTACTATAACGAGTCTTATTCGTATTGATAATGATATAAGAGCTAAGGAGGATCTAAGATAATATGTTTACACTTTTAGATCTAAGGTAAGGATTTCAAACCATAAATCATCAAATGCTTTTGGCAAAGTTGCAGTTTTTTGGTTTTTCGACGGATGCAGTTAATTTTTATAAGTTCTATCTTGAAGATCGCTTACATTGTGTTCGACCTGTACATTACGGTAAATTTGAATTTTCCAAATTTTTGTCATTAAAAGTAGGGATGCGCCAGGGTTCTATACTGAGCCCCCTACTTTTCTCTCTGTATGTTGCTGAGTTAAACCAGTGCGTACAAATTTTCAAATTGCACCAATTTGCTGACGATTCACAAATTTATACTTCTTTTAAAATATCAGACATTCAGGTGGCACAGAATAGAATTATCTCTGACTTGCAGCAGATTGCTGTATTTGCTGAAAGCCGTAACCTCAAACTAAGTGCTTCAAAATCATGTACAATGTTTTTTTCACAGAATAAAGGTTATCTGCAAAACCTCCACAAAAAATCTCAAAATTAATTTTAACGGAACAGTATATAACCACTTATCAAAGTAACTAACAAGAACATAAATCCTGACAGTGACAATTATATTTATAATAATTCATCTTGTCAGGTCCAGCCTATACTTAACAAATATTTTAACTTGAAATAATAGGAAAATAAAATTTTATCTTGAGCGCATTGAAAACTTTAGATGTAAATATCTCGAAAAAGGTTTATCGAAGCGAGACTTTTGAAGTATACTGCTGTTACATTATTTACCATTATTTATAGGACAGCCTGTATAAATAATAATAATATTAATAATAAGCCTTTATTTCCAACAGACAACTTCCCCAAAAAAAGGAAACGAAGTCAAAAAAGAACTAACATGTCTTGGGCTCTTAGATTTTAGTAGAACCTTCCATACTATAAGTCACGAAATGTTATTAGCAAAACTTTATTATTTTGGATTTTCTGGTGATGCAGTGAGTTTTTTAAGACCTTATTTAGCTGACGAGGCTCATTAAATAATAAGAAATTATGCACTGGAAAATCAAGTTACCACACTGTATCTACGGCTGTCCCGCAAGGTTCCATCTGGGGTCAGTTACTTTTTTCCTTTCATGTTGCTGACATATCTTGTATAAAATACTTACATTACAGCAGTATGCCGATGATTACCAACTGTATCTTTTCAAATTTTTCCTATAGCTTTTTAGTTTAATCAGGATTTAAGAAGTATTGATAACTTTTCGCAGGATCACAACTTAAACTTAAATTCTTCTAAATCGTCTATAATAGTACTGGAATGTGGTAAAAATGCTTTTGAGATTTCTTCTAATTTTCATGCACAAATTCTAAATGTATCTACCAGTAGTCGATGCGATAAAAACTCTGGGTTTTATATTTTGACAATGGTACTACATTTCAACTATATGACAAAAAAATTACTAAAAAAACAATTAACAATCCAATATTACTTATTAATTATGTAATTCAATAGTTTTTTCCTTGCTCGATTACTGTGATGTTTATATTCTGATTCCCTGGCCAAGGAACTGTTTAATCTATACAAAACCTCTAAAACTGATGTATGCGTTTTGCATTCAAAATATTATATTCATATGGTGGGCCATTTAAGATTTGGAATTTAAATCCGATGTAGAAAAAAAACTAGTGAATATTTTTTCAATATTCCGGTTTTACTGAAAAGATAGGAGATTTTTATTTAAGAATAAAAAATGATATCATTCTCATTATGTGGCCACGACTAGCCTTATAAATACCATATTTGATCAACTCAATTTTCCACTAACCCCTCAATTTCCAATTGAATTTCATTAATAGCAATTCCGTTTTCATGTTTTAAGTCTTCAATTGTCTCTAGATGATTAGCGGAAAATTTGTCTCGAATGGCTCCCCACAAAAAGTCCACCGGACTCAAATCGCAACTCCGAGGCAGCCAAACGACGGAATTGTGACTGATTATTCGATTTTTAAATACGGAGCCAAAAGTTCAACTGTTACGGTGGCGGGGTGGCAAGTTGCGCTATATTGTTGATACCAAATATCGTCCATACCATCCTTTTTAATTTTTGGAAACAAAAATTTGTTGAGCATGGTTCGGTAACGCTAGCCATTACCGGTAACGGCGAACCGTTGGGCATTTTGGAAGGAAAATTAGTCGATGATACCAGCAGACTAAAAACCACACCAAACGGTGACTCGTTGGATGCATTAGCTTTTTAATGTGTGTTTTAAAGCTTTTTTAATTTCAGGTGTGCATTTTTCGAGCTCCAAACTCGACAATGCTAAGCCCAAAAAGATGATTTTTAAGACGGTAAAAATGCTAATATTCGGCTAAACAATCTTGAGCCCATTCAGCAAACCGAAAATGTGCCGAATGGTCATAAGGCACCAATTGATTTTCGTAGGTCTTTATACCTAGATCTTTATGCAAAATCCACCTCAGGGAAGTGCAAGAAATATTCAATTCCTGATAACGATGACGAGTTGAGGTGGATGGACGTTCACACACATTTTGAGCAAAAGCAGCAACTTTTTCGCATCGGCTGGACGCACCTCGCGTCTGATGAGTACAGCCGAAAGAGCGGAAACGTGTTGTCTTATACACTAATGAACCAGTTTTAATAGTTTTGTTGCAAACAAACTGACTTAAAGCCAATCACTTTTTGTCGATTTTTTTTCCAAATTTCTTGCGGTTTGGGTTGAAAACTCTCCACTTTAAAAGAAAGGTTTTAATATTTCCCAGTTTTGTTCGAAAGTATAGCGGCCCATTTCATAAATGTACAACCTTTAACTATATTTTTGACATAAACATTCTGACATTTGCGTGGCCATAGTTGAAATAACAACTGGTTTAAATTCCAAACGCTAGGTGGCCCACCTGTTATTACTCCCCATTTAAATACTAACCTTATTTTGAATATGAAAAATCATAGAAGACGCCATATGTACACTTTATTCATAAGATTTTAAAAACTGGAGATCCTTTATATTTAGCGAATAATTTGAAAAATCATCTTCATATACAATATAATACTAGACTAATAAACATATTTAGAGTACCAGAGCATAGAAACACAAATTTTCAAAAATATTTTGTTTTTGTAGCCTCTCAACTTTGAAATAAATTACCTGTATTAAACGATTTCAACAGAAGCATTTAAAAATATATAATCAAAATTATCTCCTTAAAAGACAAAAATGGAATGTGCAATTTAATTTGAAATAAATACAATTAATGTGCTAAAAAAAATGGCTGTATAATTTTTTTTGATAGGGGCTGGCCATACAAGTTTGCACTTGTGCTAACGGTTTAGAAATCGAGGCGTGGTCCTATTTATCATAATGTGTTATTTATTTTAAATTGTTAATTATGTTTTTTATTTTAATGATAATAAAAAATTATTTTGAATTTTATTTTTTTAGGAAGTGCACATCCGTATTAAATGTGTTTTTACGTCAAATGTAAGTCGTAACTAATACAAGTAATAAATAAAATATGGTCACTTTTCTTAAATAATATTGCATAATTGTATAATATTGCGATATACCTAACTTAAAATTTTTTTACTATTAAAAATACTACTGAATTCAGCCAAATCCGTTCAATATTCGTTCTTATAAAACCAAACAATTGAATAGTAATTTCAAGAAATAGTCCGTCTTTTCTCAAGGAGACCGGCTTACATTAAATAGTAATGAAATAAACTCTAAGTCACAGGTCTCAAATTTATTAGATTAAAGTCAGAGGATTACACGTGTTTCGACCATACTAGGCATCATCAGATCCACTTGTGTATTCACTAATAAAAAGAATTAAAAATGAAGCAGAGAACAACACTACATGATACAAGTCAAGGGTAGAAATTCAGTTAAAATTAGTAAAATCGGACGGAGGCTAGTTACTACATATTAAAATTATATAAACAAAAAAATTTTTATTTATATAATTTTAATATTACTTAATTTGTTTATATAATTTAATTTACTTGACTTGTATCATGTAGTGTTGTTCTCTACTTCTTTTTTCGTTCTTTTTATTAGTGAATACACAAGTGAATACATAATCTGATGATGCCTAATATGGCGAAACACGTGTAATCCTTTGACTTTAATTTAATAAATTTGAGACCTGTGACTTAGAGTTTATTTCATTACAACTGAATAGTAATTATCAATTATAGTTGAGCCATTGCTACACAGATGACACGCAGCTTTATTTTACTTTTTAAAATTGATATTATCGCCATTACAATTTTGTGACATCTAAAGGATCCAATCTGAATAATTCCCACTAACAAAATTTAATTCAGAACCTTAAAATTACTATATAGAGATTATATTTATTATATGAAGACACGAACCTGAATATCTCAAACGCTAACAAAAGCAAGATAGATAAGTATACACTATTAATATAAATATTAATTTAAGATAAATTAAGATTTGAAAGTTTTTATTTTTTGAAGATTTGATTGATAAATATACACTACACTAGAGTTTTTCATATTTTTTTAAATTTTTTTAAATATCTACAGAAATGTGAAATTTATTGTAAAAAATTAGATGTTTTCTTAGAATTTTATCACCCTGCATTTCAAAATCTAATGATTTTCGGATATGGGTTTAATGCGCAAAGTTGCTTATTTTAAGGACCTCTACAACATCTCCATATTTGTCCCACCAATTTTGTTGTGTAATTTTCGGTATAAAAATTCGTAACTCATTCATTTTTGCCTGAAACCTAAATAAAGAAAGGTATTTTGAAATTCTTTTACTTGTATTGCAAGATATATTGTATGATATAGATTTGAAAATATGATGAAGTTTGCACTGGTCTGAACTTCATGGTGATACCGTATACTTGCACACGTTTTCAGCACATTTCCCAATGTACCCCCGTACATTGTAACTTTACAACTTTGCAAAAATTACATTGTACCGACCTATTTAAGGGCTACCCATGGCTGGTATAAAAATTGGAAGAATGCAGCCATTGGTCCCAAAAAAAATTTGTTTGTGGGGTGTGCAAGTTACCCCATGGTTGGGGCAACTTGCACATCCATGAAAAAATATTTATAAATTGCATTCTAAAGCATATTTTGTGCATGTTACCCCTTAATCATATGAAAAAAAACCAATAACAAGGGCCGCCGTTACAACCAATTAATAATCAATATTTTTAAAGAAAAAATAATATATTGTCAAAATATATGAAACTTAAAAACAAATTCTGTACCTATAAATGCTTAGAAATATTAATAAAAAGTTATTTAAAAATAAACAAACTTTATCTAGCAAAACTTTGGTAAAATAAGGCACATTCTTTGAAAAAATCACAAGTGTAACAAAAACAAAACATTAGCTAATTATTATTGTCAACTAGGAAGTCCTTGTCGGCATCACTGTCATCGACTGGAGATTCATTGTCTTCCGAATCCTTACACCATTCGCATTCAAAATAAGGTCCTTTATTACAGAGTCCACAAATCCAAGCTCGACACTTCGTGCATTGTATCCAATCAATTGCGCCTCTGTAGTCTTTCCAATTAATCTTGCAGATACCACACTGGAAGCTATTAGTCTTTCTTTCTCTCTTGCTTTTCCTGGTAGGGAGTTGCTGAGTGCATGGCAAAACGCTAGATGAAGAGGGTCCTGGTTCTTCTGCTGTAGTTCGAAATTCCTCAGGAACGGTTAGCGGATTTTCAGAAATATTAGGGTCTGTAACAGTGCGAGACGCATCACTTCCAGGTTCGACTTTTTTCCCCTTTTACGTTTTTTCTCAACCCCTGTTCCACGGTGCTCTTTCAACAAATCAACCAAGCTGTTGTCTAAGACTCTTTCGATGTCTGCATCTTCTAGTCCACCAGGAATGCGCTTCAATACTTCGTCGGGATTTGCAGGATGCAAACCAGTTGGTATAAATCCTGATTTGAGATTATCTGCTACATTTTGACTTACCCCTTTCCACAATCTGTCCAGTAGGTTCGGAAATTGTTCATTTGAGATACAGCCTTGGAACCGCGACTCCTTTCTCCACTGATCGAGAATCTCTCTTCATTTTCTTTTCATAGGCGCAAATACGGCCACATCAAGGGGCTGCATTAAATGCGTGGCATTGGCTGGGAAGGGAGTTATGTAGATGTTATTTGTACCACATGCCTCTATCACCTGTGGTGAAAAGTGGCTTGCCAGGTTGTCACCAACGAGAATAATCTGCTCGTTATTTGCTCTGGTGGATTCGACGTGAGGCAGGAAAAGCTGGAAGAACCACATTTCGAATAAGTTCATGTCGAACCATCCGCTCCCACTGCTCGCATATTTTGTTCCTCGTGGTCCACCTTGCGTCCAGTTATCATAAAGATTCAAAGCTTTATATACAACCATTGGTGGTAAAAGGTCTCCATTGGCATTTCCACAAACCATTAAACTGATCGTAGCCCGGGAATGCTCTTGAACTCTTTCCACTCTCTTCGTGTTTCTTGGCACTACCACCTTCCTGGACCCAGGATCATCTGTAACGTTGGTTTCATCATAGTTATACAAATTTGAGCTTTTCACTTGTCTAATTGCTAAGTCAATATTATTAAAGAAATTTAAAACTTTATTACGATCCACTGATGCTCTGGATCTCTTTATGTTTGAAGCCATTCTAACAATTAAATGGTTCCTTTTTATAAAGAATTGTAAGAAATTAGGTCCAGGGAAGTTATTTTTGGATTAAGAATTTTTTTATTACGTCACGAATATCAACTTTTGTGAGAGGAAATCCCCAATTTGCTACAACACCCAATGTCTTTAAAATGAGAGCCTCTTCTTGATCACTTAAAACCTTTGGACGACCAACTGACTGCGAGTGTGCACCAAGAAGTCTTCGACCTAACGTAATTCGTTCTACTTTGAAAGTTTCGGCTGCTAATTTCCTCGACATACCCGCATTTACTGCATCTATTGCTTGGCGCAAGGCGTTCTCTGAGTAATTCCGGTAATTTCTTGCTCCCGGAGTTTTGTTGTACGTACAAACCATTTTTAAAATTTATTTACCTGTAACAACAGAAAGCCGGCGATAAAACACAAAATAACATAACCTAAAAAAAGTAAAAAAAATGCACGTGGTGTGCAAGTTACATTACGGTACTCCTTAGAACTTCCTGGCATCTTATAAAATTATCCTTTGATGCCAGTTTAAACATTTTATAATTAGGTTGGATTAAATACGGTTTTTTCTACTGAGTTCCCAATAATTTCCATCTTTTATCTTTCTATTTCATTAAAAAAATGTAACACCATACAATTTCAATACTATCGTCGACCTGCAAAAGATTGTATGTTCTTTTATAACGTCTTCTGACACGTTATTTTATATTATAGCGTCAATTTAAAAATATTTTAAAACAACAAAAACTCCTAAATAATTAAAATTCAACGATGCCATCTTCCGCCTCTTATAATCAACAAAAAAAAACATCATTCCGCCAATAATTTTTCAGGCGAAAGGCCAGCAAAAACTTGGAAATCAATTCAATGAACTAAATAATGGAATAAATTTCCATTCGTGATAATGCGAGTTGTCTGACCCCGCGGTAAACACATTTTTTATTGTTGAAACGGATAAAAAAGATGAAAGACCTTTTAATGCCTGAACAATTGTGAAATAATGCGATTTAAACGCAGTTTTATGTTCAAAAATAATAAGGCTATTTTTATTTTTTGAGGTAATGAACTGGTCATATCAGTATTGTGTACGTGACCCAACAATTTGCTGTGTGCTTGTAAAAAATTATCACTCATTCAAAGAGTCGTGTTCTAAAAATGTGGCTGTATTGACTAAAGTGAAAATCTTGGCTCCATTTGGCAACCCTGAAGAAAATCGCATTTTCGGGTGTTCGAACTCGAAGAAATCGTCAGTGTCAGTGTTTGTTCGGCATTATTGAAGTACGTATAAGCGAGAAATATACGAGTATTATCAGCTTCGAGGAAAATTTATTGTGGAGTATAAAATACGTTTAGCCAGACTCAGTTAACTTAGGTTTATTTGTATTGTTTTTGCGACTTAGGATTATTGAAAATGTAATAAATACAATGGAATTACATGGATATTACATGGTGAGTTGGGTCTCTAGAAAAATATTTTGTCTTTTGAGAATGTGGTAAAAGTGAAATGGAAAATCGAGGTTCTTTCTAAAATTTCTACTACAAATTCATTTTAAAAAAGAACATGCTTGCATATATTTAAATATACTTTAATTATAATATTTTCTAATGTATTTAAAAATTATTTGCCTTGGATCCTTAAAAGTTGGTTTCTGATACATATATTATGACTTAATAAACACATAATGTATACTCGTTATCTTAGAATGTTCGTAAGTATGTGGCTGTAATATTTATCTGCATTTACTCTGTTAATTTAATTCATAGTTTCTAATATATTTTAATATTTAACAAAAAAGACATGGATTGAAAATAATCCATGTATTGCATGTATTGGTATCAAAAGTATACTTTTTTTGGGGCGTTTCTGTCCAATGAAACTTTTTGACATTTTTATGCTCAATCTATAATTGCCGCCACCAACGTTAAGAAACTCCGTCAGTGGTACTTTTAATGATAAAAAAACCCAAAATACATCATTGCTCATATATACAGCAACTTTTGAAAAATTTAATTTTTTCTTTTTTTTTAATTATTTTTCAAAAAAAGGTCTACTAATTTAACATGTAATAATAAAACATTATTATTAAGAAATCACTTTGAATTTTCAATACTTTACAAAATGTATGACGCAAAAGTAAAGCAACTTAAACTAAACATATATATATTTCTAAAATAAATATACTTTTTATTTAATTTTAATATCTGGTAGCATATCCTTTACTTTTAACGACTGGTTCGCATAAGTTTTTCTGTTTTGAATTTCTTCATACAATTCATTCATGTTATTTATTAAAACTAATGCTTCGATAAAAATGCAAAAATTTATTGAAGAAAATCAGGTTATTGAATTTTGATGAGAAAATATTTGCCAATAGCTGGCGATCTTAAAATGCGACACATCGGGGCAATCATATTTATTAATTAAACCACTACTATGATAAAAATATTTATATTTATTAAAACAAATACATTAATTGAATTTCGATAAGAAAAGACAGGTTTTGCCAATAAAAACGCACCTTAAGATGTAAAAACTAGCTGTCATATTTGTCACGTTACATATTTTTACATTTTTGCGCTAAGCTGAGTTTATATTTACGATTTTATGATGCAACACGTCAAGGCAACCAGATTTTTAAATAAAACTACTGCTACGATAAATATACAAATATTTATTAAAAAAAATAGGTTTATTGAACTTGGAGGAGGAAATAGAGTGTTTGCCGATAAAACCGCACCTTAATATTTGAAAATTAGCTCATATTTGTCACTTGCCACGTTTTTGACATTTCATCTTTAAGGTGGGCTTGTATTGGCCATCTTAAGTTGCTACACGCTAAGGCAATTATATTTTCTGATAAAATTACTATTACGATAAAAAACAAATATTTATAAAAAAAAAAAAATTTATTGAATTGTGGTAAAAAAGTGGACTATTTACTTTATCAATTTTATATCACAAATTCTCGATTAAGGTAACATTTTGTTTTCTTATATATTTTGGTATCAAAAGGATCCATAATACGTTTGATTTTGGGTCTATTGGTCAGACCCAAATCAAAGCAACCCCAAACCTTAATACCCCGTGTTTATTTTGAGTCGCATAGATTTGGGGTTAAATCTTTTATTTACTGATCTCCTAACCCAGCAAATGTCATCTATTCTAAATAATTTAAAACGACTTTTATCTGAAAACTGTTTTAAATGTTATGATGCTCTTTGGCAAATCAAGGTATACTCTCTCTGTTCTTCATAGAGATTAAGGATTTCTTCGCGACTTTCTACTGTGTAAACCAGCTTTCCTATGTCTTCGTTTTATAGTGCTTACCGATATTGAAATATGTCCAAACAATCGAGAAGCACTAATGAACTGATCTTGCACAACCAATCTCTTGATATTTCTATCCACCACATAATCAATTTTTTTGTTCTGCCACTTTTTGGAATTCTTTCAAGGTACCCCTTTTGTTAGAAGTAGTTGTGGATACTACTAATTTATGTAAAATTAGGTTTTTTGCTGTTTTACATTGCTTTTCGGCATTTTCTATTATTTCCTTGGGAAAGTTCCACAAAGAAAAATCGTAAATTATGAAATATGGATTAATCATTGATAACCAATTGAATATGATATAACCAAAATAACCATGTCTCAAAATAACAGCAATTATGCTTGTTCTCTATAAATATAAAAAATATTTTATATGGGAAACATGTAAAAAAAAACAAATTTTGGCAGCGTTTAAACTTATATACATAAAAATATATACGAGTATAAATATATAGTTGAAACTCCACTTAATATTTTTTAATGCTCTATTATCTTCAATTTTTTTTAATTATGTCACAAGTGTTTCATACCCTTTTGTTTTGAGATGCCACTGCGCTTAATAACATTCAGTTATATTTAGAATCAAGCAGATTTAGAAGGACTGAGTAGGTTTAGACCTATGAAATAAAAGTTTGTCGACGTTATATTAACTTCGTGTGCTAACTTTTATGTTATTCTATTAAGAAAAAAATAAGACTAATATTATATTTTGATTAGAATAAACGCTACCATCTTGTTTTAACAATTGTCACCTAAAACTCATTAAAAGAAACTACTTCTATAGGAACATACTTTTTTATTCACCACTTATTACCAGTAGACTTACATTATTTACGGCGTTGACTAACTAAACTTCATTCGTTTAACTGCACTTTCCTACACTTTATTACAAAACTAGATCCCTTTAATGTATTCCCTACAGTTCTGAGTGGATCTAATAAAATATATTTAAACATTTGAAAATGTTTTACTTATGATATCCTTCCTTGCTGATAAACAAGCAAGGATACAAAATACAAAAATATTAATTAGGAATTTAATTTTACTGCAAGGATTTATTTTGAAACATAAAGAGCACAGTCACAGACTTAAAAGACTGGAATTGTTGAATGGTGAAGATCGACAGAACTATGCATTTTATTGTTATTTGTTTTTTAAAACCAAGTCTGGATTATATAGATATAAACTCGTGGCCATATTATTAAATTATTACACATAAAAGTCTTTTTAAAAGTGGTTTTACTACATCCGTCAAGATATAGAACGGATTTCTAATAAAAAGTTTTAACCAATCTTTTTAAAAGTATGTAGAGAGTATTTCTTACTAATTCCTATTTTAAAATATTTTTTTCAGCTTTGTTATTTTAAAGTCTGTAAATATTACTCACTCAAATGAATGCTTTATTCTTTTTGTCTTAGTTGACACGTTTTAATATATTTCTTTTAGTTACTTACTAGAACTATGTCAATGTTCTGTAATTTTATTATTTTTTAAACTTTTATGCTCTTGTATATAGATTCTTAAAATTGTTACCATGGTATATATATTTTTATTTTTAATTTCATTTTTGGATGATACATAATATTCTGAAAATAAAAAATATATTTCTTTCTCCGTTCGAAACGAAATATTTTCATATTACAAATGTGAAAAGCAAGATAATAAAAAAAAAAGAAAAACTTCATAACATACAAATACACCTTCATTTGATACTTAAGTATCTATAATAAGCACAATGCTAGAAGTATGTATGTTACAGTCTTGAAATGCTTACTTGTTCTTTTGTCTGTGGTGATGTATGCTTGTACCTGTTTTTTTCCTTTTTTTCTCTAGTTACTTTCCACTTTGAATACTTCTAGACAAAGCCATATTAGAAATTGGGAAAATAGTTTTCTTTTTCATAAATATTTACATTTTCAGACCTAAAAAAGAGAACGAAAACTGTTTTTAATTTTTTTATTGTCTTTTTTTCTTTTATTCTTTAATTATTTAAAAGTTTAATTATTTATTTAGCTGGTACTGGTACTCATGATTGTTCTGCCTAAGTGAATATATTTATTTGTAAATTTATTTATTAAGTCGTGGTTTAATAACTAATCCTCCGTAATGCAATAAAAAACATAAAACCGGCCATTTTTTGGAAATTTGTAATAACCTTATAAAAAATGTAAAGAATTTATATATTAGGTTATATAGGAATTATATTTAATCACTAGAATTTAACATATTATTATATACAGAAAGCACTGAGTTTTGATATTTTGTACAGGCAAAAAAAGGATTTCCGGATGAGATTTGGTATTCCGGATATCTAAAGAAATAATGAAACAGAGTACTCAATATCTCAGGAGATTGTCGATACATTTTTTAGTTTTTTAAAAGTGTGTGTATAGAATAAAACCCTGCATATACAGCAAATCTAAAAATCGAGTCAAATCTTTAATATTTAGGCTCTTACGATACCTCTATGTTTTGTTTTCAAGGTCTCTGGCAACTCTGGAATTTTCCAACAACCGTGTCACCCCAATTTTTAAAATGGGATATTAATGTGATTTATGTATTTACAGGGCTTTACCTGTCTTTTATACCGATTTTCAAAAGGCATTTGATCAGATCGATCCTATTACAAAAAGTGGAAAAGTTAGGATTTTCAGAAAAATTATTAAGACTTCTTGGGTCATACTTACTAGAAAGACATCAATTTATTGAAATAAAGGGATTTAAGTCTACAAAGTGTGTTATTAAATCAGGAAATCCTCAGGGCTCAAATTTGGATCCTTTGTTATTTTTCCTAGTTATAAACGATTTAGCAGGATGCCTTAAATGCCAGATATTAGTTTTTGTTGAAGGTTTAAAATATACTGTCGGGTTTCTACTATTTCTGATTGTCAATAACTACACGGTCAGTTAGACTTCCTGAATGAATGGTGCCAAACAAGTAAACTTTATATAAATATATATATATTATAAATTTTATAATAAACTTTATGGAATTTATAGACTTCTAAATGATTTATAGTTTCTTACTCTAGAAAAAACAATATAATAAATTATTTTCACCAAATTAGTTCTCGAGAACTAATAAGATGCACTATTATTAATGATCTCGGTATTACTTTTGATCAAGCTTATAGTTTTAATGAACATTTCGATTAGGTACGTTTCTAATTGTTTGGCACCTAATTTTTCAAACCTATAGAAGTTCTCTGAAATCAATACAAAGGAAGTTTGTTTAAAATTTAATGGCATCATTTTTACATAAGCTATTTCATAATAAAATCGACTGCATTAATCTGCTTAATAAAATAAATTTTTAGATTTCAAGACAAAATTTAAGAAATGTGTATATATTTATTTTGCGTCCCTAATCCAAAAAATTTGTCTTAATATTTTTATTTTGGTGACATAAAAGCTATATATTCATAAAGAACTGATTCTTTTGCAGGCATTTTCTTGAAATATTGAAAGTTTACTTACTTTATATTACCTTGTGATTCTAAAAAATGTATTTTTTTTCGAAAATTTAACACATTAATAAAAAAAGAAGAAATTAGGTATCATACATATATGCCGTCATTAAACACAGTTTCTATATCAGTATCTATAATAAACCTAATGCTAAAAGTGTTATATATCAGTATTGTGGCCTTGTATCTTTTTTTAAGATCTTTAATTTCGCGTCCCCAACCTACTAAATCAGAGTGTCTACATATCTCAGTAATTTTAATTTGGCAACATAAAATCTATAAATATGTAAAGAACCAAATTGTTCAAAGCTGTTCTTTGAGATATTTGTAAATTTTTATTATGTTTGTTTAAGTTTGTTTACTTTTTGTTAAACCTTATTCTATAAAAATTATTTTTTCTTTTAAATTTCTGCCAAAGAATTACACATAATTTTTCTAAATGGAACATCCAGTATATCATGAGATCTTACAATTCTACGATATATTCTCTGTTAAGTATTTTTTGTTTAGCATACCATATGCCTATTCGAGATAATCAGTTTTTCAATTTTAATCTAGCTAATCAGTTTTTTTAAATGAACTTCTTATCTTGCAAAAAGCATTTTAATTGTAATTTCAAAGCTTCAGTTTTATTTTATAAGCGATACGTGAATGATGTTTTCTTTAGTGTGGGCTGAAAATTATTTGAAATCGGAGCAACTTTACTATTTTTGAAAAATAAATAAAAAATATCTTTATTAAAAATAATAAAATAAAATCATTAAAATATACAAAACTAGATTCTAGCTTGTTTAGTTTTTTTAAACCGCTTCTTTAAATTAACCATGAAATACAAACCATACATTTCTATGCCTATAAAACGAAAGGTACGGTGATAAGTCCTATGCATAAGATCCAGTAAAGATTCAGGTAATTTTAAAATGCATGAAATATTAAATTATATTGTTATTAATAATAAATTATATTAATTTTTTAATTCAACAATAATATATTTTTTATGTGTCTTCTGAAATATATGATGGAAGCACAACTAGTTCATTGCAAAATCTTAAAGAAAGCTGATGATTTTCATCCCTAAACTTTAACATAGATGTAAGATACACAGGCATATTTTTATCAACAATTTTGCAAATAAATAATAGAAAATCTATTTAATTTTTTAATATCAAATTTCCTTTAAATGAAACGACAGCAGTTACTTATAGCATCATTTGAAATCTCGTTTTGTCAACCTGAGTAAGACACGCATAAAAAACAATAATACCATATATATATGATAATTTTGGTAAAACTTATATGCTTCAGATTTTTTACGAATTTTTTACGAATCTTAGAGTTTAAAATTTGACTGTTCGCATATTGTCGGCTTACTGACAAAACCAGTTAAGTAACATTTTGTTAGTTTTGTATAAATAAGGGTTTAAAGTTTCAACCTACAGTGAAACAACTACATGAACGGAAACATTTAATAAATGATAATATAGCATAGATTGTAGTAGTATGAACATAATTAAAGCCAGATATCAGGAAAAAATTTATTAGCAAATGTTAAAAATACAAAAAAAAATGTGTATTTAATCTATTTTGCCTAAACTTATTGGCAGGCTTGGTAACTTATCTTACAAGTACCTTTATCTTAAATGTCATCTTCAGGATCACTATCTTCAAGTGCTGGTTCAGGAATATTGTCTTAAACATCGTTGGACAATGATAGATTTTGATAATATGGGTGAAATTCATCTGAAAGTACTTCCGATTTGCACAACTTTAATAAATCTTGTTTTTCTTTGGAACCTATAGGTCGCATCTTCGCGTACTCATTTTTTGGCGTTATTTCTGTTAAATTGGGTATTTTTCAACTCCTCCCAAAAAAGTTGATTTCTCGGTATTGTTAGATTTGATCATATTTATACTCCCTGGCTTCGCCTTTTGGTAACGAAAACATTCAACCAGTTTACCTTCTTATTATTGACCTATTCTATTGTTTTATTTTTATTATTTAGTTTAGAAGGACTTTCCAAGTCAAGAAACTTGAGTTCCTGCACAATAAACGGCTTCTTTTTTGATGCTCTTATTCTGGCCTTGCGAAATATTGTTAACCAATCACGCATTGTAAACACAGGAACAAACTTCTAAACCCATTTAATAGCACTGTGCATGCTGTCTACTTCTATGTAGCTCTGTCCACTTTCCAGAAGCTTTTGCTGTATAATCATTAAGTTGGGATTTTTTTGAACCAAATAGAGTAATAAAGCGCTAACCTGTTTTTGCAGAAGAAATAATTTTTTTTTACAAATGAAATTTTTGTTTTCGGTGAAATCTGCACTTACCCTGTTTTAGCCGTATAATGTTAAGCAAAATGAATAATTGCCAGAGCAAGCTTATATAATTTCCATTGTCTAACACTTATCTGATTTATGCAGTAAATGTATGTACAAATTTTGGTCACGAAAATGCACTAAGCGCATAAATGGTTAAAATGTACTTATATTGATGCAGTAAACCGACGATATCTTTTGACTTAGTGTTAAAATATGATCCCTGTACATAAGCCTTGATATCTATAACTCTCAAATTTCTAGCTCTGCCTAAGTAAACCTTCAATCTCCAGATGAATATTTTCCTTCCAAAGAATCTGAACAGAGACTCTATATAAAAAACCAAAACCAAGCAACTTTGCTCTTATCAGCATTTTAAGGTTAATACATGCCTTCTGGTGCCCAGGTAAATGTTGGATAAGTAAATGTTTATTTCTGGATTTAAGGAACATTCAAACTCAATAAAGTCTATTAATTTGCTTCTGGTAACTTTTTTTGAACTATTGAATATTCCTCTTTCAAGAGAGTCGTTTCTCAAATAAAGAATGTGATAATTTTATTTTTGATAATTTTAGACAATCAATGAAATATATTTTAGGTTCGAACTAAATAACCATCAAATCTTTATAGTTTTTTAAGGTTGATAACACACTTACTTGTAACGTTGTAATTGTAATTGGAACTGTAAGTAACTTTGGAATTGTTTCCAAGCCGTTCTTGATGCGCATGCGTAAAATATCACAACTTCTGATCGATTTAAAAATGTTAAGTGGAGTCCAATTTAAAAGAAGAAGAGCAAGAAAAATAACCTAAGAGACGCAGTTTCCGTTTTTCAAGCAAATCTTGCAAAGCAAGTCTGTGTCGGAATTAAAAAAATCTTATCGCTTACATTCTTCCGACGATTTCATCACTCATTTTCTTAATGTATATTTTTAGATTATTCCAAAATTTCAAATGACAATTTCAAAACAAATATCAGGGATTATACAAAATGACAAAACACAAAAAACAATTTAGAGGTTATGTTCATATTCAGAAGATCGGGGTTGATGAAGAACGGGGCTACACGACTTCTCTGACACTTTGCATGTAATGTAAAAATTGACAAAGCCTTTAAAAGGCCAAACTTTATTTATGTTTTATGTTAGATCCATATTTATAACAATTTGTTCCCCTCTGGTACCCAATAACATGAAAGTTTCTTACAATTACACACAACTATGTAGACAACTAGATCAATCTCTCGCATACTATCTAGATAGCATGCCGGTTACATTGGAGAAAGCTACAAACGCTTTTTATACTCCTATTTTACCTAAAATTTCAAAATATGCTTTATTGTTCTAAACATTTATTGTTGGGAACAAAGCTGTATAAAACAAAAAAAATAAAATAAGTGATAATAAACGACAACAAATATATGAAATATACACACAAATAAAAATAAATAAAATTAGAATAAAATAAAGTGCTTATAAAACCTAAAACTAAAAAAACCCCAATTAAACTTATACCAGTAGGAACTAAAAACATTAAAAGGTATCATTATTATATTCTTCAAAATCATAATAGGGTCTTATAACAAGCAATTTCCTGACTTCCTTTTTAAATCTATGAGCCTGAGAAATCTATCTTATTCTGATAAGCAAATGGTTAAAAAGTTAACGACTATTATACGCAACAGAGTCATGCACCAGGCCCGATCTGGAAATGGTCAACGGCATCCTATGTGTTTGCCTTGTGGAGTAAAAAGATAAATCCTGACTCAAATTGCCACCATATTTCTTATGTCCTAAAGATACTATTTCAAGTATAAAGAGACAGGGCAATATTAAATTTTGTCCACAAGAAAGATAATCTTATATGAGTCTGTAGTTTTAGCTTTATTCATGTATCTAATTGCCCTTTTTTTGCAACACAAATAATATATGCATCAAGTGTTTAGAACAAGAATCCTGTACTGTAAATGGGATTCAATTAATACAAATTGCACCTGTTTAGTCGTACCTTTATCTAAATCATTGGAGATTATCTTAATTGCAAAGCAGTTTGATGCAAGTTTTTTACCTATACCTCAATATGTTGTTGAAATTTTATTTTATTATCTATTTGAATGCCTAAGAATTTACTATCTGAAGGGAAACAAGTGTCACCTTAATTAAAAATTTAAGACAAATATTAAATTGCTAAGTTTATAAAAATTAACAATAAATAATGCCACTTTCTTTCCGAGAAAACGGAAAAATTGTTTACTAATCAAGTTCGAAAATAAAAAATTACTAGACTTCAAGGAAAATAATATAAAATCTTTTTCATAATATAGAAATTGTCTATTTTTAAAAGTTTCACTTTAAGTATCGTTATAACGGCAAATGTTATACGCCTATGAAAAATTTCCCGGTATAAATATGGTATAAACATGTGAGTTTCTAAAAACAGGAAAATATATCATAGAGAAAGACACATTGAGAAAGCGCTGTTCAATAGATGCTTAGATGAGGGAGATATTATATATTTGTAGGAAAATGCAGAAGTTAATTTATTATTAAAAAAAGCCACTACCAAATAAATTAGATGAATATCAAGCAATCGAACAGGCCAAGAACGTTTCCGAAAGGATGCAGTACGTACCTTTGAACAATAAGATCAGTAATAAGAAACTACTGATTATCATATTTGGCATTTGTTAATTTCCATAAAGCTAGTCTTATCAAAAGATGGTCTTATACGAAGAATGAACTTTCGATATCGACACTTTTGAAAAACACGTATGTACCAATCAATGATGATCTTAAAACTAAATTCTTACTGTAGATTAATTTCGGACATGTTATACATTCTTATATCCCCAGAGACCTTAAACGTAAGTCTACGACACATAGATAGAAAGAAAGAAAATGTGCTATATTACGTAAAAATAATCTTGTGTACAAGCATCCTACAAGCTAAAAAAACAAAACAAAAATACAATTTCAAAAATTGACAAAACAATGAACAAAATTAAACACAAGAAGACAAAACTTTTTGAACATACTTAAATTAAAGATAACTAAATAAAACAATCAATTTCTAAATAAAGGTAAACTTGTTGACAAAACTAGAGAAGACAAAAGGAAAAAAAAAGCTTTCCAACATGTCCAAGGTTAAAACCTATCATTAAAAAAGTCATCCATGTTATAATATGCCTTAGCCAATAAAAGCGTCTTTAATTCTCTTTTAAATTTCTTAACATCCGATATATGTCTAACACATTGAGGAACATGATTGTAAATTTTTTTACTTATGTAAATTAATGAGTTTTTGGTAAGGGAAGACGTAGGAATAGGTAGGGGAACATCATTTACACGACGAGTCAAATGGCCAATGGCAGAGGGTAGTTTAGGAATTTTGTGAATAAGAGCAGCTGTTTCTAAGATAAAGAGTGAAAAAAGAGTTAGGATTTTTTCAGAAATGAAGAGGGGTTTGCAAGAATCTCTTAACTTAGCAGAACTCAGGTATCTAACTGCTTTTTTTTAAATAACAAAGACAATGTTAAGTAGCCCCTTATTGGTTAAACCCCAAAAAGGTAAGCCATACCGAATATGAGATTCAATAAGTGAAAAGTACACTGAATGTGCAACCACCCCTCCCAGCTCTTGTTTTGCCATTCTTACTGCAAAACATCCAGAAGATAATTTCCTAGCTAAATGTAAAATATGATCTTCAAACCGAAGGCGACCATCAATGGTAATTCCTAGGAACTTGCAGCACTCTTTATTCTGCAAGAGCGAATTTTCGTCAAACATCAGACCCTGAACATCGCACTTAAACCCCATAATAGACGTCTTTCTTACATTAAACACGAGCCTGTTGGAAGTACACCACCCTGATAAAATCTAAAGGTCTTCAAGGATGCAAGTCTTAATATAATCAGAATTTTTATGGCTCCATAGTATGGTGGTATCATCAGCAAACTGAACCACCTTGCCCTGCAGTTTCAATGAACTTAAGTCATCCATATATAGTAAACATAACAGTGGTCCCAACACTAAACCCTGGGGAATGCCGCATTTTAGGGATCTAAAAGCAGACAAACGCCCAGATACTGTAACCTTCTGAGTACGATTTGATCGATAGGACTCAAGCCATCGCAACGCTACGCCCCTAAAACCATATTTATCGAGCTTAGATAACAATATTCCATGATCCACACAGTCAAATGCTTTGGATAGATCACAAAACACTGCCGCCGATGACTCTCCAGAATTCAAGGACACATAGACGCTCTTTAAAAAGCTAAAAACAGCATCGTGAGTCCCTTTACCGGCTTGAAATTTGCAGACGAAAGGACAAAATTCTGCTTTTTGCAAGTTTTTCAAGTATCTTAGAGAGGGTTGTAACCAGTTTAGGCTTTTTATTCCCTTGGAAGATTTCAATCCACAAAAAAAAACTTTATGAATATTTTTACTGCAGTATTTATAGCAATGTATTAAGCTTAATAAGCGTTTCAATTTATTTGTTTAATATATTAAAAAAAAAACTAAAACTTAAAATTATTGAAAAGAATAATGAGTTAAAAAATGTATAAAAGACAAAAATAATTTAAATATATATTTACAAATAAAACATATTATTAACGCTTTTTTATATGTAAATCAAAGTTATTAAGGAACGTGTTAAAATCTACATTTGACGCTGATATAATATAATGGTTATCAAAATAAAAACTCTTGTAGAATAAAAAGACTTAAATATTAAAGTAATCATAATTATTACCTGAAAAAATGGTCAAAGAAAAAGTAATAATTAAAAGATTCAAGAGACTATTTAGAGACTAGAGAGAGTATTTAAAATAGTCTTAGAAATGCTGATTAAATATTAAGAAAGAGAGATTACAAGATTACAGTGTGGAAGACTACACTCGAAAAAATAACACCGCTTCTTTGTTAGAATAAATGTTTATTCTTTGATTTATACTTTCAAAAGAGAAGTCAAAGGAAATAATTAAGTAAAAAGTAAGAAAATGCTAATATATTTAATATTCTTTTAGTGCAAAAATGCTTGGTAGTTTTTGATACTTAAAAAAATCATGGACCAACTTTTTGCTAAAGCTAACCTAACCTGGTCAAAACAACAATAGAATTCAACATACCTATTATACAACAATAAGAGCAAATGTTACTCATTTAAATCTAATTATTGTATGTATTCTATGTATATGAATATCGCTCAGTGAGTTACAAAACGATTAATTAACGCCAAAACATGATGAAGACAATATTATGATTTCGATTGATGATATATTAAGAGCTTTCTCTGTCTAGTTCTAGAACTGTCGCAATTATCAGAATTGTGTACATTTAATTGTAAAAGAAACCGCAAAATAGATTATTGGTGGAGGGAACTATATATTCTATAAGCAAAATTAATAATAAGCAAAATTCTATATGAGTATAGACATTTGTTGCCAGAACCATTATTCGCTTGACAGAAAATGACTAGGACAATGGAATTTTAAATTTCGCACATGTTAAAAACTTTAAGATCGCGCCATAAGAATAACTATCTTACACTACTTGCACTACTTACGGAATAAAGCTATTTCGTTACTAACAACTATATTGGACTGCAATTATACAAAAATACGACAGACAAAAAAATATAATTATTCCTTAAAAAAACTTGTTATTATAAACTAAAAAATAGTAATTATGACGCACAATAAATACGAAGAAATAGTACATTCTATAGCAATAATTGTAAAATAAGCAAAATTCTACTCGAATAGGGAATTTTACTGCCCAAGTTAATGATCATACTTTTTGTACGACTCTTAAGTTAATTTTGTTTAATTTTTTCATTTAATATTTGTTTCAATAATTTGCCTTTTTGGTTCCAGATACCTCATTTTGTTTTTTCATGACTTTTAGATGACGCTATAGTTACTTGGAACGAAACTATGGTAAGAAAGAATATGTCGTACAAATTTTTTTTTTAAAAATACGACTTCTTTGATAGAAGATTTTTAAAAAAATTGCAAAATATCTTAGGAGGCATCCGTAAAAGTTTGGTAATGATCCATAGACGCCAAATAAGTATAGTTAAGTTTTGTCCTGATACAGGGTGTACACCTTAAAAATTATCACCCGTATCTTGCACACATAAACAATAATATTGGAGGGATTAAATTTTATGTAAGGAACCGTCCTACGCAAATCCTCTAGAGTACTATACGTTTCATCATAATTTTAAGTGAAAACGTTTGTGATCATTTTAAATGTGTTGTAATCCTCTAAAGTTTGCTGTATTATTACTGTATAACTTTTGTAGATTCGTGTTTAGGTAATTTTAAAGCAATTTTTTAGCGATTTAAAAGTATATTATTTTTAATTCTACTAAACTACAACTTTTTTGCAATTTAATAGACCTCGTATTGCCTACCATTTCAAAGATCACATAGGTACCTCTGACATTTTATAAATTTTATTTTAAACTACTCCCATCATCAAGTAATATTTTCCATGCAGAAAATATATTTATTACCTTTTACAATACCTAACAATTAAGCATATAATAAGTGTATCCAGCGTTATAGTTAAGAACACTTGCAATTTCGAATCTAAAAAAGATCTCCGATCACTGAATACGTAATCTACTAATCTATGGTCTGGTTTTTTGCTACTAAGGTTGGAGTGGGTTAAACGGATCAGATTTAAATCTTAAATTATCCAAAATAATATAACTGAAAGCTAGATTTTATTTCTTGTTTTTTTTTACAGGTTACGTCGAACGAAAACTCTTAATGAAAGGAAATATATGAATGAAATGCCTTACTAGGTGAGTTTACAAATTTTAACTAAATCACCATGTTATCCAACGTTTTTATTATTCAATACTTATAGTCAACCAGGAACGGTTAATATAAAATACCAAATATTCCAATTTGTTTATGTAGATATATGTATAATAATCGGTAAATAATTATACCAAAAGCCAACGATAATACTGGCGAAACGATAGGTTTATCAAAAAAGTTTGGACAATTTTTAAATTTAGTAACGTTTTATGACAGCACTATAAAAAATCTTATTTTACACATTGAAAGTGGTTATTTAAAGCCATTTTCTCAAAAACTGTCAATACAAAATTGTACAAATAACTAATATAAGATTTATGCAATGATAATAAATTATGATATAAGATTTATTATCATTGCAAATTTTTTAAATTTATTCAAAACTATTGCAAATATTAAAAAAAAAATTGACTAAGATTTGTTCAAAAATATATAGGATGTTAAAAAATTCAAAAAAATTAATTTGATTCTCGGTTCCTACGATTCCAGTTCAATCGGAAGCGGTATTTATTTGTTTGATATGCCAAAATATAGCAATTTTTTACCCATAAAACATCATTTTGGTTTGCTTTTTTTTAGTAATATTGTTGACAAAGTACAATCACAAATATATAAATCTATAATTTATCTAATGATTTAATTTTAAAACAATACGGATTATTTAATACGATATTCTAAAGGAACTGATAAAAGGTAAAAAAAGAACATCGTAGTGAAATACAAGTATTAAGGATAGTAATGTTTATTTAAATTATGTTTATTACGAGTATTTAGTTTTTGTAATTCGTAATCAAATGACTCATCGGAATTAGTCCCTTCTTTCAAAATTTTTTTTTTTTTAATTTTCCGTTCTGCCGTTCTATAAAAGTACTTTTTGAATTATTTTTCTTAAGCATATTTAAAATTTATCGTAATTAGTTTATTATATTTAACTTACTTTGCTTAGTTAAGTTCCTTATCATTTTCTTAAAATTTCAAATTTGTGAGAAGACAAAAATCAAGACTAGAAGTATTTAAACATCTGGCGCTCTTTTTATTGATCCTCTATTATTTTAAATAGATTTCTAGAAAACACATACTATTACGAAATTTAAAAATGTGTACTTTTTTAGTAGAAATTATGTAGTGGCTCAAAAATAGTTTGACAGGAGAGAAAGTCGCTCAACGAAAGATGCCAAACTAAGTCCCTAAGTTCCGGGCCCTCTTTTACCCAATACATTCCTTGTATTATGGTTTGCAGTAAAGAGTATCGATCTTTATTTCTGATAAGATGCCCCAGGTATTTTGGTTTTCTTTTTTTAATGGTGTACAAGGTTTCTATACCTTATTTCATTTCTCTTGGTACTTTTATGTTTGTAATGTAAGCGGTCCATTGTATTATGAGCATTTTATTTATACAGCCACGTTTCGAATACTCTCAGATCTTTAGGGGCGGCTTCTGTGAGTGTCCAGGATTCTACGGCACACAATAAAACAGAAAAGACATAGATAGCTTATTAAGTGCCTTACTTTCATTGCAAAAGATGTGCTGTGACTTTTGAAGATAGCACTGGATTTTGTGGAACACCGTCCTTGCTTTACCTATATAACATTTAATTTCTTCTGCACCATTGTTTATTCATGATGATTGCAAGGTAGCAATATTATTGAACACGTTTAATTCGATTGATCATTTAATGATGTTAAACGAGATCAGCTTTTTCATAATCAATTAGACCTATACATCACAGTTGACGTCTCTGCATCTTTGGATTAGGATTTGAACTCCAATAAAACCAAATTGGTTTTCGGATATCTGCTTGTTGCATTTGTTGTAAATCCTTTTGTAGATAGTTTTAAGAAATAATTTTAGCATATGACTCGTCAGACTGATGGTCCGATATTCCTCGCACTTCTTGGCTCCAGGGTTTTTGGGCAACGCTATAAATTCTGAATGCAGCTATTTTTCGGGATAATTTCAAAGGTTATAGGTTCTGTTGAAGATGTTGGTAATTCAGGCTATTCCTTTATTATTTAACATCTTCAGAAACTATGCCTCTATGTTGTTGCCTCTGTATTGTTATTTTAATTTGTTTTATTGCTATTTCTACTTCTTGGATTAGTATGGGTGGGTCTGTAGCCTCTTTCTTCCGATAGTGAGTACGTCACCTCCATTCTGTGATCCTCAAAAAGCCTTTCTAACTATGACTTACAAAAGTGTTCAATGTAATAAATAATACGGGCGTAATACCCACGGATGACTGAATTTTGAATTATAAACTTGATAAGCCATCTAATAAAGATACTCCCTATAGAATAATAGATAATTCATGGTAGAATATTTAAGCTACGCGAGCAATAAATATCTGAGACCCAATTCGGCTGTTGTAGGGACTAGAGAGGCTCTATTGTCGATCAGTGTTGTTCTAACGATGCAGGAATGTCAACAGCGATGTATATGCTTCGTTCTGTATATGTTTTGTCGATTATAAGCCGTTTGGTCAATCGAAAATAATGTAAGTTTCCTTAAAAAGCTGGCTTGAAATCAGATGACTTCTGTCAAGGTAGACAAAAAGACAACAGAAGAGATACAGATATTACGTGGTGTAAGGCAGGAATACATACTCTCTTCTGAAATTTTCAATCTAAACTCGCAATACCTCTTCAGAGAAGCCCTGCAAGTTATTGAAGCTGGATTCCTGCTAAATGGAAAACGACTTCTTAACACAAGGTATGTAGATTATACCGTACCGTACCGAACTCCAAATGGATAGTGTTACATCATACAGCCGACAATATGGTTTAGAAATACACGCCAGCAAAACAAACTTCAAAATCAATAGTAAAAACCAAAATACCTGTGGTATTTTATTAGTAGAACTCCTTTAAAAAAAAGTCAACAAATACACATACTTGGGCACGAATATAAATAATAACTGGAAACATTCTATGGAAATAAAAACACATATTGAAAAACGAAAGCAGAATTTATCAGGATGAAAATATTCTTTGCTAGCCACGACTTACAGCTGTTAACTAAAATTTGCCTCGTGCAATGATACGTGCCTTAGATTATTTTTTACGGGATCAAATCGTGGACGCTTCCGCAGACCTTCTCAGAAAAACATGAGGCATTTGAAATCTGGCTATACCGAAAAATCTAATTAGAATACCTTGGGCAGAGAATAACCTATACGGAAGTTGTAAGAAAAATAAAAAAGAAAAAAGAAGTCCTGAATACAGTTAGGACTCGAAGGCTATAATATTGTGAATATATAATGCGTAATGAGAACAGATATGTCCTTTTGCAGAAGATCCTCCAAGGCAAGGTAGATAGAGCTGGAGGAGTGGGCATAGAAGGAGAATTTTGTGGGTGGAAAATTTAAGAACCTGGTTCAACAGTCAACCACTTAACAACTCCGCGCTGCTGCTAAGAAAGTTTGAATAGGCAACATTCCAAACGGATAGGCACTGTAAGAAGAAAAATCCAAAAACTTGTTGGTATAATCGACCATTAAAATTGACATAATTATTTTTATAAGAGGCCTAGAAATTCTTAGAATAATAATGTACATTGGCCTATTACTAGGCCCCACTTTTTTTATTAAAATTGCAATGACAAGGCCTGTTAAAATATTTGCAAACAAAGAAGTAACATCCGATAATACTAAGATAATATTTGCTGGTAACAAAAAAATCTTGCAATAAGTGGACGACTTCAAAGGAATTTTTTGTATAGTGATAATCTCTCTCTCAAAGACACCATCAATTAAACTGGCTAAAAACTTTGTTAACTGATAAGTTGAGAAACCGATAAGAAGTACAAAAAACTACAAAACCTCATGTACTTATCAACAGTAATTCAAATACCGCTCTTGCTGAGCACTTTAAATAGTTTCAACATTCATTTGATTTTGAAAAAACAGAAATTCTATCTAGACAGCAAAATTGTAACAAGAGACTTCTAAATGAAATGATTGAAATTAAAAAATACCCAGGTAACATAAAGAAAAAACAGGACGTTAGCAATCTAATAACAAGTAATGCCTATTTCAACATAATTAGCAACATGACAAAAAACTAAGAACAACTTGTACATAGCATAAGATCCTACACTGCGTGAGTCGCCAGATATATTTATTCTAACAGTTTATTACAACATACAAGTTATTAATGTTTTGCTTAGTTTTTGTTTATAAAGGTTTGATAAAAGGATTAGCAGATTTAAAGACGATTGTCTTCCAGCTATTATCCTAATTCAGCTGCTAAGGTAGATGGTTTAAAAATGTTAAAAAACTCGAGACTACAAAAATCCTATAAATCTTTGTACTTACCTATAAATTATGGTTTTACAACTGAGTATACGAGTATACCCGTATATGCAGTCTTTTTATTTTGCTAAGATATTTCTCATATTATCTGTTGTAACCTTTTGGTGTTTAAGTTTTAAAAGTTTATAAATTGTGTTAGATGCTAGTTTTTTTAAATTTTAATTAATAATCAATTTGTCAAAAGAATTAAATTTATGCAAAATACTTATATTAGACTGAAGAAAACTTACTTTTAATTGACCACTAATTATTATTTTTACTGTGTGCAAAAATGTAATCTTTTTACTATGACAGAATGTAAAATTCTATTTGTATTTTCGTGTATCTCTTAAAGTCCTGAGGATGATCCCTTAGAGATCAAAACGTGGACCAACATATATAAATCAACCGTGTGAAGCAGTTTTTTTACTTAGATCCGAAATAATAAGCAAGCTTACAATCTGAGGTCACGAGAAATAATTCTTCGTAAATAAAGGCGATATCCATTTAAGTTATGCCAAATAATAAAATATAAATAGTTTGTATATCACAGTTTGTCTAATTATTATAATAGTTTGCTTTCAAGTATATATGGTTATGTATAAATTTATAACATTTGCTAAAACTTGTTAAGTTTATTGTAGTCGTAAAAATGATCCATAAACAAATTAAGACAGTTGAAAATACTGTCTGTCATAAATCTTTTTAAAAATATTGCAAGAGAACTTAATGGTAATAGTATTTACATAGCTTTTAAGAATAAAAACAGTACCAAACGGTTCTTTTCAAAATAAAAAACAAAGACACTAAAGGACCTAGAAAGTACTGCTATCTATAAAAATCCATGTTGTGAATGCAATGGTGTTTACATCGGTCAAGTGTCAAGATATTTTAAAGCTAGAATTTCTGAACATAGAAAGAACAAGTACAAAATCTTATGAACTTATTAACAGTAATTCAAAAACGTCTTTTGCTGACCACTTTGAAAAATTTTAACATCTATTTAATTTTGAAACAACAGAAAATCTCTCTAGACAGGAAATGTCAAAAAAAACAAAACTTTAAGATAAAAAGACTATAATAGTTTATGTTTTGGATGTTTGTTTGGATGTTTCTATAATAAACTATAAACTGTAACATAAATTAAAAACAGGACGTTGGCAATTTAAAAAAGGTCCTGCACTATGTGAGTCCACAGGTATAAGTACCCTAACAAGTTATAACAACATTTTTTTTCCCTATAAGGAATTGATAAAAAAATGCTTGAAAGGCGATTGTCTCATAGCTATTGTTTTAATTAATCTTACAAGATAGATGGTTTAAAAAACTGTAGACCACAAAAATTCTATAAATCTTATTATGGTTTTAAAATTAATATTATTAACAAAGACGATCTACGATTTACAGGGCTTTAATGATACCATAGAAAACCACATTTCAGAAAATTCTTCTATGCTTATCAAGGAAAACAATAAATAAAAACGCTATTTTGAAATTTTTAATAATATTTACTAAAATGTTAAAAATGTTTTTTTGTTATTTTGAAGACAATAATAAGGCCTACTTTCAAATTCTTCACGTACATTTACCAATATTTCTGTGGATATAGCAGGGCATTCCTGAACTATTCTTAATGCTGAAGTTGCTCTAAGAGCTGCTTCATCCTGTTGGAATTGTAGTAAGCGTTCTTCGGAAGATAAATTTCCTTGCCTCGTTTTTTTTAATTCCCGTACTATTAGTGATTCGATAGACCTCTGCGGCATTTCAGCATACATGTCGTCATTTAAATTTCCCGGTATAAATATTGGACCGATAATACAATTTCCAATATAGCAGTCTAAAAATTAATTTTCTGGAGGTACTCGGTATGTCCTTCTCTAAATACGTGTGGGTTTTCGTCCACTAACCACAGTTTTGCTTATTAACATGTCAATTTAAATAAAAGGTACATTCATCACTGAAGCAAATATTTTTAGCTTGTCGAAGCTCTGCCGTAATTCTATCTGTAATTATTTCACAAAACTAGATTCTTCTGGCCAGGTCGTTGTCACCAAGTTCTTGCAGTATTTCCAGTTTATAGGGATAAAATTTATGAAATTTAAGTACCTATCTTATTGATTCACGAGATAGTCCAGTTGCTACAGCTGCTTCACGAGTTAATAAAGTTAAATCCATTGCCAACAGACACAGAATTTTAATTTGCTCTGTTTCGTGAACTATTCATGGTTGATTTTTTTTATTTAAGTGCTGCTTTTTGTTTAAACTGAACTGAAAGTCAACTGTCCTTAAACTTATAATACTAGTACAAGTTACTTTTGTGATATATTTAAGTTTGTAATAATAAAATGCAAATATTTATTTATAAGTTGACGTCAAGAGAAAACTCAATGTGGTAGTAAAGAATTGTTTCGGGCCGACCTCAGTATATATTTAAAAAAGTTTAAATCCAAATATCAATATTTACTAGATCGTTTTATTTTATTTTATTAATGATTATGCAAAGCTTTCATTTTATAACAAACACATTTTATAAACTTTCCTAAAAAAAACGTTAATTAGGATATAGGGAGGGCAGTTTAATATTGCATTTGATAAAGTTCGATCAATTACATTCTCACCTCCACCTAATATCATTTTGATATTTCAAATGAAAACTACCATCATCTGGCACATCATAAATTATCTGTTTGACTATACATAGAATCTTTTTTTTTTCATAAAGATCTGGTCTTTTAATGATTTGTTATTCTATCTTATCCTGAAGCATATCTCGATAATCTTAAAACAACGCTTTTTTTTGGAAAAAAAACATAGCAAAAAACCCAATACAAAATACCTACGGACTTGACGTGTTTAGAATTCTTAAGAGACATAACATTTTTGAACATTTAATTTAAAAATTAAAAATTTCAAAAATTTGTTTTTGTTTATTGTTCTCTTTGATAAACAGAGAAGAATTTTCTGAAATGTGGTTTTCTATTGAATCATTGGAAAGAATTTATCAAGGGCTTCAAGATGATGCCCGACCTCCCTTTCTATTTAAAATTTTGAGGTGTATATATCATTCTGTCCAAGGGGTAGACAGGGGTAAGTTAATATGTTTTTTTGTTCCCCCTTCGTTTTACAGAGACTGTATTCTGTGTTTTTTTAATTCAATTTTTCGTCTTTAATATATAGCCATTTTAAGTTTTTAAATTGTCACCCTGTATAGAAGTTTATATGCTCTTTTTATTTTGATAGAATCTTTTTTATATTATCTGCTGTAACCCTTTGGTTTTTAAATTTATAAAGAATAAAGATTGTGTTAGGTAAATGGTGCGTTAGGTAAAGTTGGTTTTTTAAATTTTAGTTGTGATTTACACCTTCATAATAAATTCTTCAAAAAAAAATCATATCCAAAATACTTAAACTAGACTGAAGAAAACCTTCTTTTAATTGAGCATTAAATATAATTTTTACTGTGTGCGATATAAATTTTGCGGTAAAACTTTGTACTATGCCAGAATGTACGATTTTATTTGTATTTGTGTGTATCTTTTAGAGTCTTAAGGATAATCTCATAGAGGTCGAAACGTGGATCCAAATATATAAATCGATCATATGAAATAGTTTTTTTAATTTTAACAAAGAAAGAAAGAGAAATTATTCTTTGCAATTAAATGCGATATCCATTTAAATTATGCCAAATAATAAGATATAAATAGCTTGGTTATATCAAAATTTGTCTAATAATTATAATAGTTTGCTTTGAATTATATATGGTTTTGTATAAATTTATAACATTTGTAAAGAATTGTTACGTTCATTGTAATATTTATCAATGAACAAAAAAATATAACGACTGCTGAATATAAATATTCTAAATTACCGAGAGTGGCAAATACATTTAAAACTCTTAAATAAACCTCCATAATTGCGTCTATCCTATTTAATAACCCCTCTTAGAAGTAACATAGAATCCCATGGCCGTATTTACGGTAGGCCCAAGGCACTCGATATCTCGCGAATAGAAGTTCATGGTCAAAGAGAGGCGCATCGAGAGAAAAGAAGAAATGCAAAATGCAATGACCGAAGACCGTTGCTTGTTGCGTGGCGACGAAAATGCACCAGCAGCAGCATCAGGCGGGCGGCCGAAGAAGTTAAGGCCGCATGGAAACAGCGGTATCTTGCGCTTGTCATCTCCATAGCAATAGAGGTTTTCTCTGGTGATTTGTGATGATGCTGCTGCTCCGGTGGCGGTACAGGATTGGACTTTGAAAATTAAATTTTAAAAAGTTTAACTTTTTTTATTTAACTTTAATTTGGCTGTTATTATTTTAATAATTTAAAATAATTTAATGATATTTTTAATGTGGGGAATACATATCTAGATCATTTAATAACTAATTTCCTAAATACTCAGGTAAAACTGCAAAAATTATTAAAGAAGTGATAACCTCAAATCAATGTACCTCTAATAATAAATTCAATATTACAGATGAAAGTAATAACCCAATAGCTAACAACCTTGACAAAGCTAACGCATTTAATACATATTCCAATAACCCCTCAGTCGTATGATGAAAATCTAATAAATACTCATAACAGCATGTTTCTTATAGCTATTGTGGAACATACGCTCTTAAAATATATATATTCTTAAAAAAAATACAAGCGATCGAAAAGATCATACACTTGCAAAAGCACTGAAGATCAGGGGTTCATATCTAAAAATGCCACTTACTCATATTATAAATATTGTACAGGGTGACTTGCGACCCACTGTATATATTTATGTGGAGTATAAGGCATGCCTGGCGTATAACGAGATGGATATTTAAATGGATCAACTTGGCTTGATTACCACAACACAAGGTGATTTTCGTATTTTGGTAAAAAATTATTGAATTTGTAGTTACTAAATTACTTTTTTTTAAATTTTGTATTCAAACGCGTTTCGAATATTTACACTTTTTGACGTTTAATTTTAATTGACGTAAAATTAAAAGTAGTAAAGTTCCAGAACCAGATTCAGCCAGTTCACAAAAGGGTCCCTTTAATTGTAAAAGACCCTGTACATCGGAATTGATTTTTTTTATTTTGTTTCTAAAAACTACATACATTTCTAAAGAAAAATATGCCACTATGTTGAGTGGCACACCAAAGGTTATGTGCAAAAAAAAACTATAGATAGTACACACGTCTTTTTGGCGATGTATGCATTAAAGCTATACCTAAAAATTAAAATGTTTACTGCTTGACCTTTAAAACAAATCAAAACTATTTCTTATACTAATAAATTCAAAATCCTGTCTCTTCTAACTATTTTTTGTTTTTAGTTACAAAAAAAATCAAAACCTACATAAAGACGAAACTACAAATGGAGCTAACTCACAAAAGACATGTCAATGAAAGCGGAACTTATATTTTAAAAAGGGGCAAAAACGCAGTATATTGGGGTTTCTTCGCCTGTATGCAAATTACTAACATAAATAGACTGTTTTTAACTTTGGCGATCCAGGATATCTGTCGACTCCTCAATTTTTCCTTTTGCAGTTATCTACAGAAACAGAGGGAAAATCGACAAAAAATGCCTCAGGCGCCACTCTAAGTAATTAAAGGATCTTAGAATCCCCTATTGCCTCTCGGCTAAGCTTTTAAACAGTAGAGAAATCAAGAAATCAGGTAGTGATCCAACATTTACTATGACAACTTAATACTTACGGTTTTATGCTTAAACATAAGAAAAGTATTCCTTTAAACCAGACTCCAAACTCCAGTTATTGTTCTCTATGACCTAGCACAGTTTATCGGTAAAAGTGTGTCGCAAACTAGAGCATTTTATATAAAAGCGGTTACGGATGCGGGTGACATTTAGGTAGCAAAGCCATAAACTCACCACCAACAAGCAAAGTAAGATAAATCAAACAAGTCAACATTTACGCCTGCTCTGTTAGCAGTTAAACGGGAATTAAGCATCGCATAAACCCGGTTATTACTTGCCTTACAAAACCGAAGAAAGATAGGCCCAAACAACAGTTTCAGACATAAATAAATCGAAGCGCAATGATCTAGTAAAGAAAATCATAAATCTCAAAAAAAAACCTACAACGGAAAAATTTAATTAATTGTCAATAGTCTACAAGAGTTTTTTACCTATTTCACAAACTGTCCAGAACAAATATGTACAATGAAAAGAAACACTAGTGAAAAACCGGAAGATACTGTGTACTTTGCGCGCACGGTACGGTACGACTCTGCTACAACGAATGTCAGAATCGGAATGACACTGCAATGGGAATCTAAATGGTACTCGGAATCAAAATAACCATTCCTGATGAACCTTGCGCATTTTATCTCCACGACAGGAATTTAGCAGATGTTTACAACATGAATGTTTACGACCATTATTTTTTTACAATTTAACAATTTTTACATTTTTTGGGACTAGTATTCGGGCCAAAAAAAAATTATTTGGTTCAACAAATTTCAGTTCTCAAAACTAGGTATTTTAAGTGAAAACAGGACGACAAATGTTGACTACACATTGCCCAAGGAAACCGAACTATTCGGGAAAATTATAAAAAATTGGACGATAAACCCAACCCAACCCATATTTCTATAAAATAAAACCAAAATCTTGTAACTTTGTTACAGCAGGAAATGGATGTTAACGCATTAAAATTTTTAAAATGTTTTCAAAATTCATACCACCGATTTATCTACATTTTTGTGCACATTTTTGTAGGTTTGAAATCAACCGGTGAATGATTTCAATGTTTTCTTTAATCTCGAATCAATTAAAAGTTATCAGTGAATACTGGACACTTTTTGTTTTGGTCCCAATGAAAACTAGTCAGCTAGATGAAAGACTGGTGATCTAGCTGGCCAAGGATGTGGACCTCCGCGTCCAATCCACCAATCAGCAAATTGTTGATCAAGATAATTTCAAACATCAAATTCCAAAATGCGTGGATGCCCCATCGCGTCGGAAGTATATGCCTCTTAAATTTACTTTCTTTTAACAAGCCCGGTAAAATATTTTGGAGAAAGTCTAAATACACAAGAGCCTTTAGTCGTTCGGTGAACAATTGTAATTTAATTAAATAACCATTTATAAGGCCGCACCAAACATTCATCGAGAGCTTTCGTTGAGAAGAAAATTAGCTAATCCCACCAAATGAGGATTTCCAATTGCCCATATATGAGAGTTTCTAGAATTACGAATTAAAAGACTCCGTCCCTTGTGAATTGCGCTTCATCAGTAAATAGCATTCTGAGAATACTTCTTCGGTGATTTGTTATCATTACAAATGCCAGTCTAAGCAAGTGGTCAGCTTCTTCCAATCAGTTTTATATTTATACAGTATATATTTTCAGTTTTTATAGTTCTTCATACTTGTCACTGTGGTACTGCTAATTGAGAGGAAATTCGTCTAGGGCTAGTGGTGGGATCTTCTCTTACAAGGATAAGAATATTCTCCAACATGAGCCGGTTGAGGAAAACTTACCCATCCCACGCAATGTATTAAAGGTTGCGATAAACGTTTGGTGATTCGGAGTTCTCCGATCCAAAAATCATGTTGTGTATTCTTAGGCAGCAGCCCTTCCGTTAGCACTGCAGAATCCATACACAAATACGATATTTGCACACTTAATATTTGTAAATAATGTCATTTTTACAATCAAAACCTACAAACTTTTTGCAAAAGGAGAAAAATATCTCCTACTTTCAATAACAAACGTCAAACAAAAACGAAATAGGTACATAATTAACACTTTAAAAATATCTTTCAAAGATCCCAGACTTACTTGATCAGTTAGATGCATTCAAATTTACTGAAATAATTTTTTTTAGTAATCGTAGGTATACATATAGCTTTCTTGATGTTTTCTTTAATATCACTTAGGTAGGGTTTTAATGCATACATTGCTAAAAGGACGTGTGTATCATCTAAAGACTTCTTTTTGTACATAACCTTTGGTGTGTCACTCAACATATTTTAGGAAAAAAGTAAAAAAAAACTTTATTCCGTTGTATAGGGTATCTCACAACAAAAGGCTCCCTTTTGTGAATTGGCTGAATCCAGCTCTGGAATTTTGCTACTTTTGAAACGTCAAAAGTGTAGATGCTAGAAAGGTGTTTGTACCCAAAATTAAAAAAAAATCGACTAAGCTGTTTAGGAACTAAATGATGAATAATTTTTTACGAAAATACAAAAATCGCCATGTATATTGCTAATAAAGCCGAATTGATTAATTTAAATATCTATTTTGTTATACCACCGGCATGCGTTATACTCCACATAAGTATATACGGTGGGTCGCAAATCACTCTGTATTTACAATTGGTGGTGTTTCCTGTAAGCTTTAAGACGTGTATTGTAACACCAATTCATAAAGGCGGTTCGAAATTGGAGTTATCCAACTACTATCTCAAATAAATAATTTCGCAAAAATTGTTGAGAAAAGTCTAAAAAGAAGACTTATAGAACTTCTAAATTTACATACAATTATAGTTTAGCTATCTTTTTAGATCTAGCTAAGGCCTTCGATATAGTACTACATAAAAGACTCCTTAGAAAAGTTAAATCGTATCCTAGTAATGAACTTTTTAAACATGCTAGATTACTTACCTTTAGGAATTTTAATATATTTGTAAGCATTGCTTTCATCCAAAAACACATTAGTAAATACGAAAATCGATCTCACAATTATGTGACAAACAGAAACATACAAACAAATGTTGATTTATTTAATAAAGATTTTAATAGTTTTAAAGACGACTTTAGACGGATTACGAATTGTGCTACTTTTGCATTTTGCTTAGTTCTTACATCTTTTATACCAAATTCTATTATTTGTAAAAGAAAAATTAAAACTTTATTATTTTTCAAATCTTAAATTCATTTTATTTAGAAGTAATGTTCCTTGATAGAATACTTGTCATTCTTTAGATTTACTTTTTACTATTAAAACTAGCTATTTACTTAAATACACCGATGTAGATGCCATAACGCCGCTAGAACCAACAGCCTATTTAATATTTTCATTATTCGCTATTCCTATACCGTAACTCCTACTTAATTTGTATAACAAGCGAATTTATTTTCATTCACGGATACACTCTTTTAAGGAGTAAATGGGCACAAATTGGATAGAAAATCCAGATTTCTTATTGAAGTAGTAAGTAAAGTAATTTGTTTAAAAGAAAACTATTTTCTTACTAGACTATAATTAATTAAACTGGTTTTAAGTTTTAATGATGCGAATTAAAGAATCATCTTCTTTCAAAATATCAAGTAAAATCAGTTTTACGCATATAATTATTCGAATGTGAGTCGATTTAAAAATCTTTCGATTGGTTTTTAAGGTACTGTAATTCTAAAAATCATTTAAAATAGTTTTTAAGCTATATATGTTCCAAAAGTTGTTTTCAATGTTTAAATATCCTATTGGACACCTATTTAATGTCAATTTTAATTCTTCAACGCTATCAATTTCAAAAAGTAACAAGCAATTATTTGACCAAATAAAGAAAATTTTGATTCTTAATTTATTTAAGTTTTATTCCTTTTATTTAATGGCTTACTCTTTAAGTGGACATAATATTATTCTTTTGAGTCTAGATTTGACATAAACAAATAATTTAAGGTATTAGTACATCACCAGTTAGTAATGGCAACCAGTCGTTTATAGTCGTTAAAGCCGATATTCCTTATTGTTAAGAGCTGATCAGAGTTCCTTTAAAGAAAAACCAAATTTTTTAGTGATTTCTCTGCAGTTAAACTTGGTAAAACTCACCTACAAAACAGCTGCAGATTACCACCATATTATATTCTATTTGTTGAAATAAAATCCGTAGTCACTAACTTACAATACAAGATAAAAAAATAACTTTTAAAAGTCCGACCGATTTTGATGACAAACCTTAATTTGGATGCCCATAAAATCATTCGCTTAAATATTTTCAATGAAGCATTTTTGCGAGTTGCGTTTTGTGAAAAGGAAATAAGATTTTATTAAATACCATATATATAGGAAATGGATCTATTATTATATTTGTAGATATATTAATAAAGTATTGGCAATGTAATATCCATCTTAATTTATTCCTAGATATTTAAGGTATATTGTAGTCATTGAACAATAGTTATTCGAAGATTTGAACGTTATTTCCTATTGAGATTGACAACAGGATTGGCATTAGAATTTTGTGGGGTTAATTAAGATAATTTGATGCAAAATTACTGCATTGCTGGAAACTTCAAAAATACCGTAAAATGGTCCCTAATATCTCGTAATTTAACTAATTTGGATTAATTGATCAATAACTAATTATCAACTACATCCTAAGTCGTATTCATTTTAAAAATAAAAATTGTAATAATGGGAAAAATTATGTGGTAGTACAGTTATTTGCAACTTGGGATATAACCTTTCTTGTATAGAAAGACATATGCTATTAATTGGTATAATAATTTATAGCGAGAAACTATTAACAAAAAAAATTTTGAAAATTGGATGTTCATTTGTGTTTCTTTTCTCGCTATATTGAAAGGAAAAAAATGAGACTGCCTTGCTAATTTGAAAATCCTTGTATTCTTAAGAATAAGAAACAAATATAATTTCAGGTTAAAATACTATATTTATATAAAAAGAATTATTTCTATACATTTTTATAAGAATTGCTGATCCAAAGAATTGCTTACTGGAAAAGTTGAAAAATATTTGCTATATTTTTTATAATAAAGCCATGTAAAGAGTTAATAGAAGAAAAACATAAATTTAGAACCAGCACTTTCTTTATTGTATGCTACATATTTTATTTATACTTAATTCTTACTCCTACCCTGCACTTACGGTGCCGAATGGTTGAAAGTTGTAAGGTGCTCACGAAGCAAATATTGGCCGGTTTTTTACATCCTCAATTTTATTGCAATTTTTGAACTAAAAATTTAAAATTTCTTCGATATATTCCGCATTCGATATAACTGTAGTTTAATTAATAAAATAGTAATACCGTGAAACTATCGCGTGTCAATTTACCATCGACTTTCCTAAAAAGATCAATAATATTTTCATCAGTATAATATAAAAGCTGATTGGGATAGGTCAAATTTCAATGTCAGATATCAATGACAATTGCTAGATAAGATAAAAACGGCCTTTAAATGTTCATGACCTGTTTTATTTTAAAATTGTTTACCATACAATTAACCACTAATGTTGGTTTTGTGGGCGAGGTTTATGTTAGGTCAAAAACCTATTTAAATTGTTTTGTTCCTTACATTTAATGCAGTAAAATTAATTTTGTTATGATATCGTTAAATAACTAAACCAAATATAAAAATATATAATGTAGATTTTTATCAGATTTTATTATACCGGGTGTAAAAAAAAATTAGATTATTTTAAAATTGTTATATGTTAAAGGTTGTAGGTTAATACATGGCTAGATTTTGATATATTAGATAGTTGAATATCACATCTGATTTGACTGGAAGCACTATTAATTGTATAAACATGTTTTTTTAATGAAACACCGTGTATATTTTTGTCTCTTTATTTTTTTAAACAAATCCAAGTAAAAGAGTCTATTTTTACATGAATATCTGCAAATCTTACTACTGTTATAACCTGAAATATCAACATATTATTTTTATTTTTAAATACAGTGTATTTCAAAGATTTGAAAAAAGACCATTATAAAATATCTTGGACACTTAATAATATTACAGAGTGATTCGTCAGGAAAATATATGTAAGTAGATTAAAAGAAAAGTTATTGATACAATTAAAGATTAGTTAAATAGCCTATTTGATGAACTGTAAAACTTAATTTCCTAAAAATATAGAAAAATCCTCATGAAATAACATAGGGGTATTTTTGTGGAATTTGGTTTGTTCCTCGTTCGTAAACCGCTTCAAGGAGTCTTGTCGTGTGATGGCATCATGTAGTAAGTCCATCATTCCTTTTTCTTCAGGATTTTTTATCTTTGGCGTGGTAGATTGCATCTTGACTCTCTCCTATTAAATTTTGCATTTGGTCTACCCATCGCAACGGTGAAAGTCCTTTTTGTCTTCGTCTACTTTTCCTTCTATGATCAACCTCTTTATAGCCTTTGATCTCCTGGTATTATGTCCAAAGTATTTTAAATACTGCTCGTTGACATAAGTAGATAGTCTGGTTTTGATTCGCATTTCAAAGTTGTGTCGACTTGGCATCAGTCGAGAAGGTGTGAGAGAAAGCAAGCATCTTGACAAGAATGTTCCAGAGCTTCGACCATCTTAGCATTAAAGTTCACAATACATAAGCATCTTAGTATTAAAGTCCCTTTTTTTTTCGATGATCTGTCGGACATTCAGAATCTGTTCGCTAGTTCTTTTTGCTAAAACAAATGCATGTGCGTCTGGTATTTATCTGAAAAGTAAATCTTCAGCCTCTCGTTTAGTATCCCGAGCATGATTTTGCTAGTATGCAGAATTAAGGTAATCATCATGATAGTTTCTACAGTCGAGAGGAGAACGTTTCTAATATAAAGGCAAGAAAATAGAATAACACCATTGTTCTGGTCAGCTTTTAGTCGTCCAATATCAATTAGATCTTGTGACATATGCTGTCTATGATTGATATGCCCAACTCGCCCATGTTTTTTAGTACTTCAGCGGTAGTTTTATCAAAACCGGGTGCTTTCTGATTTCACAGTTTTTTTCCTGCTTCAATTCTTTCTCTAAGAATTGTTAGTTCAAATTCTTTGCCTAGGAGTCGAACAGCAGATCATCTTGGAAGAGCTCTATGCAAAACAGCCGCCACACACGAGCAACGCCTTTTGCATCCATTATTACATTGCCCTTCGTGTCTCTTATGATTTGTGTCCTGGGTTTGAACTTGGGTGCCAGGTATTTTACTTTAGCGTAATATGGTTATATTATAGCTCAGTTTTCTGTTGCATGTCTCACTAGTCCTACAGATATTCTGTCTATGTGATTGTTTTTCTCTCTTCTGTAAGAAGATTATATTATTTTTTATTTCATGATTTTTTTTGCTGTTCTTTTTATGGGTCTGTCCTTAATTTTCGAATAGCCTGTAATTTTTCTATTAGTACAAGTGTTTTATCTAATATCCAATATTGATATTTTGCTTCACTTGAGCTTATTGATATACTGTCAGCTGCTTTTCTAATCCATTTCTCAGCACTCCTCCACATTTGATCAGAGCCTCCTGCCAGTTGAAAACGTCCTCTGTTTCTAAGGGCTTCTTAATAGATTAGAACACTATTTTATTTGGTATTTGTTTCAGCTATTGGTTTGCTCAATTTGATCTTACAATTTTCCCAGAATAAATTATGGTCGGATCCCACTCTGCGCTTGGCCTTGTTTTGACGTTGCGGAAGGAGGTTTTCTATCTTTTGTTGGAAAGGATATAGTCTATTTAGCTTTTATATTTTCCATTGGGACATGGCCACGTTACAAACATCGTGGGTGGTATTTAAACATGATGTTCATTATAGACAGATTATGATCAGTAGCAAATTATGCTAACCTATTGCTTCGTTTGTTTCATTTTCTCAAGCCATAGCGACTTACTATGTCTCGTAGATGGTCATTCTATTTTTAACTATTAGGATTATACTCGATCAATGAAGTAATTATGTTGATTTTTTACCCTTAATAACTTATCAATGCTTTAGGTCAGAATGATCCTGATGTATTACTTTTTTGTAAATTTTAACGTGCATTTAAATATTTAAAAATATAAAATTAATAGAAAAATATACAGATTTTATATATATATTATTATTATTTTGACAAAAAAAAATACGCAATTGAACCGATGATTTTAATTAATCACGTTTATTTTATAATACTTTTTCTTACTTTTGAGACGCGCTCTAGAGTAAAGCGGGGAAATATGGCAACATAAATGTCAATTGCTCATATTCTGACCTCCATCGGACCTACTCGCAATACGAACACTGAACCTTAGAGCGTACCCATGTAGGTTTGCGACGTGAAAACTCTCGTTGCCATATTCTCGTCGTCAGAAAGAGTATAATCATAAATGTCCAATGATACGGTATTGCCATATTACCCGCACCCATGGGTAATATGGCATCTAGCTCAGGGTAATATGGCAACATGTCTTCGTTATGTAAAAATGAGGAATTAGGAGTTTTTTTTAATAAAAAATGCTAATGATCCCAAAAACATAAATTTATTTCTAATGAAAGAAGTCAAATACAAAACATGAAAAATTATTAATATAATTCCTAGTGGCTACATAATAAATGGCGTACATTCTTCGCAAAATCTGTCAGATCTCGTACATATCTCATGGATCCATTTCATACATGTCACGCACTGACGCCAGTCGCATTTGGGACCTTTTTTGTCGTAAAATGATCCATGACATTGTGCGCAAAATTCTGATTTATCGATATCGACTTCGGATTCGTCGCTTTCCTGCGTTACTACTTTTGTTTCGGTATGTGAGGAAGAAGGGCTTGGTAGTTCTTTGGTTTTCTTCTTTGGTATCCCGGTTTTTTTCGTTTTCTTAATATTTTGTTTTTTTTTTCGTTCTTCTTTTTGTTTTAATTTTCTGTTCTTTTCTTCTTTCTTTGCCCGTTTTGCAGAAATTGTTTCTGGTGAAGTGAGTATCTCGGCATGTTGTTTCCGTTTATAGCCATGGTCTTGGTTCGACGCGTGGAACTGGTAAAATTGCTTTAAAGGGATTCGTATCTATCCAGTTTTGACAAGTTTGAGCCCAATAAGCTTTCAAAGGAGAGAACGAGCGATCAAGCGGTTGGAGCCAATGAGTGGTGTGGCTGGGCAAACAAAATAGGATCACGTCATTCGCTACAGCAAAATCTAAGAGTTCGACATTGGAACAGTGCGAGGAATGTCCATCCATAATTAATAGAACCTTACCGGTACCTTTCCGCGGAATAAAAAAGTCTTTAAACCATTGGAAGAAAATTTCAGATGTGACCTAAGCTGATCTTTTGCCCATAACAACCTTCCCGCCAGGTGGTAGGCCATCTTCCAATTCGCGTTTTGTATTTTTGCCCTTAAATATACAGCAGGGTGGGAAAAAAGTTCCTTCTGCGTTTACACAGGTTATAACGGAAATAGTTTCTCCTTTTTCGGTGCTTGTGATACAATTTACCATTTTAGTGCCTTTTGTTACCACAACTTTGCCTGGATTGTTACTCAATTGCAATCCTGTTTCATGGAGATTAAAAATCTTTTGTGGGGTATTCAATAAATTATTTTCTCTAAGAACGTTCCCCAGTAATTCAAAATATTGTGTACATTCTTGTTTTGTCATGCCCTTGGCCCTGGCAGTAGACATACCTTGAGCCTTACGAACGGCCAGTATAGGGTGTCTTCTCATAAAGGCTAGAAACCAGTCTTGTCCTGCCATTTTCCGTTCAGTATTGAACTTATGTGGAATATTTTATTGGACTACAAAAGAATAAGCAAGCTTTCTTATATCATGAGCAGTTAAAGCAAAGTCGTGAAATGCCATGTTTTGTATATATTTGGCTAAACTTGCTTCTTGTTC
The DNA here is from genome assembly GCF_022605725.1 of Anthonomus grandis grandis. Taxonomy (NCBI): domain Eukaryota; kingdom Metazoa; phylum Arthropoda; class Insecta; order Coleoptera; family Curculionidae; genus Anthonomus; species Anthonomus grandis. Next base: position 8,563,999 of record NC_065554.1, on the reverse strand, counting down.
CATAGTAAGTGAGCCTTTGCGACCTAATGCCATCTTATCCAAATTTTCGGAACGCATTCTTCTCATTAAGGTTCTAACTGGAACATTATAAGTACAACTTATTTCCCGAACCGACCCTTTGCCTGCATGAATATCACTTACTGCATTTCGAAGATCTACTTCTGACCATTGGGCCTTTCTATTTTTCCGAATATAAGAACGTGGCATTGTGTTTATCTGGAATGATGAAAAAATACGAATCACCATGAGCTATACCTATACCAAAAAGCTATACCAAAAAAGTACTTGGGGTAATATGCCGCACATGCATTTTCATGCGACATATTACCCCACGGTGCAACACCAACGTTTCAACTGAAAAGCAAAAACCCGGTGTAAATACAGTCAGCGGCGAAGTTGTTAAATGTTAGGTTATGAATCTCACCTCGCCACAGCAACGTGGATTATTTCAATCGGATCACAAAAACTTTTAAAAACTCCTATCATATATCATATAAAAATAATTTTTGGTGGGTACTTACTAGTTTTTTGGGTTTATCGTGCACTAAATGATGAAAATTATAGGAAATCAGTAAATATATGTAGAAATCAGTAATAATTTGGTAGTGCGATGTCGTAACCGGCAGAGTGAGCTATGAGCGAACTGAGGCATATTATCCGATGCGGCATATTCCCCCGCTTTACTCTATACAGGTAGGTTAGATTAGATTAGAAGGAACGAGTTGGCTTTATAGCCAATAGTCTTATGCTACCCCAACCTGTATAGTTTTATTGTAGCAACTGTGCTAGAGCTATTTGATGATAGCATTAAAGATATTAAATGGTGAAAAATTAAGACGTACAATGAAACACTCGAAACAATTTAAAAAATCTTGAAAGCAACTTTTTAAATTTAACTTTTCAGTGACTAACTCATAACTTGTGTTAGCCCTGCGATAAAAATTCAGGTAGGTTTATAGGAAGATGATATTTCAAGGCTGAAATAAAACCGCAATATGAAATACCCGAATACTTAATTCCTAACTGAAAAAAAATGGTATTTTTATTATGTGGTTTAATAGATATCCGCAATAACGAAACCGTATTTTTTAAAAAGGCATTAAATTAACCAACTTTTCTTTTTGATAAACTTTCCTAAATTACCTTGACTTTTGCAACTAAAATTACTACGAGAAAGTTTGTTTATTATTGTCCAAAAAACAAAGTCACCCTATACTCTTTGGAATTAATAAATCAAATAAAGTTATACCTAAAGCATTATTTAAAGTCTATGTTATAAATTGAAAATAAATTTGTTCAATCAAATTGCAAAAAAAATGTTTATAAAATAATTAAAATTATAACCCTTTTATCAAAATAATTGACCATAATACCGTGGCATACAGATTTAATAAATATTAGCACGTTCCATATCAGAAAAAAATCCTTAGTATATATTTATTATGCTAGTATAATTTATGTATCGCACAGAGTTCAACTATAGATGAAAAAGAACTTCCATTTTCTATTATAGTGAGGCTAATAATGGGTGCCCGTACACCCTTTGTCATTCTATGCAAATCAATATTGCTAAGTAAATATGCAAGAGGGTGAGAAATAGACCGGGTAGACATAAAGGGAGGGTTTAAAATGGTGTCTTTGTGGCTCCCTGTTGTGAAAAAAAAAATGCGTGAGAGTCTGTGGGTAAAAAGACAAAGGTTTCTGAGGCCTTGAATTGTTATGTTTAATTATTTGAATGAAATGTTTTGGGTGTCATCTGATGACTGGATCAACTAAGTCGTATGATATACGACGATATATGATTTTGAAATTAAGTACGATTTTTAATAAATATATACGCGGGTTTTTTATGTTTTAGTTTTATATGTAAAGTCATAAAAAAGTAAGTAAAGAGGATGTACAAAAAAGTATATAAAAACTTTTAAAAGGACACTAACGTTCTCCCTTTTTAAATATTGTACGACCTCCTGCGTTTGCGTTTAGTGTGTATTACATTACATACATTATCTTAAATATTTTTAAAATTATTTAAATTTGTGACAATATTTCTCCCACTACATGAAACTCCTGTACGTAACTGATAATTAGCACTGATAAGGACTCATACGCCGAAAGCGCTCTGCTAAGCCAATAATAAACAATTTGTCCTTAATATATCTTTTTTGATTATTCCTTAATAACGTATACATCTGATTAATATATTATTTGCAATATAATGTCCAGAAATTTATCTAATTAATCCTGAAAACACATAATGTTATCTGGTTAAAAAGAATTTTATTATACTAACCTAAGTCTGCCGTTTCGCTCGCGTTGAAGTAAAATGAATTATCGACTTTGTGTAAGTAGGACCGACGCTGCAAAGCAAAGGGCTTTGTTTAACATTTGCGTCATGTTATTGTAAAATCTACGATGAATCCTCGGTTAAAACTATGCCTATAACCTTACTCGGGCAAAAACGCATAAGTGTGCAGATTAACATTCACATTTATATATACAGGTTAGGGAATCGAGCACTATGCATAGAGAAGTGGTTAAAGGCAAAATATGGCAACGCGTATCACATGCCACGCCGTTGTTTTTCAGTACGGAGCGTGTAAGAGTCTGACTTTGAAGAGGGGTTTTGAACTATATTACCCGCAATAAAATTTCGCAAAATAATGTGCCAAAATTCAGGAATTTATAAAAAATTTCTCTTATGCGAGTTTTACATACATCAGTGTACCACCCATATGAAACCGTCATCTCAAAATGTTTATTATGCTGTGTATTGCATAATGAAAATTAGTGTTATTCTAATAACTTAAAAATAAACTTTAGTCAATAAAAAAAATGAATTCTTTAAATAGAAAGCCCAGTCTGTGGCTAAATAATAAGTTAACCTCTATTATAAAAACTCAAGGTATTTTTGGACGACTCATCTGAAAATTAAATATTTCGTAAAAAATTTTCCAGTTCATTTGCTTTTTCCATTATGATTTCGCAAAATTCCGTTCTTCGTCAATAGTCTTTGGAAAATATCTCTTGAGTTTTGGAATATCTGAACCATTTGTACCAATGTTTTTTTCCAAATATTGGTAAGAGTTTCATGGTTTATATTCAGTTTCTTTAAAACAATTTTACTTGATCGTGTTAAATCCACTTCTATTCACAAACCGTTTCTTCCAGTTGCCCTTGCTCCTCGAGCCATTTCTGACAATCTTGACTGAAGAGAAAACGATGCCTCCAAATTTGAAACAACATTTAAAATTATTTTTTTGGAAGGAATAGGTCGAAAAGGAGTTTTTTTTGGAAGGATGCAAGCTTGTAGAGGTCACTCAGAACAAAATATCACGGCAGTTCGCAAGAGAGTGTCACAGAAAGGCCAGAGACGTCAATTCGTCATAAGGCATAAGAACTGAACATTTCAATATTCAGCGAATTCTCACTAAGAATTTACATCTGTATGCCTACAAAATACAACTGACTCAACAACTTCTATTAGCAGACCATAAAAAACGAAGAGAATTCGCCAATTGGATCCTTGAACAACCTGCTGATTTTGCAAAAAAAAATCATTTTTAGTGATGAGACCCATTTTCACCTCAATGGTTTCGTTAGGCTATGTCATTTGGGACTCAGAATGATTCACAAGAAAGCAATGCATCCACAACATATCACTGTACGGTGTGCATTATGGTCTGGCGGAATAATTCGATCGGTTTTCTTCGAAAACGAAAAAGATAATGCAGTAACAGCAAATAGCGAAGGTTATCATGCTATGATAACACAGTTTCTTGTGCCTCATTTAAAAGCTATCCATATTGACATGGTTTCAGCCGGCGGTATAACATGCCACATGTCATACTGCTCGTGAAACATTGACGGTCTTGCACGAATTTGCTCCTAGTAGTGTCATTTCCCGATTTTGTGACCAGAATTCGCCTCCACTATCTTGTGATTTAACGCTTTTTAGCCTGCAACCATCGAAACATTTAAAGCCATAATTAGAAACTGTATCAATCAAATACTTCGTCCAAACGTAATTCCAAAATGTACATTTTATAAACCTTTAAATATTTTAATACCTTGCTACAGAAAACCGTGTTTTTAAACAAACTAATAAATTTGCATTAAAGGACTCAAAAAATTATCCTTTACACGTAATATCCAAATTTAAATATTGTGCTTTGATATGGTATTGAGAAAACTCAACGGATTTTATGTAATTTATTGCATATTGAACCCATAAGGCTTTAGTAGGTAAAATTTTAATTTTATATATCAGTTCTTCAGAAGAGCAACTCATCGCAAAATGAAAAACACCTCAATTTTATTTTACAATTCCAAATAATTTAGTTTTACTTAATTTTACTTTGGCATTTAAGCAAAGTATTGCGTTGTACTAAATTGTTTAAAGGTTAATTGTTTAAGGTCTTGTGATAAATTGTTTAAAGGTTAAAAGTTGGGTATGTACTATGTGGCCGTGAGTAAAATCTAAAATAATACCTGACCAATTAGCTTAAACGACTCACCTTTTTTAATATTTATGCTAAAATATACTAATGCCGTTTTGTAGAAAACAAATCCAGTATACTGATAGATTTATACAAATCCTAGACACAAACAAGGTGATTCATTATTAATTTTCAATATCATATCAGCAATGAATAATTTAGGACCTTTGACAGAAAATACTTCGCAATATCGCATTGATTTCCATAGTCTTCACTAGGTGCCTCTATATAAAAAAGCTTTCAGCAAAAGCCTAGCACGTCTGAAAATTCTTACTTCTCTTCTCTTTTGCAGGATACTGTAATCTTGTAATTAATTACGGATCCAAATCAAAAAAATTAACTATGGAAACTCTAAAATGATACGTGACCCATTCGCTTAAACGATGGGAACATTGCCATTCGAACTTACCGCAACTGTATCTGTAAAGGCTTAATGTATTACTTAGCATAAATTTAAATACCTTAAATTCAACAGAGCTGGCTAATTTAGATACTGAAAGCCTTTTCCGTAAGAGGTAATACAAAATACCACACCAACTGTGGCATTTCTCAAGCTCAAGACCAGTCCTTGTAACCGATATTTCTAAACTTCTCTAGTAACCTCTTCGTTCGTTCCTGCGGCGATTATCGGGGTATGTCTCGCCTCATTACTTCATTTTCTGCACTCGCATATTTCTCCGTCTTCGACCCTGAACCTCGCATTACTTCCCATAGGCCGGTTACATTTTCCTTGAAACATATTTAGCTTTACTTCGCGAGTTTGCTAGGTAACAAGTACAGCAGTCAGATAGGCCTTAGCCAACTTGTATGCTTTGGGATTATTAAGTTATATAGACAAGAACTTGTTTGTCCGCTTACGGGCAATGTTTCTTATTTTAAAGAATGTGTATACGCGGTATTAAACTTGAAATCTTTAGTTTTTATAGTACGTTAGCTTTTTTGTCTTGCTATCTAGTTCTCCGGAAACTGTATCGACAAATTATAAGAAAGTTATAAGTGAGAAACTATTGGATATTTTAAATGATAAAATATTTCGATTATTTTGGCATTTCTAGTTATACAGGAAATGCGTCAGTTATACAGAAATGTGAATTTCCTTAATTTAAATGAAACACCCTAAATATTAAATGTATAGATTCTACATGAACCATTGAGCACATATTATATATCATAACTCATTCTATAACTAATGTCAAGTTTTTTTTCAGATTTAAAATTTTAGGTAAAAAACTAAGTCTACACGTCGTCAAAAAATCATTCGACTTTTGCCTATACAGAGGTTTCTTATATTCATTTTGGGTTTAATTTAAACGTAGATTCAATACACTTTATTAGTTGTATTGAATCATCGTCAAACATATTTATCGCCTTGCTTATAGAACTACAAAGCATGGTTAAAGTAATTTCAAAATTTAAACATAGATTGTTGAATAAAGCAAACTAGAAATTTTCGACCATCAAGATAGATAATCTTATAAAGTTATTTTTATTTTTAATTCTTATTTTGATAAAAATTATAAAATGAAAAATTTTTTTTCAGTCATTTTGTTAATTCCACTGTTTTTTTAATCGTCCTGTATCAATAATTGTCAAATATAATGCAAATAATACTCAAGTCGATCCTTTTATATAAGAATCTAAACCCAAATTTATTAATAAACACCGCCTAATAATGACCTGCAAATATCTTCTTCTTGTGCTTTTTGTTTTATTACTGTTCTTTTTCTTTAGTTATTTATCCGTTTCAGATGTTGGCAATTATAATTTTTTGTGTCAGCTCGAAACAGTTCTACTGAGCTTTTTCCAAACGGAATCCGTAGGTTCCACAACCATGATGTTCTTTTTTTTGGGCCCTATTTTACCTAATATCTTTCGTTGTATTTTGGTTTGACAAAGAGAGTACCGATCTTTATTTCTCATAGCTATTTTTCTTTTTTTAATAGTGTACATGACTTCTATGTTTGTAATGTGAGCTGTTTATGGTATAAATTCCCATCTCGAATGCTTCCAGATTTTTAAAGGTAACTTCTGTGAGTGTCCAGAATCTACGGCATACAATAAACCTTTTTTCGTTTTAAGACATATGTTATGACTTTTGAAAATTACACGTTTTGTAAAATACTATTTTTGCTTTTCCTATAGGATATTTTATTTCATGTGCATTGTTCCATTGCTCATTTATCATATTTCGGTTCCAAGAGAGCAATATTGTTAAACACGTACAATTCAAGTTCCGTCGACATATAGGTAATCTCCATTTAGATCTCTTATGCTGATGATCATTTTTTTCGTTTTTTTTGCGTTGTTATTAAAACCATATTGTTGACTGTATTATACGATATAGTTCATTAACCTTTTTAATGCTTCCAAGCTGTCTGCTATTACCATGGTATCATCGACGATTCGAATATTATTTAGCCTGACCCCGTTCAAAAGGATCCCTTATTCTACTCTGTTAAGAGCTTCGTTAATTTTTTTCTTAGAAAATAAATTGAATATCAAAGGTGAGAGGACACATCACTGACCTCATGTTGTATTTTCATTTGTTCCGTTCGATCCTCAGCAAGTCTTAAGTATTCTGTCTGATTACAGTAAAGATTTGAAATCAATCTGATATCTTTGTCGTCCAAGCCGATCTCTTTCAGAATATTGATCACTTTATGATGTTTGACATGACCAAATACTTTTTCATAATCGATTAGACATGTGTATACATCACAGTTAATGTCTCTGCATCTCTAAAATACGATTCGTTTTCGAAATTGGTTTTCGACAATCTGTTCTTCGCTTTTGTTGAAAATTCAACTAACATATGACAACAACATATGAAACAACTTTAGCATATGACTCATCAGAGTGATGGTCCGATATTCCTCGCACCTCACTTTTCGCATGCTATTAATCGCAATGCTATTTTTCGGCGATATTTCCCAAGTTATGGTTTCTGTTGAAGATCAGGATTCGGTAATTCAAAGTATTCCTATATTCAACAGCTTCAGAAATTCAGCCTCTATATTGTCTGGTTCCACTGTTTTTTATTTTTTATTTGTTTTATTGCTAATTCTACTTCGTGGATTAGTATGGGTGGACTCAGAAAGCTTTTCTAACTATAATTTCCACTTATTTTTTAGATCGTGTTTGTCAATGATAATTTCTCCATGTGTGCCTATGATCTTCATAACTTGTAGCCTTTTAACGGTTACAGTTACCTGTTTAATTTTTTTGTGTGGGTTAAAACTGTCGGGTTGCAGTATTTTTATTTCTGCGCATCTTTGTTGTTTCTTTTTCTTTGGCGTCTCTAGTATTTTTTCATGATTTACATCTAGATCTTTTTGTACTCTTTTTTATTACTTTTATGTGTACTTCTTGGTTCCATTAGCTTTAAAATTTCACTGGTCGTCCAAGATTCTTTTTTGGTTTCCTTTTCTTGTTGTAACATTTCTTTCTTTGTTGAATCTATTATCTTGGTAAATTGGTTAATCTACGCCTTCATGTCATATTAAGGATTTTTTTTACTTTCTTCAGTTTTAATATTGTAACTCCTTCTAAAGATATGTGATGTAATTCAATGTCCGCCCTAGGATAAGTTTTAACTGAATTAAAGCAGTTTCTGAACCTCTTGTCAACCAAAATATAATCAATGTGGTTACGGAATATTACTAGGTGTATCGACTGGCGACTTTTATTTTTTCTCTTTGGCAATTTGTAGAATGCGTTTAATACTACTAATTTGTTATTTTTTTGCCAATATCTCAAGCCTAGCTCCGCTAATATTTTTGCATATACATAAAATGTTTTTAATTTTTTGCTTAGAACCTAAAATAGAAATAATATGTAGGGTATTCCACTTAAATTAATGAAGTAACCAATACGAAAACTATCAAAACATTTAAGTTGTATGTCCAATGGTCCTGCTGCGTTGGAGTTCAGGAGTTGGTTTTTTCCTTTAGTTTAACTTCACTGACCTGCGAAGAGCTTTCGACAATAGTAATGAATAAGGTAAACGTAAAATAATAAAAAACGGTTTCTATTATAAAGGGTGTTTTTTTTTTGAGGTGGAGAACTTTCAATTGGCAACACTGTTTTTTTATGACAGCCGACCTGACAGTTCTGGGTTATTTTTAGATTAGTTTGGTTTGGCAATTCATCATGAACAGACTCACGCCGGAGCAACGTTTCCAAATTGTTCAAATTTATTTTGAAAGACATGGTTCTATTCGAGAAACACATCGGGCATTACGTGAGTTTTATGGTGCTCATAATCGTCCTTCAGAGAGATTAATTCGAGAAACTGTTGATCGTTTTCGCAATACTTTTACTCTAGTCGACAATACGCATCCCGTAAGACGCCGTACAGTGCGCACGCAACAAGCGATAGCTGCTATGCAGCAGAGTGTTGATAATGATCCAAATGTGTCAATTCGTCGTCGTTCTCAACAAGTGAACTTATGTCCATCCACTTTATGGAAAATTTTGCGCGAAGATCTCGGATTTCGAGCATATAAAATTCAACTTGTCCAGGAGTTGAAACCCCAGGATCATCTTTTGCCCCGTACATTAACTGAATGGGCGGAAGGAAGGATTGCTGTTGATCCAGTATTTCATATGAAAATTTTGTTCGGTGGTAAAGCACACTTTTGGTTAAATGGCTATGTAAACAAGCAGAATTGCCGAATTTGGGGGGATGAGAATCTACGAGCTATTGGCGAAAAACCGTTACATCCAGAAAAACTAACCGTTTGGTGCACTTTATGGGCCGGTGGAATCATTGGTCCTTATATCTTCAGAAATGTTGATGGTCAGAACGTTACAGTAAACGCTGGGCGATACAGAAACATGATAACCAACTTTTTTGTGCCTCAATTGAAAGCCGTTGCAGGCGTTGCAGAAATGTGGTTTCAGCAGGACGGTGTCACGTGCCATACAGCGCGCCAAACAATTTATTTACTGCAAGAGACAACTGGCCAGCTCGTTCGTGCGACTTGACGCCATTAGATTAATTTATTTGGGGCTATGTTAAGTCGCATGTCCACGCTGATAAACCCGAAACACTTGAGCACTTGGAAGCCAACATACGACGCGTGATTGCCGAAATACAGCCTGCAGTGCTGGAAAAAGTGTGTGAAAATTGGACCTCTAGATTACGCCACGTACGCGCCAGCCGTGGGGGTCACATGCCCGAAATCATTTTTAAATATTAATGCCAAAAAAAATGCTTTAATAGAAAAACAAATTCGTTCATATCAATAAAATATTTTGTGTTTAATTTCAATTTAAAGTTCTCCGCCTCTAAAAAAAACACCCTTTATATAGGGTATTCCACGGTGAACAGATTTTAGGATTTTGTAATGCTGCTTGACGTAAAATTTGATTAAAAAGACTAGACCTAAAAATCTATCTTTTAGGACTCACTTTTTTAAGCTGAAATCCAAACAAGACAGCCAAGATCTGCAATACACGAGGAAAATCAAAACAACATGTTCTACTTATTCATCTATATTCATCGATATCTAAAGCATTAATAAGAGATGTACAATAAAAAGTATGTTAACTAATTAGGACTTGTGAAGAAATTTACGGATCGGTATAGTTCGCTGGGAACTGATGAAAATATTTGGTTTAATAAATGGCCTAGGCGTTTTATCAAACAACTTTCTTGAGACTCCCGGTATGGAGATATGTATATATTTTACATTAGCGTTGAATAATATTTAATAATATATACAGGGTTGTTATTTAATAACGCATAACTTCAATAAAAGGGAGCATTTTTTTGGATCGAGCATTTTTTGACATCAAATGTAAATATACAGTTTCGTAAAAAAGTGTGACACAATTTTTTTTCTTACATGGTTCTTTTAACTTTTGACCATGTTTTATGCATAATGTCCTATACCTATATCTTCAACTGTTCACTAAATTATTACGTTTAAATAATAATTATCACACTTTATTGCAACAAAAATTAATAAATTACGTTCTTACATTCTTAAAATGATGGTAGTGGCTATTACCAGCTCTGCAATACCCAAGAAAATCGATAAACTCTTGCTCTACATTTTCAACTGTATCTGGGAAAATATTCCTAATTACATTATTAATGCAACATTTGAGAATCAAGCGTGCGTGGCCTACCTTTGTAGACTTCATTTTTGACATAACCCCAAAGAAAGTAGATCAATAGATTAAGGTCGAATGTTTGGAAAAATGTGATCTAGGAATCTTCTAACAATCAGGCATCCCATCCTGTTATAATAATATGTGCAGGGTAGCTAAACGAAAACAAAACGGCGGTCATGTCAGGCTTGTAAAGATTTTAAAAAGAAAACGCTTGGATACACAGTGAAATCAGATAATTGACTTTTAGGTTATTAAGTGTTAAATAAAGTAATAGTCAAAATAGTTTATTCCCTACCAGAGAGAATAGTGGAGTTATTTTTTGCCAACAATCAAAATGCATTTCGAATAGTAGAACTTTTCAATTAAGGTGAAGAAAACAGAAACGTGCAAAGAAAGTATGTCATAGAACTAATTACAAAATTCAAGAAAATAGTATTGATGGCCAATAAAAAAAGGAATGTTGAGAAACCGGTAAGGAACGAAGTTGCGGTTTTGGGACATGTTAATATGGATCCTACACTAAGTATTCGACAGTTAGCTTCTGTATCTGAGATAAATCGAGGAAGTATACGAGGGATTCTAAAAACTCATGATTTTCACCTCTGTAAAATAAGGCTGATACATGAAATAAATGAAGACGATGAGGATCGGCGCTGGGTGAAAAAGCATTAAATAATCCCACTTATATGTTTAACATTTGTTTCTCAGATGAATGTTCGTTTATCTTAAATGGCACTGTAAACCATTATAATTGTCGTTATTTGTCGGATCACAATTTATCACGAAGCGCATACTCAAAAAGCCCCAAAAAATTAAACGTGTGATGTGGCATTTGTAGCGATCATATTATTGGGCCATTTTTTATAGCCGGTAATCTTGATGAGGATATGTACCTCAGGTTATTATAATAAGCTATCGATCCGGCAATAACGACCATTATTGAAAATGACTATAACAATTAAAACCTTGAAGGCGAGGTGATGTTTTATTATGTAATAGCTGTTCGCATTTATTTAAATCAGAACTATCCTGGTCACTGGATTGGACGGAGAGGCTCTGTTGAATGGCCCGCGCGGTCGCTTGATCTTTCCCCTCTTGATTTTTTTCTATGGGGTCACACAAAGAGTAAAATCTATGCTACCCAACCAGCTTTAATAGAAGCATTACGTGACAGGATTCCTTTTGAATGCCAACATATAACTCCTGATATGCTAGGAAATGTGCGACGTCGACATGAACAAAATCTGTATTATTACATGGAGGTTAACGGTGGCCATTTTTGGCATTTGTTAGACTAGTGCTTATGTATAAGTGTTATAAATTAATAGTTTGACAAAGAATGTTGATGTTTTTTCAAAAAACTTTAAAACAGTTTAATATAGTTAATATGTTAAAATAGTTAATAATTTGAAAACCGCTGAAGTAAAATCTTTTAGTCTAGGTATTGCCGTAAAGAGAATCGAAAGACCTTTCAAACAAAGTATAACTCGGCCCACTGTTCCATTTAAAATTTTGAGGTTAGTTCCCCCCTGGCTAAGGGATGACAGAACTTAATAATTATTGTAATTATTAAAAGTAAAATTTATGAAATTTAAGGATGAATTTGACATTAACTTAGTGATGGTAAATCTTACAATTGAATAAATTAAAAGAAATAAATTAAAAATAAGAGCAAATGTGTGAAGGACAGTTAAAGGAGGAACTATCCCAATGAAGTTATTAGCTGGTAACTACTTACCGAGTAAAGTTCATTTTGATTTTTTTTCAAATTTATTGAGGAGATTTACCGATTACATTTTCTTTCTACGAAATTAACTGCTTTTCGGCGCAATAAGCAATTAGGAAATATTCGATAAAAAGAATTGAGTTTCACCATAAAACTTAATTTATCACATTAAATGAAAACTTATATAAGGTTGAGACTGAACGAGAAAATTTGTATCTTTTAAAATATTAATAATATAATATGTGTCAAAATAAGTAAATGCTTAACTACATTGTAAAAGACTCACCTTATTAATATGAGTCAATTCCAATTTGGACACATTTTAACCTAAAATAATAATTGCGAATAATTAATCAGGATAAATTTATAAAATCCAGATTGACTATGACCTTCTAAATTATGAATAAAAATTTCACTTGCGTACTGATAAAATACGTATTTATAATAAGACATCACACATGGCACAAAGAATACTATTTTGCAAAAAAAAAACTCTCGTACATTTTTTGATTGTTATTATTATTATTTTAAACGAAAATTTATTGTCCGTATAGTATAGGCGGCATTTTGAAATTCGTAAGCCAAAGAAAGATAAGATACGGCATTCTATTTTCGATTATCCTGTTAAAAAAACAAAACGTTGCGGAGGTTAGTGTCATTTAACCAACCGAGGCATGAGCACGTTTTTTTTTTTCGGCTTTTTCTGTATGTCGTCCGTGACGTCAAAAGTCTGAAATTTTTCGTCGGCAAGGTTATTTCACCATAAGTTTAGCTATTTTTGATTGAGGCTGGTAAGTAATTATTTTTTTTTGTTAATATACAAGAAATAAATACAATTTCAAAATGTAGTTAACTTGTTGCTAAGCTAAATGGAACAGCCAACCAATCATAATTAATAAGTGATTAAATTCTGCTGATATTGTTTAAAACTTAGGTATAAGCATAAGCAGTTTGAAAAATGATTTTTATTTCTATAAATTAAAAAGATTGATTTAAAATGATAAAATAGTGTTAAATAGATAGGACTTTTATATTAAACTATGGGAATCCAAAAAAAGCAAATAAATATAAAATATAGATTTTAATAGGTTAAACAATAAAAAAGATAAATATGTCCTCATACTCCGTGAAGGAAGGAAAAAAATAAGGTGGTACTTGCCGACACGCGTTTCTGTTTAATGGCTTCTTCAGGACAAGGAACCCAGAAAATCAATAAGAAGAAAAACTGCAAAGAGAAGTGAACAACTTATAGTCTTAAGCTACCTGCGTGCTATAACCTTAATGCGAAGTTAAATGATAAAACTACTGCTGAATAATATCGAAATCATTTTTAAAGGATTTTTGGCTATGTAAATTTAATTTAAATCAGTTATTATCTTTCAAAGCTTGTTCTGGCAACAATATAAAGAAAGTTGAATCCACGAAACAATTGTTAGAATTCATTTTGATTGAAAAGTATTCATCAAATCAAATAATCACTCAAAAATCAAATAATAACTACCTGTTAGAGGTTTTTGACTATTCCAGTTACTATTACGAGTGCAGAAAGATCATTTTCGAAACTTAAAATTGTCAAACATTTTCTAAGGTCTACAATGGGACGAAAAAGATTAAGTTTATTAAGTGTACTGTCAATTGAAAATGAAACTTCACGAAACCTTGATACTTGTCAGTTGATAATTTGCAGAAGCCAAAGCACGAAAGAAATATTTTTAATAAATAAATTTAGCTGTGCCTCGGTATTTTTGATTAATACATCAAAACCTATGCAATTTTCATTGTAAACATATTTTCATTTTTTAAGATTGGAAAATTAGTGTATTTTCACTTATGATTTGCAAGGGCCAAAAAAAACAGGAAGGGGGCCGTAAGGATAGGGGACCCCGTACGATTTTTCGAACACGGCAAATTTTAGCGTTGTTATGCCACTGATATCAAGTGTTGGGGTTTTCGAGATATCATCTTTATTCCGTATTTTACCGAATTTGGTGATGGATCCATAAAAGTTATAATAAAACTTTTGTTAATTATTTTATCTGATCTTTGATTATTTTTTTATTGTAAATTTGTTGAATAAATAAATAAATTTGAATAACTCGGAAGTGTGTATATAAGATATTCGGTCAAATATTTTTGAAAACTTCCTTTATCTTTATTTTTTGATTGTTATATTATATTCTAAGAAAAATTGCTGACTCTCTTTTACTGAGACCAGTTGAAAGATGTTGTTCAGTATATAAAATTATATTTTTATTGTTGATGTTGCTCTTTAGTAGGTTTGTTTTGCTCGTTGCCCTGCGACGGACAAACTTAGAATTTGATTTGTTATCAACAGTTGTCAACTTCTGTATTTCATACCGCTTATTTTATGATATTTTTATTAAATATTTTGATGTAATGGCTGCTTTTTCGAATGCTGAATATACTGATATAGTTTTTATGTACGGTAAAGTGGACGGCAACGCAGCAGCTGCTCAGAGATTTTATGCTGAAAGATTTCCTTAAAGAAGAGTACCTCATGTAACCGTCTTCGCTAATACCTACTGTAGATTAAGCGAAACTGGTATTTTAAATCATGCAAAGCCTAGAGCGAACAACCAGCAACATCCAGCTGAAGTGGATCTGCAAATTTTAAATGAAATTAAAAGAGATCCCACCACTAGCACCAGGAAAATAGAGCAAAAACTGCATATTTCTCCATTGAAAGTGTGGAGAGTTCTGCATTCTAAAAAAATGCGCCCATTCCACTATACCTACGTGCAAGGGCTCAAGGAAGGTGACCCTTTTCGAAGAATCACTTTCTGTCGAGTAATTTTAAATGTCAACATAGTAGATAACATATTTTTAGGAAGACTTTTGTGGATGGATGAATTTAATTTTTCTCGCGAAGCGACTACTAATTTTCACATCTTCACCATCAGGATCTTCACGAAAATCCTCATATGAAGAAACAAATTTCATTCGAACGAAAATTTAATGTAAATGGGCAGGTATAATAGGCAGAATTCTAATCGGTCCGTTTTTTTTCAAACAATTTAAATGGAGAAAATTATCTAGAATTTTTGAGAAATAACTGACCTGATATTTTGGATGAACTGTATTGTGGATATAAGAGATCAAATCATTTACCAAAATAATGGATGTTGCGCCCATTATCCGATAAGTGTAAGAGATTTTCTTAACAATAGTTTTCGTAATAGATGGATAGGTCGAAATGGACCGATATTGTGGCCAGCTAGATCTCCCGATTTGACCTCCCTCGACTACTATGTTTAGGGAAGAATGAAAGAACTGGTGTACAATGAAGAAATCCTAAATCGAAAACACCTTATCCAAAAAATTAACGCAGCAGCAGAAATAATGAAGGTGGAACTGATACGCCTAGCCTGCGTATCCACTACAGAGATGCGACGAAGATGTCGACGTTGTATTAGAAACGGTGGTTCTTATTTTGAGCATGAGCGTAATTAATGCATGTAAAATACACGTAAATAATTTTTGTTTGTGCATTTTGTTAATTCGTCATATGTATTTTTGTTAAGAAAACATTCGCGTTTTTAAATTAACCTAATTTCATATTTACAATTTGTATTTCACATTCCATATCTTCCTGCGTATTTCTTTGTTTGTTTAGAACTACTCGGTACTAAGTATTCATCGCTAAACTGCTGTCAATAAAAAAAGCAGAATTTCCTGTTGGAAAGTTTTTGAAAATATTTGAACAAATAACTTATTTACGCATTTCAAGTTATTCGCCTATAAACTTCAAGTTAGATATTTTGGAAACTCATTTTCTTCATGCTATTGTTCCAAATTTTTTTTTCATTAAATGTAGATCCCAGTACGTGTCTCTGAAATACACATTCAGGTTTATAAAAAAAAATAATAATTAGATAAAATAATTAACAAAAATTTTATTATAACCTTTATGGATCTATCACCAAATTCGGTACAAACCAGAAAAACGATGATATCACCCCCTTTCTTATATACGTCGGTGAACCAAACACCCTGAATATTCCATTATAATTTTATGCAATCAAAATCACTAATTATCCTACAAATAGGTATTATTCCTAAGAATAGTCTTATTAGTTTTTTTCTGTATTTTGTTTGGTCTGTTTGATGTGTCTATTTTTTCCTATAATGAAGGCAGAAAACATTATTTTATATTTAAAATTAGTATAAATAATAATCTTACTTTTTTAATGCATACAACAGGCTGCTAAATCAGGCTGATTCTATAAATATTGGTTAGACTATAGTACCGGATACCATACCAAATACAATAGGGTCATAAAATTCGGCACTATATACGAAACTATACCACTAATGTTCTTGGATTAATCGGTTGTCAGCGACGTACTTTATAATGGGTTCTTGGTACGTTTATTAATTCATTTGAACCTGGAATCAAATTGGATGTATTTTCGATGAAGGGGTGTCAATCGAAGTTCTATTGGTAGTTGATGGCCTCTAGATATTTCATTAATAACATGCCTTTTTTATTATGTTTTATTTTATTTTGCTATTTTTAAAAGCTCTCTTGTCATAGGGTATTTCTTTTTAAGGTTTTAATCATCATAATCATCTGTTCTTCAGGAGGATAAGGGTTGTTTCAGGTCTGAATCGAATAGCTAGACAAAACATAAAATTTAAAAGGCTTATAAGCTTTTTACATATAATATACAGGTATATGTATTAAGTATTAAAAAACAATCTCATTTTAACTTAAGCCGATAAAGGCAATTGCATTGTGATTATGACTAAATCTAGCTATTATGAAAAAGCCCCATTCCTTGCAGAAATTTTCATGCTCTTTCTTGAGAAGAAGACCTTAGAATGCTTTCCTTTAAAAAGTTGATCAAGTGTTGGTACAGATACGTGGATGATTTACAATCTTTACATATGAAAATGAAAATAAAAGCTCATTACCCTTTCTTGAATTCGAGATTTATAGAAAACCACTGTGTGTGTTAAATTGAATTAATAATAATAATAATAATAATAATAATAATAATAATAATAATAATAATAATAATAATAATAATAATAATAATAATAATAATAATAAACAAAATAAAAATAATAATAAAACATCCAATAGGCTGTTTCAGAACAACGAGAAACAGTTTTATCGGAGGCTTAGAAATGTCACCAATAATGACAGCGGTAAACCACCATCTAAACGACAAGTCAGGGAGTTTTGGGAGTCAATCCGTCCTACAACTCATAATGTCGAAGCACCCTGGATACAAAAAGAGATTGACAGAATGAAAGAAACTAAGACCAATGGACGAGCCGATAATATCTCCTGAGCTGTTGAGGCAGATAGTGGAGTATTCCTTCAACTGGAAAGCAGCTGGTAACGACCGAATTCATAACTTTTGTTACAAATGGTTTAAATGCACTCATACACATTTAGCTCGTCATTTCAACAGATTTTTGCAGGAACCAACCACAATACCAACTTACATTGCGCAAAGACTAACATATTTGCTGCCAAAAGATAACGATACCGAAAATCCTGCAAAATATAGGGCTATCACCTGCCTGCCTACAATCTATAAACTGCTTACAGCATGCATTGCAAAAATAATTTATAGGCACTGCGAAGACCACGGAATTATCGCTCTAGAACAAAGGGGCTGCATTAAGAGGTCTCAAGGATGTAAAGAATAGTTACTTATAGACACTGTAATTATGGAACAAGCAATACAGAAGCAGAGAAACTTATAGCCTTTATAGATTACCGTAAGGCTTTCGATACCGTTCTACACACTTGGCTGCTTAAGGTCCTTGAGATTTATAAAGTCGCTCCACCGCTTATCAAATTATTAAAGCATACGATGGGTTTCCGGACCACACAGTTGAATCTTAACTGCAGAAATGAAACTTTAACGATTGAGCCTATTAAAATACAACAAGGCCTTTTCCAGGGAGATTCCCTGAGGCCCCCTGGTTTTGTCTGGCTCTGAATCCCCTCTCCCATATGCTTAATCAAAGTCAACATGGATTTACCGTTAAAGATAACACGGAAAACCTATATAATATTACACATCTAATGTACATGAAAAAAAAAAATTATGCTGGGACATCAACGCATGTCAACTCATTGCTGCGAACAATTGAAATATTTTCCCGCGAGATTAAAATGAGCTTTGGTATCAATAAATGCAAAACTCAAACATCTATCAAAGGTAAACACAACACCAACAACTTTAAATTACAAGATGGTAGTCTCATTCGGGCTATGGAAGAAGGGGAAACCTATAAGTACTTGGGCGTACATCAGTCAGCCCATACAGAGCACAAGAGAATAAAGCAGAACGTCCAAAAGGAATATATCAATCGTCTTAACAAATTTTGAAAACTAAACTGAATGGTAAGAACATGATTAAAGCGGTTAATACCTACGCTATCCCTGTCTCAACGTATTCTTTTGGAGTCATTAGGTGGACAAAGACTGATATAGAGGAGATTGAGAGGAAGATCAGAACAACCCTCACGACGTCGAAAGACTTACTCTTACCAGATCCAAGGGTGGCAGAGGACTAACTAATATTTATTTTCTCTTCAAAAAACAAGTAGCAGATCTTCAGAAATACTTCCTCACTATGAGGGAAACCTCTGCTCTTAATAGAGCAGTGGTGCTAGCGGATAACGGATACACACCCTTGAATCTCCGTGCAGGCATAGCAGAACACATTACTGTAACAAAATCAGAGCACACAGCCATTAAAGTTAACACATGGAAGCAGAAGGCAATACACGGAAAGCATCCTCACGAACTTAATGCCGAACATGTCGATTATGAAACGTCAAACTACTGGTTGACTCGTGGAGATCTGTTTCCTGAAACTGAAGGCTTTATGATAGCTATACAAGACCAAGTGATTGCTACAAGAAATCACCTTAAGTACATTACTAAAGATGAGAAAGTAATCGACGATCGATGTAGAAAATGCCTGCACGTACCGGAGACAATTCAACATATAACATCAGGATGCACATCTGTATCAGCTGCCGAATTTCTGCACCGACATAACTGTGTGGCAAAAATTATTCACCAAGAACTGGCAAAGCTTTATCATCTAATTGGCGAAACTTGCCCGTATTACCAGTACAAACCAGAAACTGTACTTGAAAATAACGACTTTCGTCTCTACTGGGACAGAACTGTTTTAACCGATAGGACGCCGACTTCAAACAGACCAGATATAATCTTAATAAACAAAGCCCAAAAGAAAACCTTTCTAATTGACATAGCAGTGCTAAATACCAATAATGTCCTAGAAACAACACACACTTAACTTGCTAAATACGCAGATCTAGCTCACGAGATAAAACAACAATGGAGGCAAGATAATGTATATATACTCCCTCTAGTTATTTCATCCACTGGAATTGTCCCTTTAACACTGTCCAAAAACCTTAACGCATTGGGTCTTTCCTCCTGGACGATTGTCACTATACAGAAATCTGTTAAATTGAAAGAACTCGTCCATTATCTCAAAGAGACCTACGTAACTAGAGAAAATATGAAATACATATAACTTACTAAACTATTATTTATTTTACTACCTGATGCTCTCAACTACCTGAAAGAAGTAAAATTATTATTCCAGGCAATTGATGATGAAAAGAGTGATGGAACGAACGTTGGTTGGCAACAGTCTTAGGGACAGGAGAAGGAACGAAGAAATCTGATAACGATCGAAAGTTATGGATATATCGTCGGCTTACTGCCAAAACCAGATGTAACATTTTGTTTTGTATGAATAAGGGTTGAAGTTTCAACCTACCGTAAAACAGCTAAATGAACGGAAACATTTAATAAATGATGATATAACATATATTGTAGTAATATGAACATAATTCAAGCCAGAGATCAGGAGGAAATTAATTAGCAAAAGTTACTAATATAAAAACAGATGTGTACCTAACTTCTTTTACCCGAACTTATTGGCAAACTTTAAAACTTATCTTACAAGTACCTTTATCTTAAATTTCAACTTCAGGATCACTATCTTCAAGTGCTGGTTCAGGAATATTGTCTTGAACATCGTCGGACGATGCTAGATTTAGATAATATGGGTGAAATTCATCTGGAATTACTTCCGATTTACACAACTTTAATAAATCTTGTTTCTTTTTTTGAACTTATAGGTTGCATTTTTGAGTACGTATTTTTTGGCAATATTTCTTTAAAATTGGGTATTTTTCGACTTTTCCCAAAAACGTTTATTTCTTGGTATTCTGCGGTATGATTATATCTATACTACCTGGTTTAGCCTTTTGGTAACGAAAACATTTAACCAGTTTACCTTCTTATTATTAACATATTCTCTCGTCTTATTTTTCACAAGTTTAGAAAGACTTTCCAAATCAAAAAACTCTTGAAACTTGTGTTCCTGCATAACAAACGGCTTCTTTTTTGATGCTCTTATTCTATCCAGGCGAAATATTGTTAACTAATCATGCATTGTAAACATAGAAATAAACTTCTGAGCCCGCTTATATTGTGCATGCTGTCTACTTCTATGTATCCGCTTTCCAGTAATTTTTGCTCTATAATCATTAAGTTGGTATTTTTTTGAACCAGATAGAGTGATAAAGCGCTAACCTGTTTTTGCAGAAGAAATATTTCCCTTTTTGCAAATAAACACTTATCTGGTTTATGCAGTAAATTTATATTCAAATTTTGGTTACGAAAGTGCACTAAACAAAAAAATGGTAAAAATGTTTTTATCTTGTTTTGGCAGTAAACCAACGATTTAAGTCTAAAACTAAAAGTATTTTTTCTTGCATTACCATGCTATTATATAATATTTTATTTACAATTGTCTAACTTAAATCATACATATAGTAACGTAACAACAAATAATTATTCAATACATAGATTAGGTAATTGTATAATAAACATATTAATATCTTCGATATTATAATAGATCTTCGGTAGGTAATAGTTCCTTCCTTAGGGTGAATTTGTATAATGGGTGTTTTGAAATGATAATATATGGAAATCTTGATCCAGGAAACTATAATGTTATGCATATTATTACAATAAATTATTAACTTATTGAAATTGTAATTTACTTTGGAAAATTAATAGTAAGCAAATACACATACAATTATGAGATAAATATTAAAAAAACTTTATAGTCCTTGTAAGTTGACGACAAATTACTTATTTTTTTCAGCAAATACCTTTTTATTTCGTTTAATCATTCCGTTTCCATTATAATACCGCATGTTGTTTTACGCTATTCTAATGGCGTCATGTTTGGAAACTTGAGAAAAATTAGGCATTTAAAATGTTGTTAAACAAATAAATACGTTGTACTTACGTAATACTTGTAATGAGATACATATGTACCTTATGTACCTAAAATTTATTACTAGCGCTTGTTTTCAAATAATATAATAACCCTAAACACACAGCTAAATATATAAAACAATAGTGAAGTGGAGTCTTATCGCTTGCCTTACAATGTCTCAACCTTTAATTTTCTTCAAAATTTTATTGCATGAATTACGTGATGTCAAACTGCCTGACTTTTCAACGCTTTGTCACTTTGTCAGTTTACTTTAGTACAGTGTGCTACCTGAGTTTGTTTTGATTTATGTTTGTCCTCTTGTTTTTGTTAGTGGAGTGCGAACATTTTATTAACAAAAATATCGCTTGGATACGTATTTTTCAATAAAGCTGCTGTGTCTTCATCTCTATAAGCAATCCATTTAAATTAATATTTTTCAATATTTCTGTTCGCATACATTTATTACCAGAGAATATAACAATACGGAGAAGTCCGAGTTGTAAAGGAAAATTCAAAATACCATAATTACTTATCCTCCCACTACTTAGTAGTTAGAGTAATAATAATAAATAATAATAAATCATGTAAAATTGAATGTAACATATTTCAAAAAAAGCGAGTTAGGTATAGTACATACTTTGTAGGAAATATAGACATTAAATAAACAAATTTCATGAAAAAATACAGGGTGTTCCATTAAAAAAATCGAGTTATTGCATATTTTATTTGAGTAAATTGGTAAATTTATATTAGACACTCTGTATTAAAAAAAAAACTTAAGACTTTTACTAAAAGATAAAGCTGATACCGTAAACTAACTACATTAAAAATTTCGTTTATCTAGATTGAACACAGCGGTTGCTATAAGAATTTTAATCAACCCCTTAAAACACTAAAAATATCCTAAAAGTACGAATTACTTGGCAGCGCCGTAATGAAATTTAAAAAATGAGATATTAGTGTAAAACTCTTGTTGCCCCCAAAAACATAACGCCATTAAATATAGGGTGTTCCGTTTAAAAAACCTACATGTTTTTCCGTATGTTATTTTTGACGCACCCTGTATATGTAAAATTATTCTTAGTTTGTAGATTTTTGTCAACCTTTTAACCGCGTCATATAAGTTTTTTCCACTCGGTATAGTTTAGGCGCTATTTTAGCCGTACGCCTTGCTGACGCACCATGTATAAGAAAAATTGAAGTCAAATTAACTAAAATAAATAAGAAATTTCTTAAGTTATTCAAAAAAAAAGGAAACTGTCAAACATATACACACATGCTCAAAATCAAGGGATATTGAATTATGTTAATCACAAAGTTTTTTAAAATTTTCCAATTAAATATTTGTTGTAATTATTATAAGTGGAGATACCCCAATAACAAATTAATAATGACGTGACATTAAAATATTGATTTTCGTTAGAAAGGATAAAGTTATCTTCTTGGTGAATTGCTATCCAACACTGTTGAAGAGCTTGAAGCAGCTGATCTTAGTTTTGAACTGATTCTGACCCTGAAGAGCTCTTCGCTGAAGCATATCTCAGGTATGCTATGTAGGATTGAGACCAGGTGATTGACCTGGCCAGTCTAAAATACGAATGTTCTGCTCTTCTAAAAATTTCGTGTGATTCGAGCTGTGTGCGGAGTGGCATTATCATGCATTAACATAAATCTCATTTGCATCAATATTTTGGGCGTATGGAACAACAATAAGTTCTAGAACATTTCTAAGCTAGATGTCTGCTGATAAGAAACGATCAAAAAGAACGTGCTCAGTTCGACTCCCAAAAGAAAATCCTGCACATACAATTGTGCCTCCTCTATAACTGTGAACCTCCTGTGTATGATGGATTCAATTTCTTATGCCAGGTGTCATGCGTTCACGTACTCTTTGAGAATCAAGATATAAGCTAAAGCGAGATTCGTCAGTAAATAAAACATTTTGCCATTGATTTTGTTCCCGACTGGATTCCCTCGATTTAAGAGTTGGCATCTCCAAGACCTTTGGCTTACTAGATTACCTTCTCTCAACCTTCTGTAGATGGTATGTCCTGAAACAGTCACATTATGAGCTCCGCGCAGATGACTTATTAATTGTGGTAGTAACTGTGTGATTTCTTCGAGCTTCTAACTGAACATATCGATCTATATGAGGAGTAGTCACCCTTGGTCGACCCAAATGCCTTTCGTGTGTGGTTGGTTCTAGACATTTTAATAGACTAAAAATTTAAAACTAATTATAAAATACCTTTGCAGTACTAGACTTGATATAGAACTAATAATATTGTAAAAAACTGTTTTTTTTTTGTAAGTAAATTATTTGCAGATGAACATAAGTCGCATATTTACATTAATAAATATTGCTAGAGCCGGATTACACTGCTCAACATAGTTTAAGGTAAGAAAGAAATAGTTATCAAAAAAATGTAGAGTTTAAGAAAGTGTGTATAAAAGCAAACTAAAAAACTTTTTTAGAAATAGTATTGCAAAATTCGAAAGTAAAGAGACCAAAGTCATGAAAATGACATTTTAAAATAAGGTGGAAAAATGAAGTTTCATTTGCGATTCTCGTGATAATAAACCCTTCTAGGGGCATATGCTGACACATTGCCATATCGAAAATAATAGACATCACCTTTAAGTAAAAGTAATATTTGATTAAAACAAATAAAAGTTTTTCTTATATTAATTAAATGTAGGCTATATAAGTTGCAGGTTTATGTGAAGTGGTTAATTTATTATCATTAATATATTTAATTAATAAGTCAAATGGATTTCCATTTTAATAATTTATTTGCACAATAATACTAGATAATATAAAAAATATCCATTACTGTTAGCAAGTAGTTATATATTTTTTCAAAAACTTAAGAGGCTATAACGGATAAAAACCCATTATACAGGGAGACAATGGGTTTTTGTCCTTTTGTCCTGGGGGACAACCTTTCAAATGGTTATAAATGCTATATACAGTAGCCATAAAGTAGTAGAGATAGGACACCGATGGGTGAAAGAGCGCTGTTTCCAAAATACAAAGTGTTGAAATATTTCAAAAAAATCGATTTTTTTCCTCTGTATTAAAAACCCTTATAGCGATTTGAATTAAATTTTAAGGCTTTAAATGATAAGTGGTGAGGCTTTTTGAGCAATTGCAGGTGATTTGACCTGTCTAGCGACGGACTTGCAGCACATGTATGTTAATTTTTAAAAAAATATACGCCACTGGTTTTTTGAAAAAATTTTTTTTTCGAAATATTTTGTTAGTTTTTAATAAAACACATCTTTTGCATTTTTGCGCCCCGACGAACCGTTTCCGTGCAAGAAACTAAAATCCATACAAGGATCCATCAAAACTTTTTTGTCGCAACGAAAAGTTTAATGTCATTTCAATAAAAAATAAATAATTTAACTAAACAATAAACAATTTAAATGAAAAAAAATAAAAACAATCTAAGCAATAAACAATAGAAAAACAATTGAAACAATAAAAAACAATTTAAATAATAACAAATTCAAACCAAATGCTTAAAATGTCCTCCATGCGTTTCTACACGTTTTATGCACCTGTTGACCCAAGGTGCCCGTACGACCGCAGCCACCACAATTCTAGCAACTAGGTCTTCTCGGTTGGTTACAAGTTGCATAGATAGGCTGTTCCATGGCGCTCCAGACAAAAAAGTCTAGAGGTGGCAGATCAGATGACCTTGCTGGCCAAGGGACTGGACCAGCTCTCCCGATCCACCTGTTGTTGTAGGTCTGATCTAGAAAAGCCTTTAAAGTACGAACTGGAACCAGAGTTCTCTCCGCAAATGGAGAGGCACATCTTCCATTAGGCCCAGCAGAACATCTCGCAAAAACACTAAGTACCTATTACCGTTCAAGGTAATCTGGCAGGACGTATGGCCCAATTATTGGAAAACGCTGCCTGTACAATTGCTGTTCCAACAAAGCATTTCCTCGCGCTTCTCCATACAAAAGATCCAGATCTGCAGGCTCAGGCAATCCAAATCGATTCATTTTTACCAGTTTCCTTTTAAAACAGTTAGATACAATTAATTGAATTAATTAATTACTGCTAAATTAGTGATAATAATAAGAGTGACTTTTGTTTGGTTACTGTCACTCATTTTTCTCTTGTTTATGTTATCGAGTTGACAACATTATTTGCAATTCGGTATGTATCTCGATCTTCTGCAAGAAGTGACTCATATACCGTAAAAATAAGACAGTAGGTATGCACCGACACTAAACATAACAAAAACATGTACACACTTTTGATAAAAATAAGAAAGATATTCAGAAAAAAAAATTGAAAAAAACAGTGGCGTATTTGTCTTTTTATAAGAAATTTAACGTATATGTACTGCAAGTCCGTCCCTGGACAAGTCAAATTACCTTCAACTCTTCAAAAAGTTGCCTCGCCACCTAATAATTAAAAATCTAAGAAATTCATTTAAGTCGCTTAAAGCGCTTTTAATATAGAGGGAAAAAAACATTTTTTTTTTTAAATTTCGACATCCTGTATTTTCAAAACGAGGCACTTCCGACCATCAACGTCCTATCTCAAACTGCTTTTTTCTGGTTTCTATATATACTGAAGCATTTTGGACTATTTGAGAGGGGACACCCTGTATTAAATAATTGAAAGATGGATCTTAATCATTTTACAACTAGAATTAGTCAGTTTGGTTGGTTTAAACTAAGTTTAAAAATAAAATATTTCACAGTTTTAGTGCTGATACCTACACAAAATAATTAATGGTTGCCAAAAGAAATGAAACTTTTCACTCTATCATGTATATGCTATTGAAGAGCATCGCTAGTGGTACGCCCTAAAAGCATTGGCACGCAACATCTTCAGTCAAGTGTATTTGCTTATGCTATATTTGACACACAAATTGGTGCTATTTGTATTTTCTGAATTATTTTCAACTTAAAAGACAAAGCGCGTTGTAATGTTTTGAGAAATAGAGATGAAATTTTATTTGTTTTGATGGAAGTTTACAAAAAAATGGATGAATTTATCAATACCAATAATATTTTCATATCATTCTTTTTCGAAAAGTTAATATCGGTTAATAAAAATTATTTTTTTCTGTTTCTGCTACATCTCACTCCTCAAGTCCTTGAAAAAGTTATTTTTCGTCATAGCCGATGCTCCCTACAGACGAGGAACACTATTTAATAGAGATCGTCGAAGAAGGTTAGGTTCTACCGCATCTCTTCATCTACATCCTCAATTTCTAGGAAAAGTAATTTCAATTACATAGGGATGCTCCTAAAAGTTAATTTTTGGGTTTTTACTACACGTCAATTCCTTGAAAAAGTAATTTTTTCTTACACAGTAATGCTCCTACAGATGAGGCAAATCATTTCATAACGATGGTTCATGATTTGTTAGAGTCAGATATAGAATCATGCCAAAAAGTGAGTTGATAAGAGTTCTTTGGGTTTCGCCCTCATTACTTAGAAATTGCAAATTCTTTTTTAGATATTTTTCCACATACTTGTACGATTCAAGACTAATATTCTTGGGAGATTTCAACATTCCAGAATATATTTTATATAAGGAGGGTGCACAACCGTCTTATAGGGTGAATGGTCTGTTTAATCTATTAGAATTTTTCGATTGGAAGCAAATAAATGTAAATTGTTATCGCGTCTAGATGTGACTAGATGCGATCTTGATGTCACGATTTTTTAATTGAGGATCATCCTTATTGATTAAATTCAAAAACAAATGAGATAAAAAAAGTAAATAACGGTAAAATTGAAAATACCTTTTATAACTATAAAAAGGCTGATTATAACGTTTATATTTTTATTTATATAATTTTATTTATTTATATTGATTTAACTAAATTTAAAGCAATGCACTCCAAAATTAAAAAAGATATTAATCTACTCTATATAAGCAGTTCTGTATTAATTTAAAAAAGTTATTTAGTGTCTGAACCTAATAATTTTTGGAAGCTTATTCAGAGTTCACAAACAATAACTTGTTACCTCAAAACATGACCGATCAACAAGGAACATTGTTGTCTGATTCTCAAACAATACTAAATGCCTTTACACAATTTTTTGAAAGTTCATTTGTTTCTTCCATACATACTCAACAAACCATCTGTAATAATCAGGAGATACATGTACATACTGTAACTATAACTATATTTACGGAAGCCGAGGTGCTACGAGCAGTCAAGTCATTTAAGCCAGAAGTAATCGTTGGACCAGAAAAAATTCCTGCTTTTCTCATAAATGACTGCGCTTATGCTTTTATTAAACCATTGACTCTTCTTTTTAATTTAGCGTTAAAATAAGAATGCTTTCCTGACCTTTGGAAAACATCTCAAATTATTCCTGTACACAAAAAATGTGATAAAAATCTTATTGAGAATTATCGTCCTATAATTATAATTAATATTTTTTCTAAATATTTTGAATGAGTACTGCATTCTGCTTTATATCCCTTAATGAAAAATTTGATTAATACTAGACAACATTGGTGTGTGGATGGTAGATCTACAACAACTCTCTCAGCTCTCTCTCTTACAAAATTTATTTCGCAGTCAATAAACGCTAATTCACAAGTTGACGTAATCTATAACGACTTTTCTAAAGGCTTTGATAGACTTGATCATAGTATTCTCATCAACAACCTCGAAAAAATTAAATATTTTTAACAAAATTTCTACGGCTTTTCCACATGTTTAATTTTTTTTTCATCTTACTTAACTCAACGGCCTCAATACATAGAATGCTATTGTCGAAGTTCTGCAAAGATCGTTGCCACTTCAGGAGTCCCACAAAACTCAATTTTGGACCGTTTTTTTATATCATTTATCAATAAAAAATATCTGATAAACTTACCGTAAAAAGTCTAATATATGCGGATGAAACAAAACTCTATTATGAAATTGACAATATTATGGATTGCATTCTACTTCAAAATGACCTACACACACTTAATACTTGGTGCAAAAACCATAGCTTTTGTAATAGTAGTCTCTTTTAGCTTACCGAAAAACCTAATTCTTTACGATTATACTATATTATATTATAATAATAATAATAACGTACCCAAATCAACAGTTTTTAATTACTTAAAATATACAAAAAAGATTTCTGAAATTTCTATGGTTTAAGTGCGACGAAGTGCAGCCAGAAACTGGTTTTCCACACACACACAACTGTTGGAAAACTGTTCATTTCTTACACTAGAGAGAAGGCGGAAATTTGCTAATTTGCCTGAAATGTTAGAACAGCTTAATTTTCATTTACCTTGCGTATCAGCCAGAAACCCACAAGCGTTTTACCTATTAAGACCTCGAACAAACATCTAAAAATTTTCTCCACTGCGTACAGCGTACACATATAATTCTATTCAAAATCAATGCGACATTTTTAACTGTAGTGTTGCAGCTATTAAAAAAGTACACTTTTCTTAATCACAAATGTTCTTTTATTTTTATATACTTGTAATTTTTTGTAATTAAGATCTTTCTTTTATTTATATAGAGCTCTTTTTTTTTAATCGATATATGTTTTTGTGTTATATCATTAATATTTTTTATTGTCTTTTTCGTTTACACTCAATAATTAGATGTGCATCTATGAAGTGGTGTAAGTAAATAAAATAATGATTAAAATTCAAAAACTTTCATCTAAAATGGAATTTTAAATGATTTAGATATTAAATGGAAAAAAAATTTAAAAAAATTATTTTGCTTTAATAGTGGTCTTTTCCTAGAAAGTTTAGAGAGTTATAAATTAAATTTTAATTTTTTGAATTAATTCCATGAATCCTAAACAATATCTTATATGAATTAACCGATGTCAAAACCGAGTCTCGAAATCTAGCATGTATCTAATTGAGTAT
The DNA here is from genome assembly GCF_022605725.1 of Anthonomus grandis grandis. NCBI lineage: Eukaryota > Metazoa > Arthropoda > Insecta > Coleoptera > Curculionidae > Anthonomus > Anthonomus grandis. The sequence continues at coordinate 8,534,458 of NC_065554.1, read as the reverse complement.
TTTTACTCTATTTGTTATACTATTCTATTCATGTATTTTTCCATATTTATGACGTGCTTCTGTGAGAATTTGTGTTTGAACTTCGTTCTGTTTGACTTCTATTCAGCGAAATGTTCCTGTGAAATTGACACTAATTTAGTCTACGGGCCAAAGGCGCTTTACCTGTTCATTAATGCAATTGCTCGACATGCAAAAAACCAGCCCTTCTTTTCTAAATATTTGTAATGTGGAAACTTAATTTGAATCATTCTTTATAAGCATCACTGACTTTCTGAAAAACCAGGTCTGTCATCTGGTTCATTTTGTTTGTTTCTTATACCCACATTAAAATCGAAAAGCCTGCTAAGGAAAACCAAAAAAGCTCTTTAAAATTATTAGAATTAGACTATTAATAGTCAGTCACATGGCTCTCCTGCAGAAAAATAACATAAATCGACTCTATACCAAACTTTCCGTTAATTAACACAGTTCACGTTTCATTTTTACATGCACTAAATAAACGATAAAAAGGTTTACCAATTCTTTAAACCATAAAGAGACCAGATAGTAATAACCTCAGATGACGAATCGCGTTTTACTAGACAAGTGCCAGACAGGCAGACAAATAATCGTGGCGGTTGCAGTGAAATGTGATGTTATACATATTACAACAAATAGCGGTGTCGCGCACAGTTGTACGTATAGTGTTTGTATATTTATTGTGTTTTTTTTTGTATTTTCTATGGTGGTTTTGTAACTAGCAAGTAATACAATTATATTACCTCTGGCAGTTATACAAATAAAAAATATATTTTGGAGAAAGTTTGGTAAGTTTAGTGGTAATACAGTTACTGCCTAGTTACACGTAAGTAAGTTAAGATATTAGACTTATTTTGTTTTTCTAAGTAAAATCTGTGTTATTGTGACGAATTCATAATGAGTTACTTATTTTATTGGGTATTACGTCACTTATAGCAAAAATCAATTTAGAAATTACTATCTCACACGCTTAAAAATTGAAAAGAAGAAGAAAATAGAAATAAAAAAAATATAAACTTATTCATGTATTTAAAAGAAATATGAACTCAAATGTATATTGATACCTTTCGATATACTTAATTTGAGTTCAATAGGTTTTAAATACAATAATTTACTTGAGGTATAATATATTGTTTTTTTTTTATATACCTAGGAGCTGAGATTTAATCTATTTATCTATGAGCTCGTTTCCTACCTAACTTTGTTAATAATATTAAAATTAAAAAACGATAAAACAACGAAAAGACCTACTTTTTAAAAAATACCTAATTTGAACCAACATTTCGGTAGTTATACCTACTAACGTTATCAAGGTATTTAAAGTAAAATTAAATTAAAAATATAAACAAAATATACTTATTTTTTAAATTTCCTGCTATTTAATACTTCCTTCAAAACTCCTTTCTAATTCGACAATACTTTAAATACTTTTTTATATAATTTCACGGTTTATTAATAGTTTTACAAACTTTCTTGAAAATTAAAGGGGTGTGATCTAAATGTAATTTAATGATAGAAAATATATGAATATCAAATATTTTAAATTATTAATTAATTTTAAGAATGCCCTGTTCTTTTCGTTTTTAGTAAAGAAATCCATTATTCTTTGTTCCTTTGTTCTTTGTTTTAATCCAGTTCCTTTGCTAAAATTAAGGAAGCATTCTAGTTTATTCTATGGTTATTGTCGAATACATGTTGTGTAATTTTGGATTTTTAAAAATCATTGTTTTTTATGTAAGATTTATGTTCATTAATTCTTTTTGGTAATGGTCTACAGGTTTCACCTATGTAAAATTTACCACAAATACAAGGAATTGTATATATTAAATTTTTATTAAATTTATTTTCATTGAAAGGTTTAGTTTTTGTTAATAAATATCGTAATGTGTTTTGTGATTTAAAAATAGTTCTTATATTAATTTTTTTTAATTCTTTTTATCTTATCAGAAAAACCTGGAATAAATGGTAAAATAGGATTTGTTCTAAAAATTGGTTAATTGAATTTTATACGTGGATTATTAAACTCTTTGAAGAAATTTTCCAAAAATTCTTTGGATCATTATTTTGTATTAAGATATTTTTAATAAAATCTTTTTCACTTGTTAAACATTGATTATTACAAATAATTTTTGCATGATCATATAACTTTTACCAATCGATCAAGCACGATCATTAACTTTTTACCAATCCTCTTTTTACCATTATTGGATGATTAGAATTAAAATTAAGATATCTATTAGTATGAGTTGGTTTACGGTTAAGTCTAGTCAAAATTGTGTAAATCTTTTTTAATTAAAATATCAAGAAAAGGAAGCTGACTATCAGCCTCCTTTTCAAGAGTAAATTTTATAGTAGATTCTTTGGAGTTAATATAATTTAAAAAAATTAAAAGATCTATTAAGTTATGGTGATGTATTGAAAAAAATATCATCAATATATCGCCACCATATTTTAGGTTTTTTATCAAATATATTAATAATTTCGGATTCAAAATTTTCCATAAATATATTACTTAAAATTGGTGAAAGAGGAGAACCCATAGCCATACCAAAGTTTTGTTGAAAAAATTCATTATTGTATTGGAAATAAGTAGTTTTTACATAATATGTTAAAAGTTCTAAAAGTGTACTAACGCTTAGTGTTGTACGTTCTGCTAAATTATTATAATTTTTTAATTTATTTTTAACAATATTTAAAGCTTTGTCAACGGGAACATTAGTAAAAAGACTTACAACATCAAAACTTACGAATAGATCATGAGGGTTAAAAGAAATTGTAGAAAGTTTTTCTAAAAAGTGTTAAGAATTTTTAATGTAAGAATCAGAATTATTAGTGTATGGAGTTAAGATATTTTGCAAGAGGATAAGTAGGTGAATTTATGCTACTAAATATAGGTCTTAAAGGAACATTTATTTTATTTATTGTTAATAAACCATGAAAATGTGGTGTTTTACTATTATGTAGAGTTAATTTAAATCTATCAATATCAGAAACTTGGTTTTTATGCTTTGCAAGTAAATTGTAAATTTGTCTTTCAATTTTTTCTGTAGGATCTTTAGATAATTTAGAATAATTACCATCATTAATTAATAAATTTAATTTATTTTCATAAGTGTTAATATTTAAAAGAACTGTAGCATTACTTTTATCGGCTGGAAGAATTTTAATAGTGTTATCGGATTTAAGTGTCTTTAAAGCTTTTAATTCCAACGAATTTAAATTTTGTTTAATTTTAATTGGTTTTTCAATTTCTATCTTTGTCCTAATTCTAAATTCATCTTGTTGATCCCTTGGTAAGTCTTTCGTTGCGTTTTCTATAGCTGAAATGATATTTAACTTAGGCAGTATTTTTAAAGTAATAGAATAATAAATAAATTTAATTTTTAATTTAACTTATTGAACCTAAATTAAATTAAGTATATCCAACGGTATCATTATTGATTTGAGTTCATTTTTTAAAAACGTGAATAGGTCTATGTTCTTCTTCTTCTTCTCAATTTTTAAGCGTGTGAGATAGTAAATTCTAAACTAATTTTAGAGTGACGTAATACCCAATAAAATAAGTAACTTATAAGTTTTCCCTATTTTGGATTTTAAATATCACCAGAGAAAAATATCTAATGATATAAGATCTCTTAATCATGCTAGCTATTGCATGGATCCACTTCTACCAATCTACCATTTGTTATGGAAGAACCCATACCTACATTTTCACGTATTTGTCGAGAGCATTCGCGTTGAGAATTTTCTTCAACGTGTAATATTCTCTAAATTTATTTATTGATATCAGAAGTCATATACTAAACTGAAAAAGGTAGTAAAGAAAATAATTCTAGGGGAAGCCTTTATCTTTTTTATCGCTATTGTCTAAGTATGTTTCATCACCTTACAATAATTATAAAATTTAAACAGTATATAGTATCTTTGAATTTGGTGCCTGTGATAACTATCGAAACGTTTCCAGAAAAGATTTCCTTGCTTTGTGAAATTATTTTTATTAATGCGCTGTCAGTTCTTGAGTAATTGAAATTAATTAATTTTATTATAATAAATAATACTATATGGAATAGTATAAAATAAACAACATACAACTAATCTGATAAGGCATATTTGCAAATTTCTTATAAAAAAAAACCTGCATACCCTCTAATCGGTCCTGATCTTATTTTGATGAAAGTTGTTATAACTAAGATTGGTGTATTCCTGAATTCCTTATCTTATTTTTTTACGTAGGACTACTCTTAATAATAATGTTTGCTGTTACAATCAATTTTAAACTATCATCGCAATAGAACTTGAATCTTTCGTCTTCATAACATTGTGGATGTCAGTAGATCAAATTCAATCTTAAATCCAAAAGACAGCTTTTTGGGAACAAACGACCTCTTCTACAGAAAAAAATATTTTCTTAAGGAAATCTCCAAGACGTGGAATTAAATGGAATAACAGGAGTCAGATTAGGTAAATGAGATAGATGCATAGATTTACAATTAATAATATTTTATTGTCCTGATGGGATAAATATAATAATAATAGTAATAATAATAATAATAATAGTAATAATAATAATAATAATAGTAGTAGTGCATTTCATAGATTTAAGTTCAGTGGGTAGTGAATTATAAACGTTCGCAACTATGTCGTAACTAAAATTTCTTTGAAAGCTGGCTTTACTATGTACAGGGATGGTTATGGTAGATTTAGACCTGATGTTTAAGTTGTAGAATTGAGTTCGAAAAACAATTTTTTTGTATAGATAGGAAGGAGCTTTATGGCTGATTATTCGGTGGTAAAAACATGCTGTGAGTGCATACTCCGTCCGCTTTCCATATTCAACCACTGCGTCTCAGATAACTTATGAGACATTCGTTGATATTTTCTTCTCCCATAAATAAGGCGAAGACAAGAGTTTTTAACTTTTGCATTGGGTTTTTTGCAGACGCAATCAAGCATTTTTTATAAACGACATCTCCACGGCTGAACGTCGAAAGTACAGGGGAGTCGTAGAACATTTTTTAGGTTTGTAACGATAGTGCATGTCTATGAGAATACGTCAGCTTCAATCTAATATAGGCTCGCTGGGTACAATATGATACGTGTGTATCAAATCTTAATGACGAGTCAAACATAACACCCAAATTTTTTACCGCCTCCTTAATTTTTAGTTGGATGTGATTAATTTTAATTTTAATTTATTTCTGTGCTGTCGCAACTTCCTTTTTAGACCCAAATGCATTTCTTTGGGTTAAGAAAAAGGTTATGATTTAGGCAGATCCTATACAGTTTTTCTCAATTAGTATTTATAGCTTTGCTAGATACCTGAATATTATTTTTATGAAATGAGTGTTAGATTTACGTATCGTCTGTGTATATTGTGCATTACATATTTCAAGCACCTTTCCAATATCATAAGTGTATATTTTATATAGTTCTCGGCCTAATACTGCACCTTGAGGAACTCCTTTCGTGACTGCCAACTCTTCGGAAGTCTCACTACCAATTTTGATAACTTGAAATTAACCTATTAGAAAGCTTGTGAAGCTCGTAAAGAAAAACCCGATTGATGATTTTTATGGTGAAGAAATCTATACAAGGTGTCACAGATTAAGATGCTGATCCTTAAGGGTGTTAATCCTTAAGTATATCTTTTTCTTTTTGAAGTATTTGTGATATGAGACGATTTTTGTTGAATTATTCCTTCATAAAGTCTAATAACCAAGAAGACTAGGCAGATAAGCCGTCAATTTTGTTCTAAGCTATATTCAGCAAGGAATCGTCAGCATATTGGCAAACTAATTATATTTATTTATTTTAAATAAGATAAAAAAGGGCTCTTAACAAATAATCCTTGTGATGAATGTCTAATTATTTCCGAAAATTGCAAATGATCCACTTATGTCAAATTGTCACCATTGTCAATGAGAGGGGAATAATTACATTAAAAAATTTACTTAATTCCAACCAAACTCTTTAAACATGTAAAGAATATTTATTGAGTAAATAAGTTTTTTTAAAATAATATGAGTTTAATCTTAGACGGTATAAATAAAATTGTAATAAAGGAGGAGTACGCGAAAAATAGCATCCATTGGTGGTATCCATTTTTTCGTTATGAAGCTTCATTTGATATTCAGAAATTCATGGAAACAATGAACATGCAATAAAGGAATTGGAAAGCGAGATTTTACCTTTTGGAGGTTCCACTTATTAAAACTGCTGATATTACAAGTTGTTAAGCATTTATGCTTCTTTCACAAAGTGAAAATGTACAAGCATTTACACAAAGTCAAAAAATTTATGCGAATAATAAAAAATTAATACTAGATATAACATTCGATACAAAAATAAAAATTTTACTAGTAACATCTACTAGAGCTCATAAATACTACAAGTCTAGGACTCTAAGTTCAATAAACTCTGAGGTGCTATAGAACGCTTTTTTAATTAAACATGATTTTACTCCCTTTTTACATTAGTTGGGGAAAATTCAATTTTTCAAGAACCAGTGAAGGTACTTTGTTAAAGAGTCTGATACCTAGTAGATCAGGCCTACACTGGCACCTCTTCAGTCTGCTATATAGGGTAACTGGATTGAACTTTCACCATTGTTGTAATTATGGATGTTCTCATAAGTTTTGTATTTATGCTTATTATTTTTTATATACCAAAGATGTTCCAGAATATATGCACAAGAAAAGTTAATATATTACATAAAGTTAATATATTTACTCGAATTTAGGTATGGAAACCAGAGAGATTCACATTGGTCACCATTAAGGTGTGTGATACCTTAATAATCTGATCACCTTAATGGTGACCAATGTGAATTTGTGAATTTTGTGAATTTCTCCCAATGGAAACACCATGTTCTGCATTTAGATGTAAGCAATTAGACAGGAATCTCCCCCCCACAACTTCGCCACTCACTTTAACAGTTGTATCATTCGCGAAGAGCACGAATTTGTCACCTTTAAAACTGTAAAATAGAATTGGGCCCAACTTTGAAACCTAACTTTGGAAAAGTTAACTTGGGAAGAACACATAAATATGGTGTTGCACAAGGCAGAAAGAAGCCTTAACATCCTTAAGGCCACAGTTTGTCATCACTGGGGTGCAGACCCAAAAACTGCCCTTACCTTTTATAGAGCCTATACTAGATCAACCATGGACTTTGGTTTTATATTTTGTGGATCAGCAACAAAAAGTCGTTTAATCAAAATTGACAGAATTCAATACAAAGCTCTTCAATAACTGGTGCATTTAAGACAACTCCGACACAAGCCTTATTGAACTAAGGCAAAAAGTTACCATTTAATAATCGAAAACAATATTTAGCGCAAAAATGTATAACTAAGGCTAGAGATAGGAAAAAAGATTAGCTTTCCTATAAAATGTATAACCTGACTGAAAAAACCTGGCACATTCATATTGGTCTCATAAAACCTCTCCGCACAAGATTCTACTGAAACTGCTTCTTTGCAAAATTATATTGTAACCTCAAGCCAGCCACCAATATTTAACTCAAAGTATAATAGTTATTTAACTAAAAACAGTATATTTTTCCTAGTTATTTAGTGTTACCTTATATCAATTTAACTATCATCTAAAAAGTTTTAAACAACTATCCCCTTACTCGTAACATCTATACGGACAGATCAAGGAGTGATCTTGGAACAGGATGTGGATTTATATAACTAAAAATTAATTATAGGGAAATGTACAAATGCAATTACATTTTGTCAACCTTGTCCACCGAGGGATACACTTTACAAAAGGTTCTAGAAAATATATTTATTAAAAATACTCACAAAAAAATATTTTTGTAATTGTTAATAAATATGTTTTAATACAAAAAATCTAAGACCAATTGGGATTATTATTTATAGCCTAAATAGATGTAATGTTTCATATGCCATGCCGGTATATTCACGGTAATAAGATGGCTGATTTAGTCGCCAATCAATAATTCAGGGTGAGCCTTTAGAGTCTTTGCAACAATATGATGTTTTCTAAACCCTAAAACAAATTATCATTTCAATATAAGATGTTTTTACATTCAAATCTGTTATCTAATATAGAAGTCATATTTCGCAAGTATTGAAGTGGTCGAGTGGCAGAAGTTGGCATGTCATTTATCATATAAATAAATAAATAAATAAATAAACGTTTGTTATGCAAGAACAAAATATAACATAAAAGGTAATATTCATATAATGTGTTCTTCCATGCTACCTAAAAAATACAGTATTAGTAGGCAGTTTCTATACAATATTACTTTATACTAAACTTGTTTCTTAAAATTACTTAACATTACAATAAAGGTATGGTTATCAATATATATAGGGTGAAGGGTGTATAACTCCTCCCCTCAAAGATTTCGTTAGGGGTTTGGTTAATTTGGCAAAATTATTAATAAATCGCCTATAATAACCTAAAAGTCCTAAGAAACTTTTTATTTGTTTTGTAGTTTTCTGTATAGGGAAATTTTTTATGGCTATGATTTTATCAGGGTTTGGTTTAACACCTTCAGGGGGTCACAATATGTCAAACATAAGCAACTTCGCATCTTAAAAATTCGCTTTTGTCCATTTGGATTTTAAAATTGCAATCTCTGAGTCTTTTAAAAATCGATTTTAGGCTTTCGATGTGTTCTTGGAGTGAAGTCGAGAAAATAATGATATCATCGAGATATACCAGACATTTTTAATTTTGAATTCCTCATAATATGGAATCCATGACTCTTTGAAAGTCATATTTCGCAAGTATTGAAGTGGTCGAGTGGCAGAAGTTGGCATGTCATTTATCATATAAATAAATAAATAAATAAATAAACGTTTGTTATGCAAGAACAAAATATAACATAAAAGGTAATATTCATATAATGTGTTCTTCCATGCTACCTAAAAAATACAGTATTAGTAGGCAGTTTCTATACAATATTACTTTATACTAAACTTGTTTCTTAAAATTACTTAACATTACAATAAAGGTATATGTGAATCTAACAGAAAAGCCTTGTATTTCTTCTTGACAGTGAAAAATGAGCATGATCTTATTATGTTGTATACTTCAGAGTTTAACAAAAATACACCCTGATAAGCAAATGAGTTTTTAAAACCTTCAGTTCTTTGCACTGGTATTTAAAATCTTATAATGTTTCTTAGGTGACTATGTAAATCTTGTCTTGCTCTGAAATAATCTGAAAGATATTTAGGATACCTCGACTTGTAAATTCTATAAACAAACTGACCAAAATGTAACGCTGCTCTCCTTTCATATTTTTTGTATGTTGAAAACAAATCTCATGATGAGAGGCGTTTATGATAAAATAGTAAATAGCGCATATGATATTATGAGCTCTACAAAATTTCTCAAAATAACCAGTGAAATCTTGGGGAGATATATCACAGTCACACCTTTAGCACCTTTTATTTTGACTTACCTCATTTGGTATTTATAGTTTCTATTGCTCTAGTATTGTCTGCCATTTCTCACATATAGAAGTCCTTCAATAACACATTTATTCCTAAAATGGGTTACAACCATCTTTAAAAATATGATCCACAAAATTTAAGAATATTATTTTCATGAAAAATGCTGCTAATACGATTTAATTTATTTTTCAATTTCATATTATATAAAATCTTTAAAAATCAAGACGTATGATTAGCCTTACTCGTAAATTTTCTGTCAAGTCATGCAGTCCGAAAGCATACAAAAAGGCAAACCTGATGGTGCGTTCCGATCGACCTTTATAGGTTCTTGCACCCAAGACCCACATTTCGGGTCCGTTTACCTCCATCTTGAGAATTTCGGCAGGTAGAAAAGTCGTCTTATTTCTTTTTTTATTGGAAGAATATTTAACCAATTAGAGTCAACGTAGATCTATCATCGCATTATTGAGGCAGTTTGATTTATTACTTTGGGATTTACTATGTTTGATACGCTTCTTGGATGAAAAATAAAACGGCTCAATCTCGATAATTAGAAAATATTCAACTTTTTATGGCTTTATTTATGCAAAAGTGCATTGTTCTTGTTATTTCGTTGACCTTATCGGTGCGACAAATAACATGTACGCCAGAGCTGTTCTTTATAAGCGACACATTTGTGATAAAATATTTCAAATCCTGGGTGTAATCATTTTTTTCGCAGCAAATGTAAACGATAGGAAAATGCTAAATGATAATAATTTTATTATTTGACCCATCAAACAACCGAACCTTTAATAAAAATGAAGTTAAACATTAAGCATTTGCCAGGTTTACACAAATTAAAAACCGCGTATTCGATTTTCTGTTTTTAAAAACAATTTATTAGGCATACAGCCAACATGTAAGTTTACGTATATAAAAATATAAAAAACAAAAAAGCTTAAGCGAAGTTTATCTTAACTCTTGCTAACTCTGACTGCTCGAATGAAAACAATAATTAAAGTATTAGGCAAAGCAAAAGTGATTACAAAGCTGAAATAAAGTGCATGGTTATCAATATATATAGGGTGAAGGGTGTATAACTCCTCCCCTCAAAGATTTCGTTAGGGGTTTGGTTAATTTGGCAAAATTATTAATAAATCGCCTATAATAACCTAAAAGTCCTAAGAAACTTTTTATTTGTTTTGTAGTTTTCTGTATAGGGAAATTTTTTATGGCTATGATTTTATCAGGGTTTGGTTTAACACCTTCGGGGGTCACAATATGTCAAACATAAGCAACTTCGCATCTTAAAAATTCGCTTTTGTCCATTTGGATTTTAAAATTGCAATCTCTGAGTCTTTTAAAAATCGATTTTAGGCTTTCGATGTGTTCTTGGAGTGAAGTCGAGAAAATAATGATATCATCGAGATATACCAGACATTTTTAATTTTGAATTCCTCATAATATGGAATCCATGACTCTTTGAAAGGTTGCCGGGGCATTTTTCAGTCCAAAGGGCATACGGGTAAACTCAAAATGACCGTTTCGGTACTGAAAGCAGTTTTAAGAATATCGTCTTTACTCATCTCAATCTGGTGAAAACCTGAGGCTTAGTCTAATGTGAAGTATTGACATTTGCCTAATTTATCTAATAAGTCGGATATATTGGGCAAGGGTTATTTATCGTCAATAGTTTTCTCATTTAGTTTCCTAAAATCGACAACTACACGCCGTTTTTGTTTGTTTCTAGTTTTTTCGGTACTACCCAAATGGGTGCAGACCAAGGAAAATTTGAGGGTCTAATTATTTTTTGATTTCAGAACTTGTCGCTCCTTGGAACCGGCGTGTGTGGTTTGCTAAAATACTGAACTTAGACGTAGAGGACACACAAGCAAAATATAACTTATGGCAATCTTCTATATTAAGTCAACGAAGTTCAGGAGTTTATGCAATGTTTATGAGCTCGAAGACTGTATATGTTTGTATATAAATCAAATAGAGTTTTGTACACGCTACAATCTTTGTTTGGAAATAATGTATAAGAATAATTTACACAAAGTGTCATAATTTAAATGAGACAAAACTCTCTGTGAAAGTTCTTTTTCAGATCCATCCGCAACATGTCTATAATATGTCTATTATAGACATTTGTAAGTTTGACTTTCTGGCTCCTTTACCACATGAGACCGATATTTAACTTTGCTGCGTAGACATAAGTCCACGACTTTTATATTCAATAAAGAGGGTCAACTTTTTTTAAGTTAATATAATTTCTAGATTTTTAGAGATCAGTAATGGGACCAAAGAAAATGACTAAAGATTTCGAAGAATTTAAGTTAACCCATTTTTCTTCTATTGGTATAATAATTTCACTAGCATATAACGAGAAACTAGGATATAGCTAGGTATCATAAGTATATTTCTGTATAATACGGTCGTGCATTATTATAGAGTTCACGTTATAAGTATAGATTATTGGAGTTCGATTTTAACAATTATGGTGTTTACATCGCGGCTTGGTTAGCTCCCTATTGGCGGGGAAAGGCGTGGAAACTTCGACTGGGGAATTCCAATACCAATAACCAGTCGGAAAAGTTGTTGCTACAACCTGAACCCACATACCCCACCCATACATACGTAGCGAGGGTGTGCCGATGCATAACACAAAGAAATAGAAAGTCTCCTCTTCGCATAGCGATTTGGAAGGGAGTAAACAAAGACAATGAGTTTTTAGATAAAAGACGTAATTGAATAAATAGCCATAGTTGCTCACTCCAAAACCGCTCTCTCTGGACTTCTCGACTTCTTCGAGAAAAAGAAGAAGTAAAGATTATTTATGACCTTAGAATGGAACTTTGTGGAATTCTTAAGGATAAACCGTCATATGAACCATCGCCAAGCTGAACAGCTCAAGATTTTATTAGAAGAGAAACTATAAGATTTTAATTTGCTTAGTATATACTTAGGGTATCGCACGCCTTTATGTAATCCAGCAGAACAAGTGCTGTAGTTTCACCTTTATCTTCATGCCCAGCGATATGATCAAGTGAAAAGATAAGAGAATAAATCGGTAGTGTTGTTAAAGTCTTTTCGAAAACTTGATAAGACTGAGCAAGTTTCTCAAGACTAATCGGTCTTAAATCAGACATATGCTGTAGGTTATGATTGGATATGAGTATAACAACAGCAATCTTCCATCTGAAAGAAAAAATTCCCTACTTAGTACAAGTATTAAAAAGTGCTACTAATAGGTGTAATTATAGGACAGCAGAGCTTGATCATGTAAGACCTGAGGAAGAGCTCATCTTAATCATGGGCATGTGACCTTATCTCAGATCAGGCACTTAAAATGTCCAAAGACAAAAGTACTGTCAGTACGATCCGCTTCATACAATTTAGTCTTTCAATCATTTTTTACTTAAAGCAAGTTTATTGTCAGCATTTAAAAAAAGTATTTTTGACCTGTTTAGGATTTTATTGTTTCATAAATTATAAATACTAAGACCACTAAGAGTACATTTTCCCCTTTGAATTCCTATTTCTGACAAAATCAGATAATTCTTTTGGTCTTCACTCACAGCCCTCCTAAACACATTTCTCATAAATAAGTTCGGAACAAGTAGGGCATAAAAATACTTTGTAATTATATTTGCCAGTGGAGGAAAACTGCGTGCGTTTCAGATTACAACTCCACTGCAAGAATATACTACTTTTTTTAAGATTTGTATAGTTTTACAATTCTTCCAAAATTCATCAGCCTTGGTGCTTTTATATTTAGATAATAACTGATTACGTTGTCTTCTTATAATTTTAAGAACTTTCCTGAATCAGGGCGAAGAATTTTGGCCTAGTTACGAGCCATTGGCATACCAAAGATTCCCTGTCAAATAAAAATAAAATGTATTCAATAGATTTGTCGAAGTCAATATAATTGAAACACACTGAAACAAAAAGTTTTGTGCAAGTCAATATTAATTTTGTAATAGACCTCTTAAGGTCAAACTCTTGAAAAATCGTTAAAATAGCGAGCAACCCAACTCTCACTCAGCAACCCCTTTTTAAATTTTAACTTTGCTGTACGTTTTTAAATAAAAGAACGCATTACATATATTTTACGCACATACCGGGTGGTGCGTCGCCGAGCGGAACATAGGAAATCCCATGTAAATTTTAAAGGGGTCAATTATTGGCTTCCCTGTACATTTGACAGAAAAAACGTAAGACAACTTTTTGAAGAGACCAATCTGGCAAACCCTTGTGCAAAGTTTCAAAAAATTTTAATAAGCGAATCTTGAATTATTTATATTTATAGATAAAACCAAACGGGCACCAGTAAAATGAATATTGTCACTGACGTGAGGAAAAGTGTCAATAAATCAGTCGATATTTGAAAACAAGTATGAATTATTTAATCGACGAAAAATATATTAAATAAAAGTTTAGATAAAAAAGTAATGTTAACGTGTCTTACTTTGAATGTATGATTGTGAGATTGATAAAACGACAAAAAAAACATTTCTTGTATTCGGCTGTACGTCAGATTTGACAAAGCCTTATAACAAATTGTTTGCTGGTGGCTGATGTCTGGTTTTAACTGAACCGAAAATTTGGTAATCTTGCAATTATATTTAATTGAATAATTCAAGATTCGCTTATTAAAATTTTTTAAAACTTTGCACGGGGGTTTGCCAGATTGGTCTCTTCAAAAAGTTATCTTACATTTTTTCTGTAAAATGTACAGGGTAGCCAATAATTGACCCCCTTAAAATTTACATGGGATTTCCTATGTTCCGCTCGGCGACGCACCACCCGGTATATTTTACGCACGTGAAAATTTCTTATTAATTTTTAATAAAGTTTTTAGTCTTATTTTAAATACTTGTATGTAATATTTTTAAACCAAAATAATACGTATACAAAAATGTTGTTTTTGTTTGCAGGCTTTTTATATGTGCTGCCTTCCTGTACTTCAAAGTATTCCAAAGTGATCGTTTCATCTGGCGTCTTCTTACAGGCACAGTACCTCAAAGAACATTATACAACTGCAGATGTTCTATGATAGAAGTTGAGCGTGACATTGTAGTCAGTCCTAATGTTCCAAGCTTCCTGGTGAATAATTTTTTGTGCACAGAATCTACACCAAACCCCAAGGTATTCTTTCAGAATTATTTTATAATTCAGAGCTTAAAGCATGTACACATGATATATTTTTAAGTATAAGTATTTACATTACGTATAATTATTTATCGCTTATATTTTTAAAAAGTTTTTTATTATAAATTTCAAATCAGGGAATACATTGGTTTTCATCATGTTTTTCCATATGATCTTATGAGTTTTTTGGTTATTTTAATATATGTTTTAGTAAATGTTTATTACTTAAAGCCACCTTTTTTAACAAACGTAAAAAATCACTGTAGTTCTGAAATAGCTTAACCAAGCAAGCAAGTTTTAGCAATTCTGTCTGAGTTAGCTTTTTATAAAGGCATATCATAAAAAAGGAGAGACATGTAATCGTTTCCTTTTTTTCTTTTAAATTTATTTGCTTTTTAATTATTTTGGCAAAATACGGTTTAGACTTGATTTTTTTTAGACTGTCGCCATTCGTTTCGTGCTTGATTAATCTTGATATCCCGACATTTGAGTGTTTTTGATCTCGGAGAACTTGCAAAATCCATGTTATATTATTCAAATAAATAGCAAGGCAAACGAAGATGAATTAATAGATGTGAAATTATGTTTTCCTTTCTTATGATTATCAATCAGACTATCGAAAGCATCATGGTAAAATAACTACTTCAGAACAAACAACGTAAATAACAACGTAAGATCTGCACAAAAAGAAAACCAGATAACATTATTTGCCTTATTGAATTTTAGTAACTCTTTTGATACTATTATAAGGGATGAATCACTTTTAACAAAACTAAATCAAGTGTTTTTCTCCTATGTCTAATGTATTTTTTTTAAATAGAATACGTAAGATCCTACAATGAATTACATCCAGATGCACACTTATCCCATACGTACATCATAAACTTAGTGGCAAAATTTCGTGAAACAGGATCAGTTGCAAACAAACCTAGAAATGTGATAAATCCAGTCTTAAATGAAGCTGTAGAAGTTGAAGTTCAATCAGCATTATGCAGGGTCGTCGATAATTAGATTAAAATTCTTCATATACTAAAATGGCAATTTTAAAAAGTCCATTTCTTTTAAAATCCATTTCAAAAAAAATTCCATTCAAATTCAAAGTCCATTCAAATACTTATTTCGTGAAATTTGATAATTTTAAATAAATTTTATTTTGTAAATTACTTAGTTAGCTATGAAAGGGTTTAATAAATGACAATGACAGTTTTAGTTAAAGTATTATCATTAGGTTTTATAATATACCAAATATAAAAAAAGAAACATTATTAAGTATAAAAAAATAACAACTAAATAAACTAATTATTTCAATTTTAAGTTTGTAACAAAATATCAAACTATAAAAGAAATAAATGGATATTATATTTAAATTATGGGCTCATACGTAAATTTTATATTCCTGTTAATAATCCAACATGTCCCGCCTAATTAAATGGTCAACTAACTGCCCACCAGCTTTGGCAAAATTTACCAATGCAATCGCGGCCCGTTCCTGAGCTTCGGCTGAAGACTGTTAAGCTCGAGAAGCAGAAATTTGGGCTTCGGCTGCTTCAATTTGTTTTCGTAGACAGGTCTTTTGTAGTTAAATAAGTGTCTCATCCTTATCAGCTGCTTTAGAACCTTTAGGTGTCATGACTTTAACTTGTTTGGAGCCAGATTTAGAACTGAGGAAGTCATCTTCACTGTTTTGGAAGGAAACATCAATCTCATTGGTACTCTGTGTAGAACTGGGTTTTCTCCTACATTCCATAAGTCGTAGAATTTTTTTTGTCATTCCGTCAGTACAATTCTTTTATTTCTAGTTTTTTTCAAGTCAACTTTTCAACTTTTCTTAACTTTTGTTTTCATGTTATTAAACTTTTATAAAAATTTGTTTTGTGTCTAGGTTTTTTCCCATTATTTTATTAAAACCAGTTGTTAATTTTTTTAGTGTATCTTCTTTTTCATTTATAATTTTTGGTGTCATCTTTTTATCAAATAAAATTTGATAACTTTCAAGTAGAGTAACAAATAATACTTGTTCGTTTTTATCTTGTCCTAGCTCTTTTGTTGCATCGGAATCTGAAGAATCACTCATAGTTAAACCAGTATTATAATCACTGAACTTTTCAAAAGTTTGAATCCGAACCGAATTACATAAAAACACTTAATACTAATAGACGCACTGATAGAAAAACGAGTTTTGACAAGTGTCTTGTCAATTTTGAGAACTTTGACACGCGCTTACTGCGACACTAGTAGATACTTTTCTCTTAAGTAGTAGGTACTTCTGTTGGGCCGTACAGTGTAGTATTTACTTCATAGGCGAAGTAAATACTTTTATGTAAAAGCAAATGCTACAAAGTAAATACTTTTTAGCGAAGCATTAGCATCTACTACTTTTTATGCATTCCACCCATTAGGTAGATTAGTTTCCGATCTAGCTTATCCCTTTTTTTAGAAGTCAGCACTCTATATATACATATTGTCCGATTTGATAAAATAAGTAATGTAAAACTGATATATGTTTAATATAAAAAAATATGCAAAATGTTAAGAATTCGTATCTCAAAACATGAATTATTAAGAAATCTATTAAATATTTCATTTGCATAAAAATGCTTTTTATTAGAAAGGTACCTTTACTTTAATGAAGTGCGTTAAAAAACACACAAATAGTTCATAAACGCTCATATTACTCACATTTAAAGCATGCTCTATTATTAATGAATATTTATACTGTAAATATTTTTGACGACGCCACTGGAAGTCATTGCTTATGTCGGTGGCATCAACAATGACATCGAGCGGTGTTGCCATGTCATTACCCTTTTCATTAAAATACACTCTCTACATTCATTTCACGTTGAATATCGACTTCATTAAAGAGTATTTTATCATAGTTTAATAAAAAAAAATGATATTTTATGGAGGAACAGTAGTATACACAGTAGTATATTTACTATTTTGTGTCTGTCAAATTAGGTGACTAATTTTTATATAAAGTGTTTTTTTGCAATTTCTATATAACCATTTCGCATCATTGTATTAGAGATGTTGCAAGCAAACAAACTGCCTATAGTTCCACGCTATGCTACTTCTAGCCTTTAAATGTTCTAAGTTTTCAATAAAATGACGCTAAGAGATAACGTTTAATCTTTATTTAACTATTCAACCTAATTTTTTAATAATGAATTACATTTTTTTTATACAGAATAAAATAAAATTCAACGGTACACATAACCACTTTCCGTTCACAAATTTTGCAATTGTCATAGCTTAATCAAGTTCTGCATAACTTCTTTTTTGCTATAGACGAAAACATCAAAAAACAAATCTTTGTTTCTTCTATAAGATTTAACATAAAAAAACTTTTAACATAAAAAAATTCAAATTGAAGGTTTTTGAATATCTGAAACATTTTCTATCTTTTCTATCTTTCGTCATTTACTTTGTGTAAGCCGCTTTTATGATCGGGAGTAGTTAAATTACGATAAAATGATAAGTCCCCATGAATGGCCTAGGAAAACTAAAATTAGGAGAAATCTGAAAATTTGACAATATACTAAAATCGAACGATAACATCGAGTTTTAAATTGTTATACATTAATGTTTTGCAAATATTTAGGTAAAAAAATAGGTAAATATTAAGTGTTAAAATTTCTGATGAAAGTCCTTGAAGCTGATATTATATATTAAACCCCTATGAATGACCTTTTTAATTTGCAATACATTACAACATTATCATTATGTTCACGTGAACCTATGTATATTAGTAATTTTATAATAAAGCAAAAAAAAGAAGACGAATTTGACTTAAATTTATTACAGAGCAATTCTACAGAATAGCATGCCTTAATTCTAGTAAAAAGGACTAAAACTTCTTATCAAAGAGTATTTTGTATCTGTTTCTTATATAAATCAGTGATTTTAAACAAATACTGATTTTTTATATTCTCTACTATTTTACATGTTATCAAGCTACTCCTAATGACTTAAGCAGTCATTCGACTTTTTATACAGAGATTAAATTTTATAACCTTAAGAGTCTTATGTGCAAAATTTATCTTAAAATAGTTGTATTTTAAATAAATGCATTAATGGCATAAATTCTACCCATGTTTAACATTGCTTCTTTTGAGTTTAATAAAAGAAAAAGTGCGTTCTTAGTCTGAATTGAATATTAACCAACTATTTATTTAATTTGCTTGCTGTAAAACTATTTGGGTTTTTATCAAAATATTTATTTAAGCAGAGACATCAGTTTTTGGTATTATTTAAAACATTAGTATCAATTTGCATTTTGATTTTCAAATATGTTTTTCATAAATTCCTATAAACGCTTAATTTCGTTTTTAAATTAAAACTGTTAGTTTTCGAGTCAATTAAGTTTTCTACTCCTTGTAATATACCATAAATAATTCATGTTAACATTATTCTACGCTAAGTTAAACTTAATTTTCTAAGCATTTTCTATATTTCTAATATAAGAATAATTAATATAGCATTATTATAGTTGGTTTTACATTGATTAATTAACTATTATTAAATAGTACTTATATGTAATTAAATTAGAAATGTATTCATAATTATTGTCTGCGATAACAGTATTCAGATAATTATTTATCAAATGTGCATGAAATGTACGTAGTTTTTTCAGACGTATTATATCGAATTATAATATGTATATTTTGTAAATAAATTATTCTCCTTAATTGGAAACATACAATTGTATCTGAGGCACAGCAGATATAGACCGATGTAGTGCCACGAGAATACGTTGTGAATTTTGTGTATGTCAACTAGTTTTAGCTAATATTATTTATATACTTGTATGAATTTATAGATCACCAACTGGGGTCATAGATTTATTTATTACAACAATTGCAGAACTTTTAGATGAAATTTATTTCCCTAGGAAAGGTTTAATGCTTAGTATAAATTTTTATGTAAATTTCTCTAATGAAAGTCATCGTACCTTTTCAGTTTTACAGCTATTGTCGGGTTATGGTCTGATGTCTCTTATAAATGAGGTTCCTAGAGCGGCCCCACTTCTAGTACATAGATTGATAATATTTCTAGTACCCTAAGAGAAATTCGATAATGTCAAATTTATACTACCGATATCTCAAATCACTATGGTTCATGTCCAAGGTTCCATGTAGTGGCAGCCCCAAGCAAGGAAAGGTATATATACAAACGTTTCTTTACTGTTAAAAATATAATCAAATTTATTTACTATATGAAAGAAGAGAATTAGCAGTAGGTTTAGAATACAAAATAGGCTATATGTTTCTCCAAAACAAAATGTCATACGGAATATTATTTAACGCTGTTTTAGCTAAATAGAGCTTAAAATACTTTTAAGCCCATTCTTATAATATAAAAAAAATCCCAATTATGTTAGATTGACAATTCCCGAGATATAGCTACGATCCACCAAGCTTTTTCTCTACTATTAAACACCTGTAGATAATAATAATATTAAGACGGTAGGTACGCTATATGCCTATCGACCGTCTTTTGTGCAATAGAAAATGGATTTAATTTTTTTTCTCAAATTTTGTCACAATATGGTGTAAGTCTATACACGGTATCCCACAAAAGAAAAAAGTATAGGACAACTCAACCAAAATTACCTAAAAAACTACCCCGGATAAATTTATCCCCTAAAAACCACCCCAATTTTTTTTCGAATGACACCACCATTATTTCTTCTTATGTTTGGAAGGCTTGTAAAATTATTAATTTAAGTTCATAAAAAAAGCATGTGTTTACATCAACGTAAGGAATTTTTAAATTTAAAAATTTTAAATGTTTTTGAAGTAAATGCTCAAACTGAGCTTCATCAGCTTCCACGCAAGCTCTAGATCGCCAAAAGATTTCTCTTGTGCAAGCTGCAGTAATACACGGGAGAAGTAATTGTTCGACAGGCTTCACGAATTGGGTTTTTAAGCTCTTTAAGATTATTCGTTGATAAACAATATCCTTTAAATAATCCAAGACAAAAAAATCCATTGGGGTCATATCTGGGAGCGGGCTAGCCACCTAATACGACCCCTATTTCCAATCCACCTTTAAGGAAATCTATTGTCTAAATAAACTGTAATAATTTGGGCATTATGGGGTGAAGCGCCATTTTGTTACCAATCATTATATACTCGTATAATTAATAGGTAATCATTAATTATATGAGTTTTCATTATCCATCGGGGATTGTTTTCAGACCAATAATTTGCATTATGTCTATTAACTATACCATTACTATGGAATATACTTTCATTAGTCCAACAGATTTGTGACAAAACTTCGGGATTGTCATGAACTAAAACCCGAAGGGATGCAATAAACTCTAACCTTCGTTGGTAATCTGTAGGGCGAAGTCGTTGTACTAGATGGATTTTAAAAGGAAGATGTTAGTGTTGTCGGAGAATTCGCTGAATAGTCCTTCTTGCAATACTACATTCTCTTGCGATAGTGCGAATAGAAACATGTCGATTTACTGCAACATAAGTCAACACAGATAAAATATTTTTCTTATTTCTTGCTGCTATTTGATGATGGGAAAATTTTAAATTTTAAATGGTCCGGTGAGCTTTTTTTTCTCCACTCTTACAAAGGACTTATATGAAGGTGTAGGACAATTAGAAAAGCGTTCTCGATAAACCATTTTTGCTTTACGACAATTTTTTCTACATTCTCCGTATTCATTTGGAGTAAAAAGTTGCGGCATTATGCAAGACAATAGCCAAACTAAGTACCGAAAATTATGGAACTAAAATGTGTATGACCTATACAAAAAGGCAACAAAACTAAATATTAAAAATAACAGAATACCAAAATAGATATTGCTAATTTAAAGAATGCATGTATATGGCCATAAAATTTTTTTAAAGTATCAAAAAATAGCTTGTACCTTAATATTTTATACTGAAGACCAAGTTAAATTATTTGTTTGCAGATTCGAAAATACACTATGTCGCTAATAATTTTTAACTAGTGTGAAAAGTGTTTGGAGCGTTATTGGCAAATACTCTTGTTCTCTTCAACTTGTTTGAATTAGCTGAATAAAATACTAATAAGATTTGCTAAGATTTTTATTAAAGCCATGAGTGAACTAATATGTAAATCAGTAAAAGATATTCTGTGCCTTACGTTGATGTTAACACATGATTTGTTTACACCCTGTATAGATCATAATAAAACAGTGTGTTTCTTGTAGAAATATTTCTTTGGTCCGAGTTTCAATACATCAATAGATGGTCAGTGATGAATACTCTAAAATTCTCTTGTTACGCCTTTCGCAACGGTAAAAGTGAAATCATACAAAAAAAAGCAATACATAGGTTGCAAAAACACTGTTGCAATTAAATGCATTCCTGCTGAGTGTAAATTTTGTATAGTTTTTTTTTCGGTTCGAATACCAGTTTCTGTTACAAATTTTGGAATTTGAAAATCCGACAACGTTGTTTTAAATCTAAAATTTTTTAAATCGTTTTTTATTTTAAGCACCGGCGCTTGTGTATTGGTATCTTAAACAACGATCACAGAGATTGTTTTTTGTAGCTGTATTCCATATTGCCTTAGTCGTGCTATCTTCTTTGTGAAGTTTGCAAGAATTTAATGGAAATTAATGTTGCTATTAGAAAACGTTACCCTCAAGAATTGGCGGATATGCATTTGGCACGCAGAAACAAGCTGCAATGCACGAGTAGAAGCGCGGTTGTATCAAGAACGTTATACTGAACGGCAGCATCTGGGATACAAAAAGTTTATTGCTATTTATCAGTGGCTCTCCGAGGCAGGCATGTTTAAAACCAACATGATACTGGTGTTGCTTAAACCGTAAGTATGGTCAGATTTGAAGAAGAGGTCCTTCAGCGAGTTGCCGACGAACTATTAAGTACACATAGGTCACATTTAATTGGGCTATACCTTCTACCGGAACGGTTAACAGGACTTATTTAACGGCGTTTTTTTGGAGGCAGTTCTTCCAGAACTTCTTAAACGTGTTCCAATAAGCGTTCGTCAGCAAATGTGATTTCAGCATGAAGAAGCGCCGACTCACTTTGCTGTATGAACATGCGAGGATTGAGGACCGTTGGATTATCAGAGGTAAAGCAGTTTCTTTGCCTCTTAGGTCACCCGATTTAACGTCACTAGAGTTTTTCCTGTAGAGACATGTAAAATCTCTCTTGGTCTACGAAACTCCAGAAACAGAAGCAGACTTAATTATCGAATTATAGCAACATTTGAAATCATTGAAAACGAGTATTGAACGTTTAGACAAGTCCGCCGAAATCATGTGCGCACGTCTAATACACTGATTTCAGGTTAGAGGAAGATATTTTGAACAATTGAGGAGCAACTATCCAAAAGGCATTAAATCCATAATATGTTGTTTCGAGTAAAACCTTAAAAACCAGCAAAAGTGTTTGAAAGAAAAAATTTAAATTTGTTCTCGTAAAGAATGATTTTAAAAACAGTTTTATCGCAAGAAAAGTGCGGCTCCATTATAAAATGTATAACATTAATAGAAATATGTTAATTTTTTTAATGGATTTAATTCGTTTTGCTTAATTGAAATGCGGATTTATGTCATTTTGCTTAGTTAGTGTGGATTTATTTTTTTGTGCTCAATTCTTTTTTGGATTTATTGAGTTTTGTACAAAACTAATATTTCATATTATTTACAAGGTTAAAAAATCTGAAATTTTAGTGAAAAACTTATTTTATTAAGAAAATTACAAAGAAATCAAATATATAAACCGACATCTTCTTCTAAGCAGTCACAGGTAGCTTCAGCATGGTTGTGTTGTTCTTCCTCTATTTCATTTCTACTGGTTTCCAAAATAGTTTTGTACCATTCCAGTTCATCTTCTTGCTTCCATTCTTCACCAATTTAAAAGATTTTTCTTTTTTTCCTTTAGAGGTCTTCCAACTTCAAGTAGTTCCATTTGTACCTGAGAGTCTTTTTTACCTTTTTTAAGCAAAGTTTTTGGAGTTTCAGAAGTACTTTCATACCTAAAGTTTTCGAAGAGTGTTATGGAGATGGGTAAAGCTTGATTCTTTCGCAACATGACCCTCTTCATGTCGGATATACCGGCAGTCTTTTTTAGAAATTCTTGTAGGTGTTTGATGTCATAAAGTAGCCAGTCTTCCCCAAGATATTTTACTTCTCCAAACTCGCTATATATATTGTTGTATTCTTCTGTAGTCTTGATTGTTGTTTGTTTTCTTAAGACTTTCTCTACTCGGCCAAATACTCTATCGGCAGGTAAGAAACTATGTCCTCTTACTGGAAAGGTAATATTTATTTCTTTTAAACTCTAGAGGGATTGTTTTTTTAAAAAGTAATAAAGGGCATGGCAACACCCGCCACAGAAAAGACGCCACTAAAAAGCACCCGATTCCCGTCATCATTCGGCTATCTCCGACTGTCCCATTCGGATATTTAAATATGTGAATGGCGGGCAACCAACAAAAGAGCAATGTTTGCTGCTAGAAGCAACGGTTTCTGGCAATAAGAATAATTAATGTAAATAATAATTAATGGAATAATAATTGAATTAAAATAAAAAAAAAGCGTTTCTGGAATAATAATAATTATTGATTCTTTAAATAAATTAAATATAAATAAAGGATGCAAACAAGAAAATTGAATTATTAATCTTATACATAATACCCTAATATAAGTATCAAAAAAATGCAGTTTGGTTGAACGATCCAATGGAATGGAAATTGAATTATTTTTTTTTTAATAAATATTTTGAAAAATTTCTTTGGGCGGACATGGATTTATTTGATTTTGGATATTATTTAAAATTACTATAGTTTATTTTTGAGGAAGTGTTATTTGAAAAAATTATTTTTCTACTACCTTATAAGAAAATTTTTAATTTTATTTCCCTGCATAATTGAATTTTTTTATTTGACTATATCTTGCTTATTATTTTTTATGAAATTAATGTTTACATTAAATTGTGCTTATTAATAAGAAGATTTATAAAATATTGTAGTATCGTACTTTAATTTTAATCTTAAATATATAAATGTTATTAATCTTTTTGAAATAAGTACCTATTTTTTTAAATAACTTTTATACCTAGGGAGAGAGGTAATTGTGGTAAGTGAAAACACAACGGATTTAATTAGTTATACTGTTATATAAATGTATCATATATTAACAATTTTTATTTTATAAATGCTGCAAAGACATGTATATGACTGATTTGAAAAGAAACTTAATTATTTTATGCTAAAATACTAATTTACAATTCGCAGTTTCAATTAATACTCATAAGAAGAAACTGCAAGAAACTTAAAAAATTTACTTCAAATATTTGCCTAAAACTCACATAAAAAATTATAATACACATATACATACATATAGTTAAACCTATAAAAATATACCTACTATTATATAAAAAAAAATACTGATAAATAGAAAAAATATACATTTAATTATTTTTATTTACTGCTCCTTCTTCTTCTTTGATGGAAAATAAACTTGTTTGTCCATTTTTCGTTTACTTGTATTTGTCTTATTTATCTGTTCCATCATTGATGTCAGTTGTCTCATGCACCTAGACATTTACAGGTATATGTTAATATATTTTATATAATTTTATAAAAAGATAACTTACTTATCATAAGTTTCATCATTTAAAGATCTTAAAAAGTTTGATACACTTTCAATTTCTCTTGTTGATTGCTTGTTCAATCGTTGTACTGCTACTTGTTGATTTTTAGTTGTCTTTTCATTAACAAATGTTTCAATTTCTAGACTATGGCTAGCTTCAATATTATTGAAAGAACATTGCCCGAGGAGTTCACCTAAAACAGAATCGCTTCCCTTCCTTTGCTCACATACCATAATGAACAATTGAAATTGCTACAAATTACCTCTAAAATCACTTCGATTGCAACAATATACTTTTTTAATCTTGTCTTCAATTTTCTTTGTGCGAACAAGTGCATAGTTTGTGCTTATTTTATGCTCTCTTAACCATTCCTCAAATGTTTCTTCGCTGGAAAAATGGAAAGTTGAAGACTCTATTTTGATATCATGACTTAACCTGTAAATGAGCTTCAAGTCTTTAATAAGTCTCACAAGAATACTTAGTCTGTTTGCATAAGGGACAAGAAATGTGTGACTTTGGGTTATCTGGGAGCTGCTGCTTATGAATAACTTTAATATGTTTGTTCAATGCTGAAATGGAAGAAAACATTTTACTGCATAAGTGGCACAAATTTTTGTTGATAGTTTGGTCCTGATTCTGATAGTTTTGAGTAGGGCCGTCCATCTTTACAGCTAAAATCGCTGAATTGGAATTGATACAGCTTTTCAGGTATTATTTTAAAACACTATAAGCAACAATATGGTCAATATTTCACAAAGAAACAAATTCAGTATAATCGCAATAATTGATCAAATTAGTTGGAGCTTTTTTACGTAAGTAAACAACTAACAAACGCGGGAACATTCGTGTCGTTATTCTTGTCATTCACGTCAAACGACCGAATTTTTCTCCGAACATACACGATCACCGCCGGGAATCGGGTGCTTTTTAGTGGCGTCTCCACAGAAAAGGCGAAGTTTCTGTATATTTAGGAGGTCCAGGTGATTCAGATGGCCCAAAAGTGCAGATGATACCTCAACACCAGCCATATGTATAAAACGTGGGTTTTCTTGCATTCATATCCACACAACAAAAGGGATACTAAAATGGATTTAATGCATTTTGCTTAATTCCCCGATTTCACTATAGCTATTTCTAATTGATTTAAATCAATTTGATAAAACTGGACTGTCAGGATAATAGGTTGCCTAAAATGCAGGAAATTTTAATATTCACCTGAAAAATATTAAAAAATGGATTTAATGCCTTTTGAATAGTTGCTCCCTCAATTATTGGGATGATATTATGTACAAAAGTCAAAAATTAAATGCATTAAATCCTATTTAGGTAATTCATCGTTTTTCTGAATTTTAACGCATCTTAGGGCGGTGGTGCCGTAGTAGTGATACTTATTCGGATAGGTACTTAAATGTTCTGTACTGTTGTACACTGAATAACCTCTAGAAGTTTGATCCTATAGATCTGAACACCCTGTTTATTGTTTATACCTATTAATAATTCCTCTTTCAAATTTTCTTACAATATGGTTGATAGAGGATATGTTCCTTGCAGAAATATTTCTTTAGTTTAAGTTTCAATGCAATAATATTTGATCAGTGATGAATATGCTATAATTCTCTTGCTACGCCTTCCGCAACTGTAAAAGTCAAATCAAACAAAAAAAAACAAGACATAGGTTGCAAAAACACTGTTGCAATTAAATGCATTCCTGCTGAGTGTAAATTTATTATGGTTTTTTTTCGGTTTGAATACCAGTTTCTGTTACAAAACATCCCGTGGTTCACTTTGGAAATCCGACAACGTCGTTCGCCCGAAGAAATCGCATCGGCGGTCCTTCACCCGACGACATCGCCTTTTTTTTCTGCTGCAAGTCGTCTGGCGGGTCGTGGAGCGGTGGCGTGGCCCAGACCGGGTTACGCAATTTCGAGAAACAGGGCTTAACCTCTTACCTTAGTCTTGGTCTTATTTAGACCAGTGAAATTAACCAGAAATACCGGATTAATTTACAAAACGAGTTAAATCGATATTTTATATCTGCATTGGTAAAGGAGATTGAGTCCGTCAGATTCGTGTATTATTTTTTTTTCATGGTATTCAGAGCTGCGGTCAAAATTAAGAAGTATAGAATTTGTTAAAATGAAGGTTTTGATTAAAAGCAAATCTATCAAAACAGGGAAGACACTCTCTCTTAACTGGAAATGAATTCGGTAGCGCTATCGAAAAAAATATTTCGAAGAAACGGAAAAACAAAATACGCATAATTAATTAATGTCGGGATATTTTGTTTTTTGTACTTCTAAATAGTTTTTTTCAATTTAATATATAACATTCGCTATAATATACGGGATATTTTTCTAATATTGTGACAAAATTTAGGGACGTATTTCTTGGACGAAATCAAGCAAAAAAGTTCTAAATGTCCTAGATACTTCACTACGGGGTAGTAAAGTGAATGAAAAAAACTTACTTTTTTCAATAAATTAGATACGCCTGTAGCAATTTTTCTGAATTGGTAAGCAGTTCTAAGCATCCATAGCATTTTTGCTATATATACAATTTAAATTTTTAAATTCGTCATTGGCGTCCATGCGGACATTGAACTGAATATTTTTTTAAAAGAAAAAAATAGAACTACGCCATTCTACGCCACTAATTTTTCCTGTAATAAAAGATATTTATGAATTTTTTATTTCCTTTAGAGCATACCTGGTCTCTTGGTCATTTTCGCCCTATGCACAATTCTCGCATAAAAAAATAAAAAACATTATTGTGGATAACCATAACGCCTAAATCTGATTATCTTAATCAAGAATTACTCTAATAAATCTATTTTTTGTTTTTTTTTTAAGTTTTTTTTGGTAGAATTTTCAAGTACCTATTTGATATACATGAAAAGTGAAATGTTTTTCATTTAAAACATTTAAGTACTTTCATCATTCTTCACGGTCTATCTTTTTACCACCTTCTCCTCTTGTCTTAAAAAAAGTATTTGTTTGAGGCCAGTTTTTGCATTTTATAAGCATTGTTTTCTTAGAATATTGAAAGGCTAGAATTAGCATTGCCGTGGAACTATGGGCAGTTTGTTTGCTTGCAACATTTGTCACTTATTTTGACAGGCACAAAATAATAGGGGAACACGGGGCACGTTGAAACACGGGGCACCTTGAAACATTGTTCTCATTTTAAATTTTCGCGGCTAAAAGAGAATCTGTTACTGTCAGTGGCGCTTCGATCGCTACCAGCTCTCGTCATCTTTATTTCCTTAAAACCGCAGTAGTAGTTCGGACGCTGTCGAGAGAAGTGTATTTCTTGGTGCTAAAACTAAATTTTTACGTAGGAGCATATTTTGATTTTAAGGTAAGTAATTGCAATTTTTTACTTAGTTGGGTAGCTTAATTCGAAACGTTTATATTTTTTATTTACTTTTATGTATTTTCCTTTTTCTAATCCTTTTGTATTTTTTTATTTTGGCATAAAATAAACAATATGGACGTTTGGGGTTCAATGAAACATTACTCGACGGGGCTCTTTGAAACGTTTCAAGGTGCCCCATAACATTTAAATCGTGTAATTATTTTTCTTTTTTTACGAATATTTTTCTATTTTATTCCAGTATGGTTCGAAATCGTCAAAGAAAAACCAATAAAGGTTCGTTTCTTGAGAATGACATGAAAGCTGCAGTCGAGCTAGTTTGTCAAGGTCACTCCATCAGACGGGCAGCAGAACTAAAAAACGTTAACTTCGTAACATTATCCAGGTATGTGAAAAAGAAAAAAAACAATGAGAGTGATACAATTTTAAAGTTTGTTTCGAACTACAATGTTAGACAAGTGTTTAATGTGGAACAAGAAAATAAACTAAAGGAATATTTGCTAATGTGTTCCAAAATGTTTTATGGTCTCCCAGTAACTGAATGCAAGAAGGTGGCTTATGAAATGGCTGTGATAAATAAAATAAAACATCCAAAATCATGGGACGTTAACAAATCAGCAGGACAAGATTGGTTTTATGGGTTTTTAAAAAGAAATCCATCGCTTAGTCAACGAACGCCTGAGGGATGTAGCTTGTCCCGGGCTACATCTTTCACAAAAGCAAATGTAGATGCATTTTTTGATAATTTGCTAGAGGTTTACGCAAATCCTCACTTTGCAGATGGAACACGAGTATTTAATTTGGATGAAACAGGTACATGCACAGTTTAAAAACCCCAAAAAATAATTGCCGAAAAAGGATCCAAGCAAGTTAGTAAGTGCACTAGTGCTGAAAAGGGTACTAACGTCACAACCTGTTGTTTCATCTCAGCAAGTGGAAACTTTATTCCCCCCGTTATGATATTTCCTCGCGTACACTTTAAGCCTCACATGGTGCAGGAAGCCCCCACTGGTACTCTTGGTTTGGCAAATCCGTCCGTCTGGATGACTTCAGTATTATTTGTTGAAGTTATAAAACATTTTATACACCATACAAAAAGTAGCATGCAATCGCCCACTCTAATTTTATGCGACAATCACGAGAGTCATTTGTCGTTAGAGGCACTTAATTTGTGCAAACAAAATGGAGTGACTATGTTAACTTTTCCCCCACATTCCACCAATAAATTGCAACCGTTAGACGTGGGTGTGTTTAAGCCATTTAAAACGTATTACAATGCTGCAATAGATACTTGGATGATGCAGCATCCTGGCCAAACAGCAACTATCTACAATGTTGCTGGCTTTGTAAAAATTGCTCACGAGAGAGGAATGACTGCATCAAACATCACCGCGGCCTTTAAGAAAACAGGAATTTACCCATACGATAGACATGTTTTTACCAATGCCGATTATTTATGTAATTATGTTACCGACCGACCAATGGTCGAATTACCAACTACTTCTAGTCAAGAAAAAGAGCATTATTCTTCGCCAAGTAATACTCCTGCTAAAAAAACAAACAACTCAGCAATGGAAATCGAAGCATCTGCCAATAATACCTCAAGCTTCAATAACGACTTTGAAAACCCCAGTACTTCTACTTGCAACAGTAATAACGGAGATACTTTATGTGGACCTGAAGATTTTAGGGGATTTCCCAAGGCAGGCAATAGAAAAAACAACCGAAAGGCTCGAGCAAAAGGAAAAAGTATGATTGCAACCAGTACCCCGGAAATGACCGCACTTGGCAATAAAATTGCGGTATCAGCATCAAAGAAAGAAACTGTCAAAAGAAAAATAACGGATTTTGACAAAGATGCTAGAAAGAAATTTAAAAAAATCGAAGAGGAGCACTCATCATTTGAAGAAGAAGATGTAGTCTACACTGAGACTGATGACGACTTAGACGACGATGAAGGCCTTTTCATCGTGACTGAAGATCATTTCGTAAATCTGGATAGGTCACCTCTGCCAAATGATTATGTACTGGTGGAATTTAAATTAAACCGACACAATAATAAGTTCTACCTTGGAATTGTTACAAAAGGAAAAGATACAAATGGAGATTACGAGATAAATTTTTTTAGAAAAAAAGGATATAACAAATTTGTAGAGCCATCAGTTCCAGACGTATCACTAGTCGCTGAAAATAGCATTAAGATGGTTTTAGGGAACCCAGTTTTTGCAGGATCAACCCAACGCCAAAAACAATATATTTCTTTCGGAATCGACTTTACCAATATAAATATTGGCTAATGATTATATTCAACGTTTTAATTATTTCGCTCTTTGGCTGTACTTATATTCCATTTTTTTTACTGAAATAAAATTCTAAAAATATTTAGGTCTTTTATTGGGAATACTTCTAAAGCGATTTCATTGTTATATAGTACTCTAGGTATGTTTCATTGTGCCCCTATATTTGTTCCATTGTGCCCCAGTGGTGGGGCACAATGAAACATTTTTTTCCTAAATTTCAATAGTTTGTTGGACAAAATAGGTAGTTATAAGGCTCTTGATACTTCTATACATGTACTTTTAGTACCGAAGGACATTTTTTAAAACACATTTATCGAAAGAGAGAAACAATTAAAATTAAATTTGTGTTTCATTGTACCCCGTGTTCCCCTACTACTGTTCCTCTTTAATTAAATATGAAGCATTTTCTTTAATGAAACATTATAGGATACCCTTTAAAGAAGTGAATATTTAAAGTTAAATGATTCCACATAACGTAGATTAGAGAAAAAGGCAACAACATCGCAACGCTGCTTAATTACATTGTTTATTCCACGGACACAAGGAATCTTTACCAGTGACGTAGTTAAAATATATTCACATAATAAATAATTATTAATAATATATTATGCTTTAAATTAAAAATAATATTACAGTTTATGAACTCTAATAAAAAGCACTTTTATGAAGAAAAAAATATTTTATAATTATTATAGATTTCTTAATAAGTTTTTATTATTCTACGTTTAAGATGACAGTATCATGATGTTATGACAGTATCGGTTTTTACTTATGAAAAGATCGGCTTAAATCGTCTTTTTTATATGGTGCGGTGAAAATGGCACGTTTTTACCATCGTAACAGTTGACAAAAACACTCAAATGAGACCTTTTTCAACCTAAAACTAAAGAGAAAAAAAAAACTTCACGAATGCCGAATATAAACACAATGTCGTTTGACAAGATGACATTTCGCAAAATGACATCTGTTTTTGCTTGTGGTGTTGCCATTTCAAATTTCTTAGAAGCGGTTTTAGGAATAGGAATGTTAATTTTTTTTGCTTTGAAGATCTTATTCTTTGGCTTAGAAGAAGACATATCTATTTCTACTTTTTATTTTTAATCCAAAATCCAACGCCAATAAGTTAAATTAACATTATTATATGCGTTAATAGATACCTGAAAATTTGGTTTTTTGAAAATGTGTGTAAACTTGACAACAGAGAATTGATAAATATATATGTGTAAACAAAATACCCCCTTGCCCATGTTCACATGTCGAACTCAAGCAAAGTTGTTGTTTACTAATTCTAGTCTTTCAATGTTCTAAGATTGTTTTCATCAATTATTGACATTGGCGTCGGTTAAATCATGCAAAGTGGCTCTTTTCATATAGGTTAGAAAGTCTTTGTTCATACACTATCTAACGGCACCGCAGGAGATGCCATGCGTCTTCATACTGAACGTTATCGCCATCACTCTTATGTTTACTCGCTTGCATAATAATTGTCTAAGAGAAACCGGCAGCTTTAAAAAACATACCGCTGAAAACGGACATCCTCAAACAGTTACTCCTCAATTGGAAGCATAGGTGTTTAATAAAATCGAGGAGAGCCCCACAGTACCACAAAGAGTAGAAAGATTGCTCAGAGGTTACACGTTAGCCATGTTATAGTTTGGAATATTATTAAACCGAATCTTTTACACCCCTATCATATTCAGCGTGTGCAGGCCCTTTCGCCGGACAATTTTCTGAAAAGAGTTGCATTTTGTCGTTGAATGCAAGAACGCATAAGGCAATATGCACCGTTTTTGAGAAAATTGCGCTTCCGACCGATGAGGCTAATTTCTCCAGGGACAATTATGAATTTTCATAACAATCACATATGTATTTCGCTTAATACTTGGGTTGGAATTGTTGAAAACTTTCTGATTGGTCTATTCTTTTTACTGTGAAGGCTGACTAGAGAAGTATATCATGGATTTCTTAAAACAGAACAAATGTTCTTTTTACATAACGATGCTCTAGCATATTTTAGTTGCTCGACAGTATTTAGATATTACATATCCAAATCGTTAGATAGGTCGGGTAGGTACACAACCTTGGCCCCCACTATCTCCCGACCTAAATCCGCTTAATTTTTTTCTGTGGACCACCTTAAACATTTGGTCACTAAAAAACTGTATTATTTTAAGAAATAAATTGAGGTGCGAAAATTTTTCATTCTTAAATTACAAATCTCTAGTTTCATGAAAAATGCAATAAAATAATAATAATATAAAAAAATATAGATTTAATTTTTTTATGCGAAAACCGTGATTAGGCGAAAAATGGCCAAAAGACCAGATATGCTTTAAAAGAAATAAAGAATTTAAAAATATTTTTTATTACAAGAAAAATCAGTGGCCTACCCTTTTCTTGCACGCATGAACGCCAATGGTGAATATAAAAATTTAATTTGTAGATAGGAAAAAAGGCTTTAGATGCTTAGAAACTGCGTACCAATTTTCAGGAAAATATCTGCAGAGGTATTAAATTTACCGAAAAAAAGTAATTTTTCTTTCTTCCCACTTTACTACACTATTGTGTCAAATCTAAGATGTTTAGAACATTTATATTAATAAAAACTTTTTTGCTTAATTTCGTTCAAGGAATACGCTCCTGAATTTTGTCGCAAAATTTAAAAAACACCCTGTATTGAATATAATATATTGGTTTTAAGACCAAAAGAACCAATTCTTTAACTTTGGTCCTCGTATATCCCAGCATGGGCCTGACATCCAAAAGTAACAATTAATGTACTTTTTACTTTTTAGTTCCAATATGATGCCAGATTTGTAATTCACAATTTTTGTCCAAGTTCAGGGACTTGTTTCAGGTTTACCTAAAAAAAGTTTTCTTTTATAGATTTTTGTGCTCAAAACAATTTTTTTTCTAGAGAATAATAGGAAAAATAAGTATATACAACCAAGTTTATACTTAGACACATCTTTAACAGTCTAGCTCCCCTTGCTTAATTTTTCGGTATTTAATTTAAAATGAACATGTTTTGTATATAAATTCCTTCCTATCTTCGATTAGAAATAAACAAAACTATGTGGCAAGAAATTGTTGTGGGTCGACGATATGCAGGCATTTATGAAATAAAGCAGTTCTGAACTGATTTTGAGTAAAAAAGTATCGATTAAATTTTTGTAAAATCCCAGGCAATCTGATATCTCAGTTTAATCGGGCTAGAATAGTAGCCTTACATCAAGAAGGTTTATCAAATCACCAGATTAAGCGGCATTTGAATATTCCACGGTCGTCGATAAGGCGCATAGGGACCCCTTTCCAGGAACCTGGCAGCATTGTACGAAGATTGGTCACTGGTCGACTTAGAGTCACATGGTAACAGCTCTTCGAAGTCATTTTTTACCTACATACCAAAGTTTCAACAAACCATAAGAAGAAGGTCGGTTTGGCAGTTTTATATGATTGAGCTTTTGGTTAAGCCATATATGTATGTTGTTGCAACCCGCTGGTTAGCTGATACAGTTTGGCCTGGGGGGTTGTAGTTGCACTTTATTGGGTACCTGTTGTCGTTATGCTTAAAACTCACTTGGTCCCAATTGAAAGATTCTGTACTTGTCTGCCAGGTATTATTTGAAATAAATCAGCTTGTGGAGTTGCCTCTTCAAATCTAAGGGCAAGAAGCCCTTTAAAGGTTTTTAAGATTTATACCTGAACATAAACCAAGACGTAACCAATTGGCTTTTACCGCAAGGCCCAACGTGTTATTTTCGGACGAGTTACGATTTGGCCTACACAGTGATAATCGATGGGAAAGAATCTGGAGGGGTCCAGGTAGATTGAAATGACTTACTTTTCCCAAGTAAGTGGTTCCTTATCAAAGCAAATCACTGATGTTTGCAGGGCGGTATAATGTATGGTTGCCTTACCCCACTTATTCTCATAGAAAGAATAATGACAGGTGTCATATACGCTGATAACATTATTGAAGCGATCTTTTCGTAACGATTTTGGGAATAATTTACTTTTTCAAGACGACAACGCCAGACCACATCGCACGCAAAGGGTTAAAAACTTGTTACGGGAAGGCAATATCCAGAGAATGAACTGGTCAGTGAACTCTCCAGACATGAATCGTATTGAACATGTATGGGATTATCTCAGGAGAGCAAGAAGATCCAATCGAGACAATCCTGCTTTGAGTCTTCTGGTCTTGAGGGTAGCTGTTCAGGACTGGAACAATATGCCTGAGAACTTCAATAACTTGATTCGCGGAACGCCGAGACGGTTTATTGATTGAAAGAGAAGCTATAATACACCCAACAGAAATAATTTTTTTCGTGCCTGTCGTATTTTTATCTTTAAATAATTTTAAGGGGAAAGGTTTTCCATTTTCAACATATTTTTCTTTTTCTTGTATGGTTTTGCCATATTTGGAAAATAAATTAAAACATTACTTGTTACCTTATGGTATTCGAATAAGTAATAAAATGCAATATTTTTCGAAGATTTCGATTTAGTACCTTAAATCGAAATCCGCTTGACTAATGTTATGATTTTCTGCAATTTGGTTTTTCCCGATATAAGGATCTTCGACAACTTCAGAAATAACGGCCAACTCATTATCTTCATTTTCCTAACCTTTTAGCGTAGACGCGACATGCCAAAAAGCTATTTTGGACACGATCAACAAAAATAAGTTCCATGTAAATGTTTTCTTCTCTAGGGTAAACTTTCATTTTCAATGAAGTAATTTAAGCAAAAAAAACTGTTAAAAGTTTCAGTTATTAAACGAGAACTATAAAAAATTAAGTGACAAATAAATTATAAACATGACGTGCCAATCTATCATCGCCTACTAAAAAATGTAAGCTTTATGAAAAGGTGAAAGCTTACGTATAGGAAGACCATATTAAATTCGAAAAAGAATTCGATGCCACATTCGTTGGTGATATAAAATACAGGGCGTCGCATTTAAATTAAGCAACTGATTGCCTTGTAAAAACTGTAATAGTTTAAACCTAATTTTTAAACTTCCTGTATAAAATAGTAACTTTTTTACAAATGAAATGTAAAATTTAATAATTTAGTGCTCCTCATTACAAATATGGTAAAAAACAGAAAACACATATTAACGAATTTATTATTGAAATTGTCTTAGTATTTTCACAAAACACAAAATATTCCGAAAACTTTAATGTTTAAGCTAGATAAATCTTAATAAAACCTACCTTAAAGATATTTGTGACAAGGTACATCTCATAATTGCGGTCCTATTTTTTGCTAACATACCCAAATTTAAAAAACTATAAAAATTAAGAATCAGATGAACCTATTTGCAATTAGATTGGTGTCAATCGTTATTTTTACTGGGTCAAATATATACGGATTTAGACAAAATGATTCCACAAACCCAAGGATATAAGAAATGTAATAATAGCTAAGAAAGGAACAACAGAAAGAAAGTTAAATGCCCAAAAGTTATAAAAAATTACGTCAAATGCCAATAATATATGGAAAATGTAAAAAATTAGTTCGAAATATGAACAGATAATAAAAATTTGAGATATTCAGAAGACATAAAAACTGAAATATATAGCCGATGCTTTTTTATTTGGGTGTCTCGTGATTTATAAAAACGTTAATTTAATTTGAAGTGATTTATGGGTTAAGCAATTTTTTAATTTAAAGTAGGTTTTATAATTACGTTTGTTGATTTTAAGGAGATTCTGAAAATTTCATAGTTTTGTATATTTTGCAAATTATACAGGACATATTCTATCAAAAATATAGTGACTTGATTTAATAATGAAATAATTTTAACTGAGATTATTTATTATCTGTAATATCTAAGCGAACCTATATTCTTATAAGAATGATTAATATTTGTTAAATTATAAATTTGTTCTATTTGAAGTGATTTTTTTAGAAATTTTTAAATAAACTAGTATATAGTAGTTTTTGAAGCAGCCTTTACATAAGTCTGATGAAGTCTTGGGATTTTCGTCTGATGCGGGAGCTATATGAAGAAGATCTTTGCATTCACTTCCTTTATAAATTGATAGAAACCAAATACCTTATTTCTTATTTAACAAAATTATATAATTCTGTGTTCTTCTGTTAAAAACATTCATGAAAATCGATAGTCGTACATCATTGGCAATATCCACATAGTAATTATATTTCAATTTCTAATTCTCATCCGAATACTTTCCGCTTTCTATCTGGAAATTTCGAGTTATTATCTAAAAATGTCATTTTAGTAGCTGGAGATTTCCACTTATCTCTAGACGTCTTTATAGATCTGAATAAAAAATTGAAAAAGAAACTTTATATATGTCGATGGTGTAGCACGCAAATGTGGTAAGTACAAAAATGTTAATTTGCAGGAACTTCATTTTTAAAGTTTGACTATTCGTGGTATTAGATTTTTAATTAGCACATATTTTGTTTTTACGTTTTTAAGTAAAATTATGGTGTTTTCAATTAAAACATTTAACTTTTTTTTTGTTTAAATTTATAATTAGGCTTGAAAAAATTTAATTAGAATCGACTGCCTGCACTTAACACATTTATTGTGCTACATTAAGGGTAAGAGGGATGAAGTAACTACCAGTTTAATTCTAAAATAAAAGTTTTTATTACTTTATTACTTACTAGCTAAGTACATAATTATTGTTAAACTAATAATGACTTAAGATTAGTAATATAACTTAAGATTAGTCATCAGATTTTGTTTCAATTAATTTAGCAGAATTACCTGTTTGTGGAATTCCATTTATAAAAGAAGCATAATCATCCGGTATTATTTTACTTTTTAATAGAGAAATTAAATCAGATTTTTTTTTTGAGACACTGGAAGTCTAGAACTATATTTTGATTTTAATTCTACACATTTCCAGATTTTCTTTTTTCCAGGCTTGCCTTTTTGAGTTATATCAATTTCTAGAAATTTTTCGTTGGAAAGGGCATATTTATAAAATATGGTAGATGGTTTTTCCTTTTGGAACCGAAACCATTTTACATGCAGCCAGTTGACTTTTTCATTATTGGTGTTATGTGTGGTATTTGCAACAATATCGGACACCAATTGTTGTAGATCAAAAAAGTCATTAAACTCTAAAATATTGATATTGTATAGACGAGGCTTAATCCTTGCCATTGAAATTAAAAGAGCCCATTCACGGGTTGAATA
The DNA here is from genome assembly GCF_022605725.1 of Anthonomus grandis grandis. Taxonomy (NCBI): domain Eukaryota; kingdom Metazoa; phylum Arthropoda; class Insecta; order Coleoptera; family Curculionidae; genus Anthonomus; species Anthonomus grandis. Next base: position 8,496,393 of record NC_065554.1, on the reverse strand, counting down.
GACTTTTTTGTGTTTCTGTGCCCTTTCTATAGTGGCGTGCATCGAATCAGCCTCAAGGTAGGAATACCCAGACTCCATAAATTTTAGATCAATTATTTTAACGTTCTCGATTTTGTTTACTGCGTAAAGCATTGCTGCAGCCACATTTTTGTTACGATTTTGGCCGCCAGCAGTATCGGAAAATGATGCTACATGAGTTACTGATTTCGGTAAATTAAAAAGGTATTTAAGAAGGCAAGTTCTTATCTCTCCGCTCCCCTTATTTCCATGAGTCTCATCCCAAATGAAACAATGGCCATCAGAATTAGATCCATCCAAAATGGTAAAGTTGTAAACATTGAGTTTGTGTTTGTAGAAAATTTGGTTGTCTCCGGCATGTGGAACAGAAAGAATAGCTTGCAAGTCAAATGTAATGGCCCTAAATGATTTACCTTTTTCTTGTATTGCCTTTTTTTGTCTGCAGCTTTCATGTCCAAGGCTTCCTTTTCGCGTTTTTTATGTTTATCATGATCTTCTTGTAAGTCTGCTTTATCCTTTGCACTATTATAAGCATTGCATTGAAAACACTGGTCTTTCTTTGGAAGGTAAAATGCCAGTGTAGGTTCATATTCATGGAAAATTTTTTGATAAACAAACCGGGAAACTGGTTTCTGATCTTTTTCCATGCAATAATTTAAGTACATTCTATACATTATGGAAATGTTTCAATCCGAAGAAAGAAAGTGCTTTGTAGAATCACGCCTACAATAATGGGACTCAATCCTGGGAAAACTATCGATATGATTTTTAACAAGCTGCTTTATTTCTTCGGATGTATTGTTGGGTGGAATGGTATCCTTTCTTCTATCATACCCAGTAAACACACCAGAACTGCTCATGTACTCGGCACAAGTTTCTATGATTCTGTGCGACATGGCAAAAGTTGCGAAAAAAAACTTTAAACACACTCTATGCTTTTTACCAAATTCGTCTTTCAAAAAATAATGTCGTGGGCATTTCCTGTTTTTCGACTATTTTTTTTTCTTGTAGTAGCAACATTTTCGATGTGAGAGGCAAGATACATTTTTTGACGGACATAGTCTGCTAGTTGATAATATTCCAAACATAAAGTGTGTCTGTGTGCTTCGGAAATATTATCTTGGCATTTAAAACGGCAGTTTGTGCAATCCACTTTCTTCGGTTTTTTCACGGCAATCTCTCTACCACTACGATTGACGTAAGTTTTACCGCTTAGTAATGCTTTTACGGCATTTTTTACGTTTTTTCGGTAAATCAGAATTAGTAGGTAAAACGTCGTTGGATGTTAATAACACTTCCTGTTTTCTTCGTTTTGGCGAAAAATGTTCATCATCAATATCCGAATCTTCATCCTCCTCAGAAGGTTCATAACTTGAAGTATCTTTCAGGGGTCACTTTCATGATCTATGTCATCATTTTCATATAAAAATGAATCTTCTGAGGAGTCAACGTATTCCTCTGATGAAGTCGATAATATTCGTGTTTTTCCTAAAATAAAAAACATACATTATTATGCGAGTATAAAACTTGTATTTCTTAAACTTAATAAAGAAGATGATTAAAGTATTATTTGCCAACCTTTAAAAGCATTTGACGTTCTTGGTAGATTTTGACTAAGATTTAATAACGGATTTGTATCAGGAAGAGGAAAATCCTCTTTTGCTAAGTCTAAATCATTCGTTGCAGGTTGAAAGTTTATTTTGTCAATATTCTTGGTTGCTGGAACGACTATATTATCCACAGGTGGTGATATTAAAATACCAGATAAGATATTTATCGATGTACTTGCTTCTCTTCCTAACAAAATACCAAATAATAGTATACAAAAAAAATAACTAAATATATTAGCATACAAAGAGACTTCTTAAAAAGTAAAAGCAACGATTAAGTAAAAAATACTTACCACCTTGGCTATTATTATCAGCAATGAATGCTAAATTAACAATTTTTTTGCCCTTGATGACATACTAGTTTTTAATACACTCGCAGGATAAAACTGATAAAATCAAATGTCGTACTTGGGGACAATCGCTCTTTTACTCTGCCAAAACAAAACAAAAAATTTTGAGGTTAGAAACGGGGTAAGTACGGCATTTGGAGATTCAGAGCATCATCTATTTACACGTAAATGTGTTAAGTGCACTTAACAAATTTGATGCAGTAAACTGTAGTTTTCAAGTACTTGTCACAATGCTAGTTGGCGTTAGAGGTTTTAAAAATTAATTTGGCACTTAGCACATTTGTGCATAGAAAAAATATTGAAAAAAATTTGACAGAAAAATGCATTTACCACATTTGCGTGCTACACCATCGATGTATGCTTTTTTGTAAAAATTAGGTGGTTTTAACACAAAAATTAAAAATTATGAATATTTCAAGCTAGATAAAATCGCTTTTGTAGTATATCTTCACTGTTAAAAAGAGGGTTAAAAATATAGTAAATTACAATTCCAAAAAATGATTTAAACTATAATGCTGCATTATTTATATTAATACTCGACCTTTTACAAAATTCTTTGTTAATGTAAGTAATTTTCTAGCAACAATGAGTGTATGGTGGTGTGATGGTAGACTATCACTTTTTAATTAAAATATAGGTTTATTTAGACAAAGTATTTTTATATATTTCTACAAAAAAAAATCAAAAGACAATTTTTCTTTCTTACATACTTTTTATAAATTGTTATAAACAACTTCTGCTACTCCGTAAAATTTTACAAAATAATGTAAAACAATTGAGAATTCCGTTTTGACCGAGCTAAGAATAAGAGAAGAAAGCAGAGACCCAGGTGCTCTCGCCAGGGCTCTCTGCGTTTCCACTACCTGATTTGCAAAATTGCAGGTTGCAGGAGCTATGAACCAAAACAAAGGACGCATTACCTCTTATTTATTACCTGCTGATCCAAATTTTTACCAAGAATTTGACCGTAGTTGCCTGTAAAATGAATTTTCATTTTAATAACCTAAACCAAGCATTTTATTATATTCTAGCGCATCCACCATTTTAAAACATGCCTTATAAATCATTACTCAGATTGAGATAGGGCAACACATTGTCCTTCCTGATAATGTTTTTAAAAACTGTGTAATCGCATATTATATGATATCAAGTGTGTTTTAAATTAAACTATTTTTCTTTTTTTTTCAGATCTAATAAAAGGACCCTCGGAAAAAGGAAAATCGTCACCAAGATATTGAATCATTTTGTGAGAAGTAACCCGTAGAACCGAACTTGTGTTTGTTTGTCTGTCACGGGTTCGTTTTTAAGGGTCTCTTCTCTCGAAAAATGAACGAAGAATTGTGCAAAATTGTAGAATTGCTATCACAAAAAAAATCAAATATTTTTTCATACTTATAAATATTCGCACAAAATGCTTAATAAATAGTTTAATAGAATTAGAATAAATTTGCGATGTCGGCTTCAAAGGACCACGAATGACAGGAGCTGTTTGAGTGTCAGTTGAGGTAGTAGGTTGTAGAGTACGTTAAAGTTAGAAGTTACTGTGCAGCCTGCTAACTTTCCTGATCTCATTCCTATACAACAATCTTCAGAGGCAGAGTTTGGCTTTAGTCTCGTAGTTTTTTTAAATTATAGTATTAAGCTAGTTACCGTTAAATATTCCAACATAGCGCAACCACGATACAACGGTATATAATATTTTTTTACAATGTTGTAAAGCCTTTGGCATATATAGGGGCTACAAGCATTTTAATGTTACGTAAAAACAACAATTTTAAACTTGGCCATTGCAAAAAATTTATTTCTGTAATGTTACTGTAATGTACAGCAATCTCAATACTAGTAACATCGCAAGAAAAGTGAAATGTTAAAACACTATTCCACCGTGGAATAATCCTCTAGAAAAGCTTGACCTATCACATGTCCCAAGATATCACAATATTAGTCATACACACTGGAGAGTTTTCCACTATGAGATAGACTTATGCCAAATATGTATTATGTTTGACATTGCTTTCTCGCTTTGTTAGCTTTAAAATTTTTTCTCACTGCTTATGGGACGTGATCAGTATTGAGTTTATAGGTATAGCCCGTACCAAAGAAACTTCGATGCACGGCATTCTAAGCATCAATCGTGAAATATACGGCATGGCTCGGTTTTAAACTATTCTACAAGTAAAAAACAGTCAATATACTACTTAAATATATATTTGCCTTAAAAAAAAGCAATTATATATTGCAAGTTGAGAGTTTAAGAAAACACTACATTTACTTACTTAAAAGACAAAACGCAAATAAAAAATCAAACTTGACCAACAGAATCAATGGTCGGAAAATTTAAATGTAATTAGTTAGTTGCCCGAGCTAAAAACTTATACGGTTGGCAACTAAATTACGTCACAGGTGCATCGAAGTGCATTTGGTATAGGCTATTATATATGACTGTAATGATCATTATACAGGTTAGCGAATAAAAGACTACACATGGGCATTATAAATGGCAACACCGCTTATCGCTTACTTTCTGGTTAATAAGCAGCGCGACGGATTTGCTGTTTTTTTTGGGCACAGACATTAGCAGACCTCATTTTACTGTGTGATTGCGTACTGCACTATTGGTCTTACAGCGCTATTTTAATTTTTTTAAATATTTATCATTATGGCTGTTTATATCCCTTCCGAAAAAGTTTAATTGATTAAGTGGTTTTATGGAGGCAATTCAGCAGTACATTGCAGGGATTTATTCTTAGTAAATTTTGAAATTAGACCAATTCCTTGTGAATCAAAGCTCAAGAAGCACCTATTGAAAGGGTCCAGGAGATAGAACGGTAGGAAGAAATGGTTTGTAGTGCTTTGGATTCAACACGATCGAGCAGAAGTGTTGGAGAGGAACTGGGTATGCACCATAAAACTGTGACAGGTATTTGAAAAAAAAATGGAATTAATGAAATTAAATATTCCAAAACTTAGGAGGTGTTTCCTGAAGACCAGTGCCGAAGAATGGCATTTTCTGATGGCAAAGGGAAAAATAAAAATGGAAATTTCTTAGAAAGTATTTTGTTTTCAGAAGAGTCCGGTTTTCCATTGCATGGTAAATACTATCTTTTCATTGTTCGTTACTGATCTCAGAAAAAACAAGCACAGAAGTTTTCAGTTCCGTACTCAGTACCCTCAAAAGTTGAATGTTTAGGCTGGTATTTTGGGCGACCATATTTTTGGGCCATTTTTCGTTGATGGTACTTTGAACGACGAAAAATACCTTGAGTTACTACAAAACCAAGTTCTTCCTGCCATTTAACTTCTCACTGATATAGACCTAGGATCAGTCTATTTTTAACAAGATGGCTGTCCTGCTCATGATGCGGTTAGAGTAAAAGAATTTTTAACAAAAACTTTTCTTAACCGCCTTATTAGTGAGACTGGCAATATTAAATGGCCTTCAAGATCTCCCGATTTGTCACCAAATGACTTTTATTTATAGGGTTATTTTAAGGAGGCTATTTATAAACATCATAATAGTAGGCCAACGAATTTAGAGGAGTTGAGAAACAAAATTTTTGAATCCGCCAATTCAATTTTACCTCAAACTTTTGGAAGGAAGAAACTGCTTTTACGATAGGCTAACATTTTGTTTAGCTAAAGAACAAGGTCTTTTTGAGTCTTTTATTGAAAAAAAAAAAACAAAAAATTGTAATTACGAATTTATACGGTTTTACACATGTAATTCCTGTATTAGAAAAATATAATACCAATGCTGCGTAATATTTTTTTAAATTTTGCCGCAAGAGATACAGCGCCACTGAGGTCAAACGCTTACGAAAATAAAATTTCAAATAATCGAACTCGAATCTCGAACACCAGCACTGTCGTGGCGGCGGCGTTGCTACATCTTGCCTGTCAGGAACTTGTATGTGTAGTGATCCATTCGCCAATCTGTATACATTAATTATTTACAAGTTTTCTTCCAGGTAGGGGGCCGGGGTTTTAACCACCGACTCCCTGAGACCCTAGCTTGTGACGTCATTTGTACACTCACAAGTTTGATTCTCGGGATTGGGTGTTTAAAAAGCGACGAAGAAGACAGAAGAAATAGAAGAAAACTAGTTTTTAGACGAATATTAAAGAGTTTTCTTATTTCTATATGTTGCTTATTATTCTAACATGCATTTACTTAATAGGTATAGAGGACCGCCGTCAATCCATCGCACCCCACTATTCTTTTGGCTCTACATGGTCCGTCATAGTACAAAATAAAAGAGGTTACCATTTTTAAAGTAATTTTTATTTTTGCTTATATATTTTATTATAGTATATTTTATTCAAATTGTCACATTTTATGTTTTCCAGAACAACGTCTAATTGAAAAGTATATTTTTAAGATGTTGGAAATACATAAATAATATTATCACTTCATGATGTTTTTTGTCTTAGTGACAGCCAAGAATTTAAGCAATACAGTTGCGCTATTTTGTCTATTTTTTAATTTATTTTTTTTGTGTATAGTTAATGATCAGAATTGAACGAGTAAAATCAGGCTATGCGACTAATTCTTGGTAAAATCAGCCGAGATCCATTTTTTTAACTGTTCGTTAGGGAGTAAGTTAATATAATTGGCACACGAAAATAGTCGACTAATTTATTTACTCCTATTTATGTCCGATTTAAATATCTCGCCAATATTTCGAACTTTGCTGCACTGAACTGTCAACTGACTCCCAGCGGCGACGCGGCCTGCTAAATTGTTAAAAATAAAGTGCGAGCTGCATAGACAAATAATTTTATCATGTAGTACCGTGTATTGTGTAATAACAAATGCCATCTATTTGTGTTATTTTAACCTAGTATTAACGTCCAACCTTAGTGTATAATGTGTAGAGTGAGTAATTTGTGTCAGTGATTGATTTATTGTTAGTTAATTGTATCAGTATTATGAATTGTGTCAGTACTAGTTTTTTGCTAGTCATTAAATATTTATATTGTGAATGTCAAATAATGCCCTTAAGGCGAAACATGTTAATATAAGTACGACATTAAAGTGATACTGTAGATTTAGAGTTTTTATTTTAATCTGGATTAAAAATAATGGAAGGGGATAGCTGTTCTTTTTAGTCACGTTATCAAGCTGTCGGTAATCTACACAGAATCTGGTTGAGCCGTCTATTTCTTCTTTACCAGTACCACCGGTCATAATCACGGAGTACTAGATGGTTCTATGACGCCACACTCTCAACAATGTTATCAACCTCCTCTCTCTTGGCTAGTGGTAGTCTTCGAGCTGTCTGCCGAATGCAACGAGCATTTTTCGAATTGATTTGGTGCTGGACTATATTGGTTCTCCCTTTCTTCCCAGTATCAAAAGCATCTAGATATCTATGAACCAAATATGTTAGTCTCTTTCTTTGGTCTATCCTTAGACCGGTGCCTGACGTTGATACCAGCTCTTCCAATTCTTTTGAAATAGCTTCCCGGTTGATTCCCACGGCGCAACTCATCGAAGTATTGCTCAAACTGCAAAGCAGTGTCCTAATTCCATGCCCTTTTTTAATAACACAGGATAATGATTTACATTTATTACCCTCACAGAAATATTTCTTCCAGCACGTACTTATTTCCGACTACTATTCCTTGACCAGTCTCGTCATGCATTGCAGGTTCGAACATCTTGCTCTCAAAACCTGTAATTCCCTTTACGATGTAAAACAACTTGTTAATCACCTATCTTCAAACTCCGTGCTTAAAGCTCAACTCGAAGCCCTTGGTGTCTATTATGTCCGTCCTGATGATCACCTCAATCTCAGGTACATCACAGGATATTCAAATGTGGCTTTTCTGATGGTAAACGTGAGGTTCTTTCACCATGGACATTTTGCTCGATGGGGTCTTATGATTGTCTTTATCGCCTCTATCTAGTAGGACTGTGCGGAAGGTTTCATCCACCTATCGTCGAAAACACTGTTGGCATGGTGTCTTGCAGCGAGGCAGTCGACGATCGCCCCTTTGCATCAATCTTTAGCTTTCTGGATTGGCAGGAGTGGAACTAACGTCTTCTGGACAATGTCTTCTTATGTGATCTGCTTTGCCATATTTCCAACTTCGGGTTCTGATGGCTTCATCCTCCTTTAAAATTCCTAATGATCCGCTTCGTATTTTTGGCAACTTTGAATTCAAGCGCCCGAGTTAGTGCATCTATTAGCTTAGGTGGATGTGCTAGTAATAAAACCGACCTCATTTTACTATCGCGGAGTCCATGAATGCTTAAACTGACATGTTTCTTCCATAAATGTTCGTTTTTGTAGTCCACCGCTAAAGGTCTATAGGGCTGGTAATCGAAATTGTTAACGTCCAATGTTGCGATTCTGTTTTAAACCTTCTGGATTCTATCCTCCATTAATTAAAAAATCCGATTTTGCAGCACACTTTTTAAATTCGCATTGTTTTCAAACATCTTTTCTTCCAACCTGGCATAATTCTCTCTTAGTGTGGAAGAATTTTCTTCCAGTGTTGCAGAATTTTCCTGGAATTTTAGCTTCCAGGTTGGTAGGATACTCCAGCAATTTAGATTGCAGGTTGGCAGAATTTTGTTGCAACTTCACTTCTAGGTTGACTGATCGCAGGGACTACGATTCCTACACCTCCCTTTTTAGCTCATGAACTTCTAAATCCACCAGCTTTAGCATTTTCACACACTTTAGTCCGATTTATTTTAGTTAACATTCCACTTCACACCTAAGATCAACGTAGCGTTTTTACAGTTGTTTATGGTGGGAATGAAATACTCGAATCACCAAAAATAGTCAACTAATTTATTTTTCACGTACACACTAAACACGATCATTTAAGACTACTATAAATATTAACACTGTATTTATTTACTACTATTTATGTCAGATTAAAAATCGCGCCAATATACTTACTTGAATTGAACTCCTGACGGCGACGGCTTCTTATATACTTGCCAGACTATGGTGGTTCCACAGAACACAAATATAGAGAAACGCGTGTTGCCTAATGAACAAACAGAAATTCTGTTGACAGCTTTATTGACGTTGTTGACAAAGACGGGGGCAACCACATTGGGTGGCGTGTGGCGGGAAATTTAAGCCTGATTTATTGCGCGATTTTTCAATTTGAAGTAATTTGCAGAATTACAGAATTTGATGCCTTAACTGATGTGTGATATATTTAAATAGAATTTTATTTTATTTTAAAATTATTAAAATACGCTTAACAGTTTCGAAATACCCACATTTCATTAAAATTGTTAATTTTAAATGCTGGGAAAAAAATATTACATCTCAGACATCCCTCATCACTTTATTTAAAAATTAACAAGCACATCAACTAAAATATTATTTGATTTAAATTTAGTTCTCAACGAAGGAACATAGGAAAACCCATGTAAATTTTAAGGGGGTCAATTATCGGCTTCCCTGTACATTTTATAGAAAAAATGATAAGATACCTAACTTTTTGAAGAGACCAATCTGGCAAACCCTTATGTAAAAGTCTAGTGTAGAAAAGATCTTCGACCCAGCCAGGGTGTCCACAGTGTCATCAATACAAGGAAGGGGATAGCTAATCTTTTAAGACACGTTATCAACCTGCCGGTAATCTAGGCAGAATCTGGTCGAGCCGTCTATCTCTTCTTTACCAGTACCACCGGTGATAATCACGGAGTACTATGACGCCACACTCTTAACAATGTTAACAGCCTCCTCTCTCTTGGCTAGTGGTAGTCTTCGAGCTGTCTATCGACAGCATTGACTAAAAAAATATAGAGTGAATTCGCCACTTTAGAGAAGGCACTGATGAGTCAGCCACACTGGGGACAAAGCTGAAGCTGCAGAGTGACAAAACGCAGTAGACGACAGAACTGGCAATACCACATCTAACCTCACTTTAGTTGTAACCTAGTTATTGACAAAACTAATCGAATACAGGGTTATTCTAATGACGTTATTCTATTTATGTCCCATAGTGAGTGATTTAGTGCGTGATAACACCCTCTTCGCAAAAGTAATTCAAAGCAAAAGTAATTTAAGTTTCAAATGCGATATATTTTTTTATATCGCATTTGAAACTTAGTATATTTGATTTGCCAACATTAAAAACAAGGCAGTTTGCATTACACCACCTTTTAATTTTCCTGAGGTCTTCCGAGATTATTTTTTCGAGAGTGTTTGAGTTTTTGTGATGCCATACGACAGATGTGTCATCCGCAAATAGAATAATTTCACCCAGGATATTTAAATGAACAAGATCGTTAATGTACATTAAAAATAACAGGGGGCCCAATACCGAACCTTGAGGTACGCTGCAATTAATTCCAGAAGGTGAAGACATTGAACCAGACACCAAAACAGATTGGCTTCGATGACTTATGTAAAACTTAAACCACGACAAAGCAGACCCTCTAAAACCATAACATTCCAGCTTTCGCAGCAAAATTTCGTATCGACGCAGTCCAGAGCCTTGGACAGATCACAAAATACTGCCGCTACAGCCTCACCTCCATTAAGCTCAGAGTATACCCTATCCAAAAAAGCAAAAATAGCGTCATGTGTACTTTTAGAGGATTGGAATCCATATTGCTTGGGTGTTATGAGCTTATATTTTGTGAAATATTTCCACATGCGCTTTATTACCACTTTCTCAATAACCTTCGAAAATGTAGGTAGTAGGGAAATTGGCCTGTAATTTGCAGGCTCACTTGTAGCTCCAACCTTGTATAGCGAAATAACAATCGACGATTCAAGACACTCGGAAAAATTGCCTGTCTCAAAATAACTGTTTATCGACGAGCACAATGAGATAAGTGTGCATCATGTGGTAGTTTCGTTAAGATTTCCGCCGTAATCTCGTCATTGCCGCATGATTTTTTATTTCATTGAGAGCCTCTAATAACTCCCTCGAGTCGACATTTTTAAAATGAAAAGAGTTCGGAACAGATATACCACACACAAGCTCCAAGGGATCTATATCCGACAAAATGTTACTAGCCATATCGCTAGGCATGTTACAATATAAATTATTTAAAGTATTCCCATCAACTTCGATCTCTTTTGCTTGTAGTGACTTACGATTATGTCGAAACTCATTTATGATACTCCAGCTCTCTTTTTGTAAGTTCTTCGATGTATGCAATCTAGTTTTGTAGTAACTTTGTTTTGCAAGTTTAATTAATTTTTTGTATAGATATCTAACCTTATTGCAGTATGCAACGAACCACTCGACTTTAAAAAACTTGCGCATATAATTAAGGCCTCGTAAATTTACTGCCGATTTTCCTAGATCCAATGAAAGTCAGAGTTTCATATTTTTCTTTTTACTTTTTATCCATCTTAGGGGAAACACATGCCTAAAGGTATCTACCAGAACTCTATGAAAAGCTGCAATAGGATCAGGAGATTGATTTACATTTTGGCACAAATTCTGAAATTCTTTAACCTTTTTTTATTGAAGATTCTTCCTTCCTACCGACACAGAGATTTTTTATGAGGAGACTTAAGAATAAAACTCTTAAACTGAATTACTGTTTGAATTACAAGATTTTTTAAATTAAATAGGCATTTTCAAAAATTACGTAGTATAAATAGTGAAAATAGCACCACAAATAAATTCCTTCGTCGCCTAATAAATACATTAGAAAGAATCATTAGTTTGCCGTCATGCCCTGAATGTGTACGGACCTTTATTTAAACACGACTGTTGCTAACGCAAGCTGTTGACATTTGGTGGATTGCCATCAGCTGTTAAATGTCAGCTTTGCCGTTTGACAGTTACTTGTATTTATTTTTCAAATAAACCGAAACTACCGGTATTGTCAACAAACAGGTATTTTTATTTTATATTCATGAAGAAAGAAGTCTTGTTTAAAGTTCATTTAGGTATATGTAATAGAAATAGGAATAGTTGGTATGGATACTTCACTTGAATTAGTTCTTCAGTATCCCTTAATAAAAATTAAACCAACAACTGAAGATAATGTTCTGCTCTTAGAGGGAAAATTTTGTGTTAATGTAAGTTCTACTCTTTCCCAATTGATATAAATGCTGAGGAGATAAATATACATGGTGACAATTTAAAAACTTGTAATGGCCTTATATTAGGAACAAAAAACTGATTTTTGGAAACTAAAACAAGCATATTATCTCACTATCAACATCTTAAAGAGAAAGGAGTGTCAAGTGATATATCAACTTGAAGCTCTTGTAAATGTGTTCCAATGTATTATAGAAAATTTCAGAAAATTCTCTGTTTATCAAGGAAAGCAGTAAATGGAAACACATTTTTGAACTTTTTTATTAAATGTTCAAAATGATGGCTACCAATATACTGGCATCCTGTTTAGAATTCTTAAGAGATTAAGAATTCTAAACAGGTCAAGCACATAGATATTTTGTATTGGTTTATTTGCTATATTATTTTTGGAAAAAAAATCATTGTTTATAAATATTCATATTTTATCAAATCAAATCAAAATAAGGTTTATTGTTATGAACTAATATTTGTTGTTAACAGAGCAACTTAATATTAAGAAAAAAAAATAGAAATGTATACATAAAAGTAGGGATGTAAAATGATGGATCATTTATTGGTCATTTTTGTCATTTATGGTCATTTATATTTTCTGATTTTCAATATCAGACTAGGTACTTATTATAGCAATAAAAACACACATTTCAAACAAAAAAATATAATACAACGTAAAACAAAACATTAAATTCTCATAATCAAAAATATTTATAAATAAAACAAAGTTGTATTATTAAAAAATAACATAAATATGTAAATTCAAACTATACTCTATTTCAGAAGTGTGTAGAGCAACAAAACCTCATTAGGTATGCAAAAGTGGTACCTGGTGATCCACCAATATTTTATGCCACTACCTTAGTTGGGTATTAGTTTCAATGTAAAATTCTTTCTTTTCGTTGATTGCAGGTAGTGCCACCCGGTTTTGGGTCAATTTATGAGTTTTGCCCATTGTTACCCACTGATAAACATTGAAAACGGTTCGCCAAAGGCGTGCAACTGGGACTTGTTTTTTACCTTATAATTAATGTACTTAAATGCTATTTTATTTTAGAAAGTTACTTTTGTTTAAATGGAATAATATATTTTTTTCACAAATTTATTGAACATAATATGTAGAGTAAAACAGTTGAAAATGTTACTTTTGGATCTGGCACTTTTTGAACAGTGTATAACAATTTTAAATTATAATAGATGTAGTCTTCTTCGTCATCTGACGAACTGTCATCACCTCTTGACATTATAATTAAAGGATCGACTGTCTGATCGATGAGGTTGTCAAGATCCCACATTTTGTCATCTTGCTTAATTACATGCTGGACTGCTTTTCGCCTCTGGCGAAGGTCTGGTGTCGCTTCCGTCCATCAAACAGTAGCTTAACATCTTTCATTTTAAAAGTCGTGTTTTGTCTTGCTACAAATCCTTTTACCTGCGCCCATATCAGTTCTATAGGATTTAGTTCGCAATGATATGGCGGTAAGCGCAGTACAGTTATATTATATTTTTCGGCTATATCTTCCACGGCGTATTTCATGAAACGAGTTTTGTGTAAGTTTGCTATTGCCAGCAGTTCTTTTTTTATCAAATTTGCTTCAAACGCAATACCTTTTGCAGTCAGCCAATCGATAATTTCTTGCTTTCTCCAACTTGAAGTTGGCGTCTTCTCTATTCGCCGTGAATGATAGCTTGCGTTATCCATAGCCACCACCGAATTAGCCGGAAGAAATTTTATCATTTCACCAAAATAGTCCTCGAAAACGTCTGAGTTCATGTCTTCGTGGTAATCTCCTGTGCGAGTCAACTCAAAGGTTAGCAGACCTTCTTTTAAAAATCCCTCTTCGCTTCCAATATGTGTGATTATAAGTCTTTTTCCTTTTCCCGAAGGTACTTTAATACCCGTAGACAGGCCTTCTATGAAAGCTTGGCGAGCACTGGTTATATTTTTGTCTTGCCACATTTTTTGGACTATATAACCTTCGTTAATCCACGTCTCATCAAGATAAAAAACTTTCTTTTGTTCCCTGCGGTACGTACTGCTTGATACTTCTCAAGTATTGTCGTCTCCAACAAACAATTTCGTCGCTCTCCAGTAAAAGTGCTTTGCGGTTATGCTTTTCCCAGGCAAAATCCATATTTTTTAAAGTTTTCCATAAAAGTTTTCTACTTATCAACGGAAAACTGTCATCTCGGACAAGCTCCATTAAAATTTTGTCTAGGGTGGGTATTTCCTTTTTAAAATAAAAAGAGTGAACTTTTCTTCGAATTATACATTTAGCATTTTTATCAAGGACTTTTGTAGGTCGTCCTGGCTTTTGCTTGGGAGATTCCACTTGACTGCTACTTTTCTTTCCCGCAACAATTTGAAAATGGTGGACTTTTCAATTCCACTCATTCGAGAACATTTTTCAACAATTTCTTGCACAGTAAAACTAGGGTAATCGTGTTTTATGTAATCATGTACATTTAAAATAATAACTTTTTCACTCAGCGATAGTGGAGAATTTTTAGTACATCTTTTCGTTGGACTGAATACCTCCATTTTTTAATTTAAATATTGGAATAATAATATTGTGATTACACTACAGCGTAGCAGTGACTACTAACGTTTAAAATATGATTTAAAAGTATTTATAGTCTGTATATATTACCTGACCCCATTTTTGCATGTTACAAAGCGTTAAAAGATAGGTACCTATACAAAAGGATTAAAAGTATTTATTTAGTATTTAATCTCTTTCAAAATAAAGGCATTTAATCCGTGAAAATTAAATTCATAAATATTATAAGTACCTGCGCCTATGAACTACCACGAAATGTAGCCAAACAGAACGGAATTCCCCAGTTTATTGCTCTATACACTTCTGAAATAGAGTATAAATGCTTATAAAGGTAGGTAATAAAAGTAATAAAACTGGATTTAACTAAAATTCATAATATTCTTCTTCTTCTTCTTCAGTCTCATAATTATAGATATCACTGAAGCTAATACCAAGTTCATTTTGAGATTTGGAAAGTATATCTTCCAACTCTTCAATAAGACTAATGCTTTCATCAGTGGTACTACCTTCTTGGTCACTGGTACAGCTTACAAGTTCATTTCCATTATCAAGTAAGGTTTTAAAGGTGGAGGTAGAGGGTAATGGTGATTTTGACGGTCCAGGAGCTTCCTCACCAGCATTGGGAATAGTTTCTAGAATAATACTGTTTTTTCTATATTTCTTAAAATAAAAATAATAATGTTAATACCTAAACGATTTTGTTCTATCCTAGAATGCACATGTCTTACATGTCTCTCCTTATCAACTAATCCTAATCCGAAACTTATATCTTTACTCGGTTTAACGCTTTTATGAGGAAAAAGTTTTAGATTGTGATGTATATAAATACCAGCTCTTTTTGTTGTTAGACGATTCCTAGTTTTAGAATGTATAAATCCATAAGAACTGAAAGTTCTCTCAGTAGCTGCTGAAGTAGCTGGCATGCCAAGTACAGCTTCTGCCACATGTTGAAGTGACATTTCAGTACAAATACCTTTCCAGTATATTAATAAGGTAAAATGTTAAAATTTTTTTCACAATCCTGCACAAATTTTAATCCCCAAAAACCTTCGCTGCTCCTATAGGTCACTAAATTTTCAAGTACTTTGCTATCATCAACATAATCTAAGTACATGGCAGCAGAATAAATGTAAGTTAACCCACCTACAATTTCCTTTTGTGATAGTTGCTTTCCTAAAAAACAAAAAAAAATTATTAACTTATAATTTATTTATAAGTATAAACATATACTTAACTACATATTAAAGTTAAGGTACGTTAAGTTTATTCATTTTTTTAGGTATTGAGTTTTGTTTAAGTATCAAAAAAAATTACCTTTTGATCAATGATCCAAAATGTTTGCAGCAAAGTGTATTTCTCTAAGGCACATCTGTTGCCTTTCAAGTAGACTTTCTGTTACTTTTTTTTCCTCCAGCTTCCATAAGGGCGAGGTAGACTATTGGTTTTCAAAAACAATAGCAATTTCATAAAATGCAACAGCTACTTCACTAATGTTGCACTTGTCTGACTCCAAACGCAAAATCCATTTCTTTATTGGTTTTAATAAAGTTAAAAAATGTTCGATTTTCGTCCAGAATATATCATCAAGAATATCATGTTTATTCCTTTTTTCAAGCAATGTCTGATACTCTTCTGTGATTGCCATTGCTTGAAGTGCTTTTGTTTTTTTGTAGGCTCTCAAAGCTTGTAACTATGGAAGCCCATCTTGTTGCTACTGGAAGTTTAAGGGTACAGGATTCACCTTTTTGCTTTTCCTTTGAAATTCTTTTAAATGCAGAAGTTAAAACCGATTTACTTTTTATTGCCTTTATTATGGACTTTGAGGCATTAAGAAGAGTTTCTGTGGTCTTTAATTTCATTAGATCAGTAACCAATAAATTAAGTGTATGTGCTGCGCAACCGTAAAATGAAATTGGTTTGTCTGGATATCTACTTTGTAGCAAATACCAAGATTTCTTCATATTAGCGGCATTGTCTAAGCAAAAGCCAATTATTTTGTTAATTCCCACCTCATTGTATACCATTTCTATTTGATCTGCCATGTACTCACTTGTAGGTCTACTTTCTTCAGTAGACATTGATTTTAAAAACCAGGTTGGGGTGTGGTTATAACAAAATTATTTATGCTCTTATTCCTTATGTTTGTCCATGCATCGCATTGTATGCCCAGGACTTAAGCATTTGTTAAATAATCTGTCACTTCGATTTCAACTTGATTAAATACAGCATTTAAAAGCGAATTTGATAAAACAAAACGTGAAGGCAACGTCAAGGACGGTCTGATTTTTTTAAAAAGGTCTATCCAATATATATTTTCTGTTATATTTAAGGGCAGACCTGTAGCAAAAATTGTCTTTGCTAGCATCAACCAAATTTCATCTTGATAGTCGGGTTTAATGTTGTCAATAAAACTGCTTTGAGTGCTTAGGTTACTAATTGAGCTACATTGACTACGACTACCCATTCTCTGGACTTTAGATGCCGAAGGCCCCGATGCCGATGAACTATTCCTTACCTCTTCTAACTCTGCTTGCTGTTCTGCTGATTCAGCCACCGACACATCCAGTTTCCTCTTGTTTGATTTTTCGGACTCATTCAGCTTTAGTTCACTTTATAACATTACTTTAACATTGTCAGGGCACATTTCACATGTAACAAGATGTAAGCCCATTCTAGTTGCACGGTGTGCAACCTGTTTTTTACAAAATTTACACTCGTAACATTTCAATTTCCGTCCTGGCTTATTTAGAGTATTAAAGGATTTATATACAATACTTTTAGTTCTACCCATTTTCTTGATGTTTAAAAAACAAAACACAACAAAAAATAAATAGGCACAGGAAAAAACTTTGAAAATATAAAATAGCTCTTATTGTAAAGGTACTAATGCCGCCGAACAACTGAATTGACGCGCCTATCGCGAGAAGCAAGCAAGCCAGCCAAGCCAATGTAATAAGCAGGTTGCAGCTTGTCTTAAGCATTAAACGTTGAAAATCAGCTGATATTTTTCTGACAGTAATTTATTTTTTGTGACTGTCATTTTTTTTAATGACGGTCGTTTATTTTTTATGACCGTCATTTATTTTTGCGACAGTAAGATTTTAATTGATTAATTTTAATTGATAAAAAATAAATGCCGATGGTGTCATAAAAATAAATGACGTGACCGTCATTTTCAATATGACCGTGACGTGACCGTGTCAGCAAAATTTGCTTACATCCCTACATACTGTAGACTTTACAAAATATTAAGCATAAAGCTCTTCAAGGATATATAGTAGGCCCTTTCTGTCAGATACTTTGTAAGCCTATGTTTAAAGCATTTGAGTGTTACAAGGTCCCTAATGTTGCATGACAGGTGATGAATCCCTTTACACCTTTGTAAAAAATTGTTTTGCCTTGTAAATATACCTGATGGCTCTTTTTTTTAGTACAAAGAGCAACTGGATAAGATAATTGTTAGCATTCACCCAAAAACAAATACTGTAGAGAAGACGAGACTCGACAAGGGCAAAATATACCCATCTGAGGACCCAGCTCTTCAATTGTCACCCTGAGGGCAAAACAACCAGCTGATATTTTACTAGCAAGATCAAGTACATGATCAGTAAATTTAAGGTTGTTATCAAGGATGACACCAAGAAATCTGCTGCTAAAGTGTTCAACAACTTGATTACCGCCAATGGATACATCTCCAAGCCTAATGTCAGGATTTTGGTCTTATTGAAGTGCCTATTTGAGTCAAACCAGTCATGTATCCTCTAAAGGTCCAACATCAAGGTCAGATGCAAGGACTTATTATTTCATCCATGCCAAAGAATTGTGGTGTCATCAGCAAATAAGGTAATTTTCTCCTTAATGTCCAGATTTGTAAGATCATTGACATACAAAGGAAAAAGAATTGGACCCAAGACAGATCCCTGTGGTACTTCCCAAGTTATCTCGTGATTTTCTGAGATCTTAGAGTCCACAAAAACTTGCTCATGACAACCCTCCAGATAAGAACAGAACCAAGAATGTGCTACGCCTCTAAAACCATAGCAGCTGAGCTTCAGAAGCAGAATCTTATGGCTAACACAATCAAATGCCTTTGAAAGGTCACAAAAGACTGCCGCCAATCATTTGGGCATATAGATCATTCAAGAAATTATAAAAGGCATCATCTGTATTGCAGCCCTCTTGAAAACCATACTAAAAGTTACTAAGGAGGTTATTTGATTTGAGGAAATGCAAAATTTTACCAGTCTTTCAATCAACTTTGATAGTGTGGAGAGAAGAGAAGTAGGCCGAAAGTTAGATGGATCATCCAGATTGCCATCCTTATAAATAGGAATCACTTTGGCAGACTTCAAACAATCCAGAAAGGTGCCCATTGTCCATGACACATTGATCACTTTAGCGAGAGACATTAGAGCAATATCTGGCAAGTTAAGTAAAATCCAGGATCCCATCATGACCTGATTAATTTTTGTTTTTCATTGAGTTTAAAACTCTTATTACTCCTTCCAAGTCAGTAGGTAAAAAGTTAAAAGTAGTTTGACAACTAGCAGCCAATTTTAAAGAAATTGGTTCTGTCATGAATAAAAAGAGGAATCAACTGAGGTTAGTCAATGTTAGTGATGAGGGTATCTTTTATTTAAATGTGCATGTTAACAAACAAAACTGTTACTGGACTGATGAGGACCCATACATATTTAGAGAATGGCATACCCAGTACCCCAAAATTAATGTTTGGGCTGGCATATTGGGAGATGGTATTATAGGCCCAATATTTCTACCAGGAAATTTAAATGGCGACATGTATGCTAAAATGCTACAGAGATCTATTGAACCACTAATAGTGCAGGAATTTGAAAATCAGAGGGACATAAACAAAAATATATGTTTAAAAGATTGTATACTACAATTCAGGATGGAGCACCTCCTCATAATGTAGTTCCCATTAGGCAATGCTTGGATGATCATTATCCTAACCAGTGGATTGGAACAAAAGGTTGTATTGAATGACCACCTAGATCCCCGGAACTAACACCTCTTTACTTCTTTTTGTAGTCACCTAAAATCTGTAGTTTTTACAATGCAATCTGAGTCAACAGAGCGACTCCAGCATAGAAAAGTTCAATTACAATAGAAACAATTGCAAATGTATGTGAAGAATTTGAAAGCAGGCTTTATTATTATCTTCAAAATATCAGAAATCATTTTCAACATTTAATTAAATAATAATAAAAATTTCAAAATAGTGTCTTTATTTATTGTTTTCCTTAATAAGCAGAGAAAAATTTTATGAAATGTGGCTTTCTATGGTATCATTGGAAAGCATGTTTATAGAGCTTTAAGATGATGTATTACTTAACCTTCCTATCTATTTGAGATGTTATCTCACCCTGTCCAAGGGGCAAGTTGCAGAGAAGGGTGAGTTGATATGCTGCTGTAACGAATGTGTTATTACTTTAAAATTCAGTCAAGAAAATACTTTTTTTTTCAAAAGCTTTCATTTTGCAAAAACACACAAATTTATTGACAAAGCTCTACATAAACTAAAATTAAAATATGTCTTATAATAAAATTATTAACAAACCAGTACTAAAAATAAGGTATGTAGCTGTAATAGTAACATACATACGGTACATAGGTACATACATTTACATACACAATTCACCCAAAAAACATACAAAAAATAAACAAATGTATGTGGATAAATAAAATAAATAAATAAATAAAACATGGAAGATAAAATTATAATATTTAAGTTGTAAATAGATAAAATGTGCATACACATCTATATCAGAATCAAACATAAAAATACTGGTTAAAAAAAAACTACGTAATAAAAATACTAGTAATTGGTAAAATAAAATATATAATACAGACAACTACAATATAAATATAAAAACTGAAAACACTAGCCAAAAGGTAAGAGAAAGAAAACAAATACATTTAAATAGTCATCAAATAATTCTTTAACTTAACATTTAGTTTAATGGGACCCTGACTTTTGAGTTTGACTGAGTTTTTTCAGCAAGCCTTTTACTCACATCTAAATTGGGATCTTCTAATTTGGATCAGATTCTCTTTATCTCTGTGGGTAAACGATTTAATAGTTGACAAACATTGAAGACAATAGAGTCACCAACTTGGGAAGATTAGGTATACAAATGTACAGGTTCTAGGTTTGTCTTCTATTATAAGTATTCAAGTTTTGAACTAAAATTGCCCTATATTTTTGTGTATCAGTGGTATGGTTTCCAATATAAATAATGTTGGCAGAATTAAGATATTGCCAAAAACATAGGTCAACATGAATCTCTGGACTTAGCCTTATTTACATATCTTAGCCCTTTTTTGTAATATGAATACTGTATGCAGCTGCTTAACACAAGAATCCCAGAAACATATGCTATAACATAAATGGGATTCTAAATATACTAATAGCATAATATATTTCTATATAACTCATTCAAAATCAATTTTAAGGCAAAACAGTTCGATGATAACTTTTCGTTTAGGATATTGATATTCGTCCTTTAAATTTAAGTTTGTTGTCAATATTTAAACCCAAAAACGTATTTTCTGTAGATTTAATAGTAATTAATTGTCTATATATCCTGTACAAGAAGTACTTTTAAAAGTCATTATACTTGTTTTTGATATATTGAGGCTTGGTTTGTGTAAGTCGCCATATGGTCTTAAACTAGTTTTTTCTGAACCTTCTAGAACTCAACCTTAATTGATATAATTACTAATGCTGCACTGTTTTCAAATGAAACCTTTGAAGTGGCGTTTTCTGATCATTGTGCTCATATACATACTAAGTTTTGACTTGGCAAACCCAATCAGTCACGATTTAGGTAAATTTTCTATGAGTTATAGATCCTTTTCTGATGAAAACATACACTTTTTTAACAACTTGTTGTCCAAAGAACATTGGCTGTCAGTCATTGAGACTCTGGATTTTTGAAAGTAAATTTTCTTACTTTGACATGTTCTCCAGTTTATTTAATATGAGCTTTCCTTATGTAAACAAATCGGAGCCATATTACAGAAAGTCTCATCAGTGGATAACACCATTGATAATTAATGAGGGCAAACAGTTAAGACTACTTCATACTCAACTAGTTTTTGACCATGAGTTACTGACATCCTATAGAAAATGTTATGCTAAAAAAGCCTATAATTCAACAAAGTGGCTTACTTCTACTGGAACAATATAACTCAAGCCAAATGGCAAATTATTAACTCAATCACGAACTTCTCAAGTCGCGGAATAAAGTATGTTCCTAATTTGGTTACTGATAACCAACCAAACCCAACCCAACCTCAATATTGCTAATAGGTTTAATAATTTTTTGTAGAGTCAGTTCGAAAGATCACAGATAATTTTCAGGCACCCATGGGTCTGAATGTGCCTTACAACAGTTTATCCCAATCTCTTTTTCTACTGCCTCTCACTGAAGGTGAAACACTTGAGATTATAAAATCTTCCTCCAGAAAAAAGTCATCCGGTGTAGATGAGGTACCTTGTTACTTATTGCTAGCATATTATTTCTCCGCTTACCTATTTTCTGAATTTATCATTTTAATTTGGATATTTTCCTAAAGAGCTAAAAACAGCTGTTGTCATACCTCTTCATAAAAAGGGGGACACAGCAGAGAGTAACTATAGGCCTATTACTCTCCTGTCTGTATTCTCAAAGATCTTTGAAAAATCCTTTAAAAGAAGACTTTTTGGATTCAGGTCTGGACTCTCTACATCAGATGTTATAATGTGGTTTGATTGTATGCAGGTAATATTTTATTAGGTAATAAGAGAAAGGCATATTTTTACGATAGGGAGAGGTAAGTGCGATGAATAAGTACGCATTATGTGCGAAAGACTTATTAAAAAATTAAATTGTTAAAAGTGGCCACCATTGTTCTGATGGCAAGCTATTGGCCTCAATTCGACCTGCTGAGTAGCTCTCATAATCATTTCTCGATCGTTCTTAATCCCCTTAGCTGTAGCCATAATCTTTTGACGGAGCTCTTCCCTGATTTCTGGAACTTTATGTTTCAAGGTTCCCAAAAAAGGAAATCCAGAGAAGTTAAATCGGGAGAACGAGGTGGCCAGGCGATTGTACCACTACATCCATGTACTTACCTTTCTCTATCGTAAAAATATCCTTCTTCGTTACTACTCAATGGAATGTTGCATAGGTATAGGGATTTTATTTTTGTCAATTTTTTCCTGCTGTTGCCAGGCAATTTACGTAAATATTAGCGTAAGTGGCGGTAATAATTTGATGTTTGTTAGCATAGCTTATTGCGTACAAACTAAAAGAAAAAAAAAAAGATTTGTTAAAGACCTGATTTTTAAGTTAAAGCATAATAACTGAAAATTTTTCATCAAAATGAAAGTTTTTCGTTTATTATGTTAAGAAATTCCTTAGTAAAATTGGTTTTAAAAGCTGGTTAATTTAATCACCTTTAAAATAACTATTATGCATGTGGAGTGTGAAGGTTCGATTTAGGAATTATAAATAAGAATGCCAAATGCGCTTACACCATTGTATATTACTCTCTTCGATGATATCTGCTATATTAGTAGTTATTTTAAAAACAGTGTTCTACATAATTGTCGTGCATACGTGTGCAATAGTAAATTTTCTTACTTTGACATGTTCTCCAGTTTATTTAATATGAGCTTTCCTTATGTAAACAAATCGGAGCCATATTACAGAAAGTCTCATCAGTGGATAACACCATTGATAATTAATGAGGGCAAACAGTTAAGACTACTTCATACTCAACTAGTTTTTGACCATGAGTTACTGACATCCTATAGAAAATGTTATGCTAAAAAAGCCTATAATTCAACAAAGTGGCTTACTTCTACTGGAACAATATAACTCAAGCCAAATGGCAAATTATTAACTCAATCACGAACTTCTCAAGTCGCGGAACAAAGTATGTTCCTAATTTGGTTACTGATAACCAACCAAACCCAACCCAACCTCAATATTGCTAATAGGTTTAATAATTTTTTGTAGAGTCAGTTCGAAAGATCACAGATAATTTTCAGGCACCCATGGGTCTGAATGTGCCTTACAACAGTTTATCCCAATCTCTTTTTCTACTGCCTCTCACTGAAGGTGAAACACTTGAGATTATAAAATCTTCCTCCAGAAAAAAGTCATCCGGTGTAGATGAGGTACCTTGTTACTTATTGCTAGCATATTATTTCTCCGCTTACCTATTTTCTGAATTTATCATTTTAATTTGGATATTTTCCTAAAGAGCTAAAAACAGCTGTTGTCATACCTCTTCATAAAAAGGGGGACACAGCAGAGAGTAACTATAGGCCTATTACTCTCCTGTCTGTATTCTCAAAGATCTTTGAAAAATCCTTTAAAAGAAGACTTTTTGGATTCAGGTCTGGACTCTCTACATCAGATGTTATAATGTGGTTTGATTGTATGCAGGTAATATTTTATTAGGTAATAAGAGAGAGGCATATTTTTACGATAGGGAGAGGTAAGTGCGATGAATAAGTACGCATTATGTGCGAAAGACTTATTAAAAAATTAAATTGTTAAAAGTGGCCACCATTGTTCTGATGGCAAGCTATTGGCCTCAATTCCACCTGCTGAGTAGCTCTCATAATCATTTCTCGATCGTTCTTAATCCCCTTAGCTGTAGCCATAATCTTTTGACGGAGCTCTTCCCTGATTTCTGGAACTTTATGTTTCAAGGTTCCCAAAAAAGGAAATCCAGAGAAGTTAAATCGGGAGAACGAGGTGGCCAGGCGATTGTACCACTACATCCATGTACTTACCTTTCTCTATCGTAAAAATATCCTTCTTCGTTACTACTCAATGGAATGTTGCATAGGTATAGGGATTTTATTTTTGTCAATTTTTTCCTGCTGTTGCCAGGCAATTTACGTAAATATTAGCGTAAGTGGCGGTAATAATTTGATGTTTGTTAGCATAGCTTATTGCGTACAAACTAAAAGAAAAAAAAAAGATTTGTTAAAGGCCTGATTTTTAAGTTAAAGCATAATAACTGAAAATTTTTCATCAAAATGAAAGTTTTTCGTTTATTATGTTAAGAAATTCCTTAGTAAAATTGGTTTTAAAAGCTGGTTAATTTAATCACCTTTAAAATAACTATTATGCATGTGGAGTGTGAAGGTTCGATTTAGGAATTATAAATAAGAATGCCAAATGCGCTTACACCATTGTATATTACTCTCTTCGATGATATCTGGTATATTAGTAGTTATTTTAAAAACAGTGTTCTACATAATTGTCGTGCATACGTGTGCAATAGTATTGCATAAATATTTAACAATAATAATAATTCATGGTATAACAAATTAATATACAGTATGATACTTGAAAATAAATAACATATATCACTATTATATTATTGTACCACATCTCCCCCTTTTGAAAGAATGAACTACATTTTTAATGAAATAAAAATGGAGTACTTTCGTACAAAAATAAATATTCATAAGGTATATGCGCTTTTTTACTACATTTTACACTTCTATTTTACAATAAAAATAAAATTATTAGAGGTTCAAGGAAAGTGTTAAGAAAAAGATAAGAGGAATAATAGAAAGAAAATAAATAATAAAGAAAGGATAGAAAAGAAAAGTATTTATCGATCGAGTATAGATTTAAATATTTTTTTTTGTTTAATTTAAAAATGAAACCTAAAATGTTAACCCTGATTTTACTTAAACAAACTTATTACCTAAATAAACTTATTACTTAATTAAAGTACACATGTACTTAAGTTGTTTAATTTAAATAATGTTACATAATTCTTAACTATTTCGAAGCCTAAACAATACGTGTTAAGTTATTAAATTATGAACCTCAATTTTTGCGAAGCTTTGCATTGACTTATGAGTACATAATATGTATTATAAAATATTAGGTTACAAGGTTAGTAAATTAAAACTAGTACATGTTTTCTTTTCGGTACAACTGCTATAATTGACATAATTAATTGTTTTTCTTTTAATTTTTCTACGATAAACACTGAAAATGGCTTTTTCACTTTAATCACTTATAAAAATGCTGTAATCTATTTTTATGCACTTTCACTTTAGCGTCACTTTTACTATTACTTAATATACAATTTACACCTTCTACCTCCTCTACTACGAAAGGGCCTTTATACCAAGGGTCAAATTTCGTTCTATTTTCATTATTTAAAAGTACTGAGTCACCGGGTTTTAAATATATTTCTTTAGACTGTTTATCGTATTCTAATTTTCGCTGAACTTTTGCTTTTTGAATAAAATCATTGGCTCGTCTATTTGCAATTTGTAAGCGATATCTGACTTCTTGATAATATGCGTCGATATTATATACAGGGTCTATCAAAGTACCATTTAAAATATTAGAAAAATCAACCTTACGTGCAAAAACTAATTCAAATGGCGTATATTCGTGATATACACTGGGAGTTGTGTTATAACAAAAGCTGAAATAGTTTGTCCATTCATCCCAATCGTCTTGCATTTCGTTTATGTACATTCTAAGAAACTCATTTAAGACTCGATGATTTCTTTCGCAACCACCTATAGTTTGACTATGGTAGGCTGTCGAAATAGAATGTTTAATTTTTAGAAGTTCAGAAAGTGATGTAAGTACTTCGTTTTTATACTCAGTGCCCATATCGCTTCTGATTTCCTGCATTGGGCCATAATTAAGAATAAATTCATTAAACATTGCCCTAGCTATAGTTTTAGCTTCTTTATTCGGAATAGGGATAATTTTGACAAATTTAGTTAACTCGCACTGGATTGTTATTGCATACATATTGTTGTTAGGAGTTTTTCTGAATGGTCCAATCGTGTCGATACATGTGATGTCAAATGCTTTTTGTGGTGTAGGTGTTATTACCATTGGCTCTGAATGAGTTATTTTTCTCTTATTAATTTGACACTTTTGACATTTTTTAACGTATTTGTTGACATCGCGGGACATTCCTTTCCATCGGTAATTTGCTCTTAGCTTCTTAAGCAATTTTTTCTGTCCACAGTGACCTCCGGTAAGTGGATTATCATGATATTCCTGTACTAACGCTAACTTGTCATCATTATTTTTAATAATTTTGGGCTCTTCATACAGAAAAATAGTAAGATTTTTTAATTTACTTAAAGCAATATTTTTTAATTCGTTTATTGTGCACAATTTAAATATTTCATCTGTTATTTTTAGCTTTAGTTCCTTAATGTTGCAATCAGCAGCCATTTTTTCCAGCTTAGACAAAACTGTTCCTAAGAATGTTTTGTCATTACTGATTAACATTTTATCCTCGATTATAAAATCTTTATTCTTACCCATAATTATCCATAGATATTTATGCTGAATTTTAAATTTTACATAAGCTAATTTTAAAATATTACTATTTTCTAAAGTCTCTAGGACTTTTGGTTTAACCGTAAACGGCATGCTAGCATTCTTGCTATTATCTTCTGTTAAGGTAGTATCCTTTTTCGCCATTGCCCGTGTTACTGCAAATACGTTGACTGTTTTGTTATTTATCGCCAAATCGCTTAGTTCGCTAATACAAATTCTCGATAATGCATCTGCTCCTACATTGTCCTTTCCTTTAATATATTCAATTTCAAAATTATATTCTTCTAAATCTAATCGCATCCTGGTAAGTTTTGAAGATGGGTCTTTCATAGAAAAGAGATACACTAAAGGCTTATGGTCAGATTTTACCAAAATTTATTTCCGTACAAATATGGCCTAAAATACTGAATCGCCCAGTGGATGGCTACTAATTCTTGTTCTATAGTCGCTTTATTAGATTCTCCTTTAGTGAATGATTTTGAAGCGTAAGCTATTGGCAATTCTTGCCCATTAAAGTTTTGTGATAATATAGCGCCACAAGCATTTTTTGATGCGTCTGTTGTTAAAATAAATTGTTTATTAAAGTCTGGGTATTGTAAAATTTCGGGTTGCAACAACGAATTTTTAAGATAAATAAAAGCTTGTTTACATTTTTCACTCCATTCGAATTGCGTATTTTTTCTTGTTAACATATTAAGAGGTTTTGCAATTTCTGCGAAGTTTCGAATAAACCTGCGATAATAGTTACAAAATGCTATAAAGCGTTTTACTTCATCAGCATTTCTAGGCTCTGGGTATTTATTAATAATGTCGTATTTTGACTCGTCAGGCAAAATTCCATTACTAGTAATCCTGTGACCTAGGTAGGTAACTTCTTGCGAAAAAAAATTGCATTTTTCGGGATTTAATTTTAAATTGTATTTTCTGCACGTTTCAAATACACTACGTAAATTTTGTAAATGATGATTTTTTGAACAACCAATTACAATTACGTCATCCATGTACAAGAAAGCCTTTTCAGGTGTTATTCCAGCAAATGCTATATTCATCATCCTCTGGAAACTGTTTGGGCTTATTCTGAGGCCAAATGGTAACCTTGTAAATCTGTAGCTACCTGTACTTGTACTAAAAGTTGTAAAATCTCTAGATTCTTCTGCAAGTGGTATTTGATGAAAGCCCGCCTTTAAATCTAGGGTTGAAAACCATTTAGCACGGCCTAGTTGGTCTAAAATATCGTCAATTCGAGGCAATGGAAATTTATCAGGGATAATTTTCTTATTTGCCTCTCTAAAATCCACTACTAGTCGCCATTTTTTATCATGACCCTTAGATTTCTTAGGTACCAAAAGGATTGGACTATTGTAAACGGCATTAGATTCCTCTATTATGTTTTCCTCTAACATTTTACTTACCTGTGCATTTATTTCTTTAGATTGGGAAAGCGGTGTTCGATAATTTTTTATATAGAAAGGTTGCTCATCAGCTAATTTAATTTTTTGTTTATAAAAATTGTTTGTTGTTAGTTTATCACATTTTAACCCAAATATATCAGCAAATTCCATGCATAATTCGGTGGTTTCCTTTTTCGCGCATTCCGGGATGTTTTTATTTAATTCCTTTAATAGTTGATCTTTTCGGTTATTTTGATTACAATGCAATTGATAACACGAAAAGTTTTTTAGGGGTTCGGTTACAATTTTAGGATTATTTATGGTTATGGTTTCGCATGTTGTATTTAGAATTTTAATTATTGGACTTGACCTAGAAATTATGGTTGATGCTATGAAAACGCCTGGGGATATTTCGTTATTTAATACAACCGAATCTTCTTTAAGATATTTTAACTTTTCTACTTTTCTAATTATTTCACATCTCGGGGGGATAATTAATATATCTTTTGCAGGGCTGTCATGAATTGGTATAGAGATTAAATTATTATGCAGTCTTATTTGCATTGTCCAATTAGAGTAGTCCAATTGACATTGATATTGTGTAATAAAATCTCTACCAAGAATTCCATCTGCTGGTATGGGAAAATTATCCTCAACTATGTGAAAATTTTGTTTTAAAGAAAAATTGTCAATAAACATTACAGTTTTAGTAGTACCTATGGAAGTTATATGTCCTTCTGTAACACCGTTTATCCTGCTAGCATTTGCTCTGTCAACTATTTGGTTTTTATCGATTTTTGTTCGCTTAATTAAAGAAATATCGGCACCAGTATCTACGATTAATGTTATTGTTTCATTTTGTGTCATTTGGGTCTGAACGACGATAAAATTTGACAACGATAGGTCCATGTTAAAAATATTTATTGCTCCCCCAATGGACCTGGTTGGGGTGATAATTCGTTTCCCGAATTATCTGTCTCAAAGCTGCGCACAGAATAGTTTCCTCTGCCTCGTTGAGAATAGCCCCTGTGACCTCTATATCTGCTATGGCCACCATGATAATTATTATGGATAGGAACTTCAGGATTTCTATTAAATCCTCCTCTTTTCCATTGTCCTTGCGCCCTAGGATAATGACCTTTATAATTTGGATTTCCTCTATTGTTGAATCGATTTTGTGTAAAAAGGACTGTAGAATTTTTTGATTCAGTTTCGATGCTAACAAACTTTGTCAAGGCGTCTTGAGTTGTGTTGAATGTGCCTGCTTCCATTATCAACCTGGATCTTTCTGAGGTTGCATTCGATTTTAGGGCTTTAACTGCAATATTAGTTGTATAACCCTCTGCTACATTTACTGGTACACCTTCATTTATGTACGCTCTTTTTAAGCTTGTTGCTAAAGCTTCTATGTCAGATGCATATTTTGATGTATCGCTGGATCCTTGTTTAAGAGCTAATAATTTTGCCGAAACTAACTGCGAACTTTCACCCTTAATATTGCTTGTTAGTTTTTGAATTATAATTGGTATGGTATCATTATCGCCAATAAGGTCTCTTGCTTTACCAACTAATTTAGTTTTAATAAGAGCCACGGCATTTGCTTCGTGCCCTTCGCAATTTTCTTGGATTAAAGTTAGTGCGTCAATAAAAGATCGAAGTTTATCCGCTGAGCCATCAAAATCATTGCACAAAACCCTGCTGGTGAAATTAAAAAAATCAATTTTAGTCATCGCCATTTTGCCAGTTTCAATTTTAATTTCAGTGTTTGTATTTTCTTCGTCTGAACCCTCTGAAGAGTTTTCACTGTCAATAATATCCTCCTCAATCACGTTTGGATCAATTAGTTCAGTGCACGATGTAGGTATTTTATACGAAACATTTAATACTTGATATACCCTGACTACTTTATCTCTTGAGACGGAAAAAAGTGTTTTAATAGCAAAATACTGTTCTTGACTTAAATTTTTGTAATCATGTAATACAAGTTGCACAAAGGTATTATAGTATTTAAGTAAATTATCCCTAACTTCTTTTTTAATTTCCTCTGATTTAGGTATTTTTTTTTTCTTTAAGACTCTTTTTGATTCGTTAGTAATTAATATTTTTAAATTTGATAACTTGGTATAAAGTTCTTCCCAAGCTGATGACATAAAAATAACTAAATTTAGCCTAAATTACGGTAAAAAAAATCTAACATAATAGTAGTACATGAAAAATGTAAACAAAAATCCAACATAAAAATTATTATTCAGCTATATATATGTAATATGTAACTTTATAATATATTATAATATTATAACTTTCGATTACTTTATGAACTAATAAAAAAAATAGTTTTACCCCCAAAAATATTTTAAAACTGCTAAATAGCCAAAAAATCTTATCCTAAATATACACAAATAAATAAAATTACATACCAACTATAATATAACATTTGTGTGGTCCATGTCCTGGGACGGATGCAAAATCTCCATTACATCTCTTTCTTCCAGCTTCCAATAAACAGGTAGCGTTACGAACTCACAAACACAAACCACTATGTAATAGTCTTACTTAGACATCACCAACTGGAGCTTTTAGCATAAGACTTCTTGACAAGTCTCTTTTCATGTTTCTGCGGTAAGCCTTCCTAATTTTTAGTAACACCAAGGTTACAACAGCCACAGTGATTATATACATCAGAATACGGATATCCATAGGGACATTTATAGCTTGTTCTTCCACTATAAAATTGGAGTTTACAACACCTGTGTCCGTAACTTCAGCATGCTTGGTGTTAGTAGTACCCATATTGACTCACACTGTATGTTACTGTACATTAGCACACTTTACAGCAACTAGCTCCCATACTTTTACCACGGTTTTACTATAAACATTTTTCTTTTTGTACTATATACATATAGAACAATTACTACTCTTACTGAAAAATGCACTAAAAAATGGTGTTTGGCACTGGCAGGGTCGCCATGTGAAGGTTCGATTTAGGAATTATAAATAAGAATGCCAAATGCGCTTACACCATTGTATATTACTCTCTTCGATGATATCTGGTATATTAGTAGTTATTTTAAAAACAGTGTTCTACATAATTGTCGTGCATACGTGTGCAATAGTATTGCATAAATATTTAACAATAATAATAATTCATGGTATAACAAATTAATATACAGTATGATACTTGAAAATAAATAACATATATCACTATTATATTATTGTACCACAGGAGGATATAAAAGTAATAGAAAAATTAGCTTCAGTAAAACTTCGAGAAATAAAATTTTGGTATCGCCCTCATTCAGAGGGGTGAAGAGTACGACTCCCATTTATACAGGGTGTTTCAGAACTATGGGATCAAACTTCTAGGGGTTGTTCAGTGCAACAGTAGAATCCATTTGAGTATAGGAACCCATGTCTGGAAATGTGTCACTACGCTACTACGGCCCTAGGACGCGTTTAAATTTAGAAAAAATATTAATTAAAATTATACCTAAATACGATCTGATGCATTTATTTTTACCTTTTGTATATGATACCATCACAACAATTGTTCAAAATGTCTTCCTCCAACAATACACCGATTTAAACGCCGCACATGATTTCGGCGGACTACACTAAAAATTTGATCCTCGTTTTGAATGATTTCAAATGCTGCTGTTATTCGTCCAATTAAGTCTAGCTCTGATTCTACTGGAGTTTCGTAGAATAAAGACTTTACATGTCCCCACAAGAAAAACTCGAGCGACGTTAAATCGGGTGACCTATAGGAGGCCAAGAAACTGCTCCACCTCTGGCAATCCAATGGTACCCAAACCGCTGGGCCAAATACTCGCGTACTTGTACAGTAAAAAATAATCATCAAAAATGCCTGCCCATACGTTGACAGACCAACGATTCTGATGATTTCTTGGAAAAATTGCATAAGGATTTTCTTCGTCCCAAACATGGCTATTCCTACTATTAAAAATACCGTCTCTTGTGAAAGAGGCTTCATCGGTCCACAAAACATATCGTAAAAAATTTTGTTGTGTAATGATGTGATCCAGAAGCCATCGACAAAATTGAACTCTAGGATGATAATCGGCTGCAGTCATACCTTGAACTTTCTGGAAGTGGTAAGGATGGAGTTGTTGCTCTTGTAGTACTCGCCAGACAGAAGCGTTACTCGTATTCACATTCTTAGCGACGTCACGTGTGCTATTTGATGGTTCATCGGCAACTCGCTGAATCACGTCTTCTTCAAATTCGACCGTTCTTACGGTTCGAGCAACACCAGTTTCATGCATCTTGGTCTTAAACATGCCTGTCTCAGCGAGCCGCCGATGAACCGCAATAAACTTTTTGTATCCAGGATGCTGTCGTTCGGGATAACGTTCATGATATAACCGCGATGCTGCTCGTGCATTGCAGTTTGTTGCTCCGTATGCCAAATGCATATCCGCCAATTCTTGATTGGTAAAGTTTTCCATTAGCAATAAATGTTTAAAAATTGTAAGCTATAAAATGTTTAAACATGACATTGAGAATTGACATTGATAAGCGTTAATTTTAAACAATTGTTGTTATGATATCATGTAAAAATAAATGCAGCAGATCCTATTTAGGTGATTAATGTTTTTTATAAATTTTAACGCGTCTTAGGGCCGTAGTGGCGTAGTGACGCATTTTTTCGGATATGGGTTCCTATACTCAAATGGATTCTTCTGTTGCACTGAACAACCCCCAGAAGTTTGATCCTATAGTTCTGAAACACCCGTATGATTTTTTGTAGATAAAACTGAACATATAACACGTGGTTAAAGTATCGGAAATCGAACTCCTATCACGCACTCTGTATAAATTGCCCAATTAAATATCTCTAATACCATGTATTACATATAATTATGTAAATTTTTTGTATTAATTAATCGTAAAAATAAAATGTGAATTATTTACGGAGCGATCGCTAGATTTATACATATCTTTCAAATCCCTGGTAAAGGGAATTTTAACTACTATGATTTCTGTTGGAAAGCACATAATTAGCACTTAATTTACATGATAATTGCAATTTATATATATGAAAATCATTTAATTTTACCACAATATTTAATTACTACTTGTAATTAGAACAATAAAAAATAGTAGTAACTTATAATTACGTCCTATTGATTCCATTTTTTTAGAACCAAGAGATATCACTTCTATAATTATGCCTATTTGTTTCATATTTTAGATGTATTATCATGATATACTGATAATATGTTTCTCTAATATCTATACTATTTGACCATACTTAGAGGGGCCATATTTTTTTGTAGAATAAGGATATATTTATAAAACTGAAACAAACGAGTTTAATTGATGGACAGCAGAAGTATGAATTACGAAGATTAGATGTTCCAGAAAAAAGCCAAGTTCAAAGTATTCTGGATAATAATTGCCATAAAAGTATAGTTGAAGTTCTTGATAGCATTCAAAGACTGCTTAAATCTAAAGTTCAGAAGCAATTACCGGATTACTGCATTATATATAGAACTGTTTTACATGAATATTCTGAATTTACAAAGTTCTTTTTAAACCTGAAAAGTTGCAAATTAAAAGAAGATTTGACAGTGGTATATGCTTCTGCAACAGGTGAGAAAAGCAATAAATAATAAAAGGAATAATTCAGATCCACAAAACTTTTCCTAATAAGAAAAAAAATTATTTTAGATAATGGTTCAAGGGAACATTTTGTAGAAATACTGGTGGATTACAGTAAAAAATCTTCTGATATATTTAAAATATCCGAGTGTGATTTGCCTCTAAGAGATGAAGGTATTTTCGTAATTTGTTTTTTTAGCATCTGTGATTAGTATCACTCTATTTTAGATAATTTTAAACCTAACAATAGTCTTACAGCATTGTTCGACCAGTTTGTTGCAAAAATTGAGTTGCTACAGCCGTATTTTGATTTAATGGAAGAATTTGATAAAAATTCAACTGTAATGGACCCAGAAAACCCAAAGTGGAAAGAATCTTACAGAAGAATCTGGCTGGGTATTTTAAATTTACATGGTAAATACGAAACAGATATCAAATATATTTTAGGTGAAAACATATCAACTATCATAACCATGGATCCATACAACATTTATCACAGGCCCAGTATCAAATTTTTAGGTCCGGATAGGTTAGTGGACCCATATAATGAAGCACTGAATGGAAACCTTGAAAAATGGGTTTATCAGGAGAATATTTTTCAGGCAATACTTGATTTATTAGGTAACAATTATATTATAGACACTCGCCATTTTACCTTTTATTTTATTATAGGCTTACAAGTTTTCCCAAAAAGAGAAATATCCGCAAAACAAGTAAACCTTCTAGTGGAATACGGAGAATGTAGTATTTGTTTTTCATTACGGTTAAATGAAAAACTGCCAGAAATCATTTGTACAAATAAAAGCTGTGAACAGTTCTACCATGACGAATGTCTTTATAACGTGAGTATGGAAACTTTGATACATACCATTTTTACATACATACCATAATCATTTTTTTTCTAGTGGCTTATTTCACTAAACGCAAAACGGATTTTTAACAACATCTCTGGAAACTGTCCTAACTGCGAAAAGACAATTAGTTGCCCTGTGTTAGATGAGGGATTTTAAAAATTCTAAACGAATATGCAAATAATTCATTTAAGTAATAAAAACAAAAAACAGAGAAACTTTGTACAAATTTATTTATAGCAGTCTCACATTTTTATCATATATTGGATATGGCTATAGCACTTTTTGTTCCCCTAAAGAGATACAAAACTTCAAAGTTTCCTAGTTGGTTTTCAGCTGAATTAAGATATTTGGTTAGGCAAAATAAAATTGCACACAAATGCTACAGGGTCAGTCATAATGTGGCAGATTATATTACTTTTTCAAACATTAGGGCTAGATGTAAAACTTTGACTGATATGATAATTATATTTCAAACTTAGACCAACTACTCTACACTAACCCTAAAAGTTTTTGGTATAACATAAACAATAAAAGATCAATTAATAAACTTCCTAATTTAATGTATTATAATGATAATGAGTTCGTTGGCTGTGAACAATATAAACAATATTGGTGCTATTAATAATATAAACAATAATGGTGCTTTTATCAATCAGCAAGCAAAGTTAAATATGACCATTCCTAATCCCACCCTTTCCGTTGGGTTGATTTTTGATAAAATTACCAAGTTGCCACCCAAAGTTAGTTCAGGACCCGATGGCATTCCGAATTATTTTCTAATAAAGTGTGTATGTACTATTTCATACCCTCTTTTTATAATTTTTAAAAGATCTTTAGATTCTGCAATTTTTCCAACCTTGTGGAAACATAGTTTTGTAATGCCAATTTTTAAATCTGGCGACAATAGCAAAATCGAGAATTACAGAAGTGTTTGTATACAATCAGCCATTCCGAAGCTCCTGGACAGTCTTATCTATGATCAATTATATTTTTATTGAAAAGAGTTGTTACTTAGCGAACAACATGGATTTATTTCTGGAAAGTCTACTGTGACTAATTTGTTAGTGTTTCAGCAGAATCTGTTGAATGCCTTGGAGAGGGGATGTCAGATGGATGTAATCTACACCGACTTCTCCAAGGCGTTTGACAGAGTTACCATAGTATTTTGGCAAAAAAGTTGGATATTTTTGGATTTTCTAATCTTATGGTGAATTGGTTTGTAAATTCCCTGTCAGGGAGGATCCAGCAGGCACGAATAGGTAATGCAAGATCAAGCTATATTAATGTCACTTCAGGTGTTCCACAAGGTGGGCACTGTTCACCTTTGCTCTTTAATATTTTTGTGAATGATATTGGTGCCTGTTTTGAGAACAGTGACTTCCTTTTATTTGCTGATGATTTGAAGTTTTTTAGAGAGATTTTATTAATACTTGATCAGATTTTGTTGCAAAGTGATTTGGATAGATTGAATGAGTGGTGTGTTAACAACAATTTGTTTTTGAATGTAAGCAAATGCAATTATATAAGTTTTCTCAAGCGTACTAAAAAGGTTGTCACTTCATATAACATTCAAGGAAGTACACTTCAATATTGCAGCATAGTTAAAGATCTTGGTATCTCGTTTGAGGTTTATTTAAACTTTAATGCACACATAAACAATATTGTTCAAAATCAAATCCTCTAAGAATCTGGGTTTTGTACTAACGAACTGTAAAGAATTTTCTATAGAGACCTGTAAGAGGTTATACATGTCATTGGTTGTTTCATTGCTGGAATATGGCTCAGTGATATGGTCGCCCTTTTACATGAATAATTGCTTCTCCTTGGAAAGAGTTCAGAACAAATTTATTAGGTTTTGTCTCTATAAACTTCGAATAAGAATTCCGGATGATCATGTTTATGATATTGTTTTAGAAATGCTTGATATGAAGACATTGAGACAAAGACGGATATATGCAGATTTAATTTTTTTGTATAAATTATTGAATGGTCAGATAATTTGTCTAGAACTTCTGACGACAATACAATTTAATATTCCATCTAGGAATTTAAGGCAGTATCGTGTCTTTTCATTACCATTTCATAGCGCCAATTATGCATTACATGCTCCTATTGAAAGAACTCTAAGAATTGTCAATACTAGGGAGGTTGAAATTTTGGGCATTTCCTTATCTAGATTTAAGAGTCAAATAAGAGAAATTGTTTAATTTTTTTTTTTTTTAGTGCAATACTGAATCTTATACTTTAGTAGGGTATGTTTTTGGTATTTTTAGAATTCTGTTATATTGATTTAAGTTATAAAACTATTTTCGGTATTTTACATTTGTAAGTAGGCTTAATTACTGCTTAATAGTTAGTATTTTACTGTTAACTATGGTTAGGTTCAATTGATTTTGTATTTAATTTACTGTTGTAATGGGGTTGATCCCGTAAAAATAAATAAATAAATAAATAAAAAAAAATTTGTTAACTATTAGGGTCAATTGGGGTAATTGTGGACGATATTTAATGTTTTGACTTGCTAAACGATTTTTGTGGACATCACGCATTATATTATATATGTAAAGTAGCAGTCACATAGCTCATAGTATCTTCTTTGATAATTACTACTGGTTTTCTGTAATTACAAGTCACATTAAGATAAAAAAATATATTCAACATGCTTGTCCGTTTACATTTGCCCCGACTTTTTAGGTGTAATTGTAAACAAGCATCTCTTGACACATTTACTCTACCAGAAAAAAACCTGGGGCAAATGTAACTGAACTATATAAAGTCGCTGTGTAGCAAGATATTTTCTGATATAAGTCGTGTTTACATTTACCCCAAAATAATGTGACCTTAAAGGTTTTGCTTGCAATATAAATGAAAAATCGAGATAAAAGTAAATATTTTCCAACAATTCTGTTCATTTTAACTAAAACTAAACTATTTTTGAGAACGCTAACAAAAGAAATTTATTCTAAGTATGTAATTATAATAATATAGGTATAAAAAATTAGTTTTGCTCATAAACAGGAACTATTGCTGGAAAGTTGTATAGTATTCTCTCTCCCTTCATTTGAATGCCAGGATCGGGAAGCACACCAATGATTTGATTCAAGGTTATATAACTGACATCAGTTTCAACAATGTTGAAAAGCATTTTTGATGCATCCCAGGATTTAAGACCAGTCACTTTGATTTCCGTTAATTTTTCATCCACAGCTTCAATTAAACACACATATTTAAAAAGAGTAGTCTTTCTCTTTCCACCTTTGAACTGCACAAGAATAAATTTCCCTGTGGACAAGTCTGAACTCTGGACTGTTATCTGACTGTTAAGCTCTATATCTTGATTTTCCGGTTCTGCCCAATCTATTTCATCATCAGTATCACCTAGACTTATTTCTCCATCAGAACTTTCCGACTCTGCAACTGGTTCACTTCTAATTTTTTTAAATTTCGGC
This sequence comes from Anthonomus grandis grandis, assembly GCF_022605725.1. Classification (NCBI taxonomy): domain Eukaryota; kingdom Metazoa; phylum Arthropoda; class Insecta; order Coleoptera; family Curculionidae; genus Anthonomus; species Anthonomus grandis. The sequence continues at coordinate 8,458,144 of NC_065554.1, read as the reverse complement.
TCTAACTTTTTGTTGTCCGTTTTCGGATTAGCATTTTTTTTCCTTTATTTTTCTTCTTCTCTTCTGCTTCTTTTAGTCTTTCCAAGACTTGGTTGGTTGTTAATACCTCTCCATATCTTTGTTGCTTTAATTTCGGTATGACTTGTTTTTTCTCTTCAACAATATCTTCACTGCGGCTGAGTGGCAAGAAAATGTTGGTAATTTCTGTCGATTGACGATGACGTCGATGGTTGTGGACTATGGGGCCACTAATAATTTTTGGTAGTCAGTTGACGATGTAGAAGGCTGCTGTCGGCTTTCAACTGATGACACTGAATGATGTTGACTACAACATGATGAAGTTGAAGGCATTTGATCGTCGACCGTGGGTAGAAGTGGGTTTGGTTCAGAAATTGCAACAACAGTTGATTTAGAGGATACTGGTTGGATAATAATAGCATCGGATGTTACAAATTTCCGAGCTTTGAGGGCAGCTTCGTATTTGGCCAAGTCTTCTGGTGTAAATTCATTTTGTGGGAATTTGTTTCGATCAACTGGGTATACGCCAGTATTTTTAAATCCAGTTATAATATTGCTAGAAACCATAAACTCTTGCCAAGTAATTCGGTAAATTTTTCCTTAGTTAGCAGTCCACACCCTCGTCCCATTTGTTCCTTACCAAACTTCACCAATGTTGTTGGAACTGGAATAAACACCAGTTCCACCTTTAAGGGTCCGAAGACACACTTGTCCAAAAGCTTATCCGTAAGATGGCTTGGAAACTTTATCAAAATAATATTGTTGTGCATTGCCTCTTCAATAATTCTGACGCTCATATGACTGCTGTGACCATCATACAACAGTAGAGCTGCTTGATCTAGAAGGTTTTGGGAAGTTCTTAAATCTTTAATGTGAGGTATAAACCCTGTCGTAAACCACTGGAAAAATTACGGCTCCTCCATCCATCCATTAGTGGGGCCGCATATAGAGTTCCTGGACGAGCCTGAACTCCAGCTCCCTTGAATACGATGAGCGGTGGAAGTGCTTTTCCATCGGCAGAAACACATCCTAAGACTGTCGTCGACTCTCTTCCAGAGCCTCCAGATATCCGGCACAGGCTTTCCTTTCTCCCCAATTGCCCTAATACGATAGGGATCATTATTAAAACCTGACTCGTCAGCATTAAAAATAAAGCTTCCTTTATCATCTAAATTATTTTCATCAATAAATCTTTTCAGGTCATCAAAAAAATGGTAGACGATCTCAGGTTTTCTAGCATCCTTCCGCAGTTTTTCGAAATGTTCCGGTTTCTTAAGAGACAGTTCAGGTCTTCTCATGAATGAGTAGTACCAGTCTTCTCCCGGTACTCCATTTTTAAATGGTGTTCTTAAACCTTTTGCATTAACATACTCTCGAACCAGTTGTCTAAGTTCTGCTTTGTCACATGGTAGACCCATCGCAGTACGTGCCAATAAACATTTCACTATTTCATTTTCGATATCTGAGGATAAAACTTGAGAACGTCCACCCTTTGTCACATTTAATGGAGTCGTTCTTCCTCCTATCCTTTGGTAAATAACTGATCCGGGAACACCATAAAACGTTTCTGCTTGACGATACGTTTATTTTTATTTTGGACATCTGCAACGGCATTCGCAACATCTTCAGTTGTATAAGAAGGTGCTTTTTTTCCCTTTTTTTTACATAAGTACGAGGCATCTTTACACTGCAACAAGACAAAGAAATTACTCATTTTACATAAATTATCGGCGAGACACTAATTTTATTATGTTTACAATTACCCCAAAAGTGTGTATACATTTCCCCCAAGAACAAATTTATTAGGGGGAAATGTAAACACTGAATTATTTTAGTGATTATAAAATTTGTCGACAGACATTTAGGCGTAAAATAGACACAATAGTATAACAATGTCCAAATGAAATATCTAACTTACCTTGATGATTTGCATTCGAAAACTTCAGTGTAAATAAATATAAAATATAAAAATATGTAATAAAACCACCAAACACATCAAATTGCATCAGCCAACTAATGCAAGAAGAGCACAAACAGGAGGAAAATTTCGAGGGAAACCGAGTTCGCCCGACGTCGGAACGACTCGAATAGTGAGCTTCGCGCCAAATTTGAAATCCAAATGTTGTTGTGTAATTACCCCAGTTTACATTTACCCGAATTGACCCTATATTATTTTTTAAATAAAACAAACTGTTTCAGTTCCATTTTTTTATTTACATCAAATCTTTATAGCTAAAAACAAATCTTAACAAATAACTTACTTTTAATTTGTCATTATAACACATATTATACTTTTACATGTATATTAAGGCTTAAAGCCGGCTACTCATTACGAGACAGTACTTATCAAGTAGCTATAAAATAATTCTTCGGACTTAAGATAGATAAGCAGTAGCTAACTAATCACATTCTATTTATCACATTTATTTATAGGATAATTCATTTCCTTTTCAGTGTAACGACCGATAACAACACTAGGTTTAAAAAAAAGACAATTCCTAAACATACCAAAGAGATTTTACATTGCATAAAATTAATCATTAAATTTCATTGCAAATTTCAAGCCTAGAAAAAGTCAGGAAAACTTAAATTTAGCTAATTTTGAACAGATAGAGATTTAGCTGAAGAGCGGAAATTCAAAATGGTCTAAGTGCCTTTGCTACAAAATTTTTAATTTTACTTGTTATGAGGTCTGTATGTCATCCGCTACAAAAAAACTCATTTGTGCAAAGTACGTATTGGTTCAAGCACCAGTATCTTAAAAAGTAACCAAACGATTAAGATTATGGATATTATGTTTCGGCCCCAAGGGGGGCTATTTTTAGTCTGATGAGATCATAGACTAAGAATACCATGCTTCTGCATACTACAAGGCCACACGATTTTAAAGAAGACAACCTCTGCTCTTAGGCGTCACCCAATAGAGGCGACGCCGTGCAAGCTCATTGTTGATATTTTGTGCTATGTAGTCGAATGTGAAAAATTTGGAAAACGAATTTTCTTACTTTTATCACCCCAATAGCGGATTTTTCTCTTCATAACGGGAAAACGAGAAAGATATCAAAAAAACTCCACATAAACGACAAAAAATATCAAAATTCCTGTCAGACTTGCAGAACGAAGCCATGTAATATTCTGACCAGAATCGGCCTTGGTCAAGACCTTGAGGAAAACAGTCTTGAGGAAAACAAGTTGGAAACTAGACGTCTCGTCTACCCTGGGCCATAAAGGAGAAGTTTGTAAAAACCGTTAATACGGTTTTTAGGCTTCGTCCAATTTACGGAGATATTTTTTAACGGACTGTTAGTATTAATAACCCGCGCATTTAAAATACATCTTTCTATGTTTCACTTCCCACTCTATTTCATGCTTATTCTATAAAATTGATTATTGATCAGTTTATACTAGACTCTCGTCAGTCTTTCAAGCGGAATTGTCTCAAGGTGGCCACCAGGGAAGAAGTCAAAGAGGGCCCGAAGACTGAAATAATCATTTACTCCGACAGCCAGGCTGCCTTAAAAGCCATCCAAGCATCCAGTGACCAGCTTCAAGAGGAAAGGAATGCGCTGGACACATTGGGTAGGAGGAAGACGGTTCGAGTGTGTTGGGTTCCCGGACACAGCGGAGTGGAGGGCAATGAGCGGGCGGACGAGTTTGCGAGGCTCGGATCAGCTCTCCCACCGATAAGCCGGGAACCCTACCTTCAACTAAGTGAAAAACATATTTTCTATATCCTAGACAACTGGACATGAGAAAAGACCAGGAAAAACTCGAGGAGGAACAGCGCTTGTCGACAGGCTAAAGAACTGCTATCAAATCCAACTAAAGCTAGGACAGCGTGGCTGCTGTCCCGGCTAATCCCTCTGGGGATTATAGCAGACCTGACCGGAATCCCAACAGGTCACTGCACACTCCACCGACATCTGCATATCTTAGGCGTGGTGCCCAGCCCGCTAGACCCTAGGTATGGCTGCATTAGGAGGACGGGTCGCCTGTTTGGGGACTCAGCGATGATAATAAGATTTCAGGGGTTGGCGAAAAGGGACTTTTAATAAAAGTATGACCGGTTTATACTTATCCGAAGATTAAATAAGTCGTCACTTCACACTCTTTTAATTAACGTAGAACAAGTTTTTTCTATCCTGACATGGATTGGCTCATTTGGATATGTTTTACAGTCGGCAATTGTCCTGTTTTAATTTTGGGGCTCATTTGTCTGATACATATGAGGCAGGCTTAGGGTAGGCGCGCCTAAGAGTACGCATTCCCCAAGAGTACGCAGACCTTGGATGAGCCACATGGCAACACCGCGGGTCGAATCCAATATGGCCATTTGTGGTTGTTTGTGTCAAGGTGTTATCCAGTAAATTTAAGTTTTAGTGGGATTATTGATAAACGAATAGTCGTAAGTAATATAAAATATGCTATTTCGATGTAATATTTAAGTGAATATAGTTAAGGAATCATATCGTGTGGAAACATTTGTTAGAAAATGCATATTAGCAGTTAAATTCAACGTTCATTAGGCTATAGACTCACCTAAAAATATTCTTGTTTTGTCGGTTAGATAACACATTTTTTACAATATTTCCGAATCCTAGAAAGGGGAGCTAGGAGTACGCAAAATTTAAGTGCGTACTGTTTGCTATAGTTATTTATTTTAATTGCGTACTCTTTGCCACAGTTATTTATTTTAATTACTTAGTAACGCCAGGCACCTTTAATTAATTTCAGGATAACAAGGTGATAATGGGAAAATATAAAAGGAAAACAAATCGTAAGCTGAAATTTACACAAGAATTGCTAGACGAGGCGCGACTTAGAATAGACCGGGGGGAAAGCAAGCGTTCAGTTTCTGCTGCCTTGGGTGTTAACGAGTGCTCTTTACGGAAACGATTGAGATTAGGGACTATTCCACAATCTTTGGGGCTTTTTAACTCAGTTTTTACTCTCGATCAGGAAAAAGAATTGGCGAATCATATTAAAGATCTGGATAACCGATTCTATGGATTGCGCATGAAAGACTCGAAGTCGCTTGCATTCCAATACGGCGAGCTAAACCGAATAAGGCACAGATTTAATCCGGAGCAAAAAATGGCGGGTAATCACTGGGTTAAAGATTTTGCTAAACGAAACTTGCTGTCTCTTAGAGCTCCCGAAAAAGTAAGTTTGGCTTGAGCAATTGGCTTTAACAAGATTCAGTGCAACAGATTTTTTGAAAATTTAAGACAATGCTATGAAAAAACAAAAGCACCAGCTCACCGCATTTTTAATATGGATGAAACTGGGATGTCGACAGTCCTTAACAGAATGCCCAAAGTTTTTGCCCCCAGGGACAAGAAAACAGTTTCAAAAGTGGTTGCAGCAGAACGAGGACAGTTAGTAACAACTGTGTGTTGTATGGGAGCTTCAGGAGTTTGGCTACCCCCCGCTCGTATCTTCCCACGCAAACGTATGAACGATAAACTTTTTTATGTATGTCCACCTAAAACTTTACAATTAGTGACAGAAACTGGTTATATGAATTCGAAGCTTTTTATAAGGTGGCTTACACATTTTCAAGACTACGTAAAATCATCAGAGGATGATCCTGTTGTTTTGATTCTTGACAACCACACATCACATTGTACCCTTGAAGCAGTTAATTTTTGTCGGAATAACTGTATAGTTCTTCTATCGTTGCCGCCCCATGGGAGCCACAAAATGCAGCCCCTCGATAAATGCTTTTTTGGTCCATTGAAAACTGCATTCTCGAATGAAAGCGACAAATGGATGATTCAAAACCCTTGTAGACCAGTGACTCTGAAACAAATGTCTAGACTATTTCATGCAGCTTATTCCAAGGTTGCAACAATTCAGATTTGTGAAAAGGCATTTAGTACTACAGGATTGTATCCTTATAACCCAGATGTGTTTACAGAGGAGGATTTTGCACCTTCAGAGGTAACTGATCGAGCCTTACACATTGAACCAACAAACGATAGGCGACATGAAAATGAAGATAATGTTCAAGTCTTAAACAACCACGACTCCGACGATGATGACAATTTGCCTATTTCAGTTTTGATAGATAGGATACGTAAAGAGTCTGTTACTCCGATAGAAATACACGATGCTAGTCTCAAAACACCAACCAAGAATACTGATAGCAATTGTTTAAATAACCCGATGCCAAATTCAGAATCTATTCAAGACAGCGAAGATATCGAAAATGTAAAGTCTAAACTGTTTTCTTCCCCTAAAAAATTGTGATCTCGCCGTACCTGGGACATCTGGAATCACTCCAAAAATGATCATACCTCTACCAAAGGCAAAACATGAGCAAATTAGGAGTGTTCGCTCCAAAAGGTAATTATAACAACAACAACAATAATAATAAAAGCTCTCCTACTTCTACTATTTAATAAAGATATTTTCACATTTTTTAGGTCGGAAATATTATCATCCACACCTTATAAAGACTCACTGCAAGAATCCACCTCCCAAAACAAGACGAGCATCATTAAAAGGAAACTTACTGACAGAACTAAGCAGAAGAAGAAGAAAATGCCTTCGAAAGCTTTGAGCATCAGCATCAACAGCAATCAAGAAGATGCTGTCTGTCCTGGATGTGAAAAGAACTACAGCAATTCTTATGGTGGAGGGTCAGGTGTGCAACATGCAAGTTCTGGTGGCATGAAATTTGCACAAGCTACATGGGACAAAAGCAATTCCATTGCGACATAGGCAATTAAACATTACTTAAACATTGTGATGTTGCGTACTCTTAGCCCAACCTTTGCGTACTCTTGGGCATATGTGGCGCTAAGAGTACGCATTTGTATTTTTTGAAAAAAAGGGGTTGTTATTTTTAATGTAGAAATAATTTTTTTAAACTGTGTTTTTTTGTTGGCTAATAGAATATAGGTTTGGTTGCTCACTATTTTTTTTATTTATTTTTCTTTATTGTGGTTTTATGTAGACAAGAATATTAAGTGCGTACTCTTAGGCGCGCCTACCCTATGTGAATATGGGATGAGTCTATGACTGGCAAGGAGTGTAACTGAAATAGCGCCTTGCCAGCTGAATGTTTTCTTCCATCTTGTTACGTTTTAATAAATCTATTTTTGTCATTAATTATAATTACAAAACTTTTAAACTCACGGCATCGCGGCTGAAGCGTGAGTACGTGGAGTACGGTATTCGTACTAAATCAATCGGCCGGTCAAGTCAATTATGACCGCAAGTGTTCGCTCGTTAATTGACACGTGCTTTGGTGTGTCCCCGTTTGGGCATATATATTGCCGAACAAAGAGTGCAAGGCCTTGCAGGAGATCCCTTCGACCCAGAATCAGATATTTCTGGCATTTTTTCCGCCGAAATTTATTTTCTTTACCCGCAAAATTTAAGCATAATTAATTTTTTTTTAACTAGCCTAAATACTCAAATCAGATGTAAAAATCTAGAAATGTGGATTGATAACTGTATTGAGCAAAACACAATTAAGACTATTTTAACTTGTTTACCTATTTTCTAAAAATATCTTTGAAAAAGCCAAATAAAAGTTTTTGGTAACTGGCCATGCCTACCTGATTTGCGACAAAGATTTTCTCTAAATATAAAAAAAGAAAACACGTCTCAACCACACACACATTACAGCCGCAACACGTACGGAACTAAAAAACATGATTAATTATATTTGCCAGATTTAAAAAAAACCCATAAAAAGAACATACAAATAAGACAAAGATTCTTTGGACATCGGCCACATCGTCTATCACATATCAAGGTCAGAGTATTTTTCATGTAAAATCTTGTTTTTAATGGGCATAAAAACATATGCTCAAAAGTGGTCATATGTGTAGTTCATATGTCCACGTTTTCTGGATAAAACGGTTTTAGGAACTTTTTTTTAATGTCATAACTCAGTACACGTTCGCTGCCAGTGACGCATATGTTGCGTCATGGCTTTCTCCTACCAAAAGCCGATAACGAGACATTTGCGTCCAGTGCAATTATAATTTTAAATAGACAGTAATATTCCGGCTTTTGAGTCAGACTGTTGCGCTCACGTCGGCAATTTTGGCACCGTTAAGCACGTGTTTTTGCATTGTCGGTTTTGGGAATTTTTGTCAAGTTAGAGTGTTATGGATAACGAAATTCCGGGGCCTTCAGGCCCGAAAAAATTACGTAGTGATTGGGAAAGAAGGAGACCTCTAAAGTATGATGAACTGCTGCAGTACGCTAACGATTCAGAAAGTGAGGAAGAACCATTCATAAATAGTGGCAGTGAATATGAGCCTTCCAGTAGTGACGAAAGTTCAGGGCCGGACGAGGAAAATTTTCAACTGCCTGCCTCTCCTGCTCCAGTACAAAGCGACGATAATTTGCCGACTATTGGTTGGACTGACACACTTTGCTTGAAAAAAAATCCATTCTCAGGTAATTCCGGCCTACAAGTAGATGTATTAGACGACTCTGTTTATGGATTTTTTAATTTACGGACGAACTTTTGCTACATATCGTAGACGAAACGAATCGATATGCGGAAGAACTTTTTCTAAGTGACAAAAATAGTGAAAAATCCCGAATTACGACTTGGAAACCACTTACGGTTTGCGAACTCAAAATTTTCTTTGCTTTGCTGCTTCATATGGGTCACATCCAAATAAAGAGAACCCAGGACTATTGGAAGACAGATCAGCTTTACAACTTGCCTTTTTTTACACACTATATGAGCCGAAATAGATTTTGGATCATAATGCGTTGTTTGCATTTTTCAAATATCCCAATAGAGGAGAAGCTGAATTTGGGGATCGTTTGCATAAAATAAGATATATTCAAGAGTTTCTAAATAACAAAATGGATGAACAATGGTGTCATGGCGAGGACGATTGCGGTTTCGCCAGTATATTAAAAACAAGAGACACAAGTATGGAATGAAATTATATATCCTGAGTGAACCCAAGCTAGTTTTGAAAGTTAGAGTATACACTGGTGCAGAAAATGATATGTCAGGGAAAGGACATGCTACAAATGTTGTATTGGCATTGATGCAAAACTATTTAGACAAGGGGCATAGTGTGTTTCTTGACAATTTTTACAATAGTTAGACCCTTGCCAAAAAACTATTACAATGCAAGACTTTTGTCACTGGAACACTAAGAAAAGATAGGAAAGAAAATCCCAAAAATGTAGTTGAGGCAAAGCTCAAAGGAGGAAGTACTAACAAAATGTTCTGAAAATTTAGTGATTGGAAAGTGGCTAGATAAAAGATAAGTCTTGTTTATTTCAACGGAGTTTGGCGGTAATTTGGAATATGTCGAAAATAGAAGAGGTGAAAGGAAACTAAAACCTAAGGCAATAATAGAATATAATAAAAATATGTCGGGAATAGGCCGCGAAGACCAAATGCTGTCTTATTATTGTTCCGAAAGTAAAACTCTAAGATGGTATAAGAAGTTGTTTGTCCACTTTTTGTCAATTGCCACATTGAATAGTTTTCTATTGTATAATAGATATTCTTCTAAAGGAAAACTCGATTATTATGATTTTCGACACACTCTTGTAAAACAACTTCTTTCTGAAGCAAACAAAACCAATAAACAGGTAACTATACCTATACTCTATTTCAGAAGTGTATAGAGCAATAAACTGGGGAATTCCGTTCTGTTTGGCTACATTTCGTGGTAGTTCATAGGCGCAGATACTTATAATATTTATGAATTTAATTTTCACGGATTAAATGCCTTTATTTTGAAAGAGATTAAATACTAAATAAATACTTTTAATCCTTTTGTATAGGTACCTATCTTTTAACGTTTTGTAACATGCAAAAATGGGCAGGTAATATATAGAGACTATAAATACTTTTAAATCATATTTTAAACGTTAGTAGTCACTGCTACGCTGTAGTGTAATCACAATATTATTATCCCAATATTTAAAAAATGGAGGTATTCAGTCCAACGAAAAGATGTACTAAAAATTCTCCACTATCGCTGAGTGAAAAAGTTATTATTTTAAATGTACATGATTGCATAAAACACGATTACCCTAGTTTTACTGTGCAAGAAATTGTTGACAAATGTTCTCGAATGAGTGGAATTGGAAAGTCCACCATTTTCAAATTGTTGCGGGAAAGAAAAGTAGCAGGTCAAGTGGAATCTCCCAAGCAAAAGCCAGGACGACCTACAAAAGTCCTTGATGAAAATGCTAAATGTATAATTCGAAGAAAAGTTCACTCTTTTTATTTTAAAAAGGAAATACCCACCCTAGACAAAATTTTAATGGAGCTTGGCCGAGATTACAGTATTCCGTTGATAAGTAAAAAACTTTTATGGAAAACTTTAAAAAATATGGATTTCGCCTGGGAAAAGCATAATCGCAAAGCACTTTTACTGGAGAGCGACGAAATTGTTTGTTGGAGACGATAATACTTGAGAAGTATCAAGCAGTACCGCAGGGAGCAAAAGAAAGTCTTTTATCTTGATGAGACGTGGATTAACGAAGGTTATATAGTCCAAAAAATGTGGCAAGACAAAAATATAACCAGTGCTCGCCAAGCTTTCATAGAAGGCCTGTCTACGGGTATTAAAGTACCTTCGGGAAAAGGAAAAAGACTTATAATCACACATATTGGAAGCGAAGAGGGATTTTTAAAAGAAGGTCTGCTAACCTTTGAGTCGACTCGCACAGGAGATTACCATGAAGACATGAACTCAGACGTTTTCGAGGACTATTTTGGTGAAATGATAAAATTTCTTCCGGCTAATTCGGTGGTGGTTATGGATAACGCAAGCTATCATTCACGGCGAATAGAGAAGACGCCAACTTCAAGTTGGAGAAAGCAAGAAATTATCGATTGGCTGACTGCAAAAGGTATTGCGTTTGAAGCAAATTTGATAAAAAAAGAACTGCTGGCAATAGCAAACTTACACAAAACTCGTTTCATGAAATACGCCGTGGAAGATATAGCCGAAAAATATAATATAACTGTACTGCGCTTACCGCCATATCATTGCGAACTAAATCCTATAGAACTGATATGGGCGCAGGTAAAAGGATTTGTAGCAAGACAAAACACGACTTTTAAAATGAAAGATGTTAAGCTACTGTTTGATCAAGCCATTACGGAAGCGACACCAGAGAATTGGCGAAAAGCAATCCAGCATGTAATTAAGCAAGAGGACAAAATGTGGGATCTTGACAACCTCATCGATCAGACAGTCTTTATCCTTTAATAATAATGTCAAGAGGTGATGACAGTTCGTCAGATGACGAAGAAGACTACAATCTATTATAATTTAAAATTGTTATACACTGTTCAAAAAGTGCCAGATCCAAAAGTGACATTTTCAACTGTTTTACTCTACATATTATGTTCAATAAATTTGTGAAAAAAATATATTATTCCATTTAAACAAAAGTAACTTTCTAAAATAAAATAGCATTTAAGTACATTAATTATAAGGTAAAAAACAAGTCCCAGTTGCACGCCTTTGGCGAACCGTTTTCAATGTTTATCAGTGGGTAACAATGGACAAAACTCATAAATTGACCCAAAACCGGGTGGCACTACCTGCAATCAACGAAAAGAAAGAATTTTACATTGAAACTAATACCCAACTAAGGTAGTGGCATAAAATATTGGTGGATCACCAGGTACCACTTTTGCATACCTAATGAGGTTTTATTGCTCTACACACTTCTGAAATAGAGTATAAAAGCAATGTTGCCAGTGAACATCTTCCTTTGAAATTCCAGAAAGATGGAAATGGAAAGCAAATTAGAAAAAGATGCAGAATGTGTTACGTTCACAAAATTAGAAAAGATACGGTATTTTACTGTCCAACCTGCCCAGATAGCCCTGGACTTTGCTTAGGAGACTGTTTTAAAAATTTTCACAATCGTAAATAAATTTAAAAAAATAAGTATTTGGTGTTTTTTATATTAGTTATTATTTTTTAGCATTTCTGTCCTTTGTTTTACATTAGTAAGTGCTTATATGTCAATCTTATAATGAAAAAATTTTAAAAAATAAAAATATTTTTTTAAGTAACCATGACGCACGTGTGGCGTCATGGGATCATGTCACTGTCAATGTCACAAATCTGTCTAAGTGACAGGTAAAATTATACAAAATCATTTTAAAATGGCTTTCTTGAACGTTTAAAAAAAAAAATTCTTAGGTTTTTTAGAGTGTTGTTAAAAAAAAATTGGCAGCGAACGTGTTAAACGTGTTGGCACTTACGATCTAAGGCAAAGTGTAAATCTCCACTCTTCAATAATTATTACATCTTTAGAAACTGCTTTATCCTTTAACTAAGGTGCATACCATACCAGTAATTATTTGCTATAAATCAAATCATTATCAAAACATTTGTAATATAAACTAAATAAACATTTATAATATAAATTATTATTTGCTTTTATCACAATGTTGGACAAAATAATAAATCTTATTTAAATAAGGACGCCATTAAGAGAACATTAACACTCACGGTGGTGTAAAAAATTGCATAATAATACCATTTATTTACACCATGCTCGTGGAAGAGTTAGAAATTTTCATTTTGTATTTCGAGCAATCAAAGTACCAACCAGTAGCGTGGTGCAGTGCATGGAAGGGAAAGAAACGCTTTTTATTTTACAATATATATTAATTGATAACCATATTATGGCTAATAAGATCAAAAACCTTTGAATAGTCCAACAGCACAAGTATGGACTCTTTACTGTTGCCATCCGCAGTTTAATTTAAACCATGAAGCGATCGGCACTGGGTGAATAAAATCGTAAAATTACTACGAAACTAAGTAAATTTTAAATAAAAGCATTAAAAATTACACTCATTTAACAAAAGCCTTTTAATCGTTTTAAGGAGAAAAATATACCCTCACACAGTCGGGCAAATGGTTCCACATCTGAATAGGTACAAATATAAGATCTTTTTGAAAACTCCCGCAGATGCTGTTGTTCACCGAAATTGTCTTTATTTATAGTCAAATCGGAATGTTGATCAGAAACAAGGAATGTCGTTGGATAATGTGGTTTTCCAGTGGTTAAAATTCTATAAGTAGATAAAAATATAATATGATATTTACATCTGCTAGACATGAAACAAATTCCATTCAAAGAATGAACTAAATAGAAGTAAATATTTTTATTCGCAGATAACCAAGATTCACAAGTAATTTATTGTACAATTTAAAATAAAGCTGGGAATCAAAAATTGTTTTCCTAGAAAAAACCAAAGATGTTCCTAATTTAATCTAATGATATTTAATAAGACACATTATGATACTAAAGTTGTCGCAAAATTAAAAAGTAATAAAAAAATATCTAAAAATAAGAGCACTTGTTCACAAATATCTTTAATATAAAATTTTAGATCATCTAGTAGATTACAAGCCTAAGGCGTAGTTACAGTCTCACGCCAATTGTTCCTTCAACAGAAAACTAGAAAGACATTCGAAATTACTCCGGTTCTTTGTCCTGTCAAAAGATGTCACTACTGGTGTATCTTAGCTACATTGACAATTACCGATTTCCTATCCGTTTGATTTTCATTCGTGTTTGAATTAAATTCTGTCGCGTTCACCTGCCTTTCGTGTGCAAAAAGTAAATATCAACAGGTAAGTTGAGACTTTTTTGTAAAATGAAGTTGAATATTTAGCAGTTTGTTAGTATTACCATAAAGTTATGGGTAGATTAGCTAATAGAATAACGAAGTTTAATAGAGCAAAAGAAATTTGAGGTTAGGCTTATGATGTTTTTTTAGCTTTAGCGACAATGGGTAACAGTGAGACGGGGTACATTGAGACATGTCTCACTGTTACCCAAATATTATTAAAAAATATAGAACTCGCTTCTTTTTTTTAGAATTTTATAAAAAAAGTGTTCAGAATGCCGAGGAATCCACTAAGGAAAACAAACTATGGAACATTTTCCGAGGAAACTATGAAAAGGGCAGTTGAAGCTGTGCTTAGCGGACGTAGCACTAGATCTGTTGCAAAACAAGAAAATTTAAGTTTCCAGACCTTATCTAGGTCAAAAAAGTTAGTTTAATCAAACTTACAAAATACATACAATATCTATTTTTAGATATGTGCGAAAGAGAAAATCAAGTCAGGATGAATTGATTCGCTATACACCTAATTATGCAATAAATAAAGTATTTAATAACGAGCAAGAAAAAATGCTGGCTGATTATATTATTAAATGCTCTCAGATGTTTTATGGGCTCCCTCTTTGTGATTGCCGTAAATTGGCTTATGAGCTAGCATTCATAAACCATTTTAAGATGCCTCCGAAATGGTCCGTTAATAAAATGGCAGGACAGGAGTGGATGAGAAATTTCATAAGAAGAAATCCAAATGTTTCTTTAAGAACTCCAGAAGGATGTAGTCTGTCACGGGCTACATCCTTTAATAGGCATAACGTTAATATGTTTTTTTAATAACTTATGCAAAGCAATGAAACGCAATGAAAGATTTAACGATGGGACGCGTATTTTTAATCTTGATGGAACGGCTACAGTGACTGTTCAAAAATCGGCTAAAGTTTTAGCCGAAAAAGGAGCAAAACAAGTCAATAAAGTGGAGAAAAGGGCGTTCTTGTAGCAACATGTGCAATAGTAAGTGCTGCAGGAAATCATCTCCCTCCTGCTATGGTTTTTCCACGGGTCACTTCAAAGAACACATGATTGTTGGTGCTCCGCCTGATACTTTAGGTCTGGCGTCTCAGTCTGGTTGGATGAATGCCGACTTGTTTTTAAAAGAAATCGAGCACTTTATTAAGCACACCTCTAGTTCGAACGAAAATCCAAGTCTTTTACTTTATGACAATCATGAGAGTCATCTATCCATCGAGGTTTTCGATCTTGCTAAGGAAAATTGCGTCACTATTGTGACATTTCCACCACACTCGACCAGGATGCAACCTTTAAACGTTGGCATTTTTAAGCCTTTCAGTATTGCTTATAATGCTGATATAGATAGCTGGCTGATGCATCATCCTGGAAAGCCAGTTATCAAGTTGCAGGTTGTGTGGGGGGAAGCATATCAAAAAGCAATGACTTCAGCAAATATTAAAAAATGCCGCTTTTAAAAAATGCGGAATATTTCCCTTTGACAAAGAAATATTTACAGATATTGACTTTTTGCCATGCTCAGTCACTGATAGACCTCAACTAGTACTGGGTAATCAAACTCCTCCTCGGGAACCAATTGATGATCAAACTAAACTAAACGCAAATAGATTTATAACCCCAGAAAAAATTCGCCAATTTCCTAAAGCTGAGCCGAGAAATGAGACAGGGAAAAAGCATGATACCCACCGATACTCCCGAAAAACTTGAGCTGGAAGAAAGAAAGGCTGAAAAAAAAATACCTTCAACCTCAATAGATGTACAGAAAAAGAAAAGTGTAAAGCGAAAGATTTAGGACAGTGATGAAGATGATGAAGAATGGCATTCTAATGCATCATCTGAACATCTTGAACCTGAAGTAGATCCAAAAGTGGATCCCACAGCATTTGAAGATCTGTCAAAATTTCCAGAGGTTAAGGATTATGTCCTGGTTGAATTTAAACCAGAAAACACAAAATCAAAGCCTGTTTACTATATAGGAAAGGTGCTTTCTTGTGTTACTGAGACAAATGAGGCGAATATTAGTTTTATGAGGAAAAGCCAAAAGACTGATTCAAAATTTTACTTTCCCGTTATCCCAGACATTGCCACAATACCAGTTAAGGACATTAAAATGATTTTACCAAGACCCCTTAATTACGGTCATACTAAGCGACAAAATTCATTTTTTTCGTTGAATTAAACTTTAATTTAATGAATATGTATTTTATGTATTTATTTTAAATATATTATAATATATTTAAAACATGTTTTCTTACTTTAAAAATTCAAGTAAGCTTAAAGCCACAATTTTCTTTGATGTTCTGTTTAAAATCAAAATTAAAATAAATTAAGTTCGAGTTTTTATTTTGTTTTAATCACTAATATTTGGGCAATTACATATAGTGTCTTACTGTTACCCTGGGTACTGTTACACTGTTACTGTTACCTGGGTAACACTGAGTCAAATGACAACTGAATTTTATGTGTCAAATTCAGAGATCTTAAAACAGATACTGCTAAATTCTATACATATTGTGTTAATAAAAGGATGTAAAAATACAGCCATTAAAAAATTTTGTTTATACATTTAATAGTAATGATCTTATAGTAAAAAGAAAAAAAAGTGTCTTACTGTTACCCAGTTTCCCCTAATAATTATTTATATTTGTTGTATCAGCTAGCTCTGGCAGGTTTTCAAATGTAAGCTTATAAAACAAATTTAATCATTCTGTATTAGTCCAAAAATCGTCGAAAGTTTTTGCAGAGAATTGATTAAAATATTAAACGAACCTTGATTTTTTTAACATAAGCATGATGCCCTTGTAATCCCATCGGATATAATAAATTATTCAGAAAGATTAAAGAATTAATAGCCTCAAAAAAAATTGCTACTACTTAGCGTTATTTACCACAATAATAAATACTGTTATTAATAAAAATAGGAAAAGTTTAAAAGCTGCAATTTTTTTAAATAAAAAATGTTATGCGCAATGTAACAACTCCGAAGCATGATTGTTGCTGTTTTGTTGTTAAAACTTACGTGTTTTTGTTGACCCAAGATTGATACAATACTCTTATGTAGGACTCGAATTTAAAATAAACGCCATATTCCTTGTAAAGAAATAACAAATAACGACAAGAGTAACAACAAAAATAAAATAACGAAAGATCAATAAAATTGAAATAGCACAAATCTCGTAAACACGTATAAATGCCGCACAAAGTTCAATTGTTGGAAACCACAGTCCATTAGAATGCTCAGCTACTTAGCCAATCGAATTAAGAGCATCCGAATGTCAAATACATAATTTTACTGCGTTGTTCAGATCGGAGGAGATAAACATTAATCATTTTCATTAACGTTATAGATATAAAAATAATTCCATATGTATCGGCGGGTTGATTTAACAACTTTTTTCATAAATTTTTCACGCCCCAGACACTCCTATGCGAGACTCAAGTATCGTTGTCCAACAATTGTTATAATTTATCATTAAAAAAAAACTGAAATTAGTAATAAATAAATGCCCAGAATACTATTCATTTTTTAGACTGCTTGTTTAAATAAATTCCTGTGTGAAGCAGGATATCTAATATTCTGGGTATTAACTAGGGTGTGAACTAGTACTATAGTAGTTTTATCAAAATAAAAGGTGTTTCACTAAGAACTCAAGATTTCAATTCCGCGTCATGTTTGACAGTCATAATGTCAGATTATGACGTGACAGATCGAAAACCGACAGATGGCAGGTAGTCAATGGAGCATTACACCATAGAACAACGCCACGTAAGTGTTTTCAATAATTCTGTTATTTTACCTTTACCCTCTTATACACCCTATTACAAAATTTACAAAATTGATTTTTTCTATGAGTATAAAACAAAAAGTAGCAAATGCGGTATCATTATTCTCAGAATAGCATTTTCTATCAAAATGCATAATAATATACTAATTGTCCCATTTAAAATTAAAAAAATAGTGTCACTTCCGATTTAACAGGCGAAAAATAACAGAATATGTCAATAGATGCTCTTATAACTATTCAATCGATATACCAAATTTCAATTGCTTATCTTAAAAAGTAAAAAAGTTATTAAGTGTTCCCTTTTTCCTGTCACCCGGTATAATAAATATCTTATAAATGGAAAAAAAATACAGAGAAGAAATTAGCCGAGCCCAACAACTAGATATATTTAATTAATTATTTGGTGAAATATATTTATAAAAGTTCCACTTCCTATATAAGTTTCAATCTAAGTTGTAGAAAGCGCTCTGGATTGATATTTATTTGCTCGAAATGAAAATGTAGGGTAAACTGTCCAACAGTGAACCACAGTACACAGAGAACCATTTTCAAATTTGGCGCAACAACATTTACCAACGGTCGTTAGAGTGTGTGGTGGGGACCGCTTAAAGCATCTATTTGTAATAACAACGTATGCTAGTCGATTCTCGTCGATCAGTATTATTTTAAACGTGCCACGTGCAATTGTGTGTTTTCAGGTAAGCAAACTAAATTTCGTTTGTTCATTTACCCAATGTTTTTGGGGTGTTTGCTCAAATATTTTGAAATGTTTGATAGTGTCATCTATTGCTGATTCTTTTTAGCCAACTTATAAATAATAATTCTTTTGTTTTTCATTATTGCTATTTTGTTATTAATTTTTTTATTGGATTTATTTGGATTTTATTAGTAGCAAATTTACAGTGAATCGGTTCACTGTGTACACAGTAAATCGGTTCACTGTGGACCGTATTATCTATAAAATGATATTTATAAAAAAATTGACTTTTAGCATCATGGCTCGCAAAAAACGAGAACGTAAAATCGGAAAGCACACTGAGGCACAAATGGCTGACGCTCTTGCTCTCAAGAATACGGAAATTAGCCTACGAGAAGCCTCTAGAAGGAAATCTATTCCCTATCCAACACTTCGGAGATACTTCATGAAGCAGCAACAGTTAGGAGACGATGTTCGACTTACTCCAAACTATGAGGTTAACAAAGTATTTACAGTGGAGCAAGAAAAGTCGTTAGTGGAATACATATATGAATGTGCTTATGCTTTTTACGGCGTAATAAATAAAGATTGTCGTAGGATTGCTTACCAAATGGCAAAAAAAAATTATATAAAAATGCCTGCTTCATGGTCAAAACAGGAGTTAGCTGGAATAGAATGGCTGCGTTCTTTTCGCCAAAGACATCCGACCTTGACGCTAAGATGCCCAGAGCGTTGTAGTCTAGCCAGAGCAACCTCTTTTAACCGATCAAATGTGGGAAAATTTTTTGATAATCTTTATAATATTTTGCAAAGAGATCCACGGTTTGCCGATGGGACGCGAATCTTTAATTTGGACGAAACTTCCACTACTACCGTGCAAAAACCTCAAAGAGTCTTGGCACCCAAGGGTATAAGATGCTTGTCCAAAGTAACCAGTGGAGAAAAGGGAAAACATTAGTTACTACATGTTGTATCGTAAGTGCAAGTAGGCAAAGTCTACCGCCAGCTTTAATATTTCCCAGAGTGCATTTTAAACCGCATATGCTTAATGGAGCTCCACCAGGCTCTTTGGGCTTGGCAACGTCCAGTGGCTGGATGAATTCAGATCTCTTTAGCGAGATGATGCTTCATTTTGTCAAGCATAGCTCATCTTCAAAAGAGAATCCATCCATATTGATTATGGACAACCACGAATCGCACCTGCCAATCGGAGCTATTGATATTGCAAAGGAAAACGGTGTTAATATTTTAACCCTTCCACCCCATACAACGCAGAAAACCCAATCATTAGATGTTGGTATAATGAAGCCGTTTAAAGAATATGATAATGCCTCTATTGATTCTTGGATGCTGAGAAATCCTGGGATTCCCGTTACTATTTATAAATTAGCATCTTTTATTGGAATAGCTTATCAGAAAGCTACGACACCATATACAATTACAAATGCATTTCGGAAAACAGGCATATTCCCGTTTGATCGTAACATTTTATCAGAAGTTGACTTTATGCCTAGCTCCGTCACCGATAGACCTGACCCTGGGGATCGAAACCTATATATTTTGGATCAAGAGGTGGAAAATGGAAACCCAGATGACAGAGATGATATTGAAGAAAATACAAACTCTTCACAACCTGACATGTCAAAAGAAAAAGCTACTATATCCAATCAACCAGATGGTATCGAGAAAAACCTAAATATCGAGTCTCCTATTCCATCCACTTAGTATCAACAAAACAACGAAAATATTTTTATATCTCCCAAAGAATTTCAACCACCACTCCGTGCAGCCGCCAGAAAAAATACAACGAAAAGACGCAAAGCGGGAAGGAGTCTAATTGCAACTGACACTCCTGAAAAGGACCTCTTGGAAATGGAGCAACAAGGTAAAAGACGAATAGTTCCGAAGAAGACAAAGAGAGTTCTAATGGAAAGTTCATCGTCAAGCTCAGACACACCGTTGGTTTTAGACAGTGATAATGAGACATCAGAAGATGAAGCGTTGCCAGGTATTAAGTTTGCTCTTGAGAGAGCCTCACTTCCTGATGACTTTGTGCTTGTAGAATTTCAATTAAAGAAAAATATTATTTATTATGTGGGGAAAATTTTAAAAGAAAATAAAAATAGTTTTTCTGTAACGTTCTTGCGTAGAAAAGTTATAGGCAATATGTTTTACATGCCTCTTGTTACAGATATGGCAGATATAGATCTAGCGGACATAAAAACTATTTTACCAAAGCCTCATATTAATGGAAGTACCTCAAGGCAAAATTCCTATTTTAAATTTAATGTTAATTTAGGTTTATTAGATGTTCGTTAAAATTCCTATTTTTTTGTAAAAGTTAAGTTTTTTTTGTTTTGTTTTTTGTTCTTAGTTTTTTAAAAGAAGTTCTTATTTTTGTTAACTTATTTTTAGAATTTAAAACTTTAAAACTGGTTGTAATTATTGAAAAAACATATATATATATATATATATATATATATATATATATATATAGGGTAAGCAGGGGTAATTGCGCTCAGGGGGTAATGCCGCTCACCCTATTTACTTGACACATACGTTGCATAGAAACACAGCACATGGGCTGAGACGCGAGGGGGTGATGTCGGTGCCGCCCAGCGCCATAATAGCAGTTTGCTTCCGTAGCCGTAAGAGTGAAGTGCGTTTGTTTCTTTTCGGCAGCTTTCATCTAATTTTTAGCTCGGAATTTTTAGCGGTAAGTCAAGATTTTCAACACTTTTAATCACATGTATTATTATCTAAAGTACTAAGACATTATGTTTTGTGATAATGTAAACATTGTTATGCAATTGTATTTGTATATATTTTAAATCAAATATAAAACGGTCATTTGGGGTTATGGCGCTCAAGTGAGCGTCATTACCCCAGTAAAGGTTTTTTTTTTCAGAATATGCCCAGAAAACGTGAAAGGACCACTGCCAAAGCGGCTTGGACCGAAGAAGACCTACTGCATGCCAGAACTGCGATTGAAAGGGGGATGTCGAAAAGACTAGCAGCAAGAACATATAAAATTCCATTTACTACATTAAGAGATAGGCTAAAGAATCAAAACATAGGCCGTCCACGACTGGGTCGTAAACCAGTTTTTAATCAACAACAAGAAAGTGAAATAGCTGAACAGGTTAAGCTGCTGGGATCAATATACTATGGATTAAGCGTTACAGATTTGCGTAAATCCGTTTACAAGTATGCAGAGATTAACAGTATCAAAAATAATTTTGATAAGAACAGCAAAATGGCTGGGTTAGATTGGGTACAAGGTTTTATGCGACGCAACCCTTCTGTTGCTGTACGTAAAGCTGAAGCAACAAGTTTAAATAGGGTTTCTGCTTTTAACAAAGAAGAGATTACTCACTTCTACCAAATGCTTGGTGACCTAATGGAAAAGTATAGGTTTCCTCCTAATAATATATACAATGCTGACGAAACAGGGATCACAACCGTCACAGATCCGGGAAAAGTGCTTGCAGAAAAAGGGCAACGAAGAGTAGGCGCAGTTACGAGCGGCGAACGCGGCAGAAATATATCAGTCATGTGTGCCATGAGTGCGGCTGGGAACTTCGTACCACCAATGTTTATTTTTCTCAGGCAGAGGATGACACCGTTACTAGAAAAGGATGGACCGCCTGGTGCATTTTACACCCACTCCAAGAATGGCTGGATAAATGAGGAATTGTTTGTAGAGTGGCTTAAACATTTTGCAGCATATGTCAAGCCTACAGAAGATTCTCCTGTACTCGTAATACTCGATAACCATAGCAGCCACATCTCCCTTCCAGCTTTTAACTATTGCAAAAAAAATCACATCGCTATGCTTTCCATTCCACCACACAGCTCTCACAGAACACAACCTCTCGATGTGTCTTTTTATGGTCCCCTGAAAGCTGCTTATAGACACGAATGCAACATGCATATGAAGACACACTTAATGGCTAAAATAACTCCATATGACGTCGCCTGTTTATTTAACAAGGCATATGCACAAGTTGCAAACATAAGCAAAGGAAAAGCAGGATTCCGAGCCACTGGAATCTACCCTTTAAATCCAAATGTTTTTACTGAACAAGACTTCTTGCCAGCATCTCTGATGGCTCAAAACTCAGAACAACCCACTCAAAACGAAAATGAAACTGGCGATAATCTTGGAGCTGCGCAAACTCATCACATGACGATCAATCAAGCACCTGCATCTCCAGTTACTGGTTCATCGCTTGATATGTCAAACCACCAAGATCATGAATCTCCTGCTCCTGATCCACTGATGGAAGCGCCAAATCAAAATCTTGAAGCTTCTGTACATGCTGCATCTAAGTCCCAGTCTATCAAAAATAAATCACCCAATTCTGGTCCATCTAACCAGGCACTTTTGGGTGAACAAAAACAAACTTATGTTTCTTTTTCTAAGATAGCAACAACACCACCAACTATTGCGTCAACTTCAAAGCCAGCTCAAAGCAAGAGAAAACAACATTCTACCATATTAACATCGACTCCAATGAAAAATATATTAGAAGAGAAAGAAACGAACAAGAAAAAAAAACTCAATAAGACCGGAAGAAAAGATCAAACAAGAAGTAAAGTCACAGGAAATAATAGAAATAAAAATAAAAGTGGAACATCTTGCAAACGCTAAAGTTTTGCAAGACAGTTCATCAGATGACGATGAACAAATTGAAAATGTCTGTGACGATGACAGTGATGATGAATTGAGTGTGGAAGGAAATGAATATAATAAATGCAATATTTGCGAAGAATTTGGAAGAAATAATGAAATGTGGTATCGCTGTACCATATGTGGGTTCTGGACTCATGCCATGTGCACCGGATGGGATTCTCCAGATGGATACATCTGTGATTTCTGTAACTAAAACTACAATGATGATGTTTAGTGATGCTCAACTATGACTAAATACTTTATTTTAGTTATTTAAGGTTGTTTTTTTTATTTGTTCATAAAAAAATATGTGTATACGGTTATTTTTTAAAAAAGCAGATTTGAGCGTCATTACCCCTATGGCTGAGCGGTATTACCCATAGCCAGGGGCATTGACGCTCAACCCTGATTTTTTTTTGAAGTTTTCCTACTGTTTTTAGGTAAACTATAATTACGTTTTATGTTAACATATTGACACACAAAGAGGTAAACTTTTGTCATTTGTTCTTATTTTTAATAAAAACCAAAGTTTTATAAAAATATTGCGTTTTTTCCTTAACTGAGCGGCATTCCCCCTGCTTCCCCTATATATATATATATATATATATATATATATATATAATCCAAGCCCATCCAGCGCCAAAATCACGAATTTTATTTTTTGGCATCAAAATAATATACTACTTTAGCCCTATTTACCTATTAAAAGGACGTAAGGCACAAAAAATTCTAAGTGAACAAAACCGAGCGTCAAACCGCCAATTTAATTTCTTGCGAGTTTCGACACGGAATCAGTAAGCGACAGTCATCCGTACGTGAAGGTGTATACGCCCAGGGCCTGGAAAAACTGTTTTTTGTTGCAAAGTTAGTAATTTTTAAATATATTTATTATTGTTTTGTTGTTAGTTGAACGTCTGTATAGTTTAATTAACATAATAAATTATAAAACATTAAAAAAATCACTTTTAATTACGTTGTCGGTTACGCCTTTTTAATTTTTTTTATTTGATTGGTCTAACCACCATAAATTACATTGCAATTTAAGTTCTCAATAAAACAATTACTACTTTACTGACTTAGGTAAAAATGAAGCTATTAAATAAAGGATGTTTGGTATATTATTATTTAGAGTATTTTCCTATACTTAGATATTGTTTTTTATGCGTAATTGTTGTTTAAAAATTAAATTTTTGTATGTCGCTTACGACTTTTTATAATTATTTTCAGAATGATTTCTCGTGGGCAAAAGATAAGAAATTTGGCCCTACAAAACATGAGGGAAGATCAGACGAGTAATCAAAATTATAATAATATTTCTGAAATAGACCTACATGAAGCACTACAACATGACAATCTTTTACAATCTGAAAGTCTAAACGACTAGAACTGCATAACTCTGTTATTGATAATTTGGATTTTAGTCTTAATGTCAGCTCAAATTTTAATATTGATAGTAGTTTATTTTCAAACATTTTCGATGAAACAATTGGGACTGCCGCTATTGCCAGCGAAGAGACTGATAATCTGCAATTAATCTGTGATACCAAACTCGTGCCTTATTCAGATAGTTACAGTAGTGATAATCTTATAGTATTTAATAAAACAGATAGGAAAGAAAATCATAATAATGTTGAACTTCACAATGATTCTTTGTATTCCGAATCCGAATCGAACTCCATGAGAGTGAAACCGAGAGTGTTAGTTCTAGTCTTAGCTCACAAAAGGGTTCAGTTTCTAGTAAAACATCTGTTACCTCATCTCAGAGCACTAAATCCTCGACTGAAACATTTGATAGAGGACAAAAGAGAAAAAAAAAGGAAGATATTGCGTCAACGAAAATTGCGTAACTTAAGGCGGCAAAGTTATCTAAATTACAAAAACAAACGCGTATCTGGAAAAAAAATTCTTCCTAATCCATGTTTTGGTAAAAATTGTATAAATAAATGTAATAAATTTATCCCAGAAGACAGAGAAACTATTTTTAGGAATTTCTGGAGTCTCGGTAATAGCTTAGACAAAAAAAACTTTATAAATGGTTGTGTTAACGTTATACCCGTAAAGCGAAAAAGAACAGTTGGAGACTCGCGCCGTAATCTAACTTATCAGTACTTTCTCATGAATAATAATGTACAAAAACGTGTTTGCTTACATTTTTTTAAAAATACATTAAATGTTACTCAAAAGTTAATACGGTTTACCATTAAAGGAAAAATTAAAGTTAATCAAGAGAAAAGGGGAAAACATAAACCAAAACATAAAGTCACTCCAGAACAAATGTTAGCTTTTCAACATTTTATAAAGAGCCTTCCAGCTGTTCGCACTACTGTAGAGGGTCAAGTACTACGTTATATTTACCAGCAGACACTAAAAGCATTTCAAATCTTTATAAAATTTATAACACAAAAATAAATGAAAATAATAGCGTGCCTTTTAAAATTTCCACTTTAAAAAAAACTTTAAAAAACTTAATATTGGTATACATGTACCAAGAAAAGATAAATGTTCTACATGTGTTAGATATGAAAATATTTCAGAAGCTGAAAGAACAGATGATGAAAAAAATAAATATATTAAACATCAAAAAAATAAAAATACCGCCAAAGAATTATTTTCGACGGAACAGGGTAATTCTAATAAGGATGAGTTTATTGTTATTTCTTTTGATTTGCAAAAGGTTTTTGCAACACCTCATGGACCTAGCATGATGTTTAGATTTAGCAGAAAATATGCTCTATATAATTTCACGATATACGAAAGTAAAATACTTTTTGCTATATCTGGGGGGAAAACGATGGGAAAAGAGGGGTCAACGAAATATGTTCAAATTTATTTTCATATTTTACAAAACTGCCTAGATAACAAACATGATGGCCAGTATAAAAAAATATCTCTTTTTTGTGACAATTGTCCTGGACAAAACAAAAATAAATTTGTTTTTTCAGTATTTTGTGTCGAATTCTAAGTCAATAAAAGAAATAACAATAAGTTATCTGGTTGCAGGCCATACTTATATGCCCGTTGATAGCATACATGCGGTCATTAAACGCTATGCATCAAAAATGAATATTGAGGCACCTTCAGAATGGACGACTATCATTCGAAATGCTGGACGTCTCCCAAAGCCTTACGAAGTAGTTTCAATGCACTACGGGGACTTTTTAGATTGGAAATCTGTATCTACTCCTAAAAAACTGAAGACACTCAGTGGCATGGAGTTTAAGGTTTCTAATATAAGCAGTGCTAAATTTGCAAGTAAGAACAATAAAAACACATTTTTTGCCTTTACAAATTACAACAAGGAGATGCCACACGAAATTCAGTGGGTTGAGAGACGAAATGGATTTAATATCCCTCGAGCTTATAATAGTGAACTGCCCATTAATCCTCAAAAATTAAAAAATCTTTTAGATCTTTGTCAAAGTCTAAAGATAAAAAAACAATATCATGCGGAGTACATGGCTCTTAAGGGAAATAATAATGTACCAGATGTTTTACCCGAAAGTGACATAGAAGATAATATTATCACAGATTAATATAGGGTAAGCGTAAGCGTAAGGGTGAGCGTAGCTATATTAATCTGTGATAATATTATATCTAAAATCTAAAGGCGTTGAAAGATTTAAAAAAAAATGTTCGAAATATTATTTAGAAATATTGTTGGGAAAAGAAGAAAGATTTATAAGTGTTAAACAAGTAACTAGTTAGAGTTCTTTGAAGCTTTATGGTGCGTTATATTTAGTGTTTACTTTTAATTCTGCTTTTTATATATTTTTTGTTTGTTTTATAGTGTAACTTAAGTTACATTTATTACATTTTTAAAAATACCAAAACAAATTTTTTTTGCCTACAATTTTGAAGGAGTACTAATTTTATTATTAGTCTTATTTTGGGCTATGACTGTTAGAATAAGTTGATTTTAGTTTAGCTCTACTGGTTGCTGTTTTTGACCCGATACTGATTTTTATTTTTTTTATGTACATTTTATGTTACTTTTAAATACGAGTATTTAATACTTTATTATCTAGTTTTAACAAAGAATTTTGTTTTATTTTTTGTGTATTTAATTTTACGAAAAAACATTTTTGTGTATATTTTTTCCTAAAATGTTACCTTAAAAGCAATAAAGGCTTATTCACCATTTATTGTATCTATGAAGTCAAAAGGCGTAAAAGATGCTAACCGACATTTTCAGACAACTTATTTTTCGGCTCAAAATTCTAACCACCTCCTAAAAAGGCTTTTACGCCACAGAATATTTTGAAAAAGACGTAAGCGCCAAAATGTTAAATATCTCATGTTTGTGTAAGTTTTATTCAATAAAAACATTTCAAAACAAAATGTTTTATATCAGGAACATCAAAATTTTAAAAAAAAAATCAATGATATAAATATTTTACGACTGTAAACGTTTTTTTCGTCTCCTGAAAAAAAGCGTGAGTGTCGGTTATGCCTTTCTGTCGTAACGTCGTCGATATATATATATACATATCATACTTCATTCGTTTTTTTTTTGTTTTTGGTTCACTGTGAACAGTGTAGATGGTTCATTGGTAATGGTTCATTCACAAGGTGGTACACAGTAAACCACAAAACAGGTTTTAAAAAAAAAAATATAAAGATTAACTCTATATTATTTTTTGTTAAATGGTGCCTGTATTTAATACATCATTATAATAACTAATATAAACTGAAGTTTGCAAATTTTTACCTTCTCTATTCTCTTTAAAAAATGAGTAAAAAATAATAATGGTTCACTGTTGGACAGTTTACCCTATTTATTTTCCTGATGCTTGCAAAATATTACACATTATATTATACATTATCTGCAAATATAAACTCTATGATTTAACATAAAATAAATTTTCACAAACCTACTTACTATGTATATATTTTGAATCATCCAAAAGATTGTCAGTTTAAAATACGGGTATTTGATTCCGGTGCGTATGGGACAGATCGTCATCTAAAGTTAAAAGGACCATGAACGTGAAGAACATTCCGATTGCGCTCAAAAAGTGCCATATGTCGTGGTAGTCATAAAAATGCATAAGTTTGCATGACGTGTTAAATGTACGTGATTGAGCGGGAGTTTTCTAAAATAAAAAAATATAATATTAGTTTGAAGCACTACATTCAGTTAGAAATGTAATTAATCTTATAAAATATTTTTGAAGTAAAGCATTCTGATAAACAAAAAACATTTGTCAACACTTAAGTATAAGAAACTCATACTAGTTATACGAACCCCTATTAATAATCACATCACAAAGGTCAATCTAACATTTATTTTTTAAGTTTTCTTCATATCTATGATAAAAAAAATAATTTCACTCATTAAAACTATCTATGGATCACACAAAATATAAGCCAAGAACCAACAATTTTGACCTTAAAGTTGATAAATGCTCTCAAAAATTACATACTTTAATAGATTTGTCATTGTGTCTAATTAGTATACTAATATTTATTGATTTATTTATTTAGGGGATGTCCCCATTCTAACAAAATTACAAAATAAATTATATCCTAACCCTAAATGTATATAAATAAGTAGCAGCCCAACAAATAAGATATACAAATGAGATAAAACTTCCAAAAAAAAAAAAATATATATATATATACAGGGTTACTGGTAATTCGATACATTCCTTGGAGATGTGATAGGGGAGGGGGTAAGAAGTAAATTGAACCCTAATATGTATTATGCAAAAGTTGATAGTTTTCGACATATTTAATTTTTTCTGTTTTTCTTCAAAATGTAGACCTTAGTGGTTTAAAAGGCAGTTTCCAGAAAATCCGCTGTATATTTTTTTAACTTTTTAGGCAAAATATATGCTGAACACAATAGTGTTACGTTTGTAATGGCAAAAGTCCCGCAAATAGTTGTAACCATAGGTAAATTCTCGATGCAAAGTGTAATTTTTTTTTCTTAAATAAAATACTACACTTTCTAGTGGATATTTTTTGAAAAAAAATTATGCTACATTCTTCAAAATTTACGTAAAACTTTCTTATTATCTAAGCTAACTCATAGGCTATAAATGCTACCAAAAATTTTAACAGAATTTTGTATTTTTATTATTAATAGTAAGAACGCACTTGAAAAATGCCAAGTGGTATTTACTTCTATGGTATTTAAGTACTATAGCAACAATTTATTTTTTTAATTTTATTGTTAAAAATTTGATGTGTAGATAGTCTGACAGCAATAATTGTTGTGGAAAGTAGTTAAATTACGAGTTTCGAGTTTATTCTTCTCGTGTTTTCAAAGAAGGTATTCTATTGGTTTCTGCGCTATGGCCACGTTTACTAACGCTGAATATGCAGATATTATGTTTGTTTATGGGTTTTGCAATGGTAATGCCGCGGAGTCTCGCCGAGAATACCAACGTCGCTTTCCGAACCGCCGCATTCCAAATGTCCGTGTTTTCGCTTCGACCTACCGAGCTATCGCTGAAACTGGATCCGTAAAACCAAGAAGAGATGACGCTGGCGCTCCTCGCGTATATCGAGCAGAAAATGAGGAGGAAATATTAAGACATTTTGAAGACGATCCAACCACATCCACTAATGCCGTAGCGCAGCAAACAAGATCATCGCAATGGAAAGTTTGGTCCACGATTCGGCAAATGGGAAGCCATCCTTACCATTATACGCCTGTCCAAGAATTGGAAGAAGGGGACCCGATAAGAAGGGTAGAATTCTACAGATTTATTATAAATTCTGATGCAGACAATAGAACTTTTTTAACCGACATTTTGTGGACGGACGAGTCAAAGTTTAGTCATGAGGGCATTACAAATTTTCATAACCTTCATTTTTGGGCCGAACAAAATCCCCGTTTAACAAGAGAAACCAGTTTTCAAAGAAAGTTTTCTGTAAATGTGTGGATGGGACTTATTGGCCGGGATGTAATAGGACCACATTTTTTCCCAGACCATTTAAACGGGGATATTTATGAAAATTTTTTACGACATGACCTACAAGATCTTTTTGACGATATTCCTCTCGCCGTTAGAGGACGAATGATATTTCAACATGACGGCTGTCCAGCTCATTTTCGGCGGTCAGTTCGGCAGTTCCTGGATGAACGTTTCCCGAATCGTTGGATTGGTAGGTCAGGTCCAATAGCTTGGCCAGCACGAAGGCCTGACTTAACCCTGCTTGATTATAGCATATGGGGTCAAATGAAAGCACTGGTTTATGCAACCCCAATAATTACCCGGGAAGATCTTATCCAAAGAATAACCAACGCTGCCCAGCAGATCAGGAATACCATAACAACTAGAACAACAAAGACTGAAATGAGAAGGCGCTGCCGAGCCTGTATTCGCAATAGAGGCTTTCATTTTGAACAAGATTTGTAAAGGTAAATACTGATAAATGCGTTACTTTACAATTTATAATAAAAATACAAAACCATGTCACCTAACTTTTAAGCATTTGTATCCTGTGAGCTAGCTTAGGTAATAAGTTTTAAGTAAATTTTTAAGAATGTAGCATAATTTTTTTTTAAAAAATATCCCCTAGAAAGTGTAGTATTTTCTTTAAGAAAAAAAAATTACACTTTGCATCGAGAATTTACCTATGGTTACAACTATTTGCGGGACTTTTGCCATTACAAACGTAACACTATTGTGTTAAGCATGTATGTTGCCTTAAAAGTTAAAAAAATATACAGCGGATTTTCTGGAAACTGCCTTTTAAACCACTAAGGTCTACATTTTGAAGAAAAACAGAAAAAAATAAATATGTCGAAAACTATCAACTTTTGCATAATACATATTAGGGTTCAATTTACTTCTTACCCCCTCCCCTATCACATCTCCAAAGGAATGTATCGAATTACCAGTAACCCTGTATAAAGCAACTAAAAACACCATTAAAATAATCAAAATAAGAAAAGTAAAAGCAATCAAATTTATTTGATACTTAACACATAGTACTCAACGAGTAAACTCACTCAGACAACTTTTAAGTTTTGAAGGCTTTAAATCCACTAAGTCAAAAGCTTGATTAAATCTATTTCCCAACATGGGGAGTCGATTAATTGGGGAAAATTTACAATAGTTTGTATGGTGATATTCGACCAGAAAAAGGGACGTCTCTCTAAGGACTCTGCTATTGCATCTAAAGTTTATCCGCGATAACAATTCAGGGCAATCAATAGCATATCAAGACTGTAAATATGGTTAGCATAATAAGAGGACCAGACTATGGAAGAATAAGACATGACACTACGAATAAGTGTAAGATATAAAACTCTGAAGGCAGCTACTGAAAAGTCTTGAGTATTTCTAGTTATAAAACCAAGAGTACGACGGGCTTTACTAGACAAACTATCTATATGGGGTATGAAAGTCAGGGAACTGTCAAACAACACCCCCAAATCTTTAATTAGCGATACTCTTGAAAGTATATTATCATTTATGTGGTAGTCAAATGGGACAACTTTTCTAGATTTAGTAAAAGAAATGATAAAACACTTATCCTTATTAAGATGTAAGCCATTAGAGACAAACCAATTATATAGAGAATCTATGTCTGATTGTATCATCAGGCAATCAGACAAGTTTAAAATATGTAAAAATAGCTTCAGGTCATCTGCAAGTAATAGGAATTTGCAAAATTTGATAATACTAAAAATATCGTTAATAAATAAATTAAAGAGTAAGAGGCCCCAAATGTGACCCCTGAGGCACCCCTGAAGTAACCAAAATAAGAAGTGAAACTGAACCCCTTACATTAACGAATTGTATCCTTTTATGTAGGTAACTATTTAGCCAAGAAAGAAACCACTTAGGGAAACCATAGCATCTTAATTTAAAAATGAACAATGAGTGGATGACTGTGTCAAAGGCCTTTGAGAAATCAGTATATATGGAGTCGACCTGATGACCCTTCTCGAAAGCCCTGACAATGAAGTCATGATATAATACAAGATTTGTAGACGTAGATTTACCCTGCCTAAACCCATGTTGCTCGTTGATCAAGAGACCTCTACAATGCCAAGTAAGATATTTGTTTAGGATAAGCTCAAAAAGCTTAGGGATAGCAGATAACATAACAATGGGCCTGTAATTTTTTATATCATCCCTGTCACCATTTTTGAATACAGGAGTTATAAAGCTGTCACGCCATTTCGCCACATCGAAAAACATATAATACCAAATAGTTAAATAAAAAAGTAAATATACCTACCGATTAACCATGATCACAAATTTCAATTGGATACTTACCGACCAAGATATTGACCCATGTAAAAAGAAATATATGGCTGTTACTGCACATATTGTCGACATAAATAAGAATAGCCAGGTGATAATCCGAACCTTTTCTTTGTGCAAGTACTGGAAAAAAAATTTAGTATAATAATAACGATTTAAAAATCCTGCATCCAAGCATCAGCAGAAAGAAAAAAGAGTGTAAAATATTAAGATATTGTTACTTAAAGACATGGTTGCAACAAGATATTAACATTAAACAGATGATTTATCAAAAAATTGAAACAGTTATTTTTATTAGAAATTGAAATTTATCTGAACAGAAAATAAAAAGGTTCTTTTAAAGCATTGTGGTAATTCAACGGAAAGGCAATTTTGTAATTAAAATAATACCTCTATGAAAAAATCCTGGAAACGTTATTTTTGTTTTTAAGAGAACATATTTACACATAAATTCCGTCATTATTACTTTAACCAGTTAGCACGGTATATTTATTGTTATTTTCATATGAGGCATACATCTTTTACATCTTTTAACAAGGGGGAGTCAATAAAAATACGTCCACAGTAGTACACTCAATCCGTGACTTTTTTTTGGCAAAAATAGGTGAAATCTTGATATTTTACCACAAGTTAGTTTTCCTTATGAAAAGCCTAGAAACAAAAAGTTGCAATCCCTTTCCCCGTACTTTTTTCGAAAACTCAAATTTTTTTTGTAATCGATTTTTTGCAAAAACCGTGGGTTTTAGGAAAAAGTCCCCGAATCAAAAAAAATGTATGATTAAATTAGCTAGAATTTTTATTTTAGGATCTTTTCTGTAAAATCAAATGCGCAGAAGATAGAGAGCGCTAAAGTCATCTAAAACTACTTTTTCCAAAAATTCTGCACTTTATCAAATACGGACACTAAATATATGTCAAATACAGTTCCAAAAAATCATTGTACTACTATAAAAATTTGAAATTAACTTGTGTGTTGTGTCTTTGGCGCCCTTTATTTTCTGCAATTATTGATGTAGAGTGTCCCAAATTCGAGAGTGACCATTGGAATCTCGGAAACCGTAAGAGTTACAGGGTCGGTTAAATGGAGGCAAAGTTGCGCAATTTGGAACTTAATAAAATCACGTTTAAATTTATCTAAATTTAAGACAAATTTATCCAAAATGTTTATAAATTTTTTATGGCAATTTTTGCATTTTTCTCAATAAATACCAAAATTTCACACTTAAACGGTAATAGAGAGCAAGTTAAAATTAGTATTGGAGTTTCAAAGTTTATTTTGTTTTGTCTAATGTGTGTGTATTAATAAAAATACGATCAATTTCAAGCTTCTGTGTAAACTTATTAGAAAAAATAGAGATATTGAAACGTAAAAAATAAATATGGAGTTAAAATAAAAATGCTTTGTTTTATGTTTAAATAATTGTTATGAAAATGCTTTCGTCGTTCAAGCCTCTCTAAAAATATGCCTAGCTTCTGCCCTTTTTTTAAGATATCACTCATGCCGATGCCTGGGCAATTCTCAGAATTATGGCCTCTTTTGTGCGGCAGGTCATGTAAACAAAACTTACTGGATTGGTTTTCTATTATGGGACAGTTCAGGTAGTCACATCCCTAGAATAGTCATTATAGCTGACTATGTAAATTGTCTCTATATATACGATCGTCGTTAGGTTAAGTTTAGCATTAGTTCCGTGTCAAAGCTCGCTGTTCGGGATTATTGTTCACCATACGTTTGTACTCCTAGTTAACCTTATTTTAATAAATGTTTTTTAAAAGAAGCTCCGTCGATCTTGTTATTTAACTGGCGCCGCGAACAGGATAGCGCAATTTCGTCCTTTATCGGAAGTTCCGTTGTGCGAAAGTGAATTTTAATTCTTCATGCGCTACCAAAAACATTGAACTGCAAAGGTGTTTCAACATTTTTAGTGGAAAATAGACAGAATTTTTTTTTCCAACTAAATATAGAGATTGCAGTTCTGCGGACATTGGTAAAACATAACCGTAGCTGTGTGTTAAACCATATCCTATCTAGACCAGTTCGACGTTATCCAGGCATAAGATTGGTACCATTTGAGGAAAATTGTTGCAGTATAGACTCTGTGGATCAAACCATGTCACCACTGTAAGTAATTGCCAAATTGCCATTTAATGTCTGACGCTTCTGCTCGATTGAGAAAAATTTTGTTAAAAAATAGGGTTGCTTTAGGGTTAAATTTTATTAATTCTGATAGTGATTCAGATAGCTCAGAAAACTCAGACGTAGAAGAAATTAATTTAGATAGTACTTTAACACCTGTGACACAGGAAACTTCTGAAGTTCAAGAAGAACTTATTTCATTATTAAACAAATTAAATTTAAATAATAATACAATGGAAAATATTAGATTTTTCACTTCTCTTTTACCGATGTTCTCAGGAAACCAGGAACATCTAGAAAGCTTTATTAGAGCTATAGATGAATTTTACGATTTGTATTACATTACCGCAACTTCTGACGATCAAAGAAAAGTTGTATTAGCTGCGATTAGGTCAAAGTTAGTTGATAGTGCACAAAGTTTCTTATTGTCACGCCCAGATTTAAATGACTGGCCTTCAATCAAAACAGAATTAAGAAAAAAGTTTGGTGATCCCGTGACATATTTGATTTTATTACAGCAATTACAGTATATTAAAAGAAATAAAGGTGAAATGATTTTAGAGTTTGTTGAAAGATTAAAATGTTTTATGCAAAGAATTATCTGCAAAATAAATGCCGAAGTTGAACACGAAGCTTCAAAACTATTACTTTTAAGTCAAGCCAAAACGACATCAGTTTTAATTCTTACAGCAAACTCACCACAAACACTAAAAACGATGTTAATGCTTAAACAACCTCAAACCTTAAATGATGCTTATGCTCATGTTGTAAATTTTAATATTATAGAGTCACAAATAAGCTTTACTAACCATCATTCTAACCTCCCAAATCCGAATTACAATCCCACTCATAGAAATACAAATGCAGGCCCACATAACCAACATTTCAGCGTAAATCATCAAGCCCGTGCCCCAGTCCCACCCCGTGCTCCACAACCTTTCCCTAGCCAACCAGTTTTTGTACAACCACGACCTATCCCAAGGCGTTATCCTACCAATGCTGAAGTCTTTGGCAATCAATCCAAGCCAATCAACCTTCCCTATAAACCCCCGCAACAAGACGCTCCAATCCCAATGTCAATCTCGACAGCTGGGCCCTCCCGTATCTACCAACAAAGACCACAATCAGCCAGAAACACCAATTTTTTCCAACGTACTGGACCAAAAAACTTTATCTCTGAGGAATTATCCAACATCGAGACCTACGAACAGCCCACACCCTATTTCTATTCCGAAGACGGGAATACACAGAACCAACTGGAACAATGTGATTTTTATTCTGACAAAAATTACGAATCTTTCCAGGAAGAGGAAAACCTTGATAATCAAGAAAATTTTCAATACCCAGCCTCGAATCAAGAGTCAACTTAAATAACTTAGCCCAGCAAATCGAATTACCTTATTTTTATTTACCTCAACAACAAATGACTGTCCTAATAGATTCAGGCGCCTCCGATTCCATAATATCTCCAAAGGTGGCACAGCAATTCCCAAACAATTTTTTTTATGAGCCCTTTAAAGTAACATCATGTAAAAATACGTACAAGGAGAACAAAAATTTAGACATTCCACTTTTATCAGAGCTAGGTATTCAAAAATCTTTTAAAATGAGAGTCTTAAACTGGCACAATGATTTTGATGCCCTTATTGGGACAAAAGATCTGAGAGAACTCAATGCCCTGATAGATTACAAAAATAAAACTCTTACCCTCAAGAACATCAAAATTCCATTCTCCTTAGCCTACAATAAACCTTTATATAGACCAATTACAAATATTAATAATCAACATCTAGTCATTCCAGTCAATTATGAAAAAGGAACAGCTATCTTGCCGTCATTTAATATAAATGAGCATGTGATCCCCGACTGTCTTATAAATGTCGAAAATGGACTATGTAAAATCCCAAACCCGAATCCCAATATTCATGTTAATTTTCACCAACGCCTAAAAGTCATTCCTCAAGACCAATTTGATTTAATCAACCCACCTAAAACTACTCCAGAAAAATTTAATCCTAAAGACCATCTTCACCTTGACCATCTAACATCATTAGAAATTTCGCAAATCCTTCCACTTTGCCATAAATACAAGGACATATTCTATCACGAGGACTGTGACCTTACATGTACCACCAAAACAAAACATGTGATTCGAACAAACTCTGATCGACCCATATATGTAAAGTCATACAGACATCCCCCTAGCATGAACAAGGAAATTCAAGCTCAAATTCAAAAACTCCTTGACAATAAAATAATCCAACCTTCAATATCTCCATATTCCGCCCCAGTGTGGATAGTTCTCAAAAAAGCAGATGCTTCGGGTGCGAGAAAATTCAGAATGGTACTCGATTTTCCTTAGTCCGACTCAACGACGTCACCTGCGAAGAAAAATACCCTCTTCCCAGAATCGAAGAAATCCTTGATAGCCTAGGAAAATGCGCTTACTTTTCCACTATAGATTTAGCTCAGGGGTTTCATCAAATTGGAATGGACCCTTCTTCTATTGAAAAAACTGCCTTCACGGTAAACAACGGCCATTATGAATATTTACGCATGCCATTCGGTCTTAAAAATGCGCCGGCCACATTTCAAAGAATGATGGATGAAGTTCTACGTGACTATCTTTACAAATTCTGCTTTGTTTACATGGATGACATCGTAATATTTTCAAAATCCCTAACTCAACATATCGACCACATTCGGAAGATTTTTAAGAGACTCAGAGAAGTTAACTTAAAAATACAGCTTGATAAATCCCAGTTTTTGTCAAAAGAAGTCTCCTTTTTAGGCCACATAATCACTGCCGAGGGAATAAAACCCAATCCATCAAAAATTGAAGCAATTCAAAAATATCCCATGCCAAAAACTCAAAAAGAAATTAAATCTTTTATGGGACTAGTCGGATATTATCGGAGATTCATCAAAAATTTTGCTAAAGTAACATTTCCAATCACGAAATGTCTTAGAAAGGGTAGCGAAAAATGCATTGGAAATCAAGAATATATTGAAGCATTCTTAAAAAGCAAGGAACTCATTACTAATTCCCCAGTTCTTCAATACCCAAATTCCAATAAACCTTTTAAATTAACGACCGACGCTTCAAATATCGCCATTGGTAGCGTTTTATCTCAAAACGACCACCCAATTGCATTTTTTTCTCGTACATTGAACTCCGCAGAGCGCAATTACTCCACCATAGAACGCGAACTCCTCGCTATTGTGAATTCAGTAAAACATTTTCGCTGCTATTTATACGGAGTAAAATTCACCATTGAAACAGACCATAACCCCCTTGTTTGGCTTTCTAAAATAAAAGAGCCAAATGGCCGCCTTATCCGCTGGAGACTCCAACTTAAGGAGTACAACTTCGAAATTAAGTACAAAATAGGCAAAGAAAATGTAGTTGCCGACGCCTTATCCCGGATTGAACTTAACACCCATGAGATAACCGACAAGGACAATGACATACGGTCCAATGCCCCTAATGCTGACGAGACAGTTGCAAACTTAGCAGATTTCGATCTAGCAGATTTTGTCCTTAATGAAAGATATAATGACCTCATTGAAAAGCAAATAATTAGTCCTAATAACAATTTCCCGCCCAAATCCCCAACCCCTGCTATTGCAGAGGAAATTGATAATGATTGTGATATCACCGTCCATTCAAACAACGATACTCACGGAAAATTCCTACCAATATCAGAGCTACCTCTAAATTATGCCAGCAATCGTGTCGTAATAAACTATGGAGATACCTTCAAACACACCCTTACTAGACCGTTCAACAAGAGACACCACTACATATTAATTGAAAAGCAAAATAGACAAGAGCATATCCTAAAAATTTTTAAAGAAATTATTAAACCAGACGTGACGACAACGATTTTTATAGCTAACGAAGAACTAAGAGTAGAGTTTTAACGACTTGTCTCTATAACCCTTAACCCATAAGCAAAACTAATTCTGTCAAACACTTACTTAACAGACGTCATAAATCCAGAACACCAACAGGAAATAGTTTCAAACTACCACAGAAAAAATCACAATGGCATCAACGAAACCTATAATAACTTAAAACAAAAATATTACTGGCCAAAATTAAGGGACTGTATTACCAACTACATAAATAAGTGTGAGATTTGTCTCCAAAATAAATATGAGCGGCATCCCTACAGGATTGCTTATGAAGGACCACTCCTTGCTGAAAAACCCTTCAAAACAATCCACCTGGATATTTTTCAGTTTTCAAACTGCCAATTTCTTACCATCATTGATTCATTTTCCAAATATGCACAGGCCTATTATATAACTGATAAAAATGCAGTCACAATTCTCAGCAAATTAAGACACTATTTTTCACATCATAACACTCCACAAAAAATAGTTGCAGACCGCGGCAAGGAATTTCAAAATAACATTTTTGGAGAATTCTGTCAACTCTTCGGTATTGAAACCCACTACACAACACCCTCAAATTCTTCTTCCAATAGCCCCGTTGAAAGATTACATTCAACTCTCTTAGAAAAACTTAGAATACTAAAAATGGAAAATCCAGACGAAACTCCCCAAAACATTATGATTTCAGCTATACTAATCTACAACCAAAGTATACATTCCACAACTGGCTATTCTCCCTTTTCAATTCTATATGGCCCCTACATAAATGAACCAAGCTTTAATAATGATTTAACACTTTTTGAGCAGTACAACGAAAAACGCAAAAAAGAATTATTGCCCTTTTACGAACATATTTATAAACATGCACATGACAAACAAAAGCACAATACACAAAAACAAAACAAAAATATAGATAACCCCCCTAACATAAAAATAGACCAAACAGTGTATAAAAGAAATCCTCTTAGAAATAAAATACATCCACCCTATATTAAAACAAAAGTTACAGCTATCGGCAAAAATAAAATAACGGGAATTTCTAAGAAAAACCCAATAAATACCCACATAAGGAAACTAAAGAGACTTAGGAAAACTCCCAATTCTTTTCAGACTCCCGATCCTGATCCTTCAAATAGTAACGAGCCCATACCAGGCCCTTCAGGTCTACAATCTACCCAATAATGAATATTACATTGAAGAAGTTCTTCATCCCTTATTGTTAATAATTACCATACTACATATATACCATTTAACATATCTAGTATTAAGTACACCTTATCCCATTTTCTTAGTAATGTATTAATCTTAGAACATATGGTGAATAATCAAAATAATAATTTCACGAAAACACAAATTTTCCATTTATACAAAGTTTTAAATAACACTTTTGATAATTATGCTAAATTTAATGTGTATAAAAGTGACCGTGCGAAGCGAGGATTAATGAACCTCCTTGGTACTGGTATCAAATTCGTCACAGGAAACCTTGACAATGACGATTTGCAAACTATTACGGAGAATGTAGAAACTTTGAAGCATAATCAACTTAACGCCATGCAAAAAATCAATGACCTGAGTTCATTTGCAGGAAACGTCATGAATAAATTCCAAGAAAATATAAGAACTATCAATGAAAATTCAAAAACAATACAAAGCGAACTATCAAAAATTAATAATGAAATAAATCTAATATTGTCCATTCAAGATCAATATATCCAAATAACATCGTTAAATAATTTTTTAGAAAAATTGTCAAGAATTTTTTCTTTTGCACATTTGAAAACACTTGATTTAGAGATTTTAACAGTAAATGAAATTAAGGAAATCTGGGAATTTTTAAGTTTACACTATCCTGAAAATGCCCTATGGTCCATTGAACATCTCTCGGAATTAACACTTATTTGTAAAACTGGATTATTAATATTCGACGAAATGGCAATTTTAGCAATTAAAATCCCAATTTTTGAGAAAAATGCATGTAATCTAAATTTTGTATACCCGATCCCAAATAATCAATCAAAAATGTTATTTAGTCCTAGTAAATATTATTGTAATGACCTTTGGTACCAAAACTGTATAGAGATTAATTCAAAATGGTTATGTTCAAATCCTCTTATTAATAACTGTAAATTACCAGAAAACTGTCAATATGTGACTGTTCTCAATAACTATCAAGTACATACAATAACCTACAAAAAGTCCTTACTGTTCTGTGCCAAGAAGGAAGAAATTGTTTACGAAAACTGTTTCCAGTTCCAAAAACTAAATATAGTAGGTTGCTCTCTTATACAAAGTCAGTGCGATGTAATTATTACCCATCACAAATATGCCTTGGCTATAAATAACGTATCTATAAAACAACTTCCAGATGCCACTAGGTTGCATCCATCAAATTTTTCTATTCATTTGCAATTGAAGCATTTGGAAAACCCTGCAAAAATCCAAGATGATCTTTTAGAACCTGTTAATTTTGATGAAATTATCTCGCAAAAAGAGACTCACTATATTATAGTTTTAGTTGTATGTATCATATTAGTATCTAGTATATGTATAGCACTATACCAGTGGAAGAAATACAGCTCCCTGAAGGCCATTCCAGTGAAGACGCTTCGGCAGATCATCAACGAGGACGTTGAAAAATCTGAGGGTGGAGGAGTCACATCCCTAGAACAGTCATTATAGCTGACTATGTAAATTGTCTCTATATATACGATCGTCGTTAGGTTAAGTTTAGCATTAGTTCCGTGTCAAAGCTCGCTGTTCGGGATTATTGTTCACCATACGTTTGTACTCCTAGTTAACCTTATTTTAATAAATGTTTTTTAAAAGAAGCTCCGTCGATCTTGTTATTTAACTAGGTAAAGAAAAGAGTACGCTGTCATTGTCTTCACATATGGACGCGCTAACGGTAATGGAGCTTTGGCACGACGCTTGTACCAGGAACGTTATCCAGATCGGAGGTTAACAAAATTAATCAGAGGTACCTAATAGTAGATACTGTAGGGTAAGGGGTACCTAGTAGGTACTTTGGGGTGGGGGTTACAAGTTAGGTACTCGCTTAATAAATAAAAACGTGTGATTTTAGCCTCTTGTTGTTTAGTTTCACTCTCGCCTCTAATTTTGTAAGATTATCAACTTCGTACTGACTGCATCCACTGTTCTTTAAATCGAGTTTCTGCCCGTTTTATTAAACAGTATTGTAAAATGGAATTTACCAACCAAGAGTACGCTGACATTGTCTTCACATATGAACGCGCTGACGGTAATGGAGCTTTGGCACGACGCTTGTACCAGGAACGTTATCCAGATCGGAGGTTACCAAACTTCAGGATGTTTCAAAACACCTTTCGCCGTCTTATTGAAGTTGGCATTGGGAATAATCCGGCGCCCTGACCATAATAATGTAGAGATTGAAGAGCAAATACTGGAAGCTTTTACCGCAGACCCTACTGCAAGCGTCAGAAAAGTAGCTGAAGACCTTGGCCTTTCTAGATGGAAGGTGTGGACGACCATGATGAAAGATGGACAATATCCCTTTCATGGTACGGGAGGAGCAGGGCTTACAAGAAGAAGATTCTGCAAGACGAATTCAGTTCTGCCGCTGTTTATTGAACATGGAGATCGAGGACCCGTTATTCTTAAGAAGTATCTTGTGGACAGACGAGTCCAATTTTTCCAGCGAGGGTATTATCAACTTCCACAACCTCCACGAACGGGCTGCCAAAGATGCAAATCCGCACTGGAAA
This sequence comes from Anthonomus grandis grandis, assembly GCF_022605725.1. Classification (NCBI taxonomy): domain Eukaryota; kingdom Metazoa; phylum Arthropoda; class Insecta; order Coleoptera; family Curculionidae; genus Anthonomus; species Anthonomus grandis. The sequence continues at coordinate 8,416,326 of NC_065554.1, read as the reverse complement.
AAACAAAAATCATTTCAGAACAGATTTTCGGTCAATGTGTGGGCCGGAGTAATAGGCAGGACTATTATTGGGCCACATTTTCTACCAGAGAATTTAAACGGTGCCAACTATTTAGATTTTCTACAAAATGATATCCTCGTTCTTCTAGACGAAGCTGGATTATTGGAACGAAAAAGACCAATAATCTTTCAGCAAGATGGTTATCCAGCGCATTGGTCCTTGGCTGTCAGGAATTACTTCTTAGACGACTGTTTTCTGGACGGTTGGATCGGTAGAGGCGGAATCTTTCCTTGGCCTCCTCGATCGCCTGACCTAACTCCGTTGGATTTTTTCATATGGGGCCGGGCAAAGGAGCTTGTATACACCACCGAAATAAGAACAAGAGAAGAGTTGATTCGCAAAATAAATGAAGCATTTGACAGGATGAAAGAAGATATGCCCATAAGAGTAACTACCACCGAAGTAACAAAAAGGGCTCGTGCCTGCGTTAGAAATAATGGATTGCATTTTAAACATGAACAATAAATAGTTTAAACAAAATTGTGTTTTATTTAACATTAAAACCTAAAATAACCCTACAATCGGGGCTCTAATGCTTAGTAGGCTTATGAGAGTTCTCAGTCTAATAGTTTTTGTTTACATGACCTGCCGCATAAAAGACGCCATAATTCTGAGAATTGGCCAGGCATCGGCATGAGTGATATCTAAAAATAAAGGGCGTTTCAATGTCTCTATTTTTTCTATAAGTTTACACAGAAGCTTGGAATTGATCGTATTTTTATTAATACACATTAGACAAAACAAAATAAACTTTGAAACTCCGATACTAATTGTAACTTGCGCTCTATTACCGTTTAAGTGTGAAATTTTGGTATTTCTTAAGAAAAATGCAAAAATTACCATAAAAAATTTATAAACAAATTTCGACCTACACATATTTATCTTAAAATGTTTGAAATGAAGTCAGCTATCACCCCCTTAAAGGATTGCATCTAGCTTCCGGACACCCTGTATATTTCTGAAACGTAGTAAATTTATTTTCTTCTTTTACGATATACGATATCGCCATAACATGCTTACGTAAGCATAATATTGAATATTTCAATCGATAATAATCGGACGGCACAGATTTTTTAAATTTAATAACTGTTGCTACCATTTAATTAAACAAAAAAGGTTCAATTGTCTATTATTTTATAGCCTACAAACCGGGTGGAATACCGGCAAAACGACTCTAATGTACTAATTTATCCAAAAAGATACTCACCTTCATGATTATATAAAAGAAGAAATACATCAGGGTATTTGACATGAATATGAATAAAAGGAAGACAGGAAAGTTCCTTGGGTGAGTTGTTACTACAATAGCGGCTAAGGTCCAATTAACAATATTTCCAATTAGTAACATAACAAACCGCGCTAAAATAAAAATTAAAAATAAATTTAGTTCAGTGTATGTATGTTTTATACCTTTATGACATGGCTTCAAAACGTTAAGAGGTCCAGCAAGAAAGTCGTTTCTAATAACGTGCCCCAACCTCACAAATGAACTAATACCTAGAATAGTAAATGAGAAGTTGTTATACATTAATGCGATAAATATAAGCACTTACTCAACTTCCAGCAGCCCATGTAATACATTTTAATGCTCAAATAAAAACATGATATTATATGTAATACAACAAAGCATATCCTGAATTCGATTGTATTTTCAAATATTCCGATCATACCTAAAATGTTATGTAGCATTAATACATTGAAATGTCAATAAGCATAAAATTTACCAATTAATATGGCAACTGCCAGCACACCAAATGTAGAATAGGCGCTAGCGTTAATGTCAGGATGCCTATTTTGGTATAGTTTGATCATGCAGAGTACCGCCATAACGTACATAAAACTTGTATCTAAAGTAACCACAATATATTAATAATAAATAATTTGTCCATATTGTCAATTTTCATTTCTATCAATTGTCAACAGCCAAAAAAAATTGCAATAACTTAATTACGTCAATTGTTAATGTTCTTTATATTTATCTACAAATCTAATGACAATTATGTGAAATGTCATTCCTGTTCCTTAAAAATATCAATAGTCGCCTGTGTCATTTTTCAAATTTATAAAATTAATTTTTTTTTAAATATCTCAACAATAATACAATTGTCAATAGCGAGAAAATTTTGAAATACATAAATTACATTAATTGTCAATGTCATTCGTATTTATTACCAATGTCAATTGTCAGTTTTGTCAATTGCTAAAATCAAAGAAAATTACGCATTTGTAAAGAAAAAGTGAAAGTTTGCTGCTTAACTTCGGTGATCTTATCAGAATTATTGGATAAGTACTTTGGTACCTTAAATAATATTTTAAAAATAGTTAATCTATCATTCAAGGTAGTTGATTTTATTAAGGTAGTATCAATGGTTTTGCAAAAAAAATCAATTAAAATAATATCTTTTTAATCATTATAAAGTGCTTGAAGTAAAATAAAACTTATTAAGGTAAAATCGTTTTTTATTTATTTACTCAAATTAACCCTCGAGAATCTCACTACTTTGTTGTGAAAAAATTATGAAAATATTTTCAGTGGTTCACGTTAAGACCAAAAACGTTCGTTAAGAAATAAAAATCATTTAATTTTTTGTATTCATTCGTCAATTGCATTAATTCAAGTTGCAATATTTTGAATTGTTCCGTTCAAAAAATAAAAAGAGGGGGGGGGGGGGGCATTAAAGAAACGCACTGTATGTAACTTCCTGAAAAGAGAAATTTGTACCATTTGGACACGAAAATCTCTTTAAAAAGGGGCATCATTACTAGGAGGTATAATTTGTAAAAAAAAATACAATGAACAAACAAAGCAATTATTGCTCTTTATTTGTTAAAAAAAATTGAAAATGAAGTCTGAAAATACATTTTGTGAGAATTCTGTCTGATATTGTCAATGATTGGAAATCGTCTAGTGGAAAAATTGATTATAAAGAAGTCAATTCATCAAAAAATTAAAAAATTATATGAAATCAGGCATAAAAAAGGAGCGTCGTAGATGATCCATCAGAGGCTAAAAAATTGAGGATACCGCACTCAAATTCTTGACCGTAAGTCCTTAAAAAAATGTAATTAATTCGTTTAAAACCTCCCATTACCCAGCCGAATGTAGAAAGTCGAATGTAGAAAAAAGAATGTATTTAAAGAACAAGAGTGTAGGAACAAAAACATGTCAGATTGTTAAAAATCTATTAAATGCATAGCAAGAACATTGAGTCTATCCTAAGCCATCGTACTTCTTAAAAAACACTTAATTCTTTTTAGAGTTGAAAAATATCTTTCACACTCACAAGTTGTCATTGGAGTAGTACAAATAATTTCTAAAATTTTGTAGGTTTCAGAAAAACATTTTGAAAATGGCATACCAGTGCTGTCTCGATAACCACACATATCATCTCTATTGTATCTCCAAAATACAGTGCATCCGTAAAGTAGCGGATAAATTCAATAAAAATGAAATGGACCGTTTCTGAAAGAAATATCCGAACCCGTCGATTTTAATATTTGGTTTAGGGTTTTTCTACGTGGAAATTAAATTTACAGGGTGAGAAAAAAAAGATATAACGTCATTAATGCGTTTTTTAAATGGAAAACACCATTTTTTAATTCAGAATCAGAAAGAACGTTTTTTTTTACGAACGACATGGTACAAATGAAGTTACATAAGCAATTTTGAACGAAAAATTATTATAGAATGTAAAATTAAAGAAATACATATCTAAATTAAATGTTCGAATTGAGGACCGTTAACAACCTGACAATAACCAAGGCGATTTAAAAATTCTCTTTGGACATTCTCATTGACATATGGAGTAATATTTCCAATTTCCTGGCGTATTTGTTCTTTTAAATCTTTTAAACTCACTGGTTTAGTGACATACACTTTACTTTTTAAGTATCCCCATAAAAAGTAATCGAGGGGAGTTAAATATGGCGATCTGGGTGGCCATTCAATATCAGTCTACTTATCCAACGATTTGGAAAAACTTCATATAGATAATTGCGAACAGGTAAAGCATAGTGTGGCAAGGATCCATCTTGCTAGAAAAAAAGATCACGTTGGTGCATGTCGGGTTCCTCCAAATCCGGATACAAAGTTATCAGAGCAAGAATAAGATCATTTTGAACAAAGTTCAAATACCTCTCACCAGTAAGTGTCATCAAAAAAGTAAGGTAAAGTAATACTCTTCCTTCCACTATACCGCACCACACATTGACTTTTTGAGGGTGTTGTGTATGACATTCTGTGAACCAATGACGGTTTTCGGTCGCCCAGTATCGACAATTCTGTCTGTGCATATGGCCGTTTGGAGTAAACGTTGGTTCGTCAGAAAATATTATCCGTTGTACAAAATTATTGTTATCATTACATAATTGCTGCATTTGCTTACAAAATTCATTTCGATCAAATCCGATAGCTCTTGAAGTAAGAATATTTTATAAGGGTGGAACTTTGCTTTTTTCAATACTTTATGCACAATAGATCGCGATAAATTAAGATTAAAAGCCGTGCCTGTGATTGTGGCTTTGGGATTATCTTGAACCGTTAACAGAACGTTAAGCTCATCTTCTTCAGTTATTGAACCTCGACCAGCTTTTTGAGTATCCCGAACATGCCCGAATTCACGAAACTTTGCTTCAACTCTGCTTACCATGCTTTGGCTAATAGGCGAAAGATAAGGATGAGTTGCATTAACCAACTAAACCACCTCCTTTTGAGTACGCGACATATCTCCAAAACCAATCACGTACAAGATTTCGATTCTTTCACGTTCGGTTAATTTTCTCATTTCATACAATAACAGTAGGTAATAAAGTGTAGTTACTAATAAAACGCAGGATGACACTGCTTTCGCCTCTCAAAAAGAATAAACACCACTTGCAAATGTAAAAATACTTACAAATAGTTGCACCAAAATACATTCACTTTTTTACACTGACAACAACGACAACAACTACTAAAAAACCAAAATACCAACATTTAATTTAGATAGGTATTTCTTTAATATTACATTTTATCATAATTTTTCGTTCAAAATTGCTTGTGTAACCACTATTCATTTGTACCATATCCTTTGTAAAAAATGCGATTCTTTCTGATTTTCCATTAAAAATGGTGGTTTCCATTTAAAAAACATATTGATGACATCATATCTTTTTTTGAGTCATCCTGTATATTTAATTTCCACGTAGAAAAACTTTAAGTCCAATATTAAAATCGACGGGTTCAGGATTTTTTTTCAAAAATGGTCTATTTAATTTTTATTGAATTTATCCGCTACTTTACGGATGCACTGTATATTCCCAGTTAATAGCATTTCTGCAAGAGGCGCCCCGGCCCGCCTAAGACTTCATCTCATCTCTGAGATGAGAAAACCTAAGGCTGAGCTCCACTCCCGAAACTCCGGGTCACACCTTCATCGCGGATAGATCATCCGACGCCCCATGGCCAGTGGATATAGTCTTCACTCTGAGGACACCGGAGCGGCCAGACTTAAAGTATGTCAGGGAAATTCTTGACATACGGAATAGGATATTAAGCGTTCCCAGCTGGCAACATCTGAGGACGGAAGGGGAGTCTGGAAGGTTTAACCTTCACTTCATGCAGGGAGGTTCTGCTCGATTCGAGGAGGCCAGGTGGACACGAGTCACTATTTGAGCTTTTCGAGTGACCGTTCGGCGAACGCCCGCCAGGCCAAGCACCGCAGCCATAGCCACTAGAAGGGAAGCCTTAGGCAGAGCAGAAGCGAAACCCCTACACCTATGGACGTCCCCCATGGCGCAATTAAAGGTAAGTCAAATCAATCTCCAACAAGGTCGAGATGCAACTGCCGAATCGACGAGCATCATGACTGGAAAGGCTGGAGAGGTTGTATAAATACAAGAACCTTACTTTTTTAGGGAATAAATAAGACTAGGGGCCACAGGCTTCAAACTCATAGCCGGTGTTGAAGGAGACCAGAGGCCCAGAGCGTGTCTCTTAGCATCCAGGGAGCTTCATTTAACACCTTTACTGCCAGTACGCTCCAAGGATGCTACGGCAGCTTTGCTGGAGTACACGGTAAGCGGCACAAAATATAAATTAATAATATGCAGGTTATACAGTGCGAGTCTGAAAGTTGGAATAAATTCGATAATAAATAAATGAGGGCGAGTTCGGAAAAACGCTCGGAACAACACGTCAATTGAGATTGTAAGTTGCGCATTTTTTGCAATAAAGTTTTTATACAGGGTGTGCCATGAAGGCGGGGCTAATACCAGCTTTCTTATTTTAAATGGGACACCCTGTGTTATTATATTTTTGGATTCTCCACAAAATTCCAAACATTTTGGTGTATCACATGCCATACCTTTATTCGATTGTTTTTAAAATACAGGGCGTTAAAGAAAACGTATTTCATACACATAAAGAGGACACTTTTAAATCTTTTTCTTTAATAAGTGTTCAAAATGTAAATCATTTACTATTTGGCAATGGCCTAAACGTACTAAAAAATAATTTTGAACGTTTCTTATGCATTCTGGAGAAATGTTTCGACACTCTTGCCTTATTCTAGTTTATTACGCCTCAATATTTGCCGGCTTGGTCACATAAACTTTGGATTTCAAATATCCCCATAGGAAAAAATCCAGCGGAGTCAAATCGGACGATCTTGGTGGCCATTCAAAAGGTCCTCTCCTGCCAATCCATCTGCCTGGAAAAATTGTATCAAGATAGTTTCGAACAGGTCTTGCAAAATGGGGAGGCGCACCATCTTGCTGAGACCAGATGTTTTATTCGGCATATCTGCTTCTATTGGATCAGGGAATAGAACAGCTAGATTTGGAATTAGTTCTTCTTGTAAAAACTGTAAGTACTTTGCTCCATTTAAATTTTCTTCGAAGAAAATTGGGCCTATAACTTGCTGACCTAGAATTCCTGCCCAAACGTTTACTTTTTCTGGGTGTTGAGTGTGGCCTTGCCTCATCCAACATGGATTCTCGTGTGCCCAATAAAGGCAATTTTGACGATTTACTTCTCCGCTCAGCATAAACGTCGACTCATCGGAAAAGAGAATGTTTTCTGTAATAAGATTATTATTCTGCATTAATTCCATTGTTCGCAAAATTTAATTCTTCTATCTGCATCCTCCTCATTGAGTTCCTAGAGAATTGTTAGTTTATAGGGATGAAATTTTTCTGCTTCAAGAACCCTTACTACTGAAGACTGGCCCACTACCTGTCTAGTGGGAATATTAGGATTTTCTTCAATGGCTAATAACACATTAATTTTGGTGTCTTCAACGTGAACTATTGTTCTTACGTGACCATTTTCCCGAAACTGTTTTTCAATCTTGCTTATAGTACCTACTTTGAGATATGGGTGGTAAATCAGGATACTTCTGTCTGAATAGATGCAAAACTTCATTTTGGGTTCTTGTTCTATCTCCGTACCCAATCATCATTAAGATTTCAATCTTGTGGTTTTCACTTATATATCCCATTTCGTAAAAAAACTAAAAGAAACTTAAATCTGATTATCCGACAGTGAAGGCACGTCTTGTAGCAATGTCAAAATTTATAAAATGTCAAAATTATAAAAATGCCACATTTTTATAACATTCATAAAATACATTACGAAAAAAAAAACTATTTACTGAAACGTCCGAGCGTTTTTCCGAACCCGTTTCTATTTATTTATTATCGAATTTATACCAAGTTACAGACTCGCACTGTACAGGGTGTCCAAGATAAGGATCCTAAGCATGGGGATCTCGGTACCTGTTGGAGATACAGCTTCGTTTAAATTAGGAAAAAGTTGTGCACTTTGAAGCGTATTTACATGCCGTTGAGAAACTTCAAAAATTTCCATGGTCTGCCGAGATATTTGGAAAAAACGGAAATTTGCCAATATCGATTTAATTTTTTCCTGGCTTTATTTTAAAAGATATCAAAAAACTATTGACACTTTCTCATTGACACTTTTGATGTAGTACGTGATGGCGCTTTTAAATTTTATATCCGACGTTTCGTTTTCGAGAAACCATCATCAACTTTATTTTTTTATATGGCGCGAAAAGAAAGTACACCCTGTATCTGATTCCATTTTTTATTACAAATTCAATGATATATCACATGTCATATTTTTTTTGTTAGTTGAAAGGAAAAATGCAAATTTTCTATTTTTTTAGCATATTTTTTAAGTAAGCTTTGGAAACAAATGCTTTGACGTATGTAAATACCGAGTCTATCAAATTTTTCTTAATATCTATTTAGAGAGTGATGAAGCTAAATGAAGTATTGATTTGCATTGTACATTGTACTACTTTTGAATAAAAAAATGTAACCAGTAATAGACAAATGTTTTATGATTTTCCTAACGATATGCAACAAATAATGAATACATTTTAAAAATAACGAAAAAAGCAAATAAATTAACGCATATTATAAATTTAATTTAAAACAGGTGTTCAAACAGGTTTCCGTTATTTTCTAGACATAAGTATGATCTTCTTACAGTAGCAGCTAAAACAGTATCTCTGGCGTAATACTTTGAAAAGCGGCCGTCACACATTCTCGTAACTCCTGCTCAGTTCCAAAAGAATGTTGATAGACTCGGTTTTTAATAAATCCCCAAAGGAAGAAGTCCAAAGGGGTTAAGTCCGGGGATCGCGCTGGCCAAGACACTTCACTGGAGGTTCCAATCCACTTTTCAGGAAAACGCTGCGAAAGGTGGTACTGTCGAACTTGCCCAGAATTATGTGCAGGAGCCCCGTCTTGTTGAAACCAACAGCTATTGACTTGTGCCAGAGGTAAATCATCTAAGCAGTCTTCTAAATCATTTTGCAATAAATTAAGATATCGTTCTGCTGTTAATGAATAATGGTAAATAAATGGACCTAGTATTTTGGTTCCTAAAATTCCACACCACATATTAAACCCAAAACGTTGTTGATGTCTAGATATTTTCTTAACACGCGGATTTTGTTGGACCCAGTAATGACTATTGTGGCGGCTAAAGATACCATTATTAGTGACCATACTTTCGTCGGACCATATTATTTTTGATGGAAAATTAAAATCCTCTTCACAGGCACGTGTATACCACTCACAAAAATGCCGACGTCGTTCGAAATCCCCAGGTTTAAGTCCTTGGCAAATTCTAAATTTGTAGGGGTGATATCTGTTTTTACGTAAAATAAACTGAGCTGTAGATTTGGCCACTCCTACATTTTTTTCAATTTGCCTGGTTGATATCTCGGGGTTTTCAATAACTACTTGTAAAACATTATTTTGAGTTTCTTCAAGAGATTCCTTTTTTCAAGATAAAACAGGATTTTTAAACGAACCATATTCTTTTAAATTTCGAGCCAACTCTAAGAAAATGGATTTACAGGGTTGCTTTCTATCTGGAAATTTATTAAGATACATTGCTGCTGTATTTACAGTATTTTTGTAGCACAAAATGTAGTACGACAGCATGCCAAACCTCTCTTCATGACTATAATGACCACCAGGCATATTTGAAGATAATAACACAATTTTAGCAATAATAACGACAACAGTAAATAATAATAACAATAATTACTCAACCAACAACACCTCGACAATCACGGTAACAACAACGGCAATTAATATTTAATAAAAAATATGTGACAGGGTAAGTGTCAAAGCATTTGTTTCCAAAGCCTACTTAATAATATGTTTAAAAAAAAGAAAAATTGTATTTTTCCTTTTAACTAACAAAAAAAATGTGACATGTGATACATCGTTGAATTTGTAATAAAAAATGGAATCAGATACAGGGTGTACTTTCTTTTCGCGCCATATAAAAAAATAAAGTTGATGGTGGTTTCTCGGAAACGAAACGTCGGATATAAAATTTAAAAGCGCCATCACGTACTACTTCAAGAGTGTCAATGAGAAAGTGTCAATAGTTTTTTGATATCTTTTAAAATAAAGCCAGGAAAAAATAAAATCGATATTGGCAAATTTCCGTTTTTTCCAAATATCTCGGCAGACCATGGAAATTTTTGAAGTTTCTCAACGGCATGTAAATACGCTTCAAAGTGCACAACTTTTTCCTAATTTAACCGAAGCTGTATCTCCAACACGTACCGAGATCCCCATGCTTAGGATTCTTATCTTGGACACCCTGTATATTCTGTATGTTAATACACATTTCCTTGACGGAAAAACCAAAAAGGTTAATAAAATATAGTAGGGATAGTAGTTTTCCGTAGTCGCGGGGTGTGACGCAAACGCGCACAACATTGTATGGGGAAATACAGATAGCAACGCGAGGGGTACGGCATTATTAGAACATGTAGTATCGGAAAAACCTTGAGGTAGCAAACGTAAATGCGGAACCGACTTTTGTTAATCGAATTAGACAAGAGGTTATATACATAACTCTGGTAACACGGTAATTTGCGGATAGGGTTAAAAACAGGAGGGTATCACAGGACATAACGATGTCCGACCATAGAATGATCCGTTTCGAAATCGGTTCGGATAAGGAGGAAACGCTCCTCAAGAGAAACCCGAAGGCTACCGACTCCCAAAATTAAAGAGGGCTTCGTTCAGTCCATGGGTACTCTAGGTGCAACCATCTCCTCCAACGAGGAAATAGATACCGAGGTAGTAGGGCTAAACTAAGGCTAACTAGGAGGCCTCTCCTATACATTTCGCGATAAAAGGACTCAGCAACCTCGAGGATTTCCTTCTGGTTTTTATCCTGTACATGTATTTGCTGCCAGGGTTATAGGTAGAAAAGTTTATAAAGAACCGGCTCAATATGCGCACAAACCCATTTTTTAACACAAAATCGATAGAAAATCCGGTGGCAGAGAGAAAAGACGACCGCAATATATTTTCTCTCGCTTCTTATTAAAGAAACCGCAAGAACAAAGCAGCCGCCGTACTTCGTTTCTTTGTACCTGCCGGGGATTTAAAGCCTATGACGTAGCCTGAAGGCCTACTCAGTGTCGTCTCGTACGGGAAGTGAGTTAATCGTGTTATAAGGCATTTAAAATCTGTTGTGTGTTTTTTTTTAAGTATAATAGTGAAATAGACTATAGTTTTTTTAGTTAGACTATCCAATTTTTATTGTAAAAGGTAAGTAACATTGCGGAAATTTCGAATGATGAGTGGATAAATATTTGCAACCATATAGACAACATAGAAAAACAATATTTCGAAAGTCATCACCTTTTTGATGAAGCATTGGACTCTTTAAAATTTACAGTAAATACAGCCCCATCTGATGAAGAGTTCGAATGGTCTTCATCGGATGAATCTGATTTAGGTTGTAATACACTATCTGATAGTGAATAAAAATATATAATATGTAAAATAATGAAATAAAACTTTAAGCTTATACCAATTTGTTTCTTTACACAAGTCGTTTAAAATACCTAATCCTTAAAAAAAATGTGAATAAAGAATAATTTTCAGCTACCTATTTGAAGTCCTGTTTTAAAAATAATTAGCGAACTGCATCCTCCTGTAAGTAAAACTATTTTTTATTAGATTTTTTATGGGCACATCACAATGCTAAAAAATATAATTTTAATTTATCTACATTCTTTTAAACGAATCTCGGAGCAATTAAATTCAAATATATGCATTCTTTTTGGCATTTCAACTAAATCAAACGCACTTATAATATCGCTAGCTATACCTACTAAAAATCTAGGGCTATTTAAACTCTAGTACAAATAAATATTAATAATTTCAACAAGTGTGCCGCCTCCACTGTCTTCAGACCTCGACATAGTCATCTGACCCGATCGATAGAATAACGAGATGCGCGGATTTTGTCGCCTGTTGATGTCACCGGTTCTTATAAACTTTTCTTACTATATTTATGTTTCGTCACAGAACTTTCAGACTTTTGTTTTCGTCTATTACTCTTTTTATCTCATTTGTGTTGGTTTCTCTTCCGATTGATCGATAGATACCTTTATCTAATCGCTTTAAGGTTGTGCAATTGGAGCCGTATTTTTTGGTCAGCTGTCTTCTGTTATTTAGCAGCTCTTTGGTATCTTGGCTTAGTTTTTCTTTGCGAGCTTTCTAAATCTTATAGATACCTGACTAGTGTATCTTCATATTTATCGCTGTTCTCTAGGGGAATCCATTTTCTCTTTCGTGATTTTCTTTCTATATTTAAATTCAATAGTATCTTTGATCGGATTAATGTGTGATCGCTACCTATCGAAAATGTGTTGAGCACTTCAATGTATCTTTATTTTTTATTCGCTATAGTAAAACCTCTCAAGCCTGCTATAAATACCATAAATTTGTATTTGGTTATAGCATCGGAAACAAAGCATATTTATTTCAAAAGAATTGGTTTTACTGAACTATGATGGCGTCATGCATCACAATTTTTTGTGTCAGAAGGTACCAAGACGAATATTACCTTTAAGTTTAATTAGGTCTCCATTGAGTAGATTCCATCAATCTTTGAAGATATTTATGAAGGTTTTGTTAATGCTTTGGTTTCCGCTTTAGAGAAATATTTAATATTTTCATAAATAATAAAATAAAAGTACATCTAATTAAATAAGAGATTTTTTGCTCCAACACTTAACTTATTATTACTTAATAAATTAACTGACGACATTGAGAATAAACCTTACTCTCTTGGTAAGTGGGAGTAAAGAATATCCACTAAAAAGTATGTGTTTGTGTTTCGGTATTACGGTTTAAGTCATAACGTTATAGACAAAGATTTTTTTGAAGTACATACGTAAAGACTATTAGAAAAGTTTAAAAAAATATTGCATCAAGGAATTTAGCATTGACTTAGTCTAAAACACTTTATAAGTTTGTGGAAATTTCTGCAAAGAATTACAATTATATTTTAACATCTTCGTTGATAATTAGAAATGCTATACTTTGGCTTCTCTAAAATTTTACAAAATTCAAACACATTTTCCTAGAGTTAGCTTAACGTACAAATACTGATGGGAAATTGGCTTTAAGGAGCTTTCATTTTTACCGTTTTAAACCGCTAAACAGTTCATTCAAATTCATCGATATACATTCATTTTAATAATAATAAAGCAAAAAAAATAAACTAAAAAAGAAACATACCAAATTGAAAGTTGGTTTGGCTAGGACACACGTGGTAACTTCCGCTTAAAACACCTTCCATCATTAAGGCCACACCCATGGCATAAAATAAACCATAATGTTGAGGAATACCATAACGCTAGGAAAATATATGGTTTAATAATCAAAATTTTTTTATTCATTTGCTTACCCTATCAAAGTCAAGATCCTTATGAGTCAGTTCTCGATTATAAGTGATAATTAAAAATAAAATTCCCAAAGACAAGTATCCTACATTGGAGAACACATGGTTAAAATCACTTAAGAATCCCATAGGGTGTGCACATAAGAAGTTGTAATAGCACAGGTCTTGTTCACCTGTTTGGTTAAGAACCTAAAAAAAAAAGAATCAGTCTCTTTCCTACTATATTGAAATAGACCTAATTAATATATTCTGTAGTTTGGCTTACTCGTTGGTAAGTTATAACTAATTGAACGACGGGTAATCCATAAAATATTGCGACAGTCAGCACGTTGTAGAGATACAAATAGCTTTTCTTTACGATGACCTAAAAATAAAAATTTTATTGAAATTAATGGTTATTAATTTGTCCACTAATCAACTGACAACTAAGAAGAAATATTTTTTCAGAATATTTACTGGGAAAACTAATGTTAAATAAATAATTTCAAATTGTTTAAGGTAATTTTACTTAAAGGGCACTAATTGGTCAAGAGCCTCGTCTACGTCAATATAATTTGGTGATCTTAGTTGAAGACAGGATTGACAGGGATAAGGTACAGATAAGGTATAGATATCGTCGTAGGGGAAATATTTGCAAACATAAATGGAAATAGGATTGTATTGAAGACGGAATTATTAATATTAAGTATAATTTTTTCAGAACTGATTTTTAATTATATTGATATCACGCAAGCAGACGATTACAAAGAAAGATATAATAAGAGAGTGAAGAACAAACAAAAGTGCCCAAATAGATCACGATCGTTCTGGTCTGTAGCAAAAGCAGTTAGTTAAGGTTTCTGTAGGTCAAAGATTTCAAAGTCAAAGGAAGATCGTTCCATCACAATGGCCGCAAAAGGCAGACTTGCTGGTTCACATGTTCGCAGCAAACTCTGCCGAGGACCCACAAGGAAAAAACCACCGACCTTGCAAAGAAAGCCTTCTTTGATGCCGGAGATCTCTTCGGTCACAGAGATCTTGAAAAAGTTTTCAAAGGCTTGAAGAGTAACAAGGCCATCATGGATGGCTCCATCAAGGATGGAGTACCACCAATATTAAAAAAGTGTACGATCGTGCTGACACCATTGTTGTGCAAATTATTTTCTTTCATACAAAAGAGGTCTCTTCCCTGGAATCTAAAAACTTACGCGGATTCAACCGATACCCAAGAAAGACAATGTCCATCAATTGCTTGTCCAATTGCTTTAGTTCCGACAATCGCCAAGGTAATGAAAAAACTTGTCAATCAGCAAATTTTTAAATACCTGGAGACTACCAACATTATATCGACTGTCAGAATGGTTTTCGGAAACACATATCTACTAGCGATCTGTTGACCTGTAAGGCATGTTTGGACCGAGGCTATCGAGAAATATGGCGAATCCTGTGCAATAGCTCTGGATATTTCAAAGGCATTTAATAGGTTCTGGCATAAAAATCTCTTAAGTTAACTGTATTTTCATGGTTTGCCACCAACTCTCATTGCTTGGCTTGAAAGCTTCCTCGGGAACCGATCCATCCAGGTTTTTGTTGATGGACACACCTCACAAGGTTTCAAATTAACGCTGGTGTCCCTCAGGGATGCTTGTTGTCCCCTACCCTCTTCCTGTTATATATCAACGACCTTTTCGTCAGACTTCTAATCCAATTTACAGCTTTGCTGATGACAGAAAATTGGTTGGTGTCTTCCTTCAAGTCATCCAACTAGATGACTTTAACCAACAGTGTTATCGGCATCTCCAGGTAATTTTAGAGTGGGGTGAATGCAATCTGATTGAGTTTTATACGTTACGTCAGGACTCCTTTTTATGAAGTAGTGGCAAGTCTGTGGAATCAACTCACAAAGCACGTCTTTCTCGAAAATTATAACTTGCAGAACGTTAACCCTTAAAATACCGTGCGGAGTCCTTTCGGGATCCCAGACGTAGTATTCCTATAATATTTTTGGTATTAGAAGAGTTTGGCAACATTGCTTTTAGGTATTCGTCAAAACGCTACTACTGTCGGTGCCGCACAGGGTTGCCAGTCTATTACAATTGTAATAGATCTATTACTTTTTCAAAACTTTTATTACCTTGTTACCATTTGCTAAAATCTATTACCTTTTAAAAAGAAAATAAAAGCGCTCTACCTACATAATGAATTGAGTTCATCATATTTCGACTCCTGATTATTTGAAATTCGCACGCGAGCCAAAGAAGCGGTGGGGACGCGCCGCCACGCTTTGCGTTACTACCGACTCCTGAGGCGACATCCTAGCATATGTCAATTGTCAAGCACGTCCGTCGACTGTCATTACTAAGTCATGTGTCATTTATGTCAGAATGTCAATATTTTTATTATTTCATTATTTGTTTTTTTCATCTTTTGATTTTGCAAATGTAAGAAGGTTAAGTTAAGTTAAGATTTTCTATTAAGCCGAGTTCTCGTTACTTCCTTTTGAATCAATTTATACTATTTGCCTTAATTTTTAATTAGTATGGACAGGTAAGAAAAAAAAACACATTAGCGAGTTGTTTATTTTCAATTTACAATTATTTTAGATTCCTTATTAAAAAAGAAAAACCAACGGCCCTAATGCAAAATCCACCCTCACAAGATCCACAGCCATCCACATCCAAGGCAAATGTTTCTCAGTGTGAACTTTCATCTTCAAATGAAAATGAAGAAATGCCCTTGCCGAAATCAAAAATGGAAAAAAAAAACCTATAAACAAAAGTTCAAGGTGGAATGGAAGCAAAAATATAATTTTTTGGATGTGAATGCAGGATGCAAGGATTAGCTTTTTGCAAAGTATGCAATATTGTTTTAAAGGGTGGAGTGACTCATTTTGAGCGTCACAAGAATAGGTCTTCTCATATAGCAAATATAAAAAAAGCAGAAAAAACTCCACAAATAACCACATTTTTGAATAATAATGAAATAAAGCCATTAAGGGATGTTAAAAGAGCTGAATATAAATTAGTGGGATTCTTACATGAACACAATCTACCATTTATATTAATGGACCACCTCATCTTGCTAGAAGAATTTGAATTTGAAAATGTAGATAACCTCGGATTAAATAAACACCAAGCCATGAAGTAGGGATAAAGAAACATATTACACTACCCCTCGAACCAAACAATTTGATATATGAGATACTAAACTGCAGAAACTGAATGGTAGTACACTTCATAATAGTCTTTTTCTTCGCGCATGATGGTTTAATGTTTCCGTTTCATATCGGCATCCGTTAAACAGTCAAAATTTATTTATTTTTTAAACTAAATATAGATTCGAGCCCAGAATATGCCTAACCCAACAATCACAACTTTTTTGAAAATTTATTACCTTTTTTTCAAATCTGTTACCTTTTCATTGGACATTCTATTACCCCTTGCAAAATCAAACTGGCAACACTGGTGCCGCACGAGTTTTCGTTGCGTTCGGACCGAGTTACAGTCGATTTACGTACGTGGGGTCTCGCAAGGACCTCTCATGGTTATTTACCGTTGCTAACTTTGCTATAGGATTATAATTAATTTTTATTTGATTTATTTTTTTGTTTTTACCAAAAATGGATTTTAAAAGTCGTTGGGAGCAGCCACGTCTCTTGTCGCAAAGGAACCAAGAACTGGCTGATCTTAATTTGGAAGATGCCGATTTAGAAAACGTTTTCGAAAGCGAAGACGACCGAGAAGATGGGGATCAAAATATCTTGGCGAATGATTCTGAAACGGAGGACAATATAGAAAGTAACAGTGAAGAAGAGTCCGATAGCGAACCAACCGAGGAAGGTAGAAAATATTTCATTTGGTCCAAAA
This sequence comes from Anthonomus grandis grandis, assembly GCF_022605725.1. Classification (NCBI taxonomy): domain Eukaryota; kingdom Metazoa; phylum Arthropoda; class Insecta; order Coleoptera; family Curculionidae; genus Anthonomus; species Anthonomus grandis. The sequence goes on along the minus strand of NC_065554.1, from coordinate 8,399,184 downwards.
TATATAGCAAAGTCTGGAATGTTATGGGAAAGTCGTCCGTTTGTGAGATCTAGATTTAAAATAAATATAATAAATGCGCGTCCTGGTCTTACCCAATATAGTCAAGGTGCTAATACAATTTTGGACCTTTTCAATCTCTTTGTGACAGCTTCTTAGGCATTTTGGCGAAAGCGGACGCGCTAAGGTGCAAAAAGGACTCTATACAACTTTTAATAATAACTACTTTTTTTACTGCTGCCATGTCCCGTAACAGATTTGCAGAAATATCATCATATTTACGTTTTGATGACAAATTGATTAGGGCTGAGCCAAACCCGTTACCCAAAAAAAAGGAACAGTTAGCTGCCGTAAGCCAGGTGTGGAATATGTTTGTAGCGAACTGTCAAAATGCCTCTGAACCATACGAAGTTTTGCCTGTTGGTAAACAACTGGTGTGTTTTCGTGGCAAGTGTCCATATTTTCGACAATATATAAAGTCGAAACTCGGACATTATGGCATCAAAATTTGGGCAGCCGCTTATGTTAAAAACCTCTTATTTATGAAATGTGCAGATATATACAGCAAAGTCATAGGATGGTGTAGAAGAAGGAAATCAAGGGTTCTATTGCTAAAAGACTTAGTCATAACTTATGACGGCAGTGGGCGCGGAATTAAACGGACAACTTTTTTTCAAGTGTGTCGCTCGCGAAATATGTGCTAACAAAGAACCTTACTTCACTTGAAACTGTTAGGAAAAATAAACCAAATACACCAATATAACTAAACCTAAAAGGGATATCTGTTGAATCCTCAATGTTTCCATTTACTGAAGATGTTACGATGGTATCCTATATTCCACAAAAAAATAGGATGATGCATGTACTTTTAGCTCAACACAATAGTGACTCGGTTTGTCAGGAAAAGCCCTATAAACCATACATGATACTGGACTATCACAAGTCAAAAGGTGGAGTCGATAATGCTGATAAACTAATTAGAGAATACTCCTGCAGCAGGAGGACCGCTTGTTGACCCTAAAGATTGTTTATGAACATGTTGGACATCTGTGCCATGAATGCCTTTATTTTGTTCGTTGAACAAAATCCAGAGTGGAAGAAAAATATGCCATGGCGACAAAGGTTTTTCTTACTTCAGCTTGGCGATGATCTTGCTCGTAAAAACATGGAAACAACAGCTAAATATAAGCATAAATTGTATGTGATGTCGGCTCTAACAGACTGTGGTATAGATTTGAATCCTGCAGATGAAGAGGTAGTTCCATTAGGCGCACCAGCTAGGAAACGACGATGTTACCAGTGTTCCAGTTTTTGTAAGAAATGTCTTTGTAAAGTATTGCATGTAAAAACTGTGTTTCGAATAAAAAATTATAGTTTTTTTGGTAAAACTTGGTAAACGTTTTGTTCTTTGTTTGCTTTTAGTTTAGAGAGTTTTGTATTTGATGAGATATTTTATATTACAGCCAAATAAATATCTTTCAAAATTCCGAATGGTTCGAATGGAAATTATGGTGCTAAATACATATTATTTTAGTGGGGTCCCAAGGGGAAAAAGCCTGTAGAAAAAACTTTTGTCCATCTGCATTTCTAGAAGAATATAATATAGTTAAAGTTTTAGCCATATAAAACGATTTTAAATTTTAGAATAGGGTGATACTCATGAGACTTATTATTATTAGAACAAGTTTAAATGTATTGCGATTGAACTTTAAACAATTTATAATCATCGCTTTCATCTACTTTTTCTGCATCTATTTTCCTTAAACTATTGTACTAAATATGTTGCAAAACTAAGCGCTATTATCATTCTTATTAATAATAAAAAATAAACGTTAATGAATGAAATAAAAAATTTGGGCATTTTAAAGAAATTAATTGAAATTATGAAAATTATACCTACATAAGATTTTACTTACCTGAGGCGGTTTTCTAGCCAAGTCATTTAAACATGGTTCGTTTCTACATAATCTAATCTCTCGGTCATCTTGAATTTCCTGAATGTGGTCATATTCAGTTTCATCTAGCGATTGAGTTTCCGGATTTACTGAACCTAAATAAACATTGCATTATTTTATTACATACTAAATGAACTCTTTTAGAAAAGCTTAAATGAAATCCATGCAAAACTATAGTTTATATAAATAACGTATCTAGTATCAAAGTGTTTAAAACTACATAAATTTATTCTTAAATCTACTTGATCTTATGAAAAAATGAGGTAGTGATCAAACTAGCACCACGCTAGATGGTACTTTATGGAAAAACATATTTATTTCAATCAACTGAGTTATCAGACGTCAATTAATTGAGTTAGTTAAACTTAGTTCTTTGTAAACAGTATACAGTATATGCAGTACGTTTTTCTTAGCAATTATGTAATGAAAAATATTTAACGGTTTTATTTGGTAGTTATTCGACTCATTAAATTAAGGTTCTTTTATAAAAGGATTGTATTGTTTTAGTTCATAAACAAAATTATTTGATCAAATGCGAGAAGAGATTTGTATAATGTGTATATATTTTTCATCAACTAATAGCAAAGCGCTTTCGGCTAATAAATAGCCATCATCAGTGCTACCTAAAAGACGTAAAGGATAATATTTAAGAACTTCACTAAAATGGTGAAACTTGCGAGTCAAAATTAAACAGAAAACCCTTTCCCTAGAGGAGTCAGAACGTAAAATATAATAACAAAACGCAGTATTTAAGCAAACGTACGTTACAATTTAAAATTAGCAAAACTTATATGATTTAAATCTAAAATTTCTAGACATTTTCGCTAACTATTTGCTAACACATTTACCGATTTAATTTTTTTTTGGGGTTCCCATTTGACATATTAAAAGGAGGTTAGCTGGAGGTGAGGAGGTGATAAATGCATAATTAAACGTCCCCATCTAATTTCGTGTTTATTTTTTTTTTTTAAAGAAAGTTAAGGGTGGATTGTTTTGAAATGAAAGCACTGTGTATATATATACAGGGTGTCCCGTAAATAGTGGTCCAAATGAAAACTCCTAATAGATTGGACTATTTCCAATCAGAATAATCCAACATAGCTCTAACGAAAGTGTTACGGTTTTCGAGATATTTTGACTTTTGCGAAATTTTAAGAAATACCTACCTGTAATCAGTTTTTTTATGGTGTGTCACTAAATGAAAAAAAAATCACAATTTCTTCGGTTGGTTATTATTTGCCGATAGATGCGCTTTATGATGCGTATTAAAATTTTTCAGTTATGCAAATATTTTTCACAGGAAAAATTTTGACGCATGACGCATTAAAATAATAATAGGATCTTGGTGCCCATTAGCGTAAAAACTTATTTATCCCATGCCGTATTAAAGACAAAAACTTTTTGAATTTTTTGTTAACCTCAAAAAAAAATGGTTGTTTTAATGGCGAAAGAACTATTTTGTGAAAAAAAAATCGTTTTTTTTTTCGATGTAAATTAATTCGGTTTATTTGTGTTTTGCAATTTTACAAAAGGTGTTCAAAATGGCCACCACCTGCTACTATACACGCCCTACACCTTCTTATAAAGGATCGCTTAATCCGTTGAGCGTGGCCAGCTCTATTTATCTCTTGAACTAGTGATGCGAAGAGTCCGGATTAATCGTCCGTTCAATCCGAATATCAAATTAGTCCGAATCAATCCGGATATCTAAATCGTCCGGATACACGCCGCCCGTTCGACCGACAATGAAATAAAAGCTTGCACGAAGTGACACGAAGTTCCACGTTCCACCGGCTAAGAGAATCCGAATTAAATCGTCCGGACAAATAACCCGGCAATCGGCAATAAAGTCGCGTCGCCTTGTTTAAACCTATTGCTTTATCTATCCTTATTGTACTCATTTAGAAACATAAGAGACATTATGAGAACGCTCAAACTTTTTAAGGGTCGCCTGACCTTCAGAAGTTTTTTTGTAAACAAAGCATTTTTGTAGGGATATTTTGCATCGTTTAAAATACACTTGATTTATTACATACATAATTAGCTATTTTAATTTTAACATCATGTAAACATGCGTAAAAACGAAATGTCTAATGGGTTGCATAATGCATACCTTATATTCGAAAAACAGCTATAAAAAACGTTTATCGGACGGTCGAGCATCGAGCCCGAAACATGGCATAATTTGCCGAACGGGCGAGACATCGAACGGATGAATTAATCCGGATGAAAAAACCGAATTTTCAATTCATCCGAATCAATGCTGTCCGGATATTGAATTAATCCGGATTTTTACAACACTATCTTGAACAGCAGTTTGGATGCGCTCGCGCAGATTTTCAATGTTTTGTATGGGTCTCCTGTATACAATTTCTTTGAGGCATTCCCAGTAAAAAAAATCAAGAGGATTTAGGTCAGGTGACCGTGGGGGCCACAGTATAGGTCCTCCTTAGTGTTACCCATTTTTTATAGAACAAAAGCTCCGAACAGAACTAAAAGTTATTTATGAAAAACAGCAATTTAGATCAATCTCGGGACTACTTGTGCTGTTTGACTATATTTCTCAGAATGGTGAGCTTAGTGAAACTATTAAGCTTTTAAAAATTTTAATTACCATTCCAATGGCTTCAGCTGAAGCAGAACGGTGTTTTTCTACTCTCAAAAGGATAAAAACATTTCTACGAAACACCATGAGCCAAGAAAGACTTTCTGCTTTGGCAATGCTTTCCAAAGAAAGGGATCTTATCAAAAGCATTCCTGATTTCAATCAAAGAGTAATTGATAAATTTGCCGAGTCTAAAGGACGTCGGATGGATTTTCTTTTTAAATAATTTATAATTACGACATACGCTTTTTATCTATTTTTAGGGTATTATGTCATTAAAGTTTTTTTTCTTTCGTTTGTGTTTTTTTAATTTAATTATTGCATTATATCAAAAGTTCCAGTTTTTTTGCTTATTTTGGCCGTTTAAAAGTGAGTATGATACCGAAAAATGTTTTCGCCTCCGCCAAAGCGCCAGCGATAATCTTTTTAGTCTTTCATTCGCGATTACCGACGGCCCCCTACAGTTGCAACCCCCAGATTTGTAAAGCACAAGCCGCCACTGGATCAAACTATAATATTTTTAATTTTAAAAAACATTTACTAAACTTTTGTATGAGGATTGGAACCACTTATTTTTAAATCTTGATGATTGAGAAGATTTTTTAGTCAGACGAGAATAAACTGACATTAAAGTTATTTGATAATAATTCATAAAAAAGAACCAATCACCTTAATACTTCTTCTTCTTCGTTACTTCTTTGTCAATGCTACCTGATATTAATTTTTTTTAAAAGTTTGGGGTAGAACTGCATAATATAATATGTTTATGGTTAGTAATATTTACAGTATTTGATAAGAGAAAACGAGCTAAGCAACTCTACAAACCAAACCCACTAAAACCTTAATATACCTTGGATATTTTTCGATAAGTGAACTTGCTCAACTGGTATTGGAAGAACTCCTAAATTTAAACAAAAACTCTTAATTTTAAAACGTAAATAAAAAAATCTGCAACTTAGTTTAAAAGTTATTCAACAAAAAATATATACTAAATCTAAAATATCAAAATATTTAGAAAAAGGATCTTACTTCTCCTTGAGGATATTGAATCACTATGCTCCGCATATTCCATTTGGCGAGGCATATAATACTTTCTTGAAAGTACACAAAAAGTCACACCAAATACTACATAAAAACATCCTGAAATAAAAGAGAAAAAATTAATAATATAATAATATCTGAACCAAATATTATTAAAATAATTTATACATATTTTTACCTATAGCACCTAGGGTTACAAACACTGCAAATACATAATCGCTATAGCTGATGCTAGGAGAAATGACGAGAGACAGCTGTTTATTCCTGCGCTCAACCATCGCTGCTTCAACTGATACTGATGACTCCACTCCTCTCGTACAGTCATAGTCATCTGCTTTAGCCACAAATACGATGTAAAAACCATAAGGGAATTTATATTTCTAAAAAGGAAAGGCATATTTTCAATATTTATGCAATATAGTAAATAATTAAAATATTCTGTATAAGTACTGGTATAGTTATATCGTTTTAAAAAATGTAACCATAGCCAGAGGTTTTAAGCTGCCAGAAAGGAAGATACGATCTTTGTTCGATATGTTGAATGAAAGAAAACCCTAGGAGTAATTCAATATTTAATCCTCTTTTGTTAAGATTGAAGTCGCTCCAAGTACCGGGTGCCGTTAAGTTAACGTGATAAATATCCATTGTAACAACAGGTTAGTTTAGAAATCTGCTATTGTAAATGTTTTATTGGTTTATATTACGCATGCTGTGTACTACTGTATCAGATTCACTGTAGAAGACTTTGTTTAATGCTTACTTAAAAAAAAGTTCATGTCGGTTGTATAATATGTTAAATGCAGTGCGGTCTAATCAATAAGTTTTAATGTTAATGTTTACATAATTCCTCATAATTTTTTCAGTCAGTATAGTATAGTTTAGGTGAAGTTACTTGGACAAGTATAAAAACTAAAAACGTTTAGCATGCAGCGTTTTCTTTATAAGGCATTGACATGCATATAATTTTTGTTTCTCTGGTACAGTAGTATACAGGGTGTCCCAAAAGTGATGGATCAAACTCAAACAGGAGATAGAGGGAGTCATTTACAATCAAAATCACCCCCTATGTTGTTATGCAATTGTGAATAGGTTAAAAGTATAGCCATATATGTGTATTTTTTTAATTCCAGCACCTTTGTCAAATAAAAGCTTTTAAAAAAATTATACAGTTGATTAAACAATCTGTTTTTTTTATTGTACCTAGAAATGATGTGCCTCTCCAACAAAAATATGTTTCTTAAACATTACTTTTTAAGAGCACTAGAAAAACAATTTTTTTGGACTTTTTACAACTTTAAAAATAAGTACTTAACTTCGATGCAGTTTTTTTGCGAAGAAAATATAAGACATGCGAGTGACCCTGAACCTTAAAAACTTCTTTAAAATCATACTGATTCCAGCAAAGTACAACTTGAATAGATTATTAAAATTTCTTATTGTCTAACTAAATTTTTATTTTTTTAAGAAATAAGCAAAAAAAAATATTCCATGGCTAAATCAATATTTTGCTTTATTATTTTACAAAAAAATAATAAAATTAAGATAGTAAAGTGTCTCAAAAATGTTTAAAAATACTTAAGTATGTCGACTTCTAATACTGACCAATTTACGTGCGGTTATTTTGAAGAATGTTGATTTGTCGTGTTTTTTGTCGTAAACAAAATTTAAAAATAATTTAAAATAGGTAGTTTTGTGTTGTCCAGGTACTGGCTAAGTACATACAATTTTGTATTATTTATACAACTGAACACATAATGCCTTATACCGTCCGTGAGTATGCAGAAATGCATGTTTATGGATTTTGTAATGGAAACGCTCGAGCGGCTAAAAGGGAATATCGTGAACGATATCCTGACTACAGGGTGTTTCAACGAGTGCATAACGCATACATGGAGGGGCAGATTCCTGGAAATCCTCGCAGAAAAGGAAGACCTGATGAAAATGCTGAGGCAGAAGATGACATCATTGAAATGGCATTAGAGGAACCTTCAACTAGTGTTCGCCGCATATCAAGACGGTCTGGTATTCCGAGAACAACAGTACACCGCATTCTACGAAGAAACCAGTTGCATCCCTATCATGTACAACGGGTTAAAGATCTATTACCGGGTGATTATGACAAGAGGGTGGAATTTTGTAGAGAAATGCTTCATCTTAATAGGCAGGATCCACAATTTTTTAACAAAATTTTATGGTCAGACGAATCTAGTATTCAGAGGGCGGGAATATTTAATATTCACAATTTACACCACTGGGCATATTTTAACCCCAGAATTGTTAGAAATGACCGCTTTCAACATCAATTTAGTATGAACATGTGGAGTGGCATTCTTAACGGTTCATTAATTGGGCCGTTTGAACTACCAGCCTGATTAAATGGTGAAATCTATAGGCGATTTTTGGAAGAAAACTTACCTGTTTTACTTAAGGATATTCCATTAAATATTCGTCAATCAATGTGGCTGCAGCACGATGGAGCGCCCGCCCATTACAGCCTTCAGGTGAGACAGTTTTTAAATGAGGCCTACCTTGGTCGTTGGATTGGACGGGGAGGTACAATTCGTTGGCCACCGCGCTCCCCCGACCTCAATCCAATTGATTTTTTTCTGTGGGGGTACTTTAAGGAGTTGGTATACGCCAGGGAAAATCGTAATGAGGAAGAGCTACGCCACCAAATAATTACAGCAACTAGATTAATTACCCAAAATAAACGTTCATTTAGAATGATTAAGAGAAATTTTATACGCCGATGTAGGTTATGCATTAGATTTCGCGGCAGACATTTTGAACACCTATTGTAAATGATAGCAAAACTATGATGTAAAACAATAAACCATTTTCTAATGTTTTTTGTACCTTATTACAATCCACCAACCCAACAAAACACAATTATTTATTTTAAAAAATTGGTAAATATTGATTTAGCCATAAAATTCTTTTTTGCCTCTTTTTTGAAAAACTCAAAATTTAATTAGCCAATAAGAAATAATGTATTTAAGTCATGCCTTGCTGGAATCGGTATGAAACGTAGAAGTTTTTAAGCTACAGGGTCACTCTTATGTCTTACATTTTTGAGAAAAAAAATGGCATCAAAGTTAAGGGTACTTATTTTTAAAGTTGTAAAAAGTCCAAAGAATTTTTTTTAGCTCTTTCGAAAAGTAATATTTAAAAAAATATATTTATTAGAAAGGTACATCACTTCTAGGTAAAAACAAACAAAAAAACGCATTGTTTAATTTTTTATAAGCTTTTATTTGACAGTGTGCTTGAATTTAAAAAATACATAAAAATGGCTATAACTTTTAAACTATTCACAATTGCATAACAACATAGGGGGTGATTTTGATTGAACATGACTCCCTCTATCCTCTGTTTGAGTTTGATCCATCACTGTATATATTAAAAATGTTTTTTCACAACCTACCAAAACATTTATCAATTCACGCAAAAATCGTGGTTAGATTTAATGACACATATATTTTACAGTTTTTTTTTAAATTATAACAAAAATTATCAATAAAATATAAAATTTTGAGTAAAAATGCAAACAGATTCGAAAACATAGTAGATGGTTCGTTGTAATACGGGTATAAAATTATGTCGCCGCCTTGCTGCAATAGAATATTGTTATACTTGCCTCCGCTGATATTTGATTTTGATAAGCCCAAAAATTCCCACTGCTCAACAATGAAATTTCATTGTTGAGCGGAATTTTTTGGTCTTATCGAAATCAAATATAAGTGAAATTAACTAGATATTCATAATTTTGCACCCAACATTTTTTACGTTAAAAAATGCTTACTTATTCAACATCCACATCTCTTCAGAACTGGATGCGTTATTGTCATTAATTATAATTGGATTAATTCGCGGTAAGATGGAGTATTCGCCTTCTACACTTTTAACGTGGGATACACAGATCGTTCATAAATTGGTTTTGTCGATTTCTTGAATGACCGTTCGTATATTGTCTAGCACGGATTGCGGTGTTTAATTAATTTTACTTAATTGCTCCCCAGACCATCTCAATAGGATTAAAAATACAATAGTATGGAGGCAATTGTAAAATGGAGTGGCCATGCGATTCGAAAAAACTGTCTAGAAAATATTCATTTTTAAACTTTTGCTCCTTTATTATTGCTAATAATATTTTTTTTGTGGCCTTTAAAGGGACTTTCATGTTTTTGCTCATCATAAATTTAACTGTATCAGCCTTTTTACTACTAGTGTTGGGGACTTTGGTGTCTGGCTTTATGAGGGAATGGTATGAAGCATTATCCATTACTATGACAAAATTGGACTTAAGATTCGGTAAAAGCTGTTCTTCCGCCCATTTTTCGAAAAGGTTGGCTGTCATGTCTTCGTGGTAATCTGCTGAAGATTGTTTTATATTTTTCGCCGATAGCAATAAAGCATTTGATATAAAACCATTCTCACTTCCGACATGCAAAATTATAATTCTTTGGCCTCTAGAACAAGGAGCATTTAAATGGCATTTCATGCTGTCATCCACCCACCCGTAATTGACAATATCGTGAGTGTCAAACCACGTTTCATCTGAATACACTATAGGTCTGTTACTGCTTCGATATTGCGTTTTTTTTTCGTATATTCGTGCCTCAATGATACAAGGCGAGCAGATTTTATGACAACCATCCTTTTACGTCGAAATTGTGGAAGCAATATTTAGGTCAATTACAAAGGCAACATCTTCTGAAAGTTATGGTATGGCCCCCACAATCACCGGACCTCAATCCTATCGAATTACTGTGCGATGAACTGGATAGACAAGGGCGAAAATCATGCCCCACATCAAAAGAAGACTTGTGGAGGATCATCCAAGAAGAGTGGCACAAGATACCTCAGGAAACTTTGGACAAATTAATTAGAAGCCTACCGAAACTTTGTGAAGCTGTTATTAAAAATCGAGGCGGACATGTAGATGAATCCAAAATTTGATTTTCTTAAATTTAATTAATTGAAAAATGTATTGTTTATATTCAACCGTTTCATGAAAATAACTGATGGTTTTATTATTTTTAATTATAACTTTAAAACAGTCATATGTGGGCAAATAATTTTGAGCGGTACTGTATGTACTAAAATAGCGCATAGACTAAATAATACGTTAAAAATACTTAAATAGGTAGCGACTTGATATTGAAAAAAAGCTTAACTGTTCAATAACTAGTTTGTTTACTCTATATGAGAATGCATTTTGGTGGATAGAAACATGGTTTCGCTTCTAGCAAATTTCATTAAGATGTCTACAATATAATCTCAGTTATTTTTAAAACATATATTTTTACTACTCTGAATCTCATAAGTTAAGACGTTTACACGCAAAGTACATATATTAATAAGAAGTTTTTTTTCTTAAAACGGATCCAAGAATATTAGCAAGTATTTAACGAACATCCTGTGAGTTATTCTGTTGTGGATTGCAAGTTTATAAATTGGATTATAACATAACATCCAACTTGCTGGATTTGGAAACACTGCAGTTTAGAAGATACTGTAGTAAGTTATTTCTTTTGCATAAACTTGCTTTTGCATAAACTGAAGAGGTTGTATCTTTTATATAGCTGGATCATCTAAACTTACTTGCTCCTATTCGACAGACAGGCAACTTATGCCTTTTTATGGTGCCTTTTTACCGTACTTATTATGGATATGAACGCTTCGCTGCAACTGTCATGCAGCGAAGTTCTAAAACTAAATTAACTATTGAACGACCTTATTAAATAATCAGAATATTGTGCCCAGTATGAAGGTTAGAATATATACGTCACTTGTAACTTATTGTCAATTTATATAATATTTCTACAACCTGAATTAACAAAAAATATGAACGAACAAAAAAAATCACCCCAACACTTGGGGGTACCCTACCAAAGGTTATCCGACGAAGCGGATCACTTGGCTCCCCGACCCAGCATTTTACTACCTCACTTGCAAGAATCAGAAAAAAAATTCTTCGAACTTGTAGCATCCGGGGACGTATTGGCTGTAAAAGATTATCTGGAAAAAATACCAAACTTCAACATAAACTGTGTTAACTTCCAAGGGGTCTCGGCCCTAAAAGTGGCAGTTCAAAATCATATGGAGCCAATGGTTGAGTTTCTTTTAACTAGACCCGGAATTGATATTGGAGACTGTATTCTACATGCAGTAAAAGACAACCAAGTAAAAATCCTTCAAGCCCTATTGCAGAAAATCACAGAAATAGCTCCAAGTTTGGAATTCGTTGGTGTGACGCACAGTACCGACTTTCCCGATTATGTTACACCTTTAATTCTTGCCGCACAATGCGGCCATTATGAGATTATTGAACTTTTAATTCAGAGAGGTCACACGATAAGTAAACCACACCCGCCCAGCTGCAGGTGTGCTGATTGTAGGGTGCATCTAGAAAGGGATGATCTTCTACATGCTGAAAGTTTACGGTACTGTTATTTAGATACATTTATTACTACTTATTGTTTGTAATACTATTTATCAATATTTAAAGTATCGATTCGCAGCTATAGAAATTTGTAGTTCTTGGGCTATTTACCTAAATATTAAATTAAAAATATTATTCTTCTAAAGAATTTTTGAAAGAGACCATAGACACAAATCTGAGCCAAATCAATTTAATTAAAACTATATTGTCATTATAAGTCATGTGGTCATTATAAGTTGTTTTACAGTGTGTTATAAAGACACACTAAGGTGTAACCTTAAAAACTTATTTTTTTTTAGGAGTTTTGATTATTTTATTTGCGAGTTTAAATTTAGATTCAGATTATGCTTTATTGCACAAATAGAGTATTTATCATTCATTTATCCCTCATATCAAAATCTAAAGAAAAAACAAAAGAACTGAAATCTTAGCAATAATAAAATCAATTAAAAAAAAATCTACCAATACAAACAAATATTAACATTAAATTTATCACCAATTAAATGAAATACCAAAAATAATATAAAAATGGGAAAAAGGCGATTTAGGCCGATCTTTTCACAAGTAAATACCGATATTGTCATAATATCATATCAAGAGACAACTGTCGACATAAACGTATAATAATAAAAACTTATAAAGAAATCTATAATACCTATTAAATCTTTAATTTCCATAAAAATGCTTTTTATTAAATCAATACCTTTACTCTAATGAAGTACGTTAAAAAAACGCATAGAGTTCATAATCGGTAATATTGTTTATAATTTAAAGCATAATCTAATAATAATAATAATAAAAAGAAACCAACGGTGACCTTGAATTTGGCGTTGAACCTCATTTTCAAGGTCATTTGAAGGTCGACCTCATTTCTTCAAATGGAAATCCTTATTATTTGACCTCTTGGGATTACTTCAACCTCATACCTCAATACATACCCGGACGTAAAATTTTCCGCTCTTTCAGAATCCGGTATCAAAAATACCGGATTTCCATTTAAAAAAATCGCTTTGACCTTTAAATAACCTTGAAGGTCAAGCTCAAGGTCAAGTTTAAGGTCACTATCAGATGCACCGATTTATTCCCTAAAACTTTTGTATTTAAAGATTTTTTCTAGCGCCTATATTTCCCAAGATTTTTGGGTGTGTCCATACTTTTGGGACACCCCGTATATTTTCTCTAGTATTAGGTACGTATAAAAGGTATTAATGTTTTTTTGCGACAGGTTCATTGTTAATAATATTTAAAGAAATATTATGTAAACGGAGACGTTTTCGTTTTTGTGATTCTGCTTTTGTAGGTCTTCCTGACTGAATTCTTCCACTGCAAGGTAAGCTTCTATTTTTGCGGCGTGCGATTGAAGTAGGTTGGACGTGAATTTTTCTGGATTTTCTTTTGTTGATATTCTTTTCACAAATAAACGATAATATGTTGGATGGAGTATGTAGTTGAGACAAATTAGAAGCAAATTTGGTAAGTATGTTCGTATTAGCTGGATTGAAGTCATTTTCTAGAACACTACAGATTCTCGAAAATTCGGATTTAATTGTCTCAACTGTGTTCATATAGTCTTCTTTATTGCTCGCACTATAAACATCACTATTTAATTCGGTTTAAACTAATGGAAGCTGAAATCCCTCAAGCGTGCATCCCTCAGTACTTGCATCGGATGTCATATCTGAAACGCACTCTATTTCTCTAATTTTCTATCTAGATCTTCTTTAGTTAAACATATTGAAGTTGTGAATCTAATTCCATATTTTCTTTCCACAGCACATAGATGTTTACAATATTTACCTCCTCTTCCAAACGGACAGTCACATGTTGCCATATCAGAATTTACTACATATAAATGAATACTTGACTTTACAAAATATGTACTGCCATCAACTTGCGTTATCTCATCTATTCCTTTGCTATCTTTACAAAATTTTTCATAGGCTATGGTAAGTCTTCGAGATCTTCCATTAGCAAACTGAAGGAGTCGTTTCTTATGATAGGATTCAAATGTTTTAGAAATAAATTCTATCAAAGCGCACATGTTAAAAACTTTGCATCGTTGTAGCACAATGTCTTTAAATATTCTTATCGATGACTCGCAATAATTGTTTGTGTTGTTACCTCTAGTAACTATATCGCATCGATATGATAAACACCATTCTTCACGACGCACAGTGTTGCGTGGTATAGGGGTAATTGGACAAAATTAAAATAAGCTGTTAAAATAAAAAAGTAAACTTTGTATTTTATTTTTTTTTAACTCTTTTGAAGTTTTTTACTAAAATAATGTTAAAAATATAACAAGAAGAGTTTGCTCACAACTTTCCTCGCCCAAATTAGAAAAGCAATTAATAATAAAATAACTGCATTAATTTATATTTGTCTCATAACAAACAATAAAATAAAAGTATTTGCTCAAAAAACAAGCTTTCAATAATTATATGCTAAATATTACACACTACAAATTAAACAAAAGTATTTGCTTAAAAATATTGAAAAAAAAAACAAGTCTTCAGTGTACTAAATATTACATTACCTCTATTTTTCATAAATGACAAAAAGTTCAGAAAAATAAGTCAAAAATCTAGTCAGACTGATCATCATCACTACTTGAGGAACTAGATAGCTTTAAGCCAAAAACAGATTCTACCAGTGTGTTCTGAGAATTCTCAATAATTATATACTCTTTTATTTTATTATCATACAAAATATTTTTATTTTTTTTAGTAGATTGTCTATAAGAAGATAATTCTGGGTCAGAGGTCAGTAAAAGAGTTGAAATTATATCGGTGTTGGCATTTACCCGTGAAGTTTTTCGGCTGTTACATAATCTGATTTTTCTGAATTCTTTGTGCCTTGCTTCTAAAGCATCTTCCGCAAGTTGCCCAATAGGCAATTCAAAAAAATCAATTATGTCACAGCCATGCACAAGAACTTTGTGCACCGAACTTGGCATATAGTACCAGCTATATAAATGTAAGTATATACATATATATACCTACGAGTGTCATTTAGCAAAATGCGAAAATTGGTTATATCGATGTTACAACCAGACGCCAAAATTCTTAAAATTAAATGAAATTTTTCAATTAGTTCTTTATCGATTCCGGTTATTTGAGAGCTTAAAACAGGATTTTGAAAAAAACGCCTGGCAGTATTGCCATCATTTGTGGAGCCATATCCTGGCTTTGGCTTATCAACTATAAGACCCATTTTGCTCTTAAAATTCTCCTGGATGGTCCTTTTTGTGTTTTCTGTAATTGCTTTATTTTCTGCGCCTTTCACTTGCCAAGTTTTAATTGGCAACCGGTATGCAATATGCAACAAACACTCAAAGAACCTGATCCAGCAATGGAGAGTTGATATGCCAAAACGATAGTTTTGGGTTACTGGAGATTTATCTAAAACCGTATCAGAGTTCATTTCTTTGGGAGTGGCTCCACAAATGATGCATTTTGAACATGAGTTTGTTTCGGACAAAATATTTGCTATACTTCCATCAAACATAGTCAAAATCATCTCGTAGGAAATACTTAAATCTTTATTTTCAATTGAAGTAGTATAAACTTTCAACTCGTTTACAGACATAACCATGGCATTTTCTTCTTGACGAACAACTTCAGGATTTTCTTTTATAAAAGCGAACTTGATGGGTCTGCAGTAAAACGTAGAATTTGTTTTTGGGTTAGACCAGATTACATTATTGCAGCTATCAACTAATTTTATTGGAACCAATGCTGTTAAAAACATATATTCATCTGTATTAGATGCCGATTCAAATTTTTGCTTATATAGACTGTGTCCCGAGCTGCCATCGAAACCTCACTTACAAATAAGTTTTAGATTGAACACTTGACAAATATTTAAATTTGAAATATTAAGGATACTGTCTGTTGTTTTTTGTAACAATTCTTAAAGACCAACTTCTGCAGATATTTCTGTTACGGTAATATTATTAGGTAAATATTTTTTTTTTGTTTGCAGTAAGGCACGGTAACTCGGGAAGCAATCAGGATGTAGCGCATTTACAACAGAACGTAAAGTGTTGTATTTTCTAACTGACAGATCAATATCATAAAAAAGAGCCAGTGCTTGCTTAGTACTCAAACATTTTTTTTCAGAAGAAAATTTTTCATTAGAAGAATCCATACAGTGTTCTGTAGCGAAACGCAATTCTTCAACGGTATAGTTTCTTAGCAAAGGCTCTACTCTCCGTTTCTTTGTTTTTAAAGAAGAGTCTTCGAATGATTTTCGAGGCCTTCCGACTAAGTTTCTTTCTTCTACATGACTAAGTGAAGGCCCTTGGTTAACTTCAGTTATATCAACAGTGATAGATCCACTTAGCCATTGGCTGTGATTTTTTTCTAACTGGCTGCGGGTTCGATGACTTTTCTGCCATAAATCCTTCATTTTTATACAAAACAAATGACTTTGGTCAATTAAATGGCTTTCTGTTTCACTGCAGATATCTTCATCAAGATTTAATATTGATTTGATTTTCAAAAAAATATTTTTTTCCTTATCATTTTGATTGCTTACGAACCATTCTTCAAATAAAACTCTTTTTGGTATAGTGTAAGCCATATCTAAAAAAATTAAGAACTAAAAAAGGGGCAGTTTGGGGCAGGAAAACAACATAGTGTAATAAAGTACACTAGTTGAGGTACTAATATACAAAAAATTGTCGAGGACATATGCGGACATTTTTTTAAAAGTTTTCTCAAAGATAGCTTAATATTAAAATATTGCTATTTTTTCATTTATTTAGTATTTAATATATTAAATAAGTGAGTATAAATCAGTACATACCTATATGTAACTAAGCACCTTTGGTCACTATAACACAATATAATATTTTCTACTTATACGCACAGAACCGGAGAAATACTTATTTTAAAGTGTGGGTATTTTATATGGCGACAAAATAAACAAATTAAATGATAAAGTTTCGGAGCTCCGTTGCGTTGTTTACACGCATTTTATAAAAAAAAAAATATTTGTGATAAGTGTCTGCAGCTATTTTGTAAATAGTACGGTACTTAATTTTATTATCGACCGACTTTTATTTTTGGACTTTTGTCCATTAGGCGCAACACTGTGCGACGGTCCCACAACTTACTTAAGTGGATTTTTTATGCCGGATTTTCTTTCACTCTGTCACTATTTAGCAGATTTGATATGTTAATTTCTGCTTCCTGCATTGTCTTGGCAAACATCACCCCACGAAAACTGTTCATAACTATCTGCCGATCTTCTTTTTTAACTTCGTGTTCACGCTGCCACAACCATCGCCACAATGCCTGAGTAACGTGGAATATACAAAGCAGTTACCTACTGTTAGGAAAAACCTCTCTTAATGTATTTCTCTGGGCGCTACCGTCATCCGTCATAATTATTCTTGGTTGAAATAACTTGCCGCACGTTTTTCCAGAAAATCTTTTGCTGTGCGAAAAACCGAGTATAATTGTGCTGTGATTGGCTAGTGTGCAAAATAACAGCTATAGGTAAAGTACCAACCTTATTACCCACGAATATAAAAGTCACACAAGTATTAGTCTGATCACACGATCCACTTGTATCGATAAATAGCATTTCATCAGCTAATTCCGTCTTGTAAACTCTTTGCATTATTGGAGTAATTAACACGCAAACGGTGGGATCTTCCACAACACATAAATTAATATTGCACTCCAGAAGCTCTATCTGTTTTCTTTTCAAAATTTCAGTACTGTCTCTGGTGCCGTAATTTTGAAGTCGCCACTGTTCATACAAATGAGTTACTTGACGATCGAGTGGATTTTTTTGAGCATTAGCCAATGTTACATAAACATCTTCCTCGCAATTTTCTATAATGCTGAACTCGTGATATGATTTAGCCGCTGCAGCTGTCATTCCAGCGTCAAAGTAGGATGTAAATAGCTGTTTCGTATATACAGAGCAACGCAGGAGTCCCAAAGATTGTGCGACATTTACTCTATGGGAATGAATAAAATTAATATGTATAGCGATATTCAAACCTCTTTTCAATAAAGATGATGTTTTTAAAGTATGTTCCGTCACTTTTAAAAATTTTATGCTTATATTTGCCCCGCAATTGAAGTTTCTCATTGCTCCTTGGGTTTTCTTTTTCGATTTAGTTCTAACTGCTAACGTAAATACTTCTGGGACCACCCTCGTAAAATATGCCTAAAATATATTTGATTAATTACTATTGATAGCAAAATAGTCTTTTCACTTATGCTTTATGTTTTCACTTGATAAGTTTGTCCATATTTTTTAAAAATGGATCTATACAATTGACATTTTTTTTGAAATAATATAATTAATTAATGAATTAGCATTGCCGTGGAACTATGGGCAGTTTGTTTGCTTGCAATATCTCTGAATGCTTGCCAAATATGCCAAATACTTACGTAGAATTGGCAAACAAAAACACACTTTATAATATCATAAAAAATTGTCACTTATTTTGACAGGCGCAAAATAATACTATTCCTTTTTAATGAAATATGAAGTTAAGTAAATTTAAACGTTTAGACGTTATCTACATTAATTTAAAAAAAGTTAAATAAATGTAGATAACGTCCCTATATTAGACAAAAAGGCAACAACATTGCAACGCCGCTCGAACGCATTGTTGATTTCGCCGACACAAGTAATCTTTACCAGTGACGTAGCCAAAAAAAATATTTACGTGATATATATTTATTATTAATAGATTATGCTTTAAATTATAAACAATATTACTGTCTATAAACTCTTTATGCGTTTTTTAACGGACTTCATTTAAGTTATAATAGTTATAAAGTTAATATTAGAGAAGTACCTTTTCTCTAATAAAAAGGCATGATTTTACGAAAATTAAATATTTTATAATTATTATAGATTTCTTAATAAGTTTTTATTATTCTACTTTATGACAACGGTTGTCCCTTGATATGATGTTATAACAATATTGGTATTTACTTGTGAAAAGATCGGCCTAAATCGCCTTTGTTCCATGGTGCAGTACAAGTCTTTACTATCGTAATAGTAAAATAAAAACACTGAAATGACTAAACCTGTTTGCTTTTCAACCAAAAACTAAAGAAAAAATACAGAACTTCATAAATGCCGCATGTAAACACTAAGCAGTTTGTCAGGATGACATTTCGCAAGATGACATTAGCTTTTGCCTGCGGTAATGCCATTTAAAATTTTTTAGAAGCGGTTTTGGGAATAAGAATTTTAATAATTTATTTTGCTTTGAAGTTGTTATTTTTGCGCTTAGAATACCATATATCTATTTCTACTTCTTATTTTTAATCCAAAATCTAATATCAGTAAGTTAAATTAACATTATTATATGTATTGATATATAGCTGAAAATATCCTTTTTGAAAATACGTGTAAATTTGACAACAGAAAACCGATGAATATGTTCGTCAACAAAACACTCCCCTTGCCCCTGTGCCCATGTTGAACTCAAACAAAGTTGTTCCTTACTAATTCTAGCCTTGCGTTCTTTAAAAAGAGCCCAAGTTTTGTTGGTTTCACATGTCGCCGCCAGAGGACTTTTTTGAACATTCCGACAAAAATAATAAATTTTCTCAAAAAAATTAAATGCATTGGTATGATTTTTTTTCATGAAAAAGTAGATAAATCTCGAAAACCGCATCTCGATATTTTATTCCTAAATTTTCTTTTAAGTTAATTTGTGACCCTGAAAAAAACCGATTTAATAGAAAAAGGTTTTTAATGCCTCCGTAGATTCACAAAAACCTTATTTTTTTCAGATTCAAGATCGCAGTTACGATCCCTAGCGGTCGTTTTATAAACTTAAAAGTATTTGCCAAATTTTTCTCTTGGCCGTTTTAGTAATAATATTTTTTACCGCAACCCTTTTCGATGAGTATGTTCCGAGATACAGTACCTTGCATTCTTAGTTGACCACCTTGTATCGGGTGTACAACTAAGAGAGGTCGCCGGCCATATCTGAGTAACTACTCATCGCACAGCGTAAGGAAAAAAAGTATTTTTAATAAAAGCGGCAAAGAGAAATTGTTGGAAATTATTTACAGGTTCGTATGATAACCGCTAGGGGGCGTAATACAACATTGAAATAGAAAAAATTGGTTTTATTGAAAATATTCAAAGTAAATCCTAAAAAAGAATGCTGCCATTTAAAAGTATTATAAATTCTAAACATTTTTTATTTCAAACTTTTTTTTCTAATCTGTCAAATAATAGGTGGAGGAAGGGTTGCATATGTATATCTAAAATTCTTGATAACTTTGGATTGGTCTAACGAATTTCAACGAGCTTACTTTTGTTTTAAAGGATAATTATTAGGCTTTTATGTGGTATAATTATTTAGCAGTTTTAGTTGTTTTGTTGAGCGCTAGAGGGCGGTTTGTTTTAATTTGTACTTTTTCTTATATAATATTTTTTTTCACTTAAGCTAAAAGAGCATGAAAAAACATAAAAACTGGCGCAAACCGCAACTCGATATCTTATTTTATTCCGAAATTATACATTAAAATGTTTTTGAACAATGAAATCTGTCGCCGCGCTGGCATTATTGCGTCACATAGTCAATAGTAAGCTTTGGAAACAAATTAGTTTGATAAATATTTTCGGCGCCCTGATAAAACGTTTATGATCGATGTCAAATGTAACGTCGAAGACAGATTTTGAAATCATCAAGTTTTTAAAAATGCCAAACGTAGCCAGCAGTGTATTTTGAGTTAATGCAAAATGCACGCATTGCAGCCCGTATATATGCCCAAAGATATCCTGACAGAAGACACGATAATCATAGAGTCTTTACCGGTTTAGCTACCAGGCTAAGAAATACTGAAATTATTCGCGGCAATATTCATCGGAAGACGAAGGCGAGGGCGCATAGAGGCAAACGTTATAAATATTTAGAGATATATTGAAATAAACCCTCAACTAAGCATCCGAAATATTTGTAGGGAATTGGGAGTGTCCCTCGACCCAGTAGAAAATTATCTGAAAGAGCACAGGTACCTATTTTTATTTGTTACAACACTAATAAGCATCCTATTATATTATATTTTTTGATTTTTACTTAAACTTCATCCATATCACGTGGTTCTGCACCAGGCGCTTCTCGAAAAAGACTTTGATAACAGACTCAATTTTTGTTATTGGCTGTTGAACATGGTTAGAGAAAATACCCGATTTATCTCGAAGATATTATGGACGGACGAGGCATCATTTAGCAGTGATGGTGGTGTAAACCTGCATAATTTGCATTATTGGGCAGAACAAAATCCCTGTTGGATTTGCGAGACTCAACGCCAAGGCAGATTATAAATAACAGACTATAAATGTGTGGTGCGGAATTATTGGCGGAAAAATTATTGGTCCTTTCTTTTTCAATCAAACACTTTCTGGAAATGTGTATTTAATTTATTTGCAAAATGATCTCCCGGTTACTGGAAGATGTTGATTTGGAAACAAGAGGGCAAATAATTTTCCAACATGATGGTTGCCCTGCACATTTTGCCGTTCAAGTTCGTCAATACTTAACTAGACATTATCGTTTGTGGATAGGAAGAGAAAGTATTTTTCCTTGGCCTGCTCGATCCCCAGATCTGACTGTTCTAGATTTTTATCTGTGGGGAAGGATTAAAGATTTAGTTTTTGTCACCCCACCCAAAACACACGACATGCAGGACCAAATACGCAATGCAATAACTACAGCATAAATCCAGACAGCGGTTCTGTCAACGACGCAACGACTTTGACTGTGTATTGAAAATGAAGGAAAATAGTTTGAGCATCTAAGACACCATTAAAAATATAAAACAATTCATTTATTACAAAAATTTGAGTTCTGGAGTTTTATTTTTATTGTTCAAAAACAGTTTAATTAATAATTTCGGAATAAAATAAGATATCGAGTTGCGGTTTGCGCCAGTTTTTATGTTTTTTCATGCTCTTTTAGCTTAAGTAAAAAAAATTATATCGTTGTATTTAATATTTGCCAGAAAATCGCTGAAAAAGTCCAAAATAACACAAACCGCCCTCTAGCGCTCAACAAAACAACTAAAACGGCTAAGTAATTATACCACATAAAAGCCTGATAATTATTGTTAAAACAAAAACAAGCTCGTTGAAATTCGTTATACCAATCCAAAGTTATCAAGAATTTTAGATATAAATATTCAACCCTTCCCCCACCTATTATTTGACAGATTAGAAAAAAAAGTTTGAAATAAAAAATGTTTAGAATTTATCATGCTTTAAAATGGCATCATTCTTCTCTAGGATTCACTTTGAATATTTTCAATAAAACCAATTTTTTCTATTTCAATGTTGTATTGCGCCCCCTAGCGGTCATCGTTCGAACTTATAAATAATTTCTCACGAATTTCTCTTTGCCGCTTTTATAAGAAATATTTTTTTCCCTATGCTGTGGGATGACTAGTTACTGAGATATGGCCGGCGACCTCTTTTAGTTGTACACCCGGTACAACTTTATTGACCACAAAAATTGTCAACTTTTCTTATAATTTAACCGATATCGCATCTCTTAGTGGCTAAAATGGGCGTCCTGTAGAGTAAAACTATTCTCTATTTTATTACAGGTTAAACCTATATCGAGCAGTCTGTAACCCAGCCTATATTTGCCACTCAACCCACGACCCAATTTTAGTGGCTTTTCACTTATCTCAAGAACTGAAAGAATGTTCCAGTTTAGTGTCAGAGTTTCGAGCAGCATATCATGAACTGTCTACGGAAATCAGCTCTTTTGCTGTAGACCTCATCGCTTGCTGTAGAAGCACCAGCGAAATGGAAGTCATTTTAAAACAATCGGCCGGAATGTCGTCGAGGATTATATACAGTTTACCTCGTCTAGCGTTAGCCATGGATTATAAACAGAAAACGTTTGTGGCTCATCCGAATACTCAGCAAATAGTTGAGGCTACATGGAGTGGTGACTGGCACGAGTATAAACTAAAATCACCATTGGTCAGCTATTTATTACCCGTATTACGAATATTTGTGTTGCCTGTGATTGCTTTGATGTGCCTGGCATTACCAAATCACACACTTACGAAGCACTGGAGCATCCCCTTAAATAAAATGATAAGCCATATTGCATCTTACTCAGTGTTTTTGCTGTTAATATTCTTGCAATCGAACATGGATAAAACTGGGCAAAAGAGACAGCCACCTAATTCAGGACTGGAGATACCAATAATGCTTTTCGTTGCAGGGCATATTTGGGCTAGCCTCAGAATGCTATTACTCATTGGGCCTGTATCGTATTTTAAGAAATTGTGGAACTGGCATGCGGTGATTAACAACCTTATGTTTTTGTTAACGTTTTTATTTTGGCTAGCGTCATATTTTGACGCTCAACATAACGATCAAGTTGACTTGGAACGCAAATACTGGCATTCATTGGACCCCATATTAATTGCAGAAGGAACATTTGCAGTCGCTGTAATAATGGCTTACTTCAAACTATTGTTCTTTTGCAGGCTTAATTATTACGTTGGGCCGCTTCAAATTTCTTTAGGAAAAATGTGTGCCGACATGGCAAAGTATTTTACAATATTTTCAATAATTATTATTTCTTTTACTGCCGGTCTATGTAGGTTTTATCAATATTACGATGGGATGGTGCAGGTTGACGAAAACGATATGAAAACTCAACAAGTATCTTCTTTTGTTGACTTCAGTTCTACACTGAAAACATTCTTTTGGGCAATATTATGCATGTCCTCCCTAGAAAGTGCTGATGTGATCATAGAAAATTTACCAGGCGACACACCAAAAACAACCATAATCAATAAACACGATTTTACCGAAGCTGTTGGTTATATATGCTTCGCACTATTTGAAGTCCTTATTGTCATCATGATATTAAATATGCTCATTGCTACTATGTCTTCCACCTTTCAGCGAGTCTTAGACAACCTGGATGTGGAATGGACCTATGGCAAAACCGATTTTTACCTCGAATACATGCTTCACACAACACTTCCTTCACCATTAAACCTAATACCCACCCCTAGTGGAGTTACAATGTTTATGGAGACCATGAATGGTACAAGAAGTGCTGGTAATACCGAAGTTTCAGGTGGATGTTGTCAAAGAGGCAATTCGCAACAGCCGAAGGTAAAATCAGAACCTGCGATAGAATATCCAGCTCTGATGTCTCTATTGGTCCAAAGATACTTTAGAGAAAAAGATGAGGCAAACCAGGCAGCGAGCGAGTTGGACGTTCTGAGGCAAGAAATTCACGAACTAAAGGCATTGCTTAATGACATTATCGCGGAAAAAGAAGAGTAGGAAAAAATACGTCTGGATTTTTTATCTAATTTTATAAGTAAAAATAAAAATGTATTTTAAATCATTCATGAGTTCCTCAATAATTTTACTTACCGGAATAGTAATTCCTCCTTTAGTCGTGAAGGTTTCATAAAAGCCCCTAAATGTGATATCTTCATTTAGATCAAAAACGGGACACTAAAAATTAAATAAATAACTCATGTGTCCAATTGAAATTTAAATTAAATACCTACACTAACGTTCTGAATGCTGACAATGGTACAAATACTATCATTTGAGGTTATTGTCAAAAGCACTGTATCATAGTTCGATCCAGAATTTTGTGAAGGGTTGTTTGGCGCCGAAAAATTGTAAAAGAAATATCTTAAAATAAAAAAAAATTGTTTGTAAACACAATTGGTATTAAAACTATTTAATACTTACTGCGGTTCACTAGGACTAATATTCACATGATATGGAACGCTGGGATCCAAGTGGAAATATTTTGGAAAGTCCACTGTAAGTGTATAGTCAATATTTTCTTTAGACGTTGTTGCTAAAGTAACTATCGGGTTTTCATGCTCCTCAAGTTTATAAGCTGAAATGAGAAAAAAAAAATAAAATGGTAAAAGTGTTTATTAAGTAGAGGAAAATTAAGAAAAAAGATGAGTGTCTAAGAGCTATATACAGGGTGTCTCACGACGAATAGACGCGATCAATATTTCGGAAACTAATTATTCAAAAATTTTGAAAATTTGGCAACATGGCACAGTCGATGGGGGCCACACAACTAAAATATTTTGACAGTTGTGACGTTTCCGGTTATACCGGAATTAGGTGTCAACTTCGTTATTTTAAATGGAACATCTTGTATATTTTTACATTTTTGGCTTCGACATGAAATTCTAGGTATATTTTATGTATAATGTCCTATTAGGCTCGCGTTAATGTGAACTCAAAAAATTTCGACTTAGTTCGCATTACTGGAAATGTTCACATTATGGAGATTATATTAAAAATAGCTAAAATTAAAATAAAAGGGAACTACATTGTACTTTTTTTATGTTTGTATTTATTTACTACAGTTTTAAGCATTACACAAAAGTTTTATTTAAAAATAAGATGTAATTTTTGTTTGCACTTTTTTTTTGTGACAGGTTTAAGGCTACAGCATTTTCTTCTAAAGCTTTTAGTGTAATAATGTCCTTTATGTCGACATAGTTTTGATTGGCTTATTGTGTGACAATTTTCAAGGCTGCAAGAGCCTCCAAATGCGTAACTTTTTTTCTTCAAAAGTTAATATCTCGCAGTCACTATCTTCTGAATCATTGCTATCGAGATTTTCCTCCACTGCGTCTGTATTCCATTCCTCAATGTCTTTGGGATTATAATCAATCAAAAATGTGTCCATCAGAAGTTTTTAATTCTTCTGCCGGTGGATGCGAAGGGGCATTGTTTAACAGGAGAACAGCTTTTAAAGGAAGGTTTTTGCTTTGTAAAAATGATTTAACCTAAAAACCCAATTTAGTCTTAAAAAATTAAAAAGCAAACAAAACTTTCACTTACCTCTGGAACATAATGCTTAAAAAAACAATTTAAAAAAATTTCCTGCGTCATCCAGGCATTTTTAGTGCTTTTATAGATGACTGGATTATCAAATCCTTTAAAAGATCTGGGTGATTTTGCTTTTCCTAGTACTTAAGGCGTTAGTTTGTGTGATCCTGTAACATTTGTGCACCCCAAAAGAGTTATTCTTTGTTTAGCTATTTGTAGACCAAGTACCAGTAAGCCTTCAATAAAGGGATTTACAAGGTGAGGCTGCGAGGACAACTTTTCACCTGCAATTTTAAGCAGTCTTATACCATATCGCCATTTAAATTTTTGAAGCCATCCATTGCTTGCATTAAATTTATCGTTGAGTTTTAATTTTCTATGTGAATCTAGCGCCTTTTCTTTAAGCATATTACCCGTAACTGGCAAATTTCGTTCACGCTGTTTGGTAAACCATTTATACAGCAAAGTTTCCATCTTGGGGTTTTCTGCATTTTTTAAAGTGCATTTTTTTTTATTTTATTAGGTCTTAAACTCTCTTCAACAACTTTTAGAATTTTTTCTTCTTTATTTTTAATTGCACAAATAGTTGATTTTGCTATTTGATATTTCTTTGCTAGTGCAGTAACACTCATACCATTTTTGTGCTCTTCCAAAATTTTTGATTTCTTATAAAAAGTTAAACACTTCTTGTAAGACCCTGTTTATTTTCTAAAGAATTGAAATATTTTTCTTAGTCATTAAGATGAAATTTATCGGTCTGACCGAAAAGAGGTCCAGGATATTTACAAAACTAAAGCTAGCTCAGCGGTACCGTAAGTAACCAAATACGGTTTACACTTAGCGTTTCCCCTCGGGAATTATTTTTATGGGTTTCGATAAAAGAGTGAGATAAATATTTGGTTTATAAAATTTATTTGAGTTTTGGTCACTAAAGAGTGAAGTTATTTAATAAAAACAATAAAGGGTGTTGCGACGTGAAATAAGCTGTGTTGGTTTGGTGTAGTGTTTTACTACAAGAGAGGGTGAGTGTTATCACAGAGTATGCTTATTTCTATCTTATTGATTACACCGATATTTTACCTTTTTAATTAAAAATGTGAATAATGAAATATTTTAATGACCGATTGTTGTTTGTCTTGCTTGTGTTGTTGTGACGATTGTTTATTGTTTCTTGTTAAGATACTGAGCTGGTCTGGGACCATTGCACTGCTCGTTGTATTTAACAAGGCTTTGTATTTGGAGAGTATGTGGTACTTTGGAGAGGACCCTCGCGTTTTGGTGTCCATTGTACCCCTCAGTACAAAGTGTGTTATCGTCAGGTGGTCTAGATCGGAGATTGCTGTCTCAATCTCATATTTTATGATAATGTTTTTGGTAGCATTTTGGCTACGGTTTGTGAGTAATGTAGTGCTCACGTTTTGGCATATTGAACGATTGTATATCATTCAATATCAGTACGTTGTCGTTACTGGGACATTTAAGTTAAGTGGTTAAATGTTGGTGAACATGAATTAAATGGTTATCGTAAAAGTAAAATCACTGAGCAAGTTTAAAACATATTAATTCATATTTTTCATATTAATGAGTTTTGCCTAATATTTTTATTATTAATTAATTTTACGGGAATAAGTGTGCTCAGGTTACTTTTATTATTTCAGGTCTACACGTCACCATCTCTACTTTGGAGTCGCCCAAGCGCCCAGTTGTTTTACAAGGTGTTTATTCTATTTTTATGATTTATTTTGATTATTTTGGACTATTTTGAATTTATTTAACGTATTAAAAATTATAAAATTATTTAAATGATGCTCACAGGTTTTAATTATTATATTCTTATTAATTTTAACCATTTTAAAAGGCCACTGCGCAAGATGCGACACTCTCTCTTATCTAATAAACATCAACTAAATGACCAAACAACGTTTCAAATGCGTAAACCCAATATCCACTAACAAGCCTAGACAAGTCTAAACAGGATTACTAAAGATTTCTTAAAATTCACATTATCGAAATATGGGTTTGTTCACACTATAGAACACATTACATGTTCGAATATAGAACACATGTTCACATTAATGAGTTGTTCATAAAATAGTAAGTTCACGTTACCGCGAGTATACTGTACCTAAGTGTAACCGTTTTTGACATATTTTTAATTTCATGTTAAAAGCTATGTTTATAAGCCCTAACATAATTGCCGATTACTCCCTTTTAGTAGCCTTTATTTATTTGTTAATTTCGGTTTTATTTGAGAGGAAGGACCACTTTAAAAGACTATTTTAATATTTAACTAAAAAAAACGATACAGGGGGGTCGAAATCTAGCAATAAAAATTAAAATGAAAAAATCATTAAAAGTCAATTTTTTTTAATAGTAACTATCAATTTTTGGACTAGATAACCTTATATAAAGTTAACCTTATTTTTACTTATCTTTATGAAAAAATTATAAAAATAAGGGATTTCCATTTAAAAAAAATTGACTTTTAATGATTTTTTCATTTTAATTTTTAATGCTTTTAATGCTTAGTTTTTGACCCCTCTAAATCTTTTTTTAAGCCAATATTAAAATAGTCTTTTAAAGTGGTCCTTCCTTTAAAATAAAACCGAAACTAACCAATAAATAAAGGCTACTAAAAGGGAGTAATCGGTAATTATGTTAGGGCTTATAAACATACTTTTTCACATAAAATTAAAAATATGTCAAAAACGGTTACACTTAGATATAGGATATAATGTCCTAGAATTTCAAACAAAATATACCTAGAATTTCACGTGGAAGCCAAAAATGTAAAAATAAACAGGGTGTCCCATTTAAAATAACGAAGTTGTCACCTACTTCCGGTATAACCGGAAACGTCACAACTGTCAAAATATTTTAGTTGTGTGGTCCCCATCGACTGTGCCATGTTGCCAAATTTTCAAAATTTTTGAAAAATTAGTTTCTGAGATATCGATCGCATCTATTCGTCGTGAGACACCCTGTATAATAAATCTGCAGCATACGCAGTTGTGTCATCAGCAAAGAGAGTGAATTTTACAAGAGTTTCCTTCTCAGGAAGGTCATTTATGTATACAGAAAGAGATGGGCCCCCGAACTGATCCTTGTGGCCCTCCAAGGCTTATAATTTTTTTTGTTAATGTCACACCCGCGACCTCTACTACCTGAGATCTAGATTAAAGATAAGACTCTACGAGTTTTATATTGTGATTACTATTAGGACTGAAGTTATAGCATTTAAGTTTTTGAAGAAAGATACCATGATCGACACATTCAAAGACTGAATTGTACTGATAATTATGAAATGCCTCTATTATATCAAACAACAAGATGTAGGATGCCCTGGACAGTATTCCTATGCTCTCTAAACCCAAACTGGCACTGGGAGAAGATACTATTTGTCCCAAAAAATTCACAAATTTTAATGGCCATGCACTTTTCTAGTATTTTAGATATTATATGCAAAAGTGATATTGGCCGGTAATTTTCTGGCAATAAAAGGTCACCCTTTTTAAAAATTGGTACCACAACGGTCACTTTGAGAACTTCAGGAAAAGTATTCTGTTTAAAACAAAGATTTATTAGCTTAGACAAAGGAATTAGTAGGCAGTTTTTAAAAGTCTTTAACTTTTAAGTGTTTAACCCATATACAGTACGGCTCTTAATTGTCCCCACCTTCTCTTATCTTTTGAATGTGTTTATATAAAAATTAGAAATTTGGCCCACATCATTTGCAATCTAAATACTACTTTTGGTCCCTAGCTCATCAACTTCAAAATGGCGGCGGGATGCCATTTTAAAAAATAAAACTAAATAAAAAGGGGGGTCATGCGATACACCGTTTGAAAACTTCCACTAAATTCTTTATGGTTCTAGAATATTTAGTCATTACTTCCTCCCATTGGAAAATGGCAGCCTTTCAAAATATTACTTTTCACATTTTTATTTCCATTTCAAGTAATTAAACTTTAGGTAACACAGAAATGCAACTATTTCACTACAAAAGATGTTGAAAGTGTGCACCATTAACTTCAAGACAGTAAATTAATTTATTGGAGAACTCTTCACGAACATTTTGGAAAGTGGCAACATCAATATTGCGACATGAATGAATTATTCATTGACGTAGGTCGAAGATAGATTCTGGCTGGGTGACTTTTTGTTTCAAGTAGCCCCATAAAAAAAGTCCAGAGGTATAAGATCGGGCAACCTGGCTGGCCACTCGGTGAGCTCTCGACGACCAATCCACCAATTAAGGTAAGTATTAGTCAAATATTCTCTAACATTTGTGCTAAAGTGAGGCGGTGCCACATCTTGTTGAAAAACTGTTTCCTCTCAACTCAAATTCATGAGGATTGTCTTCAATATTCTCACGGATCAGTGTTTCTACTGCATTTTTCAACATGTTTAAGTAAAGGTCCTCTGTAAAATTTTGTAAATCTAAAAAAAGAGGGGTCCAACAATGTGATTCCCTAATATGCCAGCCCACACATTTATTTTTTCTGGGTATTGTGTGTGTGTTTTTCGAAATATTTACGTCGCTCCAATAACGGACATTTGGTTTATGAACATTACCATTCAAAAAAAAGTCCATTCATCACTGACACAAAGTTCACATAAGCAAGCTGGCGTCCTGTTCTCTCGGTCATTATTTCGCAGAATTCCATACATCGATCAGGATCATCTTCTGTCAATTGATGAACCATTTGAATTTTATACGGAAATTTATGTTTTTTAAGTAGCCTTTTCACCGTAGCAGAAGATACATCACACGTTTCACCAGCAGTGTGGAAGCAGACTGTTGTGGATATCTTACCATAGCTACTATAATATCCACCTGTTTTTCTTCTGGATAGCTGGAATGCCCTGGATTCTTCCTACCGGCAACACTACCCGTCTCGGTAAATTTCTGAATTACCTCGCGAATATACTTTCGACATGCTAGACGGTACGGAAAGGTAACATTAAAAATTGCTTCCGTCTCATGTACATGACGATTTCCAACGTAAATAAATATAATTTAAATTTTTTCAGCAAGGAGACGTGGATCAGGCATTCTTAATTAAATCAAGGTATACTTAAAATTTTACTTTTATTCTCTCCTTTCGGTATTATTCGCTTTTAAAGTAGTAGTAAAGAAAATAAAAATGCGAAAAATAAGATTTTGAAAGGCTGCCAGTTTGCTATGGGTAGAAGTAATTTAATACTCTCGAACCATAAAGCATTCAGTGGGACCTTTCAAACGATGTATAGCATTACCCCTCTTTCTATTTAATTTTATTTTTCAAAATGGAGTCCCGCCGCCATTTTGAAGTTTGCAAAATGAGCTAGGGACCAAAGAGTAGTATTAAGGTTGCTAATGATGTGTGCCAAATTTCAAATTTTTATACAGGGTGTTTGGAAGGTGAGTAGCCAAACGGAAATGGTGAATAGGTGAGGTTACTGGCTATTTAAAACGCATAGTATTTTTTTGTTTTTCCTCAAATTTAAGGAGTGATATATTTTTTCCATTGTTTATTGGATTTTCCCCGTTTTTTTACTTTAACGTTCATTTTTTTTTTCATTTTTGGCCAAAATGGCGCACAATTAATTTTATTTTAAAGACTAATATTGTCTCATTCAGGTTTGGTAATAACTGAGAAAAATATTTAAAGAGAAACTAATAATGGAGTAAGAAACTTCCTCAAATCAATAGAAAAAAATTTTACGTCAACTGTACAATGGAAAAAATAATAGTAAAAAAAGTTGTGGGGTTTTAAAATGTGTTAAAAAACTTCTCTAGTTAATAGTCTTTCTAACGACATGCCACATGTAACAAAAATAATCAGGTAACTTACGAAAAACAAATAAGTTTGTCTTCAGGGACGCATGAACCAATTTCTTGAAAGCAACTTAATTGAGCAGGTATAAACTTATGCCTCGTTCTAACACAGCTAAACCTGTTACGCTATAATCTCTTATCATTCGGCACTCCCTTTGTGCCCCGCTACCTTAAACTGTTACCTGTCACTATCCATAATACGAGTATTATTTATTCGAGACTTATCTTTCTCCGCTACTTCACGTATTTCTAACTCCGCTCTACGCATATTGTTTTTGTTGTTCATTTTCGTTAAGTTTTGTTCGTTTTCGTTAACTTTGTTTTATTGTTACTGTTGCCTATGGCTGGTGCCTTTACAAACGAGGAGTACGCCGATATCCTAATGGCATATGGTAGAGCTCCTGGAAATGGACGAGAAGCAAAAAGAATTTACCAAGAGCGTTTTCCCAATAGACGCCAACCTAATCGTCATACTTTTGAAAGGACCTTTAGACGCTTAAGAGAAACTGGTAGTCTAAATCGCCGTGAACCTCGAGTTCGCAGACAACGTAATGTTGCTGATAACGAACGAATTCTGGAAGCTTTTGACGAAGATCCCACAACGAGCATCCGGACTGTAGTTGCCAATCTAAACCTAAGTGTATGGAAGGTCTGGTCTGTTCTTCATGCCAACGGAAAACATCCCTTTCATTACACTCCCGTGCAAGATCTTGAAGAAAACGACTACCAAAGACGCATTCAGTTTTGCCCCCTCCTGCTACATATGGACGCGGATAACCGCGATTTCTTGAAAAACATACTGCGGACAGATGAATCCAAGTTTTCAAGGGAGGGAATTACCAACTTTCATAATTTGCATTATTGGGCCCCAAAAGAAGAAAACTCAAAACTGAACAAAGTCGTGTCCTTTCAAAGGAAACTCTCAGTAAACGTTTGGGCAGGCCTTTGGTAATACCCTTATTGGTCCACATTATTTACCGGATAATTTGCATGGGTATAATTATCTAGATTTTTTATTAAATGATCTGCCCGAACTCTTGAACGGGGTTCTACATTTTCTCAATAGAAATAAGAAAGCGATGTGAAGCGTCTATTAGAAATAATGGCCATCAATTTGAGCAAGACTTATAAATAAACGATTTGAAGTAAAAAATATCTTTTTTTTAATCAACCTGTAAAGGAAAAGGTCATGGAAACGAAAGGGCACAATAGGTTTAGCTGTTTGAGAACGGAGAAAGAGATAGCGCAACAGATTTAGCAGTGTTAGAAAGAGACATAAGTTTATACCTGCTCAATTAGGTTGCTTTCAAGAAATTGGTTCACGCGTCCTTAAAGACAAAGTTATTTGTTTTTTGTAAGTTACCTAATTATTTTTAATACATGTGGCATGTCGTTAGAAAGACTATTAACTAGAGAAGTTTTTTAACACATTTTAAAACCCCACAACTTTTTTTTATTATTATTTTTTCCATTGTAAAATGGACGTAACATTTTTTTTATTGATTTGAGGAAGTTTGTTACTCCACTATTAGTTTATCTTTAAATATTTTTCTCAGTTATTACCTAAATCTGAATGAGACAACATTAGTCTTTAAAATAAAATTAATTGTGCACCATTTTGGCCAAAAATTAAAAAAAAAATTGAAGGTTAAAGTAAAAAAATGGGGAAAATCTAATAAAAAAAGGAAAAAATATATTACTCCTTAAATTTGAGGAAAAACAAAAAAATACGATGCGTTTTAAATAGCCAGTAACCTCACCTATTCACCATTTCCGGTTGGCTACTCACCTTCCAAACACCCTGTATAAACGCATTCAAAACATAAGAGGAGGGAGGACACTTAAGAGCCCCACTTTATATCACGGCTTGGTATTAATTACATGCCTTACCTCATTTAAAGCTACCTCAGAAAAAGATAATGAAATAATGCTCTTGCTGTAAGATAATCAAGTGGATTATTATTTGAAATTGGGATATCTCGCCCTGCGCTCTGAACTATGCTGGAGAAAAAATGTTAAAAGGAGTTAAAATGTTTTATATTATATTTGAAAAAAAAATTATCTTAGTTGCTTCATAATAGTACGGTAAACCTATTTGCAAGTTAACCTCAATGGTGTTTTCATAAAATTGTAGCAATTTATTTTTGATGCTCCTAATCCAAGGGATACAAAGCTAAAGTACATCTACCAACATTTTCAGTGAAATGCAAATTGAAAGCAAAAAAATATTGCTTTCAAAAGCCAAACTGAAATGAAAACCAATATAACATTGAATCCTTATTGAGCAAAGTGCAATATCCGAAAGATTTTTCTTAATCATCAATAAGAAAGTTTTAATTAGTATTTTGCATTTTTTAATTAGTATCAGCAGTTTTCCTTTCAACAATCACTCATCTATATAAACAAATTAGATTTTTTTGACATTTTGGGTCGGTTTGCCCTGAACTTTTCCTAGTTATGCACCACAACCTACAAAAACAATATACAAAACTTACAACTTAAAATGATGGGATCCAGAATATCATAGCACAGAGTCCTAGCTGTATTCATATAAACTAGTTCGGCATTGGTAGTTTCCACTGAAAGAGGCAACTTCCACGATAGGAGCTGCTTTGGCTGTCTTGTAGTGACCATCAGAGGGGTGTCTATGGAGGCTGTTGTTGAAGTGACTTTTACTCTCGGCGGCACTCCTAGCTTACCACTAAGCTAAATGTAGCAAACCAAAAATAATAAAATTAGCATACTTTAGACAGAAGCATAATTAGGTATAGAAATGCAGTTATCAAGCTCATTATTACCATGAATGAAAATCAAATATTTATAAGCAGTATTTTCTGACAAAAATTGCTTGTTTAAATGAATATTTGATATATTTTGTAATACTTAATTTTACGTAATGAAAAAGCTTTAAAAAACTAAAATGTATTTTCATCCAAAAAAATACAATAATTTATATATTTGTTAAAAGAAATTAAAAAGCCACTTTTCTAGTTAATAATAATAATAATAATAATAATAATAATGTCTTTATTAAAATTTACAATTGGTAAATTCTAAATGGCGAAGTAGAAGCTTACTTCCTAGCTTAACCATACAAATCAACTTGAGGTTAGATATTACAAAGAATTTCAAAATGTATCTTAAATAATTACATAGTTACAAAATATTAAGTTCTAACTGCCTATATGCACAACCGATTAACATTACAACGTTTGATAACCACACAGACTTATGAAATTTACAATAAGTTAAAGAATAGATATTTAACAACACTATAGGCTAACAGAGATCAGTAATATAACTGCTTATTTTTCGTTTAAATATAAAAGGTGAAATATATTTTAAATCAGGAGGAATTTTATTATATTGTAGATAAATACAGTAACTAAAGCTCCTCTCAAATAAAACAGTTTTATGAAGAGGAGGTGTAATAAAATGCTTATTTCTTAAGTCCAAAACATGAGCGTCATATCTAAACTTAATTTTCTGATAAAGGTAATTAGGACATTTTTTAAAGACAATTTTATTAAAGAGAACAAGACTATGTAGTAACCTCCTTTCACTCATATTTAGCCCTCTCATCCAGCGTAACTCAGTACTCACACCTCTATCAAATTTTCGCATTCCATTAATTAGCCTTACACAACAATTTTGAATGTACTGTATTCTTTTTATATCACTTATCAAAAGGCAGGGGCCATACAAAACATCACAGTAAGTGAAATGGGACAATACAAGACTGTCACATAAAACTTTTTTTAGTTCCTTATTAAGGAGCTGCCTTTGACTATAAAGTAGCTTAAGGTTAATAAAAGCTTTTTTAATACATTGATCAATGTGCTCAGTGAACCTCAACTTAACATCTAATAAAACTCCAAAATTCCTAGCCACATTACTACAATTTATTAGTTGACCATTCAATTTAATCTGAACAAATTTCTCATATGTGTCTCTAGAATGCAACCTACCAAAAAGAAGAACCTTACATTTACTTGGGTTTAAACTCAAACAATGATTTTCCGATGCCTTTGCTAGCATGTTAAGGTCGTAAGAAACCTTATCATTAGCTTCTAAGATTTTGTTAGGAGGAAAAGAGAAATAGACCTGTGTATCGTCGGCATATAGATGGACTTTTGAATATTTAAGACTCTTACACAATTGACACGTATACAGGGTAAAGAATAGAGGACCAAGAATAGACCCTTGTGGTACTCCGCAAGAGAGCTCCATAGCCGAGGATTGCTTCCCATTGAGCTTCACTATCTGAGTTCGACCGGTCAAATATTGCCGAACTAGAGAGCGAGCACTCTCCCCAAAACCTAAGAATTTTCAATGAAATTAATATTATATTAATATGAAAAAAGTTTTAAGGAGTCTCTATCTTTTCATTGGAAGCCAATCAAAGTTTTCTCTTTTGTAAATTCATTCAATTAATTAATTAAATTAAAGTTTATTGACAGAATTCCCATCTACAAAATTTAAATATAAAAAAATATAATAAATAGAGATCTTAGTATTTTACAAATACATTAGAAAAATTATAAATAACCTTTAGGTATAGTACAATAGAAATATAAATTAAAATTAAAACACAAGCTATTTTTTTGTGACAACAACAATCTTCAAATGTACTACAAACTGTCTCCAGCAAAAAACAAAAAGATATACTTAAATTTAAATTATGAATCTTTTTTTTTGTGACCTAAATTGCAAAAAATGTATATGAAAGATATCAATTTTCTTGGGGTAGATCATTAGCCAGTCTACACATTCAATCAAGAGGCCTATTAAAACCATAATTAGTTCTATGAAATTGTGTTCCAAACATTACCTCATATGTATTTCTCCTAACAGGTACATGACTAGTTTTCATGCAAGGAGATTAGGAGAATTGATCATATCATTCAGTAATTTAAATAAAGTACATAAATCTATATAAGTTCGTCTATTAATTTAGGGAGTTTTAGTAACACATAGAGGTCATCATAATTAATATTCAACTTGTAGGCGATGAATCTTAAGAATCGTCTTTGAACCCTTTCCAGAAGATCGATGTAGCACTGATAGAATGGTGACCACACTGCATACTGCAATACAGATCTTACAACAGCATAATAGACACCTGTAATGACATACACATTATTTGAGGGATCTGAATACAAACTAAGCAATTTCATAGCTCTATGGGATATCTAATATATAATGTAAATTTAATTATATAATTGGATTTTTGATTTCTTAGCGTCTTCTAAGCTATACGAAGTAAGTCGTAAGTAGTTTATTTATATTGATCCCCAACAGCTTGCTTTACACATTCTTATATAAATTAAACAATTTTTTAACACAGTTATCTCTAAACTCTAAATTAAGTAGGTGATATAAATATTAATTATAATCAGACCTTCTAGTTCCATTTTACTCTTCAATCTTTTCTATTCAGATTCCAAGAACTACTATATACATTTATTCATTGGATTGGTTTATGGTTTGCTTTATAATGAAATAAATATATAGAACAAAATATCTCAATGTGAGGATGACATCTTGGCACAGATGCTTCTAACATTACCAAATTGTGCTTTGGGGGTTCTAGTATGTGCAATAATTTTTTGTTGGAATAGAGGCATATTTCCCTCTTATGTTAAGTCAGTTATGGTAATATAAGGGTGGTGAATGTAAAGAATATTCTAATTATTTATCTTAGGTTCATATGTAAAATTGTCTTCATTACATTAAGGCGATAACTCTATGCCAGTTTGAGTTTCAGGAATCAGAGGGGACACATGATGCTATTTAGTTTCCTGAAGAATGGCAATTTTTAAAGTTCCTTGGCTATTGGTGAGGTTCTGTGGCAGCAGTATTCTGAGATATTTCAAAAGCCATTTACTTCATTGATTGGATTCTGTAATGTTGCTCTTAATTGAATGGCATCTTACTGGGAAATCGGACACAAATGGTTGTTGTGCTTGGCCCTTTATAGTTTTTATTATATGTCAATAATTTGAGATCAATTGAAGTGAATGAAAGCTTACACTATTTGCTGATAATACAACTTTGTCATGGCATGGGCTTAAGATTCCAACAGCTGGAAAAATGACACTTTTTGGAGTCAAGTGTGATCCTCTAGATCACTTAAGGGGCTAATTCAGGTGAGACCACTGACATAGATCAGTTTATGGGCATTCACCTTGATAGATGGCTTGATTTAGAGGACACATTTCTGAGCAAACATCTGCATTGCAAAAACATTTTTTTAAAGTAGATTCATGAGCTCCATGCTGAAGTAGAAACTTAAAGTCAATGGTGTATTCATAATAATGCAAACAATGCTAATGCTTCTGTTCTCACTAAATTGGAGGATAAAACTATCAGGAATAAAAATATTATGTTATACTTAGATAAAAACTTACTCAAAATCATGAACCTTCTTACTTTTCAATTTTTTTTTATTAAACGGCTCAATCGCACAAAATTCTATTAGGAATAAATACAAGATACGAAGAGAATCTGGAGTGAAGTTGGATCCTGTTCTTAAAATTTCCAATACAAGATTTATTACTGGTGTATGTTATAATCTTTCCTGATCTGAGATCCTGATGAAGCTGTTAATGAAATACATTGTAAAGTAGTGGATGAGTAGAAAGTAGTGGATGAATCGAATTTTGTTCTAATCACAAGTGAATTTGGGCTGGTAATTATAATATCCCTGATGCTGTGTGGAATCAGAGTGAGTGTATATCCAGTATTGGTCAAAAGTAGATGAACAAACCAAAAATTAAAACAAAACTGGAATTTTAATATTTTTTGTTTGGAGTAACAAATTTCTCTCAATGTAACTAAATATTCTAAATTGAGGAATAATAAACATAAAGCAAATATTAAGTGTTTGCAACGGACAATAAGATAAAACACATTGTTTGGCCTTTTTTTGACTGGCTAGAAGTAGATGAGCAAAACATATATACTGAGACTTTTAACTTGTGTGTTGCTTTCAGTATCAGTTTAGCCACTAAATAGTTGTTTAGATTTTACGCCATTATCCAAGGCAGTATTGTTTTTCAAAGAGCTGCAGCATAATAATTGAGGTCTACCAAAGAGTCCTGCAATCTGAGATTTCAAGACAATTTCAAATGGGAAGATCAGCCGTCGATTAGATTTTAAAAAGATTTCATGACAGGGGAATGTTATAGCCAAATCCAAATCTGGTCACCCTAAAAAAGTTGATTTAAATTAAAAAAAAAGTGATTTAAAGAATTTCTAAAGAAAATCCGTTTTTATTATCCATTAAAATAAAAGGCAAAATTAAGGCAATGAGATATCAGCCAATAAGTGCGAGGACCACACAGCGGAAACTAGTGGAAATACAGCTGTTTTCAAGAAGACCGGCACAGACCAGATTATCGTTTGCCAAGAAACATAAGAACTGGACTTTGGATCAATGGAAGAGGGTGTTTTAGTGACGAATCTAAATGCAATTTATTGAAAGAATTTTAACAGTTTTCTCACTCTTTATATTGGAAACTGCAACACTCATACATAAGTCCGTAAGACCACCATCCTGCACCAGTCATAATCAAGTGGGTAACTTATCTCTGCCAATCCCCACCTCCTCATTTACGAGAAACTCTCTTATATTTATTAGTCGTAAAATATTTAATCATGTTCCTTTTTCGATTAGGACTGTTACAGACCTTAAAAAGTTTAGGAGAGAACTAAAGAAATTAATCTTACCAAAAGCTTACTACAGCATTGAAGAGTATTTTAAAGACTCATTTTAATATTTAAAATTAATTATATACCTATCTGTTGATCAGATTTATTTATTTATTTTTTTTATTATTCTTGTTTTATGTTGGTTCTCGCCTTTTCTTTTTTTCTTTTTTGGTTTTTTCTTTGATTATATAAAATATGCTTCTATGTACAATCAAAATCGATTCTGTATTCTGTTTTTGTCCTGTATCCTGTATAACCAAATAAATACTAGTAATATAAATTCTAGGATTAGGAAGCTTTTAGCACAAGTTTGTAAACTTAGTAAATAAAGTATATTTTGACATTTTGACTTAAATGTAAGACACAACAAAGAGTAGAGCTGCTAGCAATTCCGGACAGTTAATATGACCATTACATAATTTGAAAAGAAAAAGCAAACTTCCACAAATGGTTTCCTGATGAAAGGAAAGCATATTGAATCTGCTGGGTAACAAGTGCTGATCGTATCCTTGTTCGGGATAAATTTTATCAGTTTTAAAAGCAATATATTTCAGCAATTTACGTTGAACAGATTCAAGTCTAACAATGTGAACAGTATACTTGGACAGGTACCAGAGTGGAGCTGCATAAAGTAATCGGGATTTTATTAAGGAATTGAGTAAGATGTTTCTACTTGATATATTAGTGAAGGGACTAAAAACATCTGCCCAAAATTTGCGATTATCTATTGACAATCAATTCATCAGGTCTTATTTTCAGAATTATCGGAAAATTTAGAGGCGTCTGATAAAAGTCAGAAAGAAACTATATTACAATGAGCGCTTAGACTCGGCCAGTAATAGACAGAAGGAAAGTTGGTCAATAATTAACGAATGCAGGCAGTCTTCTCGCCGGCGGTTGGTTGAACCGGACTTGGGATATTTCAATGATTTCAATGACTATTTTTCTAATATTGCTGAGAAGTTACTGGAAGCAGTTTCCAGTGACGGCGATCCATTGCAGTATCTTAATCGGATTGCTATCAACCAATTTGATGATATCTTTTCACATCTGCTGTCACTTCTGCCTGCGAGCGCTTTGGTTTTGGCAATCAATCAGTCATAGCTTCAGGGCGAGTTCCCATCCTGGTTAAAGGAAGCTATGATTATCCCTCTTTATAAAGGTGGTAGCTTGGACCAACCCTCTAACTTCTGTCCCATATCAATTTTGTCTACCCTCTCCAAGGTTCTTGAGAGGCTTG
Source organism: Anthonomus grandis grandis (assembly GCF_022605725.1). Lineage (NCBI taxonomy): Eukaryota > Metazoa > Arthropoda > Insecta > Coleoptera > Curculionidae > Anthonomus > Anthonomus grandis. The sequence goes on along the minus strand of NC_065554.1, from coordinate 8,358,522 downwards.
CAAAAAAGATAATTGTCTCTTTTTTGACCAAATACAATGTGCTGTGTCCTAATCATTATAGATTTCAGTCATCTAGAGGCACACAGGATGCCATTTTCAGATTCTTGGAAAGTGTGTATCTAGCTATGAACTCCAAGGAGGCTGCAGCAGAGTTGTTCTGTGATCTGTCCAAGGCCTTCGATTGTGTGAATCATGGAATACTGCTCAAAGCTTGATTTTATGGATTTACGGGAGTGGCTTTAAGGTGGTTAAAGTCATACCTGTCTGGTCATACCCAGAGGGTTGCTGCATCTTGATTTTCTTCAGGAATAGCACACCTTAAATGTGGTGTACCTCAAGGGTCAGTGTTAGGTCCTATTTTATTTTTATTATACGTTAATGACTTAAGCTCTCTATCACTTATTATTCTCTATTATTGTCGATTTCTCGGCCTCTTCATTGATGAGAGTTTAAGGTTTGACAACCACGTTTTGGGCCTCGCTGCTAAGCTTTCTTCTGGTTGTTTTGCAGTCAGGGTTGCCAGGCATGAGTTGGAGGGGTTGTTTGCTCGTTCAGTTTATTTCGCCTTAATAGACTCTCATATCTGTTATGGATTGCCATTTTGGGGTTTGTGCTCCAAGGGACTCCTTAACATAATTTTTACTATTCAGAAAAAAGCATTAAGGTATCTGTGTGGTGTTGGTCTGAGAGTCTCTTGTAAACCTCTTTTTGTAACTGAAAGAATTTTAATAGTTTTCTCACTCTTTATATTGGAAACTGCAACACTCATACATAAGTCTGTAAGTCCACCATCCTGCACCAGTCATAATGAAGTGGGCAACTTATCTCTTCCAATCCCCACGTCCTCATTTACGAGAAACTCTCTTATATTTATTAGTCGTTAAATATTTAATCATATTCCTTTTTCGATTAGGACTGTTACAGACCTTAAAAAGTTTAGGAGAGAACTAAAGAAATTAATCTTACCAAAGGTTACTACAGCATTGAAGAGTATTTTAAAGACTCATTTTAATATTTAAAATTAATTATATATCTGTTGATCAGATTTATTTATTTATTTTCTTTTTTATTATTCTTGTTTTATGTTGGTTCTTGCCTTTTCTTTTTTGGTTTTTTCTTTGATTATATAAAATATGCTTCTATGTACAATCAAAATCGATTCTGTATTCTGTTTTTGTCCTGTATCCTGTATAACCAAATAAATACTAGTATTATAAATTCTAGGATTAGGAAGCTTTTAGCACAAGTTTGAAAACTTAGCAAATAAATTATATTTTGATTTTGACTTTGACTATCTGGTTTGCCATTTTGGGGTTTGTGCTCCAAGGGACTCCTCAACATAATTTTTACTATTCAGAAAAAAGCATTAAGGTATCTTTGTGGTGTTGGTCTGAAAGTCTCTTGTAAACCTCTTTTTGTAGCTGAAAGAATTTTCAGTTTTATCACTCTTTATATTGGAAACTGCTACACTCATACATAGGTCTGTTAATCCACCATCCTGCATCAGTCATAATACTCATCAAGTAAACAACTTATCTCTTCCAATCCACACCTCCTCACTTACGAGAAAGTCTCTTATATTTATTAGGCATAAGATATTTAATCATGTTCCTTGTTCGATTAGAACTGTTACAGACCTGTTACTGAACTGTTAAAAAGTTTAGGAGGGAACTAAAGGAATTAATCTTACCAAAAGCTTACTACAGCATTGAAGAGTATTTTAATAACTTATTTTAATATTTAAAATTAATTATATATCTGTTGATCAGATTTTTTTTATTCTTGTTTTATGTTAGTTCTTGCCTTTTCTTTTCTTCTTTTTTTAGTTTTTTCTTTGATGATATGAAATATGCTCCTATGTACAATTAAAATGGATTCTGTATCCTGTTTTAAGTTTAACCAAATAGCTACTAGTATTGTACATTTTAGGATTAGGAAGCTTTTAGCACAAGTTTGTAAACTTAGTAAATAAAGTATATTTTGACATTGTGACTTGAAAGTAAGACACAACACAGTGTAGAGCTGCTAGCAATTCTGGGTAGTTAATATGACCATTACATAATTTGAAAATTTGAAAAGAAAAAGCAAACTTCCACAAATGGTTTCCTGATAAAAAGAAAGTATATTGAATCTTCTGAGTAACAAGTGCTGATCGTATCCTTGTTCAGGATAAATTTTATCAATTTTAAAAGCAATATGTTTCACAAATTTACAATGAACAGATTCAAGTCTAACAATGTGAACAGTATAGTTTGGATACCAGAGTGGAGCCTCATAAATTAATCACAATTTTATTAAGGAATTAAATAAGATGATTCTACTTGATACAAGTCTGATGTAGATCTTATAATAAAACCAAGAGATTTTAAAGATGACTTTGATGATGTTATCTATATGATTGCAAAAATTAAGCTTCTTGTCAATAGTGACACCCAGATCACAAACATAATCACAGTTAGAAAGAATTGTACTATTTAATGTATAGTTGAAGCTAATTTCATGTTTTAGCAAAAAAATGGACATGTTTTTATAGTTTTCAATATTGAGAGAAAGCCTATTAATGATTGAAACCTTATAGGAAATACTAGATCAACAAATTAGGTCAAAAGCTTACTGGTTATTATTAGAAACGAGTTATTATACAAACTATTAGTTTAGGTTTTTTTCAAAGATATTTTTAAGAATCTTTTTTTTAATTTGGAACTTAGTAGAATTTAATTTAGTTTTGTTCATCTATTTTTGTCCAACCAATAATTTTTTAATATTTTTTGTCTAATAAATGTTATCATAGTTATCATATATAAAAGAATGCTTGTTTTATTTACTCAATTGTGAACAAATATCATAATCAAGTAGATATTTAAAAAAAAATCGCCATAGTAAAATAATGCTAAAGAACTATTTTTTTATTATGTATTCATCTACTTTTAGCCAACACTGTATCAGGTTTTTTACCTAATTTATAGGCATCAGTTATTTATAATGCATTTTTGTACAAATACCTTGTGCAAGTAAATAATATTCATAGTAGATTCTTAGATCTAGTATTCTCAAGGGTACCAGAAGGTAGCTGAAATGATGGATAAGTTGCTGGAAAATAGTTATCAAGTTGCATATTGTATTGATATTAAACATATATGTAATTGATAGTCCATAGGAATGTGAAATTCAGTATATGACTTTCATAATGCTAACTTTATTGCCGTTAATGACTTCTTTGTATGTCAGAATTGGAATAACATTCTCAGTGAACAGAATTTAGAGGAAGTAAATTAAATTATTTAACAGGAAACAAAACTAAAACACTAAAATGATGTCAGAGCACAGGTTAAAAGGTATCATTAAAAAAATCGTCAAGGCTATAATATGCCCTGAATAATAAAACTGATTTTAATTCCTTTTTGAATCTTCTAAAATTTGTCTGATACATAGAGGAACATGGTTGTAAATTTATTTGCTAAGGTATATAAGTGAGTTCTTGGTGAGGGAGGATGTAGGGATTGGTAAGGGAAAATCGTTAACATGGCGAGTCATATGACCAGTGTTAGAGGGAGGTTTAGGACATTTATGAATAAGAGTAGCTGTTTCTAAGATAAAAAGAGAAAAAAAGAGTTAGGATTTTTTGAGATATAAAGAGAGGTTTACAAGAATCTCTTAACCCAGAGGAACATAGGTATCTAACTGCCTTTTTTTGAATCACAAAAATTATGTTTAATAATCCCTTGTTGCTTAAACCCCAAAAAGGAAAGCCATAACAAAGGTGGGACTCAATAAGAGAAAAGTACACTGAACATGCAACTACCCCTCCCAGCTCATGCCCCGCCATTCTTACTGCAAAGCATCCAGAGGATAATTTTGATGCAAGATTTAGGATATGATCTTCGAAGCGAAGGCGACCATCAATGGTAATACCAAGGAACTTACAGCTTTCTTTGTTTTGCAAGGGGGAGTTTTCACTAAACATAAGGCCCTGAATGTCACACTTAAATCCCATAATAAAGGTTTTGCCCACATTAAATACAAGTCTGTTTGCAGCACACCAGTCCGATAAAATCTTAAGATCCTTAAAAACCTGGGCTCTAACATTATCAGAATCTATGATTCCATAAAATGGTGGTATCATCAGCAAACTGAACCACTTTGCCCTGCAGTTTTAATGAACCCAAATCATTTACATAGAGCAAAAATAATAGTGGTCCTAACACTGAACCCTGAGGTACTCCAGTTTTAAGGGATCTGGAATCGGATAAACATCCAGATACTGTAACTCTTTGGGTACGATTAGACAGATAGGATTCCAGCCATTGCAATGCCACACCTCTAAAGCCATAATTATTGAGCTTAGACAGCAGTATTCCATGATCTACACAATCAAATGCCTTGGATAAATCGCAAAACACTGCCGCCGCGGACTCTCCAGAATTTAAGGACACATAGACACTCTCCAAAAAGCCGAAAACAGGGTCATGAGTCCCTTTTCCCGTTTGAAATCCAAACTGATTTGCAGATAAAATGCAATTATGTTGCAAAAAAGATAAAATTCTGATTTTTGCAAGTTTTTCACCTATCTTGGAGAGGGTAGATAATATAGAAATTGGACGGAAATTACAAGGCTCACTTACATCTCCACCCTTATAATGTTGATGTTGCTTGTGATAATATTTATAGGTTTATCTATACTGCTCTTGATCTATTTATTCCAGTTAAAACTTTTAAATACTCCAACTTGTCTTTTTGATAAACCAATAAATTTATGAGCCATATTATAGACAAAAAAAAGACCCATGTTTTACATGTTTAGTAAGACCAAAATTCAGTTTAAAACTTTTAATTTTTAGAGAAAATTATAATTTTCAAGCTTGTAAATTAAATATATCAAATTTCAGCTTGGAATAAATGTATTTATCCACTCCCATTTAACCATTTTCCATAATTTTTAAAAATTGATTTTTCAATAACTCTTTTTGCAAATGAGTATCACCTTCTATATCTACTTTATTCAATACTGTAACTTTAAAATGGGATTCTTGGTTTTTTATTAATCCTAATAAAATATATATATTATAAATTAGCTTATGTACCTGAAGTTGGGTTGTGTTATAAGAGAACCTATAAATATACTCCACTGAGCTGTTGACTGTTCCATGTTGAGGATCTGAGTAACTTGCTGTTTTGATCACTGTATAGTTGAGATGTGATATGCTGCTTGAAAAGTTTATTAATAAAATTAAAACCACAACTTTCAGCATTTTTGGCACTGCAGTTAAGTCTAAAGAATGTTCATGGAATAAACCATCTATGCCTCCATGCTAGTATTCAATTATTTACTATCAGGGGATTCCCCAGTCACAATTATATAATTTTGATTTTTTCAAAAATCACCACATATAAAAAAATGAGACTGATGTGAATTTATTTTACTCGGGCGTCATAAAAACTCCTTATCAACTCGGTACTTAATAAATAAAAGAAAAATAGATAAAGTTGGAAGTTATTATTATGAATTATGAATCATAACAAAACCAAAATAATCAAACAAAAAGCTATGAAGAGTGAGGTTAAGTTAGGAACTGCCAAAGCTTTAGACATGATAAAAGGGGAGCTTCTAAGATTCCACTTCAAGCAGAATTATTAATCTATTAGAGTTTTCCATTTGCTATGAAAGTGCAGCACTCCGTGCGCACTAGAGTGGGTCGAAAAAAAATTGTTTATTTTCTAATAGCAAAATTATGTTGTATTATCATTTCAAAAGCAACCATTTAAAATATTATTGAAATATTTAAACTCTAAGAGCCCGCGCAAGGCCGCCGCATTATCGTCAAATTTGTAAAAAACCTTGCAAGACACTGCAAGTATTCCTATATTCTAAAGAAAGAAAGAGAGAAAGAAAGAAAATGTGCTATATTACGTTAGAATAATCTTGTGTACAAGCATCCTACAGGCTAAAAAAACAAAACACAAATACAATTTCAAAAACTGACAAAACAATGAACAAAATTAAACACAAGAAGACAAAACTTTTTGAACATACTTAAATTAAAGATAACTAAATAAAACAATCAATTTGCAAGTTTGCAAGAATCTCTTAACTTAGCAGAACACAGGTATCTAACTGCTTTTTTTTGAATAACAAAGATATTGTTAAGTAGCCCCTTATTGGTTAAACCCCAAAAAGGCAAGCCATACCGAATATGAGATTCAATAAGTGAAAAGTACACTGAACGTGCAACCACCCCTCCCAGCTCTTGTTTTGCCATTCTTACTGCGAAACATCCAGAAGATAATTTCCCAGCTAAATGTAAAATATGATCTTCAAACCGAAGGCGACCATCAATGGTAATTCCTAGGAACTTGCAGCACTCTTTATTCTGCAAGAGGGAATTTTCATCAAACATCAGACCCTGAACATCGCACTTAAATCCCATAATAGACGTCTTTCTTACATTAAACACGAGCCTGTTGGAAGCACACCACCCTGATAAAATCTGAAGGTCTTCAAGGATACAAGTCTTAATATAATCAGAATTTTTATGGCTCCATAGTATGGTGGTATCATCAGCAAACTGAACCACCTTGCCCTGCAGTTTCAATGAACTCAAGTCATCCACATACAGTAAAAATAACAGTGGTCCCAACACTGAACCCTGGGGAACGCCGCATTTTAGGGATCTAGAAGCAGACAAACGCCCAGACATCGTAACCTTCTGAGTACGATTTGATAGATAGGACTCAAGCCATCGCAACGCTACGCCTCTAAAACCATATTTATCGAGCTTAGATAACAGTATTCCATGATCCACACAGTCAAATGCCTTGGATAGATCACAAAACACTGCCGCCGATGACTCTCCAGAATTCAAGGACACATAGACGCTCTCCAAAAAGCTAAAAACAGCATCATGAGTCCTTTTACCGGCTTGAAAAATCTAATTTAAGACGTTTGCTTTACAGTTAATTTATTTTATTCTTTTACAGACCTTTCATGACCTTGAATCTATTTTTAATACGCAATGCATGCTGTTTAGTCACTGCAGCCAATCGCGCCGCGGTCACTATAATGCTACATTTAGTGAGAATTAATCTCTGAACGCGTACGGTCGTGGTTATCTGTTTTGTTTATCAGAGCTTTACTTTGCGCTAATTTCTTACCAAATAGTATGGAAAGTAAAAGAATAAAGTACAAGTGTCCCATATTTGGAACTATTGGTGAACTAAAAGAAAATGTGTTACCAACTTTCCAAGATGTAATGAAGTTTTACGAATGGACGAGAATACAACTTAAAATTCAACAAGGAAGTAACAAAGAACCGTCTTTTTCTCAAATCGCAGATATAGTGGCTCAAAAAATTGAAGATATTTGGCAAAAATCATCTATTCCTATGGTCTCACACACACGAACTATTCAGATTTTAAAAACGTACCACGGAAAGTGCAAAAATCACATTAAATCTCTAAAAAGGTTGACAGAAGAAAAGAAAGCCTTGTTTTTGCGCCAAAGTGAAGTTTTGTTTGATATTTGTTCCTGTAAATGTAAGGATCTTCTTCATCTCTGTAAATGCTCGCGTGAGTCGAAGGTACCCAAAGAAGAACACGCATTTTTGCTTGACCAGAGGGGCGAAAGAAAAATGCTTATCGGTGGAGTAGATCTTGTGCGCACTTTAAAACTGAAAAAAAAATTGGAGAGAAAACGTAAGAGTTTAAAGCCTTTTAATAAACTCATTCCTAGTTGTGATCAACCACAAAAAGAAGTGTCTTCCTCTGCTTTTACGGATTTTGAGGAACGTTATGTATCGCCCGTAAAACACAACGTAGAAGATTTGCCATCCACTTCACAAACCTCCAAAAAGGAATCTGTGAAACGTAAACGTTTTCCGACGCTATCGAAAACCGCTGACCGTTATGGTGTTTCTGATAGAGCGGCGGCTGCAATTGCTTCGGCGGTATTACATGACATATCTTCTGATGTAGAGGTAATAGATAAATCTAAATTAAGAAGGGAAAGACAAAAATTACAGGATACGCTTTTGCAAGAACAAACCAATTTGCAGCTTCCCGCGTTGTACTTTGATGGGCACAAGGACAAAACTTTAAAAGTCATGGCAAAAGCAGGTAAAAAATACAGAAAGGTGGTAGTTGAAGAACACATTTCTGTCCTGAAAGAGCCCGGTTCTTTGTATGTAGGTTATACTACACCATTACATGGTACTGCCAGAAGTATTGAAAGGTCTATTAGTGCACTTCTACAATCAAAACGTATTTGTTCTGACGAATTGGTGGCTATTGGTTGCGATGGGACAGCAACTAATACTGGAAAGAACGCAGGTGTAATTAGACTGTTTGAGAAGAAGCTTCAGCGACCACTACAATGGATAATTTGCATGCTTCACTTAAATGAGTTGCCTCTGAGGCATTTGTTCAACAAGCTAGATGGTAAAACAACTGGTTCACATTCGTATAATGGTCCTATTGGAAAACAGTTGGAAAAATGTGAAATAAAACCCGTTATTGAGTACGAAATAATACCAAGTCAGCTACCAGTAATTAAAACAGAAGATTTAAGCATGGATCAAAAGTATTTGTACGCGATAACCATAGCCGTAATCACTGGAAACTGCCCCACCGACTTAGCCCATAAATCGCCAGGGAAAATTTCCCATGCTCGCTGGTTGACTACAGCCAATAGAATATTGAGACTTTATGTTGCTACAATACATCCGACTGAAAATTTATGTCACCTAGCGCAATTTATCGTCAAAGTATATGCCCCTGTATGGTTTCAGATAAAAACACATCCTTCTTGTAAAGATGGGTCCCGCAATTTATGGAAATTGATACAAAATTCTCGATATCTATCAAAAGAGCTAAGAGACGTAATAGATCCAGTCATTCAACGAAATGCATATTTTTTCCATCTAGAGAATTTAATCTTAGCCATGTTAACAGATGAGCAAAAGAATATTAGGGAATTAGCTGCCAGAAGAATATTAAAGGCACGAGATTCATTGGCACTAAGAAGGCAACTACGTATATTTGAAGTACCGGCAGTAAATTTTAATGCTTCGTCTTATATTGATGTAATAGACTGGCAAGAAAATAACAACTGTGATCCTCCAATCCTCCGAAGCTTCTCAAATGATGGCTTAAAAAAAATTGTTGCATCAAATGGTGACGAAGATTTAATTTTCATTAGACTACCATGTCACACACAAGCGGTAGAGCGGACGGTCAAATTAGTGATAGAAGCATCAATGTCTCTGTGTGACAAGAAGTCAAAGGAAGGCCTGATTCATGATAAACTCTCATCTAGGAAAACAATGCCCAAATTTGAAAGTAAGCAAGATTTTTATGCATAATGGCATGTTATTAACAAGACTTTAGTTGTAATTTTGTGTGTTTTTTTATATTAAGCATTAACGATATGTTTCTACCATTAAATTCCTAATGTTTATAAAACTTATTATAATTAAAATTCTGGATTCACTATCGTCATGCCCTGAAACTATTTTGTCTTTTTTATCAAAATTTCAAAATTCATGCGCGGGCTAAAGATAAAAGTTAAATTAACTTTTTTTTTCTTTTGTAACTTGTTTTTGTGCAATGCAACATAATACAGCTATTAGAAATTAATAAAACGATTTTTATTTTTTCCCTATATAAAGTGACCCACCCTAGTGCGCACTGCCACTTTTTTTGTGCTCTCAAAATTGTGCACGAGTGTCGTAAATAGAATAGTATTTTTTTGACTTTGGGTGTAAATTGTCCCATTCTCACGTTTTTGGTTAAGATTAAATTAATTTGGCAATTAATTTATAGTTATTTTCCCATTCCAAATTGAAGTATTTTTTAAACAACAAAAGATTTGCTAACCAATTACCTTTATAAGTATATACAGGTTGGCGAATAGAAGACAACACATAGGCATTATAAATGGCAACATCGCTTCTCGCTTACTTTCTGGTTGATAAGCGGCGCGGCGGATTCCGATCATCTGTTTTGCTATTTTCATACGCGAGAAAAATGCTTATTTTCGCAACTTATCTAAAACTTCTGGAAAGCCCTTTTGGAATACAGTAAAGAAGTTAAATATTATACAAAGAAAAAATGATTATAATATACCTGCCGCATTATCTGAAGTAAATTTACTCAATGACTTTTTTGCTACTTCTAATAAATTGAATGACACTACTTGCAAAGAAAAAATGTCCTTTTATCAAAATAACAAAGCTCTCAATTTCCCCAATTCACTAAATTTTAATCTTATGGATGATGAGACCACTTTAAAAGATATTATAGCATCAATTGGTACTAATTCAGTAGGTCATGATGGAATGGCAATAAGAGATGTTGTTGCTTGTTTTCCATTTTGTAGCAAACCGTTACTCAATATTATTAATTCCTGCATCTTAGAAAATCAATTTCCAGACTTGTGGAAAAAGGCTATCATTAAACCATTTGCAAAAGTCTCAAACCCTAAAGAAGCTAAAGATCTACGCCCTATTAGTATTTTACCAGTTTTGTCTAAGGTTCTAGAGAGATACATGTATAATCAAATTACTGCATTTTCAAATTCCTATAAAATTATACCTGAATGTCAATCCGGGTTTAGGAAACATTTTAGTACATCTATTTGTCTGGTAAATCTTATGAATGATATCAGTCACTATGAAGAACAGAAACAAGTAACAGCCGTATGTTTGCTGGACTTTAGTAAGGCATTTGACACTCTAAATCATGATATGCTGCTAGCTAAATTAAATTTCTTTGGTTTGTCTAATACTTTTATTGAGAGTGTCTATGTGTCCTTAAATTCTGGAGAGTCCGAGGCGGCAGTGTTTTGCGATTTATCCAAGGCATTTGATTGTGTAGATAATGTTAGAGCCTTGCACGTTCAGTGTACTTTTCTCTTATTGAGTCCCATCTTCGTTATGGCTTGCCTTTTTGGGGTTTAAGCAACATGGGATTATTAAACATAATTCTTGTGATTCAAAAAAAGGCAGTTAGATACCTATGTTCCGCTGGGTTAAGAGATTCTTGTAAACCTCTCTTTATATCTCAAAAAATCCTAACTCTTTTTTCTCTTAGAAACAGCTACTCTTATTCATAAATGTCCTAAACCTCCCTCTAACACTGGTCATATGACTCGCCAGGTTAACGATTTTCCCTCACCAAGAACTCACTTATATACCTTAGCAAAAAAATTTACAACCATGTTCCTCTATGTATCAGACAAATTTTAGAAGTTAAGAAATTCAAAAAGGAATTAAGATCACTTTTATTATCCAGGGCATATTATAGCCTTGACGATTTTTTTAATGATACCTTTTAACCTGTGCTCTGACATCATTTTAGTGTTTTAGTTTTGTTTCCTATTAAATAATTTAATTTACTTCCTCTAAATTCAGTTTTATTGACAGCTTTACTTATTTTTTAATCAAATTTATCAAAAAGATGCTTTTTTTTTCTCAATCTGTTTTGTTATGATTAATTTTGGTAATATGTGTAAATTTTATGGTAAAGTGTTTTAGATGTTATGTTTGTTTGAAATTTAAAGTGAATTTGGAATTTTTTAGTTTTTAGGATGCTTGTACACAAGATTTTGTTGTCTTACGTAATATAGCACATTTTCTTTCTTTCTATCTCAGAGACCGACGTTTCTTCAGGGGTTGTGAGCCTCCTCAATTTTCATGACGTTAAGGGTGTATCACATCAAGTGCTTTTTAATTTAAAATGGGTTTATGTATCGGTTCTTTTAAAATCGGGATACATACCTATTTACTAGGAAATTAATATTGTAAATTTAGTAATTGACTTTTTGTTTTTTTTCTTTGGCAAATAAATGTTTTTTGAATTTAAATTTTCTGGGAAATTTTTACACTTAATTTTGATTCATTTGTCTAAAATTAATGTGATATTGGTTCTAAGCTTTTATAAGTAAAAAATCGTTTGTAATTTTAAATAATATATTTGTTTTTAATTAGATATGTATGTTCTTTGTTTTCATCTTATACATATATTATCTAGTAAGCTGCCTTGTCATTATGTATTTTAAAACTATATGAAATTTTAAATTGTATATGTATAATTTTTTTTAAATGGGTATGTATGTTCTTTATTTTTATCTTATATATTATCTAGTAAGTTATTTTGTCAATGTGTATTTTAACAATTTCTCTTTTTGTAAATGTGCTCGAATTCTGTTATTTTATATATGATATAGAGTAGTAGTAATTTTGTTATAACGAGCTTGTTAGATTGAAAAGCTTTTATATTATTATTTTCCTCATTGTTATATTCATATTGACTTTTACAAATACAGCTTGTGTAATATATGAATAAACATTTATTTATTTAATTTGTTTCAATTTTGTATTTTGTTTTAAGTTTGTTCTTTTTAGTTATCCTACATTGTTATTGGGCTAATACCTGTTATGTAGTGTAATTAAAAATAAAATAAGTCCTAGACATATTGGGTTTTAAAATATTCGATGCTAGTTAATGCACCAATAAGTGCCTGGATTTGTATGGTTTATAAAGCATATGATGTGATATATAGAAGCAATTTATAGCAAAATGTTGAATGGTCAATGGATTTATTAGGTTTCTCGATTAAGTGAAAGAAAGAAAGAAATGTGCTATATTACGTAAGAATAATCTTGTGTACAAGCATCCTACAAGCTAAGAAAACAAAACAAAAATACAATTTCAAAAATTGACAAAACAATGAACAAAATTAAACACAAGAAGACAAAACTTTTTGAACATACTTGAATTAAAGATAACTAAATAAAACAATCAATTACCAAATAAAGGTAAACTTGTTGACAAAACTAGAGAAAAAAAACTTTCCAACATGTCCAAGGTTAAAACATATCATTAAAAAAGTCATCCAGGTTATAATATGCCTTAGCCAATAAAAGCGTCTTTAATTCTCTTTTAAATTTCTTAACATCCGATATATGTCTAACACATCGAGGAACATGATTGTAAATTTTTTTACTTATGTAAATTAATAAGTTTTTGGTAAGGGAAGACGTAGGAATAGGTAGGGGAACATCATTTACACGACGAGTCAAATGGCCAGTGTCAGAGGGTAGTTTGGGAATTTTGTGAATAAGAGCAGCTGTTTCTAAGATCAAAAGTGAAAAAAGAATTAGGATTTTTTCAGAAATGAAGAGGGGTTTGCAGGAATCTCTTAACTTTGCAGAACACAGGTATCTAACTGCTTTTTTTTGAATAACAAAGACAATGTTAAGTAGCCCCTTATTGGTTAAACCCCAAAAAGGCAAGCCATACCGAATATGAGATTCAATAAGTGAAAAGTACACTGAACGTGCAACCACCCCTCCCAGCTCTTGTTTTGCCATTCTTACTGCAAAACATCCAGAAGACAATTTCCCAGCTAAATGTAAAATATGATATTCAAACCGAAGGCGACCATCAATGGTAATTCCTAGGAACTTGCAGCACTCTTTATTCTGCAAGAGGGAATTTTCGTCAACCATCAGACCCTGAACATCGCACTTAAACCCCATAATAGACGTCTTTCTTACATTAAACACGAGCCTGTTGGAAGCACACCACCCTGATAAAATCTGAAGGTCTTCAAGGATACAAGTCTTAATATAATCAGAATTTTTATGGCTCCATAGTATGGTGGTATCATCAGCAAACTGAACCACCTTGCCCTGCAGTTTCAATGAACTTAAGTCATCCACATATAGTAAAAATAACAGTGGTCCCAACACTGAACCCTGGGGAACGCCACATTTCAGGGATCTAGAAGCAGACAAACGCCCAGACACTGTAAGCTTCTGAGTACGATTTGATAGATAGGACTCAAGCCATCGCAACGCTACGCCCCTAAAACCATATTTATCGAGCTTAGATAACAGTATTCCATGATCCACACAGTCAAATGCTTTGGATAGATCACAAAACACTGCCGCCGATGACTCTCCAGAATTCAAGGACACATAGACGCTCTCCAAAAAGCTAAAAACAGCATCATGAGTCCCTTTACCGGCTTGAAATCCAAACTGATTTGCAGACAAAATGCCATTATGATGTAAAAAGGACAAAATTCTGCTTTTTGCAAGTTTTTCAACTATCTTAGAGAGGGTAGACAAAATAGAAATGGGACGGAAATTACAAGGCTGATCCAAATCTCCACCCTTATGAAGAGGGATAACCACTGCCTCTTTTAAACATGAAGGAAAAATGCTAATATGTAAAGAATTGTTTATGGCAGAAACTAAAGCATTTAAGGCGGAATCAGGCAAAAAGAGTAACAACCTCGAAGATATCCCATCAGCTCCAGATGATTTATGGTTTTTTAGGCGTTTGATTTCATTTTTTACTTCGGTAAGATCGACAGGATGAAAGAAAAATAAATGCTCAACCAACACTTGTTGAAGATAGTGTGAGGGATCAATGTTACTATGAATGCCCTTGAGCAAGATATTAGGTAATCACAATAATAGTCGTTTAAAATGTCAGGTCTTAACTCCGGTTCAGATACTTTTCTATGGCAATGTCTAAAATCATTAATAATCGACCAACACTCTATTTGTCTATTTGATGACATATTTAAGTGATCCCTATAATAATTAGATTTTGCTGCTTTAATTGTCTTTCTGTATAGATTATCGGTATTTCTGATGATATACAAGGATATTTTCATTTGTGGTATATTTGCACAATTTAGTCAAAAAACTGAGGTTTTTAGCTGAAATTCTAAGGCCTCTTGTAACCCATGGTTTTCGTTTCTTAGTTTTAAGCCTCATTTTAGGAAAGCACTGATTGATCTTATCACACAGAACTCGAAAAAATTAAGTAAGTGCGTCAGAAGCAGTTTCAAGTGCATTCCAATTTACCGAAGCTGTAGCAGCAGAAAAAGCATTGAAATTTCTCCTGCTGAATATTCTTCCCATATAATGAGATGAAGATGATACAGTATTATATGGCATTTTAGCAAGAATAGCTTAATGGTCGGAAATACCAGATGGGAGTACTGTGCATAAAATGTCATCAAAATTTGTACAGAAATAGTCAATTGTAGTTGCAGATGAAGAAGTTATTCGTGTGGGAGAAAGAACGTGCATTTTCAAGTCCTAAGAATTTAAAATACTTAAAAGAGAAGTACGTGACAAGGTTTCATCAGTGTAGTTGATATTAAAGTCAATAAAAGTCAAAGCAATTAAACCTTAAAGTGTAGGGACAACTGGGATAAAAGAGATTCAAGTTTGTCCAGAAACATAGCAATATCTCCTGTAGGTGGCCTATAAACACAAAGAATATATAAATTAAAATGCTTACAAAAAGAAAGAGAGAATTCAAAAACATTCTCTAACAGAAGATTATCATACTTATCAATATTACAAAAAATTGTTTGTCTAGCCAAGATCATGGTTCCTCCATGTATAGATTGTTGACGACAAAAATTTGATATAGGAACATAATCAGATATTAAAAAACATTCACTAGGCCTCAACCAGTGCTCAGAAGTACAATATCAGAAAAATTACATGTGTCCAGCAAAAGATGAAGCTCATCCATCTTGTTTCTTAGGGATTGTATATTAAGAATAAAGATACTTAAGCCTTTCGAAGAGCTAATTTCAATCTTACTAGTAGAATATGAACATGAGTGAGATTCAACCTTCGCGGACATGTCTATAAAAAAGAATAATTCAATTCACAATCAGTAATCAGTTCAGACTCATTAATTTGATGATTCAAAGACAATTTATTCAATGAAATATTAATTTTAAAATATTTGAAAATCCATGCAAAGTGAGAGCAATGCAAGAGTGATGCAATTATATTCTTATCTAATTTATTATTTAGGTATGGTAAAATAAATAGTTTTGAATTTGAACTATCAATTTATCAAAAATTACTTTGGTGACATTAAGACTTTATTTTTACAATTTTGCAATTATTTAGGTTACAGACAGTAGAAAAAATTCGTACTTTAAGAAATTAGAATTTTTTATTACCCTTGATAAGTCAGTACAATAATGATTTTTAAACTAAATAATACATTTATAACTTAGAATAATTTATATTTTACTATACCTATGTTAGAGAGCAAAATTTGTATCTCATTAAAAATAAGAAATAATTAGGAGAAAAAAATAAATAATTTGTTTGTAGTTTTGAAAGCTAAAGTGTAAACTTGAAGATTATATCCATTACAAATTTGTGGTTGGTAGGTAGGTGCTCTGTCTTCTAGAGTAAATGGGAGTATATTCTCCAGAGCTATTATAGTATGGATGCTCATAACTATTCAGTGCCTCCCATTCATATTCTTTCTCATCAAATTCATACAATCTGGCAAAATCTCTTCTTAACTGAATATTTAGTCTTCGCTTTTTTACCATACAATATACCTACACAAACAATATATTAAGAAAGGTGATATAACCATAATTCTATTTGTACTTACAAACAAAGAGAGCAACATTATTAGCACAATTACGACTAAAGGAACAATTACATATTCAGATTTATCGCTTTGAACATGAGGTGGTGCTTGTGTAGTAGTAACATTTGGGGCTTCTGTAGTAGAATTTCCTAAATATGGCATAATTCATTAACAAGTTACTATTCATTTTTATATAAATAACAGTCGGTTGCATAGTAAATTTAGCCCACCAGCCTTTTACATGCTTTACGGTAAAAATGAATCACTTTGCTCCTAAAATTTTAGAGAATATTTATAATTATTAATTATCAACCTTTGTTTTGTTTGTGTACATTTTTTTTCTTAGCATGTCATCACGTCAATTCTGAAAACGTCAAAAGCGATTAGTAGGTATTTTCATTTGTTCACCTTTGCCTCGGAGGAATTAATGAATTCTATTGGATTAATAACTTTTTGTCATGTTTTATATAAGGACTCTTGATTCAAATTCAAAGTTTGATTGTCCAACAGGAAACAAATCCTAATAATAAGACAATTATTGAAATATCAAAAGATAATAAATAACAAATAACGATATCAAACTCATTAACTGGTACAATATAAAGCTAATAGTAGATGTTACATTAAATATTTAAACAACTAACAATCTTATTCTATCTGAAATAACAGATTTGAAATGATTTGCTAAAATCATTGAACCAATTGCATTCTCTATTACTCTATTTTACATTTTGGTGACATTTCAAGTATACCGGGGGGCATATTTGGAAACACAGGACGTCAGGGGCATACGGTTAAAACAAGTTTTTAACTATTTTTATTTTTTTTTAATTTTACTTAATTACTTAATTTTATTTATTGTTAATAAGAAATTCACATATTTCTATAATTCTATCAATTGTTTACGTATATTTAAATATATTAGGCATAAATGGTAATAAAAAGCATTAAGTATATTAAGAAACATAAAAAGTCCGAAAAATAAATGGAATGCACATTGATAAAGCGTTGCTTTTTTTCTAGATTATGTATTCTGAAAGTAATGAAGATCTAAATGAACACATGTTAAAGCTGCAGCAAGAAGCGGAGAATTGTCGATATTTTTGGGCAAGATTTGAAATTTATTTCTCTAGAGGACAAGAGTGATTGTATCTTCACAGGAAACATTTGGTCATAAGGGGGAATAAAACAAACAATTACGCAGAAGTAACCATCAGAATACTTAAGGACATTATTCTTCATTGTACAAAAGGTTACAATTGTGTGGCATTAGTTGATTTCATTGCTTTTGTTTGGGAGGAGTATTTTAAATGCAAGCTATTAGATTTTGCCCATGGAAGACGAAACGAAATAAAAAATAATTACTTAAAGCAATGTTCAAAAGTAGATGATTTTAAACCGGGAGATATTGTAACTTTGGGAGATGGATTATATCAAATTAGTAGTAGTTCTAATATCTTTTTAACATACATTATTGACGTGCCAATTGGTGTATGCAGTTGTCTTGCAGGCATAAATGGGTCATTTTGTAAGCACCAAGCTTACCTACATAAACATTTAAATATTCCATTTTTGATTGCCCCTGCTTTTAATTTTCAAGAAAGAGCATCACTTGGGTGGCTAGCTCTTGGCGAGAAATGCCCCGAATCCAAATGGTTTTTGGCCCTAAG
This sequence comes from Anthonomus grandis grandis, assembly GCF_022605725.1. Lineage (NCBI taxonomy): Eukaryota > Metazoa > Arthropoda > Insecta > Coleoptera > Curculionidae > Anthonomus > Anthonomus grandis. Next base: position 8,340,427 of record NC_065554.1, on the reverse strand, counting down.
TGAGTTTTCAGAAAATGCAGATAATATACAAGATTGTGGTTATCAAGAAAACCATCTGGAAACTAGAATCGATGCACCATCTTCATTATTTGACGAGACAATAATGGAGATTGATGACACGTTGGAAGATGACAACAAAAAGCATTAGAAAGACTTGCAAACAAACTAAAAAGAATACGAACTGCGCCGCAGCTATATTCATATAGACAGTAAAGTTTCTAGGGTCAAATGCAACTCAAAAATAAAAGTCCAGCCAACAACTGCTTCTCGAAGACGGCCTGGAGCCACTCGTGGAAGTTCGATAATCCCTTCAGGAAGACCACCTTGTGCTGTCAAAGTGCTGTCAAAGGTAGTGGAAAACGAAAACATAACATAAGTTTAAATAATATTTTTAAATCAACGAAACGCAATTATTCATGATCCCGCGCATTAAATACATAATATGTACAAAAGTAATAAAAAATATTGTTTAGATTTTATATTAAATTTTTATTTTTAATCTGTAGTTATGTAACACCTATATTCGTTACAAGTGGTTCCAATAAAGTTTATGCAGTTTACTATTTTAATAAGTAAATTATTTCTGCATATCCATAAACAAACACCATGAAAAAAACCATCTGTTTTATTTTATTTGCGAATAACCAAATTTAAGCATGTTTGAAATACATGTAATTGCTCTCCCCTAAATATTTCAGAAAAAATATAAATATTTATCTATAAAATTTTATATATATTACAAAAAATCCACGTAAATTAATGAACTATAATTTAAATCGCCCGCCACGTTAATCTAACCAATCACACGGCACTTTTATCCCGTATGCCCCTAGCGTCCTGTGTTTCAAAATATGCTACCGGAGGGGCACTTTTTGTGATATTTTTGACATTTGTCCCTTCACCCCCCTAAGAGGGGGGGAGGGTCACTTCCTTATTTTAAATAGAATGACGTGTTTTTTATTCTTAAATACGAATCTACATAAAATTTAAAGTCTGTTTACAAAAAATTTTTAAAATTGCTCGGCTGGTTACGGAATGATGATCAAAAATGTTTTGATTAAATTTAAAAATAATTCGAATATTCTACTACAATAAAAACAAATTATTTCCTACTTTTTAACTATTTATCGTCTATGTATTATGCCTAAGGAGCTGTTCGAAGTGACGGCCTTCGACTTCGACAAAGTGCACTAGCCATTACTTTGTCTTTTATAAATCCCCATAAAAAAAAGTCAAGGGGGGTCAAATCTGGCGAACGAGCAGGCCAGTTGACAGGACCACCTCGACCAATCCACCTGTTTTCAAAAATCTCATTTAAATAAGTACGGGCCTGTATGGCAGAATGGGGTGGAGCTCCGTCCTGCTGAAACCATACGTTAGGATTTAAATTTTGGTTTAGTAGACGAAGTAACTGATTTCTTAAAAAATCTGTGTAGACCTGTCCATTTAAATGACCTTGGAAAAAATGCGGACCAATAACTCTGTCCTCGAAAATACCACACCATACGTTCACAGACCAGGGATGTTGATTTGGTACAGTTCTCATCCAGTGAGGATTATTTGCTGCCCAGTAATGCATGTTGTGCCTGTTATCCTTTTAGAAAAACAAACAACCAAAACTTGAATATGTTCTAATTTAAATAAGTTAAATCTTACCTGCCCGCAATTATTAAAAGAAGCCTCATCAGAAAAAATAACGTTTCTCAAAAAATGGTTATTTTCACGCATTTTTGTTGAAATCCAAGTGCAAAAATTAATACGGTTCTCAAAATCATGTCCGTAAAGCTCTTGATGAAGTGTAATGTGGTAAGGATGAAACTTGTACCGGTGCAGAATTGTTATAATTGATGATTGACTAATTCCAGCATCTAAAGCAAGCCGCCTGCTACTGATTTGAGGATCAATAGCTACTGCTCCTAATACAGCAACTGCCTTATTTTCATCTGTTTGCGTTTTAATCCGATTTCGTCGTTTACTTTTTAGACTACCAGTCATACGACTTCTGGTCTCCAGTCTCTTAAAGGCCATATGAGATTTTGGAATATCCGGAAACCTCTCGGCCCACACTACTGCAGCCTCCCTATAATTTTTTCTGCACTCCCCCAAAATTAACAACATATCTACTTCTACACTGAAATTCGCTTTCATTTTTTTCTTTTTAAACACAATTTACTTGTTAATAACACGTCAAAATTTTTATGTGACACTGCTTGTTATGTTGCCATGGAAATCCTACTGTTACTAGGATTTTCATTTCCATCCATACTAGTAAAATAAACAGTAGGATTTCCATGGCAACCGGCTGTTATTATGGTAAAATATTCGAATTATTTTTAAATTTAATCAAAACATTTTTGATCATAATTCCGTAACCAGCAGAGCAATTTTAACAATTTTTTGTAAACAGACTTCATATTTTATGTAGATTCGTATTTAAGAATAAAAAACACGTCATTCTATTTAAAATAAGGAAGTGACCGTCCCCCCCTCTTAGGGGGGTGAAGGGACAAATGTCAAAAATATCACAAAAAGTGCCCCCCCGGTATATTTGAAATGTCACCAAAATGTCAAAAAAAAATTTGCAGCCGTTTTTGACATATCGCATTGTAACACTTTAAAAAACTCACCCTATATATGGGCTCTTTCTTGGCCAAATTGGTGCCATAAGTTTCAAGATAAAATCCACTGTGTCTTCTTGTATGGATGTAGGGAATAGCAAAATTCAAAGCTGAGAGGAGACCTGAAGCATCAATCTGAATATTACATGTTTTAAATAAAACCACCAATTCCCACAAACAGCTGATAACCGAACTAGATACAAATTGTCCTGCTTGAAGTATTAGGAAATATTTCTGTTGATCTTATAATGAAGCCGAATGATATATTCAGAGGAGTTAAAGTACTTGATCCAGCAAAAGAAAATTTCACATAAAAAATATCAGTCTAGTCATACTGTTGCAGACTACGAAGTCTTTTCAGATCTTAGAGCTAGGTGCAAAACTCTAACGGAGACTTGTTACCAGAACTTTATTTCAAATTTGGACCAGTTACTTTATACAAACCCCAAAAGTTTCTGGTATAAGTTTAATAACAGGAGAGCAACGAATAGACTTCCTGATTTGATGACCTATAATGATGGGGAGTTTGCAGGTTGTGAACAAATTGCAGAGGGGTTTGCCAGGTTTTTTTCTACTGTATATAATAGAGATAATAATGTCTTTCCTTCTCGGCAGGCTGGTGTAAACATGACTATTCCAAATCCTAAATTATCTATTGGATTAATTTTTGATAAGATCTTTAGATTACCCCTTAAACTTAGTGCTGGCCCTGATGGTATACCCAATTATTTTTTGAGAAAATGTGTATGTGCCCTCTCTTATCCCCTCTTTATTTTATTCAGTAGGTCTTTAGACTTGACAGTTTTTCCATCCGAGTGGAAACTTAGTTTTATTACGCCTATATTTAAATGTGGTGCTGCTAATGAAATGATCAATTACAGGAGTGTGTGTGTACAGTCTGCCATCCCAAAACTTCTAGACAGTCTTATTTATGACCAAATTAATTTTTATTGCAAAGAACTTCTATTCTGCTATTACAAACTTGTTGCTGTATCAGGGTGCTCTGTTAAGTACTTTGGAGAGGGGTGAACAAGTGGATGTAATATATACATACTTTTTCAGGGTATTTGACAGTGTCAACCATAGCTTATTATTAGAAAAATTGAGACTTTTTGGTTTTTCAGATTGTTTGGTGGCCTGGTTTGCAAGTTTTCTTTCTGACAGATTTCAGCAGGTACAAATTGGGGATCCTAGGTCGCATCTTATCAGTGTGACCTCTGGGGTTCCACAGTTCTCCCCTGTTGTTCAATATTTTCATTAATGATATTTTGGTTTGCTTTAAAAATAGTAATTTTTTGTTATTTGCCGATGATTTAAAGTTTTATAGGGTGATCAGTTCAGAACAAGACATGGTTCTCTTGCAAGATGATCTGAATAGATTGTGTGAATGGTGTGTTGGTAATAGTTTGGCTCTGAATGTGGGTAAATGCAGTTACATTAGTTTCTACATGTAAATACTATTATAACTAAAGCATCTAAGGTCCTTGGTTTTGTCCTGTGCAATTGTAAGGATCTGTCGGTTGAAACTTGCAAAAGGTTGTACATATCACTTGTTGTCTCTTTGTTGGAGTATGGATCAATAATTTGGTCTCATCTGTACTTGAATAATTGTATGGCACTGGAGAGGGTTCAAAATAAATTTCTACGATTCTGCCTTTATAAACTTCGCATTCCAGTTCCTAATGACCATTGTTATGATGAAGCAATGAACTTGCTGAATATGCGGAGTTTACTTAAGAGACGCACTGAGAATGATTTGGTGTTTATTTATAAACTTTTGAATGGCCTTGTGATTTGTCCCGAACTACTTAATAGGATTTCATTTAATATTCCATACCATAATCTGACGGCAAGTCGATTGTTTTCTTTGCCTTATCATCGTACCAACTATGCTATGCACTCGCCTGTCGAAAGGACCTTGAGGCTGGTAAACTTTACTGGAATTGAGGTTTTGGGAATTTCCTTATTGCATTTTAGGAGTCTTATTAAGAGTTTGTAGGATTTTGTTTTTTTAATTAATTTTGCTCCATGATTAATAATTTGAAATACATTTGATCATTCTCATTGATAATAATATATTTTGTTTTTTCTTAGCTAATTTTGCATTGTTAATTGTTCTGATTTTGAGAGAATATTGTTACTACTTATAAAACGGTTTAATTATCCTTGGTATTAAGATTAAGTATGATAATTATTGTTAATTAGTAATTAGTGGTTAGGTAGTATAGCTTTTATTTCTTTTTCAGAAATATATATATTTTTTGTAATGGGGTTGATCCCGTGTATAAATAAATAAAATAAAAAAAAAAAATAAAAAAAAAGCCTAGGGTCGTTAAAGAAGATATTATGATGTACCTATATGAATATTGAAGGTAAGCTTTTTATCAACACAGACCCCCAGATCATGATCAGACTGATAATTTGGAAGTGTGGTATCATTTATTACGTAAGCGAAGTCAGTCTCATCTTTGAGCAAGTAAATTGACACCTTCTTACATTTCTGAAGATTAAATGAAAGTCTGTTAATTTCACACCGACTCTCAACAAGACGAAAATTCTTCATGTCATCCGCAAATATTAAAAAGTCACTGCCGGTACTTGTCGAATTTACTTAAGTAGGCATTGCAATATTTTTTTTTTGTGAAAATCGGGGTGCATAGGTAAATCGACGAAATTGAGAAATGAATTCTAAGAAGAACAAACTGCTGTGTTAAATCTGTGGACAGCAAAAGACATTTTCAGATATTTTACTAACAGGCCCATAATATGTTTAATACTTGGGTTCAGATTCTTAAGTCTCGAAACCATGAACATTTTAGTAATAACCAATTCTATTTGAAATTCTATGTTTGTGTGAAAACTACTTCATTCCTAGTTCATTTGTGCTCTTTTCTTTTATATACCTTTAGTTAACCTCGCAATAATTTCCTAAGCAGCCGCTATTTAACCTGTAGATCTCCTGATCACCTTAAATCTTTCAGACCTATGCATATATGAAGGTTCAAAACTGCACGTAGGTCTTAAGTAATACAGTAGGATCCTACATGGATAATATAGCAAAATGATTAATGATAGATTGAACCAGTGAAGCTCAGTATACAGCAGAAATCAGAACTGATCTTATTTCTGCATAGACTTTTTGACAGCCTTAATGTCAAAACTTATTCTCAAGCTGCCGTGAAACCTGAGAGAAGAGCAATTTCAACAGTTCCTGGAGAAAATGAAGACAGAATCTTGGAGAGATTCTATACAAATCTTGGAGTCTATGAGATTTTCAAAAAAAAATCCTATATAACACTTTTTTAATCTGCCTCCTATGGTTTTCGTAAGAACCACACATTTCTCACTAATTTTAGGCGCATGGTATACTTGAGCGAGATTTACATTTGGCGATATAATCAAATTTTAAATTTCGCGCTATTATGATGTCAGAAAACAATTTTCCCTTCCAGTGAGTAACACTTCTCGACATTCAGAGGGCGCAACATTCAACAGACGGTTCAGTGTTCTATTTGCCCTTAAGGAGGTTTCCTATCTAAGAAGTATTAATCTATGACCAGGAGAGCAGTTTAAGCCGGAATATTTGAATTTGAATAGGACATAGATATGTGGACATAGATAGTATATATACAATATATTAAAATTACCGGAATTTTAATTTGAATAGGACATAGAGAGTAGTAACTACGTACGGTGTAAATAAATATTTCTTGCATTTTCTGTAAATAATATAGTTGACTATTTTTATGCATTGAGTGTTTTAATTCACACCTACAAAGTAAAAACGCTAAAGGTAAAAACGCTCTAATAGAAACTTACAACAACAATTATTTTGGTAATTTTCACACTATACTTATCTACGGTGCAGTAGTATGGGGATGGACCATCGCTAGCTATTATAGAATTAAGAGTCCAAAAAAGGGCCATAAGGACTATTAAGAGAGTTGATACTAGAAAATCGTTTAAGCCAGGTCAGGTATAACTTGATTACTTTTTCACATAATAGCAATCATAAATACATCTTTAATTAATATTTGAATTGAAAATGTATAATACGGTTGACAACAATTTTGTCAATGTCACAATCTGTTTTTAAGTAAAAAAAAGATAATTGCTTCAAAATTCAAATCCTTGATGAAGTTATCCCATCGTGGGTCGAGCGGAAAATTAGTGGAGAGTCCCATATATTAGCTCGCGAAACATGAATACAGACAGAGTATATGTATAACAGATATGTGCAGATCTCATATTTGGTCTAACCCACTTCCTTAGATTCCAAAATCAACATTTTTACCAGTTTCTTTTTAAGAATTTTTACAATTTTTTGGGATTGTTTTGTGGATGTTGACACTTGCATAATTCTGAAATTCTACAAAATTTTGCTAAATTATATATTAGTTTTTCCTGTATTTTCATGTTAACTTAAGAAATAGTTATATAAAAATCAAAAACTATATGAATAGATATTTTAAGTCAATAATTGTTTTGAAATATTTTGTTTTTGGAACAAGCACACCAGAGTAAAAATTAAGATCTACAAAAAATTAATTTCGGTTTAAAGATTAAAATCGAAACAATCGTCACTTCATTTTATCAGAAATAACTTTTGTGACACTTATCGGCTTTTAATCAATAACTACTCAGCACAGATTTTTAGTACTTACACGGTTTTTCTAAGAACGTATGTGTGTACATTATTGTATAATATAGACATGCAAATATTTTTAATTTTATTTTGTTTTGGATGCTTTGCTCAAGTTTTAGGCAAGTCAATAAATCATTTTAGGCATGTGAATGAGCATTTATGTGGATATCAGGTAATAACTTTTCTACATTTAATTAAATTGTGAATATATTTTAATTTTATTAAATATTTTAGTCTTGTCATAAAATCAAAGAAGGGTTTGTAAACGTGCATTTGATTCCTCATAGCCATGATGATGTGGGTTGGGTAAAAACAGTGGATCAATTTTATTATGGAAGTAAGTTAAATAAACTTTTACAGGATGTTTGAGAAGCTGGGTGCAAAGTCTTAAGTAAATTAACGATTGCTATTTACTTTTATTTACGATTGCTATTTCCACATTTTTAATTTATAATTCAATCTTAGACACTTCGTGCAGTCGCCAAAAGTGTCCCAATGAAAGTTGGTCTGTTATTTATTTATGATTTGTAAGATGTATATCAATTCTATTAAGCCTAGCTTTAAGTTCTGTTATATAAGTTTTGATACTAGAAGACATTACAGTAGTAGTCTCAATAGTTTAAATAAATAAATTTATTTTTAAGAAAAATCCATCTAGGCGCAAGCGTCTGATTTTTATACTTCACATAACTTAAATACAAAAAAACTATTATCTATATGTCTACTAACATTTTCAATACTACATTTTCCTAATTACAAAAACTATTTTTTTTAATTTACAACTAGCTTCGTGATTCTGTAAAAATATTAGCATCTTGAGACGAAAACTGATGATAAGAGCTTATTTTTTGTCTCTATACGCCAAGCGCGTGTCAAGTAGTTTATAAACTATTTTGATAAAATTATTTTGTTTGAAGTAGTTAGGTAGGTTACGAAATGAACAACACTTAAAATCAAGGTAACAAAAATGTTTTAAGAATTATCAACTTTACCAAAATTAATGACGTTGTATGAGCTAAATAACAAAAACAGAAATTTATGTCAAAAATTAGAAATATTAACTTTAAGAGGACTCCGGAGCGTCCCGCATTTATAGTTTTCGTGATGTTGACTTTCCGACGATCTCGAGGCCTGTGACCGTGACATTTATGTAAATCCTATGTGATGAAAACAGTACGTGATTTGTTTAAAAGCATTTGAATATCCACAATAAATACTAATTAATTCAGACACTTTCACACAACTACTTGTCTAGAAGTTTCGAAATAATCGAATTTTAAAGTTGCAAAAACAATTAAACTTGCATGCATTGAGATTTTGGTTTTTAGGTTAGTATTTACACAAAAACTATTGCATTGGGCCTTCTTATAGTAGAAATGATTAGAAGAGTCGGTAATACCATTAAAATAGTTGAATAACAGAAATAAAATCTAGTTTAAAAAATTGATTTCCTATTTATTTTTTTTTCGACAAAAATAACTTTTTAGTTGCGGAAGAGAAATTTCTACAATAAAATACATAGGATCTACTTACGCAATATCTCATAAGTTGTTGAAAATGTTGCCTATTTTCCTGTAAACAATAATAAAGTTTGTTTTTGAACTAATCATTCATTCGCCATTAGAACACTTCAGTAATTCGCCATTAAAGATCGACAATATCAGCAGGATATGTCTTATAAACAATGGTTTTAAGATGTCTCCAAAGAAAGAAGTCTAAGTGTGTTAAATTCGATGATCCTCGAGGCCATTCAATTGGTCCCTTTCCGCTAATCCATCTATCCGGGAATCTCGCGTTCAACCACTGTCGGACCACAAGAAAATAATGAGGTGGAGCACCCTCCTGCTGGAATGTTAACAAATCCTTCTGCAAAACTGAATTACCCTCTATATCAATTTGAGAATCAAGCTCATAGGTGATAAGAGGATCAATAGTTTCTTCAAGCATATTAAGGTACAGATCATCTGTCAAGTTTCCCTCAATACATAAAGGACCAATTATGGCATTTCCTAGAATACCAGCTCAAACATTTATTTGAGGGTATTGTGTATGTGTTTCTCGAAAATTGCTTTTTTTATTTGTTGTTGTCAGAAATGGGGCCATCTGAACCACGATAAAATGCTAGCCAGACGATGTGTATAATTATCATCGTTGTTATCATACGTTGCTGGATCCGGTATACCACCCCATTGATTCCGTTGACTGTCTCTCTTCTTAGGATTAAAACCGGTAGAATTAGTCTTTATATTATAACTTCATTTCATTATAACTTCATACTTTTTAAGGGTTTCAGTCTTGTCAGGTCTCCTCGTAATAATATCTAAAGTTAAACGAAGTTTATCTCCGAACAAAACTTTTACGAGGCTTTTTCCAGTAGAATCGTGAATAGAAGAACGACTTACCAATAAGAATCGTTGCATATAGGGATCCTATTTAGATGGCTTATTAGACTTTACCACAATTTTTAAATAGGTTTAAAAAGTGCAATTAAATTTTTTATATATTCCATCACGCTGTGGGTTTAGGAGAGTTGTATAAGTCTTATTGATCCTCAGCAACTGACATACTTGTTGGAATACTTGTGACTCAAATTTCCTTTCTTGGTCTGATTGTATCTCTCTGGGGATACCAAGTAGGCATATCCTCTTCTGGTACAGCAGTAAACTGGATACGAAAATGCTAAAAAGCCGAATTTTAATTTCAATAAAACACTTTGTATTGAATAATCTAAAAGACCATGAAAATATCCTTGAAATGATGTGACCTAAATACTAAAGTTTCAGAACTAAAAGTTAAAAACTATAACTTAAACTATAAATAGCATAATATATTTAAGTATTTATCGTATATCACAATGAAATGTTATTACTAAAAAAGACATTACGAATACTTGAAAATTTATGTGTTGATAATAATAATGTGTGAACTAAGTAAAAAATAATTAATATGGAAAAAAACAACTGAAGTTTATTTCTTCGTGACATTTTTGCACTGACCATTCAAGTTTTAGAAATATTTTAGATTTCTTTGCTATCATAATTGGTATTCGGGGGAGAATCTCTGCCTGGCTCCTCCCCCAAATAGAGGGGGACACAATTGTTTAACTATACTAGAACCTATACAGTATAACAGATGTGAAATATGCAACAGGACCTCTTGTAGAAGTCCACACTGTTTCCAGTCAATGACGTTGAAGAGTATAACAACACATCCGAAACTTACACGCCTGTAAACTTGAAGAATACTTCTAACATCCTGCAAATCATATTCCAGTCCAAGTTATCGAGTCCCCTTGTAAGCTTGGCAATTGCCAGGTTTCTCAGATCGGCAAGCAACTTCTTTATAGAAGAGAAAACGTAACAAACGTCGTTATAGGTTGACTTCTGATGTGACGCCTCTTTGGTGACAATGTAGAAAATCTTTCTACCAGTCTATCGCGAAAACTTGGAAATTTTTTAAATGTTGAAATAAACTTCAGTGCACTGATTGTTGAAAAAATCACTTGAGGAACAGTAAACAGGGCTTGCTGCACTTTATAGGTCACGCCATACCGATTTTTTCAGCAATCAGTATGATTTGCCATGAATTCATTAAATGTCAAATCCAGCTCTGGCTGGATTTGCTGCAGGTAAGCGTTTTTGTCGTTTCCATAATAAGGAGCTAGTTGGTTATAGTAAATATTACGAGCTTTACCTTAGGTCGATTTTCGTATACTGTAAAAAAACATCGTTGATGACTGCCAGAATGCCCATTCCAAGATGTTTGAAGTTTCTGATCTTTGATATTGCCATCATATGGTCCCTCATCTACTAGCTAGTAGCTGGAATGAGATTGAGTATGAAAGACATCCGTTCTTTTACGCAGCTGACTGACGTAGTTCTCCCCAGCAACATAGGTCAACTCACTTGGGTTGGGTGGTAACCCATTACGACCATGTTGTACATACTTATTCTCTGGATCCGTTTTTATTTATTTTGTATTATTATTCGGGAAATAGGCTGGCAACGTCAATAACAATCCTTTCAAAGGAATTTTCCACGTTGTACTGATGCATCAAAGCGTTCTGTTCTCTGTTAATTGCCGTATATACAGCGCATTTTCTACGCTAGTCCCTTAAGTTTGTGTTGGTATCGACCTAGTAAATTCTTTCGTTTACTTTTCCCAGGATCTTTGTTACTCCAAGATGTCCTCCTGACACACCAACATGGATTTTCTGTAGCAGCTTCGTATCCAAGATTAGGCAGTACCATGTATGCCTAATATGACTTAAAATTGGAAGAACATTTGGCAACTTCTTACTAAGTTGGCTGGTTTGGTACTTATACTAATATTAAAACAAATAAAAAACACGTATAGTCTATTATACACTTCAAAACACCACGCGAATCTCTAGAATAAAAGATTTATTTGGTCTAGTGACTAGCCATTATCCCATTATTCGCCTGCCAGCACCAATACCACTGGCGCCAATGGCGGTCTTCTCCGAAACTAAGTCGAATTACGATTGACAAATGACACGAAAATTGCGCCATCTGTTAGAAAATATTTAAGCAGGAAGTCAAATAACGCCGCCGACTACATTGTCTTATCCTAAATTCTTGAAAAATCGTATTGCATTTAAAAAAAATTGTAATGCTATTTTTGTACAACAATGAAATAAAAAATATAACATAATAAGAATAGTCGCCTTACAATTTGCCAAAATCTTTTTTATCTCTCTTTTTGACATATTTCATATTCAAATTCATTTCAATATTGATTTTAATTTGATACTACACCTCTAGATGGCTCTTACGTTAAATAATGCATCATCAAGGATACCGCACCCTTTGCTTAGGCTAACTTGTTCGTTTTGTCAACTTAACGATAGATGACACTGTTAGTTGCTAAATCCTTATTTTAGAGCGCTTACATATTAAGCCCGTAACATAAATCTCTTTTTCGAAGGACTCAAACGAAATTTTTTTCACATTTATATATTTTTATTATCGTTATTTTTCCTAAATAATTTTTCTATTTATTTTTAGCAAACTCAGATGTTTATGATGCCGGCGTTGCATTTATTTATGATAGTGTTTTGCCCGCTGTACAAAAAAACAAGGACAGAAGGTAAATGTGTTTTTTTTATAACTTAGTTCTAATTATAAAAAAAAACTAATCAATAATTTTTATCTTAAGATATCCAGGGTGGGCTTTTGATTTTGGAGTCCAAACCAACTTTGTTACTTTAAATTGTAAAAGGTGTTGTGTTACACACTAGTGTGTTACTTTAAATGTTTATCCTATATATTATTTCAGTTTTACATCCTACCCTTCAAAGCATTTTTTGCTAAGAAAAGTATATACAATTTTTTTAAGCTGAAATCGGTCTTGTATTTGACATTGTGTGCTTCTAAAGTAAAGTAGCGTTAATAGAAATGAAATAAAATTATATTTCGAGTATTTGATATACAGATATTATACAAAATCATGTCAAAATCATAAATAGTTAATCAACCTTTATAACCTTTACATTATTTGTAAATAAGAAAAACATTAGATAATTTAAAATGCATGACGGCACTAACAGGTTACAGTAATGATTTTGACGATCTATACAAAATTAAAACATGGGCGGTTCCCCCCTTATCAATTTTAAATGGAGAAATCGAACAAAAATTGGTCAATGCTGTAGAAAGTATTTCCAGCAAAACCTTCTGGCCTTCGTATAACCTAGTAGTGTAAAGGTCTTTGCGTGTTGGACAACTTGTTGTAAAAGAGTGGACAGTAATAGTTGATGGACAAACAACCCTTTCCAATTTCAAGAAGTTCATTCTAACATCACCACATGTCTAGTGGTATAGTTATGGTAATGATTGCTTGTAGTTTTCCGAGCCACATTCCTGTAGGCAGAGACGGCACGCAAAGATATACCTCGACGGCACCATGAGCACATAGTAGTCTTCATAATAGTCTTCATCGTAGTCTTCATGGTATCCCAACCTCACAACAATCCGAAGAGCTCGTCTCTGGAGAGCAAAAACCCGAGCCAACTAGCTGGAATGCCCCTATACCATACATGGTAATTGACTGTTAAATAGCATGAAAAGCCTAAAGTAAAGCAGAAAAAGGAAGAATCTTAAGCAGGCTACGAAAAAGAAAAATATATTTCGTAAGCCTGGCTGACATTTAGTCAACATGATTATCAAACAGCAGGACAGGATCCTGACACATCCCCAAAAACTTTGTTGCATCCTGATTACCCTCTGGAATAGCTCTTAGCCTAAAAGTGATACTGACTGTTTTATTTTAATTTAGGGACAACCTATTACTCTTGACCTACTCCGCCAGCCAACCAGTATCCCTCTGCACTGACATTATCAATTTCTTAAGGTGACCATCCTGTATTACTAGGGTAGTGTCATCAGCAAACAGCCACAAGTCAGATGCGACAGAGGCATATTTACCGTCATTAATTTAAATTAAAAGCAAGTGCGGCCCCAGTACCGTTCCCTGAAGAACGCCATGATCTATACCAACAATATCTGATGTTTCATTGTTGGGTATAGTCTGCTGTCGGTGGCCCGTGAGGTAGCTCTACATCAGATTCAAGCTAAATCTATTTATACGATAGAATCCGAGTTTCTAGCAGCCAATAGAATGATTCCAAATAGCCATCTAATAGAGGGTTATTGATCTATTGGCTGGAAAGCCATATTGACAAGTGGCGAAAAGATCATTTTCCTAAAAATACCTATACAGTTGATTTTTCATATGTATAAATAAACTAATTTTTTAACTTTTTAATAATGGTTACATTGATACCGTATATGTCTCTGCTTGTTTTATTTTTTAGAGAATCTAAAGCATCCCTCACCTGCACCTAGCTTACTTGTTGAAAGCTAAATTTAAGATCACCTGCAATATTCTGCTGCAGAAACTGCCTATGATGTCTCACCATTAAATTAGATAGATAATAAATATACATTATGCATGTATATTTAATTTTGCCAACTTTGCATCGTATGTATAATAATATAGATAGTGGTAATATTTTAGAATACTTTAGCGTTTTTCTCCTCATTCGTTGGGTGTGATTTAAAATTTTTGATGCACAAAAATAGTACACTGATTTATTTACATCGTATTTATTAACTACTATTTATGTCCGATTTAAAAGTTGCACCAATATTTCTACTTGAACTAAACTGAACTGTCAACTGGTCTCTCGTGCGACGCGACTCCTTATATACTCGGTTATATTCTCGGCTGACCATAATTCCGGAAGAGTCGCTAACCTTCCACGCAACTTTAGAGATGTTGTGCGGTGTGCCTACTTGCGTCATTCCGGAATACCAAAGAGCAGCTGGTATCCGCGGCGTTGCCAATATTGTTATACTGCCTCCTCCCTAAGCTCATTTTGTCTCGAAATGATTCCAAAGCTGGTGGATGTCGATATCGGCGAAAGATTCATCTCTTGCAACTGGACCTTTTGTAGAAACAACAATCAACGCTTTTATTTGGGGAAAAATATTGAGGAGTATAGAAGCACACAGAACTTGCATACCTGTAGACCTGAAGATCACTTTTAACATGCCAGGTTATCGAGTCTGCATGGGAGCTTGGGCATTGCTACGCTTCTCAGATCTTCGAATTTTTCGATTCGTCCAAATTTTCTGCGAAAAACCTATTGTTATATTGATAACAATTATTACCTATAAGCCCTGATCACTTGCCTGACAGGAGGATGGCCTTTTTTTGCGTTTTTGGCAGCTTCGAATTTAAGGCCATGTAATAACTTCTGTCTATTAGCTTAGGTAGATATGCTAGTAATAAGCATACCTCATTTCATCGCGAAGTCCATCCAGGAATGATTGAACCACCAAATGTTCCATTATTATTTACGGGATATCTAGATATGCCAGTCGAACCAAACGTGCAATATCAGCTTTAAATTAGTTCAGGGAATTTTGACATCCTTTTTTAACTGCGTGGGGTAGCCTTGTTCCAGGCGTGACTGGCCATAACGCATCTCCAAATGCCTTACCTTAGATGATCGTGGACTTCTTACTCTTCGGCAGACATTCTTTACAAGATGGCAGCAGCATTATGACGTAGCTGCTCCCGCAAGTCTACTTTATTTCTCGTCGTATCGAAATACTTTTTCTCTAGGTTCCTTTCCAGCTCAGCAACTTTTAAATTTAACAGCTTTGGTATTTCTACACACCTCTGTCCTATTTATTTTAGTTTATTATTAATTCTTTTTCACCAATGTCCAGTCTCTCGCCGGTTGTTAGATGTGAATTAAAACACTCGATGTAATAGTCAACACATTTCTTTATGCACTTTGGTTTGATCCACCCAGCGCATCGGAGACTTTCCTCTTGGTCGTTTACCATTTATTTTCCCCCTCACAATAAGTATTTCCAGCCTATTCGTTCTTCTTGAAATGAGTTCAAAATACCGTTGGTGTGATTGGTGTATCCTGGCTGATAGCCTTGTGGTTATTTTTAGTTTCTTTAGAATTGACACGTTAGTACTATGTTCTGTATATAATATTCGCAGCATTCTAGGCCCACATTTTATAACTATCTTCAACTTTTCGATTGGCCATTTTTAAATTCCAGGTCTCAGCGGGATATGTGGCAATAAGAAAGATCAACGAGTTTAATAATTTCAGTTTGTTGCATTGAGATACTAGTCTTTCCATATTCGAGTTAGTTTTATTGTTGACTTTCTTGAATCTCTGTTTGTACTAAGTGATCGTAAATAGTTACATTTCTCAATAATTTCAAAATCATAGATCTGTTGCGGAGTTGCGGTTTATTAACATCATTTTCTTCTTCTTTCAGAGTTCTTCTTCCAAACGAGCTAGTCTTAAGGTGTCATTTGCATATGAGGTTAGCAATTCTTGTTAATCCCCTTTCCCAGCCTTGCACAACTTTTCTCATTATATACTCTCCGTATATATATTGAAGATTATCGGTGACAATACCGACTTGTCTTACACCGCACTTAGAACTAAAAGACTTAGATAGCGTGTTGTTGACTTTCACCTTCCCGCAAATGTTGTCCTAGAGATTTTTAAGCAAAATATTCATGTTTTGGCACTCTCATATTTTCCAAGATAAGCCATTGCTGTAATCGATAAAGCACAGATTAGTTTACACACACACACACACATACATCGTGGGATCTGCTTGTATTTGCATGTTCTTCAAGTTCTTGATATACTCTTGCGATGTACTGGTTTTTGTCATTTTTGCACTATTTTGAATTTCTTTGTCAAGAGCCTTTTTATTATACGGGGTAATAGTTTGTCTCCTCCGGCCATCTATTAGGCCGCTTGTTCTTTCCGTTTTTCAGTATTTTTTTATAGGTTTTGGATCTATGGTTTTGTTCACACCAGGCATCTATGTTTTGATCCTTTCACACATTTAATTTGAGTCTCCTTTAGTCAGCGCGGGACCAGAAGTTCGCAGTTTTTTTTTTGAAAAATTCTTCGGAAAATCTTCGACTAGACTTAAAGAGAGTCTTTAGTTTTATGGTAAGGCTTGACTTAGAAGTTTGTGGTCAGAACCGCATATCACGTCGAGTGTGTTTCGAGCAAGTATTTGTGCCTTATCTCCGCCACCGCTTTCTTTATTAGAAGTATAGTCTATCTGGTTTTTAGATAAGCTCGAAGGTGATGTCCATGTTGATAGACGTCGAGTATGATGTTGGACTATTGAGTTTGACTTGGTAATATAATTATCTATGTAGAACCGGATAAATTTGCGTTTTCACCGCGTTTCTTTCACCCAGTCCATATTTCCCAACAATGTTTCTTATCTGGTCATCGTTCTTGGTATTCCCTCTTTTGGCATTGAAATCGCTCGTTACAACTAGGTTGTTCTTTTGCGGTATGTTCGAAATTGACTTTTTTTAGTTTTTCATATTCAGCGTCCACTTCTGAGTAATCATTATATGAAGTAATCAGTGTTGTTGGCAGATATATGTACCTGGACAATATGAAGAGAAACTTAATAGGGAAACATGTTTTCAAACAAGAAAAATTTCGGAAATAATAGATAATTTAAGTCTTCAGATAATATAATTTCTAAGATATTCTAAATAAAATTTTTAAATATTTTATTCTTTTTAGATTTATATACGTAGAAACAGCTTTCTTTTGGAAATGGTGGCAAGAGAAATCAGAGGTAGAGCAAAATATGCTTAGAAAACTGGTTGACAATGGCCAAATTGAATTTATTGGAGGAGGATGGTCCATGAACGATGAGGCCGTTACCAACTATCAATCTATTATCGATCAGATGACGTGGGGTCTAAGGTACTATAAGGAGTTATATAAGTACCAAAAAATATTTTACGTTTCTTAGTTCATTATTTACAAGAATTAAAATTAAATTTATCTTAGGAAATTAAATGATACCTTTGGGGAATGCGGAAGGCCAAAAATGGGCTGGCAAATCGATCCATTTGGACATAGCAATGAAATGGCTTCTATTTTTGCTCAACTTGGCTATGACGGTGTAATACTGGGTAGAATTGATTATCAGGACAAAACTAACAGGATTGAAAATAAATCTATGGAAATGGTTTGGAGAGGGAGTGAAAATGCTGGTATTTGTTGAAAAATTAAATATATTATTTAACTACAACTATAATTGCAACGAGTACTGAATTGAGGTTAACTAAGTATTTATCTTTATTATTATTTTGATAAGCATATGCAAAACTGAGTAAAATAACAAATACAACAAAAGTTACAACTACATATTTTACTTTGCCCGATATGGTCAATCGATTTTTGTCGTACTACTCGTACTTGACTTGTGGGTGTAAGTTAGTGAGGTTGTACTTATAATAGTCAGGAGATAGTAATAAAAATAGTAAGATAGATAAAAGTAAGATATAGGATATTTATTTCTTCTTGTTTATATATATAATAACATTATAAAAATTTGAATTCTTCTATTCGCTATGTTATTAAAAATGTGAAAGATTATTCAGGTCAACCCATTTCGTTCCTTTTTTTTCTACGACTTAAATAAGCTTTGACCACAGTAGCCTCTTCCCTTGGTAGAATTGTTAGACCTGAAACATTAGTTAAAATTATGAACTGGATATAATTACATAAAAGTAGTATTTTACAAGCAGCAGTATAGTTTTGTTTAATTTTCATACGCTCATCTAAGTTTTTTAAAGGTGTCATTTTATCCACATCTAACTGGAAATCTTCCTTGTAATTCAGCAATTAGTACGTCCAACGTTTTGAAATACTCAGATTTAAATGACAATTACTTAAATAGAAATTTAAATCTTGTTCTTCTATATTTTGTCCTATCATGGAGGAACAGAGATAAATATTAAGTAGTTCTCCATCCGATTTGGTTTGTTGACTTGCCTTTTCTAAGTTTGTGTCCTATTTCACTACTCATAGACTAAGTTCAATTCCTATTTAACGTACTAAGCTGTTATAGTATCTGCCAATCCTGCACTTGGGGCTTGTTGCGTCTGCAGGCTGAAGCAAGGATAAAATCTTTTTGGCCAAAACCATGACTATTTGTAGTTCCAAACTCAGAATGATTTTTTAATGCCAATACTCTTCTGTAAAAGTAGCTGCATCAAGTTTTTCAGTAGTTGTAGCTCTCAGCAGCGACTCATTGACAATTCCATCCTTAATGATACGTATTGCTATTGCTATATTTTACGGTCATTAGAGTAAACTGGTTCACATCAGATTTCTTAATATGTATAATAATGAAATTTTGTACAGCTTCAGCCATTGTTTGAATTATTTGATTTTGAATTTCTGGTGAACGATATGCCTTTTGTAAAATATGACCGAGGGCTTCTTTTCACCCTTTCAAGGCATATTTTTAAATTTTGAAGCTATTTCATTTAAATCTGAAAAAAATGAAGTGGTAAGATCTCAAAAACATTAAAAATAACCCAGATAATTTTTCCATTTGGAGAAAAAGGAATTAGTAGGTGGTATCACCATGATACTGCACGACCATCGTGTACGGTGTTGTTCCACTTTTGTACTGCAAAATGCAAAATGCACATCTTCTCGAAGACGAATGTTTTGGCATATGAGCAGCTCGGTCTGTGCGCTTTTCCAGAGGAATGTTTACTTTGAATTTGTTAGAGGGCATCTCAGTACTTGGTCTACCTCTTCGGGGATTTTCCGAAGCTGCACCAATCAACCCACTTGCTACACACGAACGAACACAAACGAACACTTTTCAAATCTAAGGATTTTTCCTTACACCTTTCAGCGTATAGAATATGTGCATCGACTATGGTGACATCAACAAAATGCCACATAATTCTGTGCCACCATTTTCGACTTTTTCTATCCAGTTCATAGGTTGATTTTAGCATATCAGTTTTATCAACATATTGGGATATGTTGATAAAACTTATATTTGCATTGTAGTCCTTTATAATGACAGGGCATGCAATCGTTTCTCTCTCTCCATCCTTTTTCTTTCTCTCAACGGTCTCTATTATTCCCGGCATGTGAAAATTACTTCCCATTGCAACTACTCTTTCCATTTCCAAAATGTGATCCCATCATCTATTACTCGAAAGTCAGTCTCGCCTCGTTTCAATGCTTTGTCTTCTTTCACATCAGTTGGTATTCCTACATGATTTTGCTTCTATAATTGTTCCACAGGCATATATTTTATTTAATTTTAGTTGCCGCAAAAGTACTAAAGAGGTAAAATAGCTATCAAAATAGACAAAATGATGACCATTACTAATGATTTTGTAAGGTCAGTTACCACCCTGGCACCCAAAAGTTTTTCTGCATTTTCTCCAATTTTTCCCGTATAAATTTGAAAAAGATCTACATATCCACTCTCCGATGCTTTAAAGTCTAACCCACACTTTATACCCACGCTTGATCGGTTTATTCGGCATATACTGGCGCAGGGAAGATCGTCCTTTGAATATAATCATTGATTCGTCGATGAAAACTTTTTTCGTTGGCTTATAATATTTCGCATAATTTTCTGATAAAATCTGTAAAATAGGCTGGACTTTGTATAACTTATCGTATCGGGATCTCCACCTTTGGGCTGCATTAGGTTATCATTCAAATGAACGTTTCCTAAAAACCAATCAAATCTTGTTCTGGGTATAAGACTTGAAATATAGTTATCACGAAGCTCAATTTGCGTCGAGCAGAAGTCCCGATAAGAGGGTAGATGCTTTATTCCCATGAGTATATTTATCGCAAAAAAATATCTTCATTTCCATAGTATTCGTGGGTGTGAAAAGTTTTCCGGAACGGGCGCTTGCTTGTGTTGCGTACAGATTGGTTTGGAAGACGATGTGGTCAAACAAACTGTCCGGAAACAGATACAAAAATACCTCAACAGGGAGCTCAATGTCATCTGATATATTGCAAGGTCCAGAATCCTTGGTAAATTCTTGGGGTGCCGTGTAGTTTGTTGCAACTTTTTTCCAAACAAATTTATCTAAACTGAGTTTTTTCTGCAAATCTGAAAGGGGTATGACGTCATCGTCGTTATAAGAACTTTCACTATCAGAGGCCCTCTCAGGGTGAATACCAACATTATCATTTTTATTAGTGGCATGGTGCACATCCACATCAATGATATCTTCATCTGACCCATTTTGATCATCCTCCGATTCATTTCCTGAAGGTATGTCCTCAAATATATTCATATACTCTTCATATCTCATATCTTCAAATTCTTTGTAAGACCATTTTTTCTCTGAAACAAAATCTCCAATCAATTAGTCACTATCTACGTAAGCACCTTACTTATAATTGAATCAAAGACAAAAGTATATGCCAATAACTAATAACCAAACATACCAACAACATACTAGCCCACCAACCAATATTCTAAATAGTTTTTTCATCGATTTCCATCCCGCCGCAAACTTCACAATTACCGAACTGACGGCAGAGCAACTAACCCAGCAAAACAACCAAGTTATTCAAAAACAAAAAAATACACCCACAATTTACACAAACACACCGCCAAACATACAAAGAAAAAATCCAAAATCATCGAAAATATTAGGCATTGATTGCTTTGTGGTATCAGTTGACACCACGTTAATTTTATTCCAAGCAACCAATAAAAATATATAAAATCACTTGTGCCTATGATATAACATAAAACAATACCTACTATAATAAAATATGGTACTTACCCGCCATTCTGTCCTTATTTTTTGAAATAAACACTCAATTTAAGACCGCGAACGGTATTGATCTTCAAACTGCAAACACAAATCTATAAATGTCAAATAACAAGCTATTAGCAACGGCGTCCCATTTAAATTATTTTTTTCCTACTAGATGGCAATATAGTGCTACTTCTTATACGGTGGTATCGGCAGATAACCGCTCCGCAGCGCCGTGATAAATTATTAAAAAGGTGGTTTCATGGTGACACCACAGAGCTTGAAAGGGTTAAATTAGGATCTTTTCCATTTTCATGTAGAAATAATTCGTTGACAACTAGAAATTTTATAATTTTAATAATATGTTTCTTTCGAATGATTTTTGGCGCATCAACGTTTCAATACTGGTACTTGAAGATATTCTATGTAATTTGTTTTGCCACATCACCATGGCTGAGGAATTTAATTTTCATGTTTTGGAAAGCTGTCGCATTTTTCAAATTTCTGAGTCCCGTGGAAGTGTACAAAGTTTGTTTGCTTCTATGACATAAAATTGTTGACAAGGGTAACAAACAGCAGCATCTTTCTTGTCAGAATACTGTAATCATTTATATCATTTGAACTAGTATGCGACAAAGGCCCTGTTATTTTATTTTGGATGCACATCCAAATAACTTGCTTTATTGTTCTCTAATTTGTGCAATGTCAGAATCTTTATACTATAACTAACATTACTAACCTGTTTAAAAGGAGGACTAGGAATAGCAATTAATGCATCTTACGCTTTCATCTGTTTTGAGGTATGAGATACTCCACGGTCAATTTCCTCTTCAACTCTTTATTTTTATTTCATCTCATTTTAGCCTCAATCTATTTTACGCATTTTCTACGTTATCAGATTTAATTTTTTCTACATTACGAGTTACTACACTGGTTCGAAGAGCGAGAGAAATAAAGAAACTCGTCTTGGGTCTTAGGGTTAATAAAGGAAATAGGGAAACCTTCGTGATCAACTTCTCACTGCGACCCCGACTACGAGTTATCGACTCGACTTACCCACTTTCCCCAATAACGATTCAACTTGACTATGTACTGCAATTTTTGACCAGTAATTGGTCATCAAGAGTCTGGAGAGAGAACTTTATTAGAATGTAAAGAGTAATAGGGAATAGAGGTAACTCGTGAGCAACTTCTCACTTCGAACGCGACTTCGACTCGACTCACACACTACTTCTCGGCGACAATGCCTCAACTTGACTGTGTGTGTACTGCAACTCTTGTACACAAGAAAGTTCATCGGAAAGTACCCAGCATTCTCGCGGTAAATTCAAATATCTGGATAATACTTAAGCAGTTTGACCAAACATATAAAAGTTCTTAGTCTAGATGTGCCTCATTGATTTTCTAAAGCTACTGGCTTCTGGTAAACCTCGGTGGGGCATGATTAGTCTATCAGAAGACTGAAAATTTGGCTTACTATGGTAAGAGATTATATTTTCAGCGACGTTGATACCTGGTTCGGGTTCTCAACCTAATCCAACCCAAAAAGAGCGATTGAATCTAATACTGTAGAAAAAGTAAACTAAATCTCGTATTGTAGTAAACCCGTAAAATATAAATCGAGTCTGGAGATGAAATCGCCCCTAAATATCGTTTTATATCTCAAGATGAACAGGTGTAGCATAGGATTATGTAGTTTGTGATTATGTAGTTCGTCTCTGCTTATACCTATATTACATAAAATTATGAAATTCTGAAAAGATGAAGTAGGTTCTACTATGATTATTATACAGGGTGTTCATTTACCACGGATTTATCGAAAATCACTGCTTAACAAAAAAAAAACGCCGAAATATGTCAAAAGGTTTGTCAAGGGGGAGAACTTTCTAACCTAAAATTACTTCACCCCCATTCACCCTCTGCCCCCAGGGTCATCCCCTTAAAAATTTTAAATGGCAAGGGATATCGAGTAAAAGCTTGTTTAAAAGGTCTTTCGAATTCTTTTATTTTGACGTTTTTTTTTTGATTCGTTTTCGAGAAAATTAGAAAAATCTTTGTTTATCTTACTTTATTCGACATTTTATATTAAAATGTTGCCCGTTTTTGGCCAAACAATGATATAGGCGATGTTTAAATTCCTGACGGACATTTTTAAAAACATGTTGTGGGATATCATGGCAGCTGTCGATGATGAGTTGACAAAGTTCATCCAAACTTTCAGGGTGGGGAGTAAACACAATAGATTTCAAGTGAAAAAAGTAAATTTCAATCAACTCAAACCCTTCAAACCAATCAGCCTAATGTCATTTGCTGTAAATATATCATTTGAATCTATCACAATAGCCGCAAGTATACTTGGTGTTGACGCAACCCCATGCAAGTGCATTGACTGCAGACTCAAAAGCACATTAGTAAGCAGTAAATTTCTAAATGAAGAAAATGCTGTTTGGGCAACAGTGAATTCTCCCAGGGATGAGTATTGTCTCCATTTTCTATGGAACATAGTGATAGTTGATCTGCTATAAGAACTAAAGAAAACGAAACACAGCCCTGTAAGATATGCAGATTACTTGGTTACATTAGCTCAAGGCAAGTTTAATACTACAAGCCTTAAATGTAGCCTTAAATATAGTGAAAAATGGACCGAGAAGGAAGGAACTAAAGATCAGTCCTCGTTCATCCACAGTCTCAAATCCACCATCTACCAACAGGTAGAAATTAAAATGCTTAGGAGCTCTTAAACTGCAAGGTAGAGAAATTTCTCTGTTAAGAAAATTCTCTGGACTCTAAATTAAGCTGGAGATCAGATTAAGAAAAAAACCATCAAGCGTTCGGAAAACCATCCTTTTGATAGTAAAGAAATACATCAACAGATATGAGGCTTACAACCCAAGATGGTACACTGGATCTATAGGAGGTTAGTTCTGCTAACTACTACATATGTAATTCTGTACTTATATATGCTGGCTAAAGATACTGCCAATTACAGCAAAGCAGAAGCTAATACAAAATACAAAGTTCATCTAGATTTAACAGGGACTATAGAATGAACGATTATAACAATAGTTGATATGATTTGACAAGGCATCAAAAAATCCAAAACAAACAAGGTGAGATCCTATTCTTGCATCGATCTTTCAGACAGAAATTTTTGCAATACTCGAACGTGCAAGAGAAAATAGTAAAAGAGGTTATAATAAGAAGCAGGTCCTAATAATATCTGACAGCCAGGCAGTCCTGAAAGCACTTGCGAATTCCATTACATTAAAGCTGATAAGGAACTGCCTACAAAAGCTACAGAAGCTGGGAAACCATAACAATGTGGAAGTTGTGTCGGTATCGAGACACAGCGGTGTACCTTTAATGGATCCGAGTTGGCATTAGGGATGCCTAGAGTAACACACGTAGGAAAATACAAACTTAAGTTAAGACACAATACTAAATTCGCTAGAAAACACTTTGAACGGGACAAATAGCAATTACTATAATAAGGGAAACTTTAATAGAATTGGTCTGACAACGGAGATTTAACCTGCCGTTTTTCGGAAACAGGAACCAGAAACTATACATGACACATACTCTGTGCTTGTGAGGCACTATGTCGCGGAATGCAATAAATATTTAGAAAGGACACACCAGAACCAGAAGAACTAAATACCACAGCAGCAAAAGACCTGTACAAGCTAGTGCAAGACAACGAAGGTCTCAGGAGTAAAGAAATAAGCAGAAGTGCCGACTTAACTTTAAACAGTCTGTATATTATAATACCAATTCGAATCCATTCAAAACAAATTACAAAGTACTAGGTCTGGTGAGTGAGATAAGATGTAAAAAAAACTAGTCCCCAAAAACTACATACGAGGAGATTAAATATCATAGAACACTGAAGGGCTAGAATTTGCATTGCCGTGGAACTATGAGCAGTTTGTTTGCTTGCAATATCTCTCGATGTAATGTTGTAGAAATGGTAGAAAAATACTTTATGGGATCATAAAAATTTGTTATTTATTTTGACAGGCACAAAACAATACTACTGTTTCTCTTTTATACAATATGAAGCATTTTCTTTAATAAAATATGATAATATATTCTATAAAGAAGTCAATATTTAAAGTTAAATGAATGCAGATAACGTATATTAGAGAAAAGGGCAACAACATTGCAACGCCGCTTGATCGCATTGTTGATTCTACCGACACAAGAAATCTTTACCAGTGACGTCGTCAAGAAATACTTACATGATAAATATTTATTAATAAATATGCTTTAAATTATAAACAATATTACAGTTTATGAGCTCTTTATGCGTTTTTTTAACGTATTTCATTAAAGTAAAGGGACCTATCTATAATTATTTATAATTATTATAGATTTCTTAATAATAATAAGTTTTTATTATTCTGCGTTTATGATGACGGTTCTTCGACAGTATCGGTATTTACTTATGAAAAGATCCGTTTGAATCGTAATAATTCACAAACACTCAAATGAGAACTTTTTGATGATTTTTTTTATTGCTGATGACATCAGCTTTTGCTTGTATTGTTGTCATTTTAAATTTTTTAAAAGTGGTTTTAGGAATATGATTGTTAATAATTTTTTGTTCTGCTTTGAAGATGTTATTTTAACTCTTAAAATAAGATATATCTATTCCTACTTTATATTTTTATCCCAAAAATCTAACACCAATAAGTTAAATTAATATTATTATATGTGTTGATATATAGCTGAAAATTTCCTCTTTTGAAGATGTGTGTTAACTTGGCAATAGAGAATCGATGAATATTTCA
This sequence comes from Anthonomus grandis grandis, assembly GCF_022605725.1. Lineage (NCBI taxonomy): Eukaryota > Metazoa > Arthropoda > Insecta > Coleoptera > Curculionidae > Anthonomus > Anthonomus grandis. The sequence goes on along the minus strand of NC_065554.1, from coordinate 8,314,220 downwards.
AATTTTATCTAATTATACTAAACCAATTCAAATGTTATAAGGGAAGGGAACGGCTTTTGTACTTCCGTATAAATAAACTGATAGTTATATTTTCTTATACCATAACTTATTTACAATTATCCAATACATTGCACTACTTATGCCATGCTAAAGGTAATTTTACAATTATTTTTAGCTTAACGCAATGGACTCTGAATATAATATATCCCAAGGTTCTATCTTAAAACTTTTACCTCCTAACAAAATAAACGATAAAAAATATGTGAATATTTATTTTTATTTATTGATGATTATTTTTAGGTAGAAAATCCGATATATTTACAAGCGTTCTATATAATCATTACGACGCTCCAAAAGATTTCTGTTTCGACGTTTTATGCAATGATGGAAACTTGGTAGATGACCCAAGTTCTCCCGAGTATAATATAGAACAAAGGGTTAGATATTATTTCATTTTATAAAAATTATGATTAAAAAAATATTCGTAGGCTACACAATTTATAGCGTATCTGAAAGAAGCAAAAACTAGTTTTCAAACTAGTAATATTATAGTACCGATGGGAAGAGATTTCGCTTATCAGCAGGCAGATAGATGGTACTCTAATATGGATAAACTAATTAAGTAAGTAAAATCTATTTTCCAAAAAAAATTGCTTGATCTATAATTTTCTCTAGATATATCAATGGCATTAAAACACCTGATGGCACCAAATATAATTTAATTTATTCCACTCCATCGTGCTATGCCGCAGCGGTTCAAAAGGAAACAGCAGGTGTGTTAACATCTCCTTTAAAAACTGATGATTTTATGCCCTATGCCAGTGAGCCAAAAGCCTTTTGGACTGGCTATTACACTTCAAGACCTACTTTAAAACGGTTTGAGAGAATTGGCAATAATTTTCTACAGGTATACAATAAAGATAAAAAGTTATTACAATAGTTTTTACTTAAACTTTGACTAACTGTATTGATGCTTCAGGCACCCACAATACGATTTATTATCAATAGCACACCTTAATATGTGATTCCTCAATACAGGGTTTGATGAATTAATGAACTATATATACGATTTTAAATTTCATATTTTAGCGTTATCGGACACATGGCTCGCTGCTAAGCATTGTTCGAGTACGTATAGTATAGTTAATGGGTAATTAATGGTTATGACTCTCTTAGAAGGGATCGGCAAGGGGGTAGGGGAGGCGATGTTGCCATTTTTCTAAAATCTAATCTTTAAGTCCAAATTGTAGACAATGACATACTAGTTGTGATATTTTATTGTGTGGTGATTTTAATCTGCCACATGCGGTACGGAGGAACTCTGACAACGGACTAAGTGTTGTGACGGCTGAGTCTATATCATCTGCAAAGTGCTATGTAGTTGTTGTCACTATCTTAATCTTAAGCAGTTAAATGGCTTGCCAAATTTGTTTGGTACATTTCTTGATCTGTTTTTCTCAAGTTTGTCAAATATTGAAGTCATATATGCCCCTGAAAATTTATCATCGGCATTAAACCACCATTCTGCTTATGAAATAAGTATTCCTATTAATTGTGATTTAAATCTTAAGTATGATTTTGTAAACTGTGATTTTGTTACCATTAATAATTAATTACCTTGCTAGTATGAATTGGGATACTGCTTTAAAATCAGAAAGATATTAATAAATGCATTGATATTTTTTGCAATGCTCTCTATTTTGCTATTGAGATGTTTGTTCCAATTAAACATTTTAAATCTTTTAATTTTCCCACTTGGTTTAGTAGAAAATTGCAGAATTTTGTTATTCAAAAAAAGATTGCTCACACAAAATTCGAAAATAGTAAAGATCCCGTGTATTATGTTAATTTTTCAAATTTCAGAAATAAATGTAAAACTCTTCGTGATGAATGTTTCAGATCATATATTGAAAAATTAAATACTGAAATTTCTCATGATTCTTCTTAATTTCGGACACATCAATAGATTGCGTAGATCTGATTCATACCCCAATAGCATGCATATGAAAGCCGAGTTTAGTGGTAATGGTCAAGATATTGTAAACTTATTTGCTAGGTATTTTGAAACTATATACAGGCAACCTATCAGCAAGGCTCCTGACTATAAGTTTGATTACAGTCTGGATTTAAATTGCATCTCTTTTTCTTTGCTAGATATATTTGATAAAATTTTACGCATTCCTAACAAAAATTCTTTTGGCCCTGATGGTATTCCATCTGTTTTTCTTTAAAACCGTGTGTGTACTCTAAGTGAGCCTTTGTATTACCTTTTTAATCTTTGCTTTACATCCGGCAACCTTCCTTTATTGGAAGATAAGATTGAAAGAAGATAAGTTCTTTGATAAACAACTGATATTTGTAACTATAGAGATGTATATATTCAGTCTGTAGTTCCTAAGCTGTTTGACAAGTTGTTTTCTGTGCAGTTTTCATGGCAATTGCTTAGTGATCATCAGCATGGTTTTTCTTAGGGTAGATCTACGGTGACTTACCTGTTGACTTACCAGTATGATTTGATTGGTGCTTTTGAGAGGTCTGTACAGGTCGATAGTGTGTATACAGACTTCTCAAAGGCCTTTGATAGGGTTGGTCATAAATATCTGGTTAGGAAGTTTGGGGCTATGAGCCTTGGCAAGACTTTGGTCGAATTTTGTCATAGTTTTTGGCACACAGTTGGTCAGGATAAATAATTATATTTCTAATGGTATCTTCAGGTGTGATGTAATTGTTTATTCAAAGCATCTTGCTTTTGCTAATGATTTTAAACTGTATAAAGCTAATGAGTCATATCTTGATGCTGAGCTACTTCAATTAGATTTAAATAATGTTGCTGAATGGTGTAATAATAATAGTCTGGAACTGAATGTAAAGAGGTGTGTATGTATTTCGTTTGGTCGTTCTAATAAAATTATTAATTATCAATACACAATCAACAATAACGAACTCAAGTTAGTTGATACAGTTAAAGATTTAGGTGTTCTTTTCATTTGAGGTAAAGATTTAGGTGTTCTTTTGATCTCAAGCTAACTTTTCTGCCACAAATATTGGACCTTATTAACAGAAGTATGCGTAGTCTTGGTTTTATCACTAGAAATAGTGTACATATTTCAGCTTACTGTTTCAAGTCTTTACCCTAAGGGAAGCTAAAAATTGTGCTCTGCAAATTTGTACTGCATCATTCATGGGGGTCCAGATGGATAGTGGATTCAAGGGAAACGCACAGGTTGAGGGTTTGACTAAAAAACTGGTGTCATAGAGGGAGTGTCAAGGACTGTGTATTTTACCTTGTTTCACTCTATCATGTCCTATGCTATCCTTGCATGATGCGATAGCGCCCAGTGGCGAAGGGTTTTCGGGAATTGTTGGTGGTCTAGATTATAGAGATTATTGTATGCAAAAATTCATAGAGTTAAACATTCTAACACTTCCTAACGTGTCTATTTTAGAAAATCTAACCTATATAAAACAAAATCTTGATAAAAATCCTACAAATGACAGGCAACAAGAATAGGCCCGCGCTTTTCCGCTGTGTAGGCTTGAGAAGTGTCGAAGCGGCTCAAGATATTGGGGCGTAAAATATTACAACAAATTTTCAAATACTCTGAAGGCTTTAACTGGCAGTGTGTTCAAGAGCAGGATTCGACATGTGCTCTTAAGAATTCCCTTATATGACAACACGCAGTTTTTCACAGAAAATATCTCTTTCAGTGGTGACTAATTTATTCTGTTTTGTTGATTGTTAATATTTTATATTTTTATTATGCAAATTAAAAAAAAATACTTTTTACATGTTTAGAAGTGTGAACTGTTTAGTATATTTTAATTTTTTTATTACTCTTTGGTACGTTCCTTGCTTGATTATGTATTTGTAATTTGGTTTTCATATTGTGATTCTCATATTGAATGCCTTGAGACTGTACAGAGAAGATTCTTAAGTTCCTTTGCTTATAGAGCTGAAGTTAATATTTTTCGTAATTATTACATCGATTATAATGCTATCAGTGTCAAATTTAATATCCCTAATCTTAAAGTGAGACCGCATTATTTTGATGCTTTACCATTTTATAAGATCGTAAATAGTTTATATCATTGTCCTACCGTCTTGGGGGCAATTCCTTTTAACACCTGTCAAAGAAGGATCAACTCTTCTATGTTTCGTTTACCCTTTCATTAGGCCAACTTTTTTTTTCTTTACTAACTAGGACTTTGTGTTTCTTTAATGAAAATAGTTTGGTTCCATTTTCGAACAGCTTATGGTCAGTCAAATCAAAAATAAATATAAATATACATTCCTTGGATTGTGTTAAGTTTTTAGCCTTGTTGATGATTATTTTTTCAGCGGTCTTATCTTGGTATATATTTTTTAATTCTAGTATTATATTTATATTTGTATTTTTATTATATCTAGTATTTTTGTAAATTGGCTCTGCCGTATATTGAAATACATAAATAAATAAATGAACATTTGTGTCAGGCTAAGAATTCATAAACAGAACATTTTATTTGTATCTTTGTATCGTCCTCCCTTCACTGATAAGGATTTATTTGATTTTTTTTTAGTGTGACTGTTTTTTTCTAAGGTAAGGTTATTCTTGTTGGTGATTTCAATATTGATTTTTCAAGTGGCTCCACACATCTAACACAATTTTTGAGGCTTAGTTTGTCCCAACATGTAAATAAGTCGACTCGGTTTTCTACATATAATAATACTTCTAGTTTTCTTGATTTATTATTAAAAATAATTAATTTAGTGTCCAGAACATTGCTTCTCTACCTATTTTAGATACAATCTCGGATCATTGTTTGATGTATCCTACTTTCTACTTTTGCTTTCTTAATTTCTACTTTTACTAAAGAAAATATGAAATATCCAAGGTATATTTGAACAACCTTCTCAGTTACCATGGAAAATCTTCTATCACTGAAATAACATTAATATTAAAAAATATATATTTAATACTATTATCAAAAATCTAATTAATAAATTTGCACTACTGCGGTTCAAACAATTACCGGATAGGCCTTATACTCCATGGATCACCAGTAACAATAAATTACTTATTAGGTTAAGAGATAAAGCTCATAAAAGACATTTAAAGTATAAACTACTGTAATTTAAGAATTTTTACTAAACATGCAATTATCCGTAAAAAAAATGCTTGCATTAAAAGTTTATCAGAACTAACAAGTAAACGATTTTGGAATACTGTAAAAAAATTAAATATTATTCATAGCACTAATTCTAAAATTCCTTCTAATTTAAATGATGCTAATATACTTAATAACTATTTTGTTCATTGTAATAATTTACCTGATAGAACTTCAAATTAACTCATTAATTCTTATCAGAATAATATTAGCTTCAACGTTATTAATAATAAGCTTAGTTTTAGATTAATGGATGAATCAACTCTAGTAAAACTAATGAGTTTAATCAGTACCAATTCTGTTGGAGAAGCTGATCTTACTATATTACCTCATATTTACCTTTTTGAATTTTTTTTTTTTCAGATATCATTAATACATGTATTTTGGAAAACACATTTCCTGACATGAAAAAAACTATATTTAAGCTACTGGCTAAAGTTTTCGACCTTGAGGAGTTTAAAGGTTTAAGGCCTATTAGTATTTTACCGGTTGTTTCCAAAATCTTGGAAAGATATATTTATAATCAGATAATAGAATTTTGTTACTCTCATATCATTCCAAGCTATCAGTCCGGTTTTCATAAACCGTTCAGTACAACTACTTGTCTTGTAAAGCTTATTAATGATATAAGCCATAATGAAGATAAAAAACTAACAACTAGCCTGTGTATTGTAAACTTTAGTAGCATTTGATGCACGCACTTAATACTAATATGTTACTTGCAAAATTGCACTATTTTGGGTTTTCAGATATTTTACTAAATTTATTAAAGTCTTATCTTTCCGATAGATTCCATTGTGTAGTAATTAAAAATAAACACTCAATTTCAAAATCAAACTAATAATAATAATAATAATAATAATAATAGACTGTTTATATTTCCTCATAAGATATTACATATGCTCACATAGATATAAATAAGTTTACAATATAAATACAAAGAAAAAGAAATCCATCAGTGTATATTAATTCAACATGTAACTGTAAAGAGGAAATAAAGGTCATGTTTCAGCTACCCTCAGAAGAAGGAGCTGTTAAGACCTTGAATATTACACTTATAATTTAAAAAAAAAAAAAATATCGCGAACCGCATTATAAACTGTACGAGTAGCATGCATACCCTACATCCATAACTAACCGAAAAGAAAAGAAATCTAAATTATCCTAGCTTACTTATTATTTACTAATAGGAGGCAGGAAAGGAGGAACGAGGGGTACAGGTATATTAACTATATTTCTGTTGTAGACTCTTATAGTAGAGAAAAATATACATATAAAAATTTATATTTCCAAACGCGCGCCAGATCCAAACACGGAATCCCGACACAAAAGAGAGCAAAACCAGGGCGACTGATTTACTGACTGATATACTGATGTCAGTATTAAAAAGAAATAACATAAATTATTTCAATGCATTAAATATTATTTTGTTTAGATGAAAGAACCATTTTTATTGATTTTTTAAAAGCCGATGTAGATTTAGAAAAATCCCAAATTTTGTATTTATTAATTTTGGACACAATATTGTAAGAAAATGACTTTTTAAAGATTTCTTTCTTATGTAAAGGTATAGACAAAAGGTCATGTCTGCGAATATTTATATTGTGAACGTCAGTAATCACACACACTATCAACACTCTGATATGGAAACAAAATTGACTTATACGAAACTTCAGCAATAAGCTGATGATTCACAGATGTATACGCCAGTTTGCTCCAATTCCTTACTCCTTTCCCGAACACAATTTTATAATAATCTGGATAATATTTCTGAATATGCAAAAAATCACAATCTAAAACTGAATGCTAATAAATCATGTGCTATTTTTATAGAATCCAATTAAATTCAACTCAAAATAGTAAGGAATAACTATACTCTAAAAATCCAAAATACAAATATACCAGTAGTAAATAAATCCAAGAATTTAGGATTAGCCCATATACATAAAAAATTGCTTCTAGGCGTCTAAGGGGTCTGCATATTCTAAAGCGTTACATTCCTGCCAAAACTAAATACTTCTCATGTAATACATTAATACTATTTTCATTTGACTATTGCAATGTAGTTTATATTGAAAAAATTACTAGTGCAGTTTCTAATTCTATCCATTGGCAAAATTCCTGTATGGGGTTTTCTTATCGAATATCATCAATATCAAGTTGCATAACTTTTTTTCTTAATCTTCACTCTTATCTAAACATGATTTATACTATTTCATTTAACGCATAATCAAAACTGGGCAACCACCGTACCTAAAAGAGGTATTTAATATTTGTGATCATTAATACAATACTAGACATTACTAGATACGTATAAAACAATACTAGATATTTTAATCGCTATAGAGTAGATCAACATCCTACAGCAGCGTATCAGCGATCTTTCAGCTTTGTTGCTATTCAAATCTTTTACTTGCTTATGCAAAAATTACTCTTTTTATAGATTCAGAGAATATATTAAAAGGTTTCTTTTAGAATTTCAAATCAATACATAATAGATTACACGCATTAATCGTTCCTTGATACAAGTATATTAATATTAGATTTTTTGATGAATGAATTTTAATAGAAGTACAATTTGTATTGTGTGCGTTGTTGATATCTCTGTTTTATCGATGGTTGTGGGTAATTTAATTTATTTTTAATTTAAGATAAATTTTATGTCCTGTTTTTTCACGTAACTGACATTACTTTTTCGATTCTTCCTGCTCCTTCCTCTTCTATTTGTTAATAAATATTAAATTTTTTTAGATTTGTAAACAATTGTATGCCATTTCTAATTTATCATCAACTAATGAGCCTAAGTTGGACAGTTTGAGACAAGCCATGGGAATTCTACAGCACCATGACGCCATCACTGGAACAGAAAAAGAAGTTGTGGCCTATGATTATGCTCGGTTGCTACATATGGGAATTAGTGACTGTGAGAACGTCACTAGTAAAGCCCTTTCGTAAGTATATAAAAATAATGAATTAATTGGGCGGATTTAATGCTCACTACTCCAAAACATTTACCCCTCACAAAAACTTAATCCTAAATGACAGTATAATATATACCTAAATGGCGTTTTGTCCAAAAGTCGTTTTTTTGGACAAAACGCCAACGAAACACTAACGAGGCCAGCCTCCCCTGGTGCTTTAATCCCCGTAAATATCTATAGACGAGTTTATGTATATATAAATTCCGTCTTATAAGGTATATTTTTGTTTGTTGTATCAAAGCGGGTGCGCTGAGCATGGATATCCATAGTACAACCACAGAATAAACGATCTCAAGATCGTTTATTTTGTTTTCACAGAATAAACGATCTTGAGATCGTTTATTCTGTGGTACAACCGAGGCAGTCCTATTTTAGCCTCCGTTGTTATGTATGGAATTGATTTTTTCAGCATGCTGCATGTCTGCTGCTTGGTTCTCGTCGCGGTGAAAGTTGCTTTCCGGAGCTCGCGCTAAGTATTTTGGAAAGGACGCTCGCATGCGGACTCAGAGTCCGCAGCCTTCGAATGTGCATATTTCTAAAAATTATTGGCAATAATAGTTAATTTTTATTTATTTTAAGATTTTATTCATCGAATACATTGATTTTGGCATTTTAACAAAACTTATTGCTACAAAAAAATTAAAATAAACATTTAACAACACATAAAAACTCTCCAGAAATTAAAAATAAAAATGTGTTTCATTCTGAGCGGCATTCATGACAAATAACAAGTGAATGCTCTAAACAATCACATTTGTGGTATTCAACACAAAAAAAAACGAGAAGGTCTATTTTTTTTCTATCGCAGTATGAGCAACGTCCACGTTGTCCTGCTGGTAGGGGTTCAGGTATTTCCAGTCCGAAAAGTTCTTTTATTCTCAACTGCGTAGCCTTAGGAATAGTTTGCGTCATTCGACGGTGAATATAGCCCTCCACTAATTGAAATGACAAAGATCGCAAAAACTTTCTTCGTCGTATACTTTCATTATTATTCAATGAATGAACAACAAAAGAGTTTATTCCCGATACATTGAGTAACGAATAGAACACAACTATGGGCCATCTTCTTGTATTACGTGCACAGTTATAAGACGCACATAGCTTGTCCACATAGTCAACATCTCCTTTAGATGAGTTGTAGTCCAATATCATATCTGGTTTTCCAGTAGAAGCATCTATTTTGTCGTCAAAATGCATACTTGATAAAAGCAGCACGTTTTTTTTCTTTTTTGGTGTATATGATACTAAAGTACAGTTATGACGGAAGGCGAACATGGACGATAAAAGTGGACGATCCAAAGGATTCGAAAACTCAGGTGGCAATTCCCTTTTGTTTTTTCTAACTGTACCTAATAAAGTTAGCTTGAAATCGGACTGAAGGGAATTGAGTAGCTCCATACTGGTAAACCAGTTGTCAACTGTAATATTACGACAGGTTCCTTTTATTGATTGGCAGAATATCTGCACCACTGCAGTGGGAGAATTACTCGCTTGGAATGGACCCTTAGGCTGCTTTCCTACGTAAACCTCCATGTTGCAGGTGTAGAAAGTCTTGGCGTCTACCATAGCAAATATTTTTAGCCCATATTTATTGGGTTTGCTAGGTATATACTGCCTAAAGTTGCAATGCCCCCGAAATGCTTCTAGCTTCTCGTCTATTGTTAGCCATTCAAAAGGTGTATATGCTGAATCAAAGTTACCAACAACTGTATCAAACACTGTCCGGATGGCGGCTAGCTTATCAGTCTGTTTTCGTTCGTCTCTAGTTGCCAAATCATCAAAACGTAAACGATGTAGCAGAAATGGAAATCGACATTGGGACATCGTTAGTCGAAAAAGCTCGACGCCAGTACCATTCTGTGTCCATATTTCCTCAATATTAAGTCGATTAGATTTCAATACCCCAGATAAATAAAGCAATCCAATCAGTGCTTGTATTTCTAATATGTCCGTGTCTTTTGCATCTCTTTCATGTTGGTAATTGCTATCGAATTCAGTACTTCGCCTGTAAAAAAAAGCTTCCAAATATCAATTTCTCTTTTTAGGTCTTTCGCAGGTCTTTTTACCCCTGGAAGATGCTTTATCAAGTTTTCTGCCCTGGTTTTCACATTTATTTTCGTCATATGTTTGGCCCACTCAGTTCCATCTTTGCCAATAAACACAGAGTAATTTCCCCTAGCGACTTCATCAGTGGCAGCTTCCGTTTCCGAAGTTCCAAATCTTGCCTTTCTAAATTGTCTTCTTCTCCATCATCTTCTTGGTCCTCAAAATCACTCTTTGGCTCCTCATCATCTTCTTCTAAACATTCTTGCATGAGCTTTTGCAAACGAGCCTCCTCTCGACTCCAGGAGCACGCCATCTATAAAAGTGTACAAATAATAATAATCTATCTTAAATTTTAATAACACTCACCATTGCACAACAAGTTTAACAAAAAAAAACGCATAAAAATATTTAAATTGAACGCTTGCGCGCGGACTCACAGTCCGCAGTGGCTATAATTTGGCAATAAACGCACAAACCAACGCACAAATGAGCACTGACTCATAAAATATAAACCTACGGACTGTCCGCAGGTTTATATTTTATGCACTGACTGTAGGAGAACCCGGGATAGAAAGATACTTAATATTACAGCGCTGCTGGTTGTCGATTATTGAAATTAACGACAAAATAAAATAGTTGCGGAGTGAGAGTCCGCGCGCGAGCTCCGGAAAGTTAAGCACATGTTGCATGAAGTTGTGGTAAAATTTTGCGTAGAACCGGAAAATGCAAAAACAAATATATTATTCCATTTAAAAGGAAGTAACTTTGGTCTCTACTACTGCTGTGATGCCTCCTATATATGCAAAGTTATCTCCCTAATGCAGATCGAAAAGTGATTTAGAATTTTTATTTGGGACACCTTTTGATAAAAGGACGCGTTTACGAATTTTTTAGGGCATTTGGGATTTTTTAATATAACACAGCATTAAATACAATTTTCTAATGAATTGAATGTGAAAAAATGTCAGATTTAATATAGCAGGTACTTGAGCTAATTTTTTTTGCTATAAACTCATTCACCTCAGATTGTATTACTATGGCTTTTAAGAAGAGTGCAGTAAAATTTGTAGAGTCCCATTTTTGCCAACGCATATAGTTAGTTGCGTCAACTTTTTGAGGCCAATTATTTTCAGGCATCATTTAGAAAATATTGTGGAATGACCAGTAATTTTACCATGTATATAAGTATATTATTTATTTTATGGCATCCCACTCTCACCTGGATTAGAGAGAACATTCACTTATTGCATTCCTTGCTAAGGTTGTAATAGATCCTTTCTTAGGTATTTATTTATTTAAATGGCTACATACAACTTAATGTAATGACAAGGCACATATAACTTAATAAAAAACTTAAAGCTCACATTAGATGTTGTAACTGCTTTAGGAATAGAAGGTCATACTTAGAAATAAGTCAAAGTTTTCAAAAAACTTTTGAAAGATGCCTGATGTAGATACATCAGGCAGATGTTTTTAGTTAATTGTAGTCGTTTAATGTTTTCGATCAGATTTCTTGAAATTACTCCTGTTGTTGAACAGTTTGCACTTCTCTTATTTTCCTTTGTCTTCGAATAGAAGTCAAATATTGCTTTACTGGATGCTACACTGGTCAAATAAAATTTAAAATAGAGTTAAAATACGTACACACACATATATATATCATTATTGGTTAAAATTACAAAAATTATACATAGTTTAAAAGACAACATCAAACATACAAAAAAACAAGCAAATTTAAAATACAACTTAACTAACCACATCATTTACTTAACTCGCAAATTATCCTTAAAAAATACCTCCATAAGTGAGGAAATTACTAAGAACTCTCTTCAGTTTTTTCTCAAATACTGATAAGAACATTGAGTTTTATATCAGGTGGAAGGTGATTACATATATTTAGATACACATAAATTAAGGATTTTCTTATTAGGGTTGAAGTAGTGAAGGTTGTTAGTGCAAATGACTTACACCCTACTGTAACTTGCTGTATAAGACTAACACTCGTCGTTACGTCTTAGAGATAATTGCCTGCATATCCTAAATATGGGCGGTGTATTCACTTTTCGTCATATATAGGTATGCAGAGAGAATCCCGTAAATATCTATTACTTAGCCCAACATCGGATCACCAGCTGGTAGATCTACGAGGACTATTTCGCCTGCTTATATTGAAACTAAGCCTGCTGCAAAATATGTTGAAGTCATTATTAACAGCAAGCTGTCCTTTAGCGAACGGATTCAGTGCATTGCTAACAATGCGCCAAAACATCCGCCACTGACTTATGTCCCATGTCGGTGGACCCCTTCATACCAACTCCGCCTGCTGGTACCTTCTGTACATTTAGTTCTCATTTACGAAGATGAAGTTTGGACCCACACACTAAAGTAACTTGTCTATTACTAACGTCTTTCTCGAATTCAGCGTCGAGGTGCTTTACCAGTTGTGTCTGCCTACAGCACTATCTCCAAACCTCTGTTATTGTAATTTCTGGGACTTCATTGAGGAAAGAGCAGTATGGCGAAGTTGACTATTTTGTTACCCGGTTTGTCTTGGGATCATTATTTTTTGCAAGCCTTTTTATATGTTTGCAGCTAGGACTATTTGCACTTTATTTTATGTACGTATGTATGTATGTTTCTTATTAACTTCATTGTCCTTGGCATGCACATGGCTGATCATTTTGACAAATATTTGAAGTGCGAAAGATGGTACGCTCATCGGGCCTAGTAGGAGTAGTAGTAGTAAGGACGGGAGAGCTAGAGCCAAGTAGGCCTAAAAAGCTTCACCAACCCTAAAATCACACATCCTTATGCCTCCACTCCCAAAGTACGGTCTTCACTGAGTCGACCCGTCCTCTTAATAAAGGCTTGCATGTTGTCCCAGTCGAGATTTTTAAGATCTTCTCGTTCTTGGAAGGATCATCCCAAATTCCAAATATGTGGCATGAAGTTTTCTTGAGGATAGACCTGCCTTTCTCTTAAATCAATAAGTTGTAAATGCCTGTCTAGGCAGTTATGCCCAGTTAGGATTCTCTGGTCCCCTGTCGGCTCTTTGTTAGCAGTCACCTTACTTTTTTTTATCTCCTTGGCCTGTCCCTATGTCCATCTCCAATTCTTCCTTGCTATTTCCCAGCCGAAATGATTAAGTTTCTGGAAAATTTGGTTTTTACTGAGAGTTCTTACGATACACTCGGTGCCTATAAAGCGGCTAACGGAAGTTTGCCTGCGACCCATCTTAGAGACTTCCTTGTGTGCTGCCAGTCTCTTCGTTCCTGGACTAGCGCTGAGCTGGCTCGGAGTTTTTAGATCGTCTTGAGGGTTGCTTGACTATCAAAGTAGATACAGCTTCCCTTGTTACCTTATAATGCTTTCTGTTTCTTTGCTACTTCAAGTATGGTAAACACCTCCGCTTGGAAAACTGTGGCATGTTTCCCTAGCGGAAAGGATTTCCCTCTGTTCATCGCCATCCTTTACACTCCGGCTCTGGCTGACTTGGTGCTTTTCATCCATGTACCATCTGCATACCTAGGCCTGGTAGTTTAGTCCTTGGTTCGATGACCATTCTTCCGTTGTTGCAATTTCTACCCTAAAGCCTTTATTTAACCTTAATTTACCACTCGCTTTAGTAAATCTGGATGTCAGAATTGGTATGTTTTCACACATTCTGAGAGCAATCGTCATATAGCCTTGTCCTAAGTAAACATTCTTGCCGTTCTCTGAAAGAATTCGAATTCGTCGAGTCTATCACTCCGTAGAGATTGGAGTCGTGGCCAGTCCTGATAACATCGTTGGAGTTATGGTTCACAGAGCGGATATCTGAAAGAATATTAAGAATTACATCCAGTATGTAGTTAAGACGAAAAAGGGCGATCTCGATTAGACATATACTTCGAGATACCCCAACGAAAAAAATCCTAGGAAGCGTAGCAAGAAAGGCCGAAGTCATGTGCAATACAATCCCAGGCTAGCGTCTTAGGAAAACACGGGTTTGTAGTGAGTAGGAGTCCCACACTGCCGATTCCGACATGCATAATGCATTTCTTCCTTTAGCAGAAAGAAAAAAAATATCATGGCCACTATTGTTAATAATGATATTATTATATATTAGTGGCTTCAATTTTTAAAAATTGCAATTTTTATTGTAGATCACTAATTAAGGCTGATGATATAGTCGAGTTTAACTCTTGTCTTCTGACAAACGTAAGTCAATGTGCTTTAACCGAAGAATCTGAAAGGTTTTTGGTGACCGTATATAATCCTCTAAGTCATCCCATTGACAAATACGTGCGATTACCTGTAACTAGAACGTCTTATCGAGTCCTAGGACCTGATGGTACGATTGTATTAGACATGCAAACCTAAAATACTAAAATGTTTTTACTAGGTGAATTAGTTTCTGCTGAACTTTTTCCAATTTTATCAGCAGTCACGAAAATACCTGGAAGGAACAGCCAAGCTACTACTGAATTAGTATTTAAAGCCAGTCAGGTTCCCCCATTAGGATTTGTTTCGTATTATGTTCAGCGGGTAGAGGGCAATGATTTGATACAGGAAAATTTGGAGATGACTTTTAAATATTCAAATAGTAAGGTAAGAGCGTTAAAGATATGTTAAATTTTATACCAATCACATTATTTTATAGGGAGTAGGGTTTACAATAAATCCTTCAACTGGCTTATTAGCTTCAATTGAAAGAAATGATATTTCATTGTCAGTGGACCAGAGATTTTGGTTTTATAATGGCTCAAATGGCTTTTCTGATTTTGAGTTTAGATCATCTGGAGCTTATCTTTTTAGGTTGGTACTTTATTATGTCATAATGATATCCATCAGCACGCTTTTATTTATTATTATATTTATATAATTTTCTTTATAGGCCTGATGAAGATAACCCAATTGCTAAAATATCAGATACTGCCACCTTTGAAGTTTATTCAGGAAATATTGTTACTGAAGTGCATCAAACGTTCAATAAATATGTTAAACAAATTATTAAAGTTTACGAAAATGAAGAATATCTAGAATTTGATTGGATTGTTGGTCCTATTGATATGTTTGATTCGTAAGTGACACTAATTTATAATTATTACCTTGTATTGTATAATTAGTACTTTTAGTATAAATGGAAAAGAAATTATATCTCGTTTTACTACAGATTTAAACACAAATGCCACGTTTTACACTGATTCCAATGGTAGAGATATGATGAGACGAATAAGGAACTATAGACCTACCTGGAATCTAATGGTAAATGAAACTATCTCTTGCAATTATTATCCTGTAACTTCCAGAATTACTTTAAAAGATGAAGATCGCAACCTGGAATTTGCTGTTTTAACTGATAGAGCTGAAGGCGGATCAAGTTTGGAAGATGGTGAAATTGAACTCATGGTAATTGGAGTTACATTATTTTGACAATATATTGGTATTTATTTTCCGATTTTATTTAAATCAGTTATTAAGAAATACTATAACAGACGACCAATTGGGTGTAGGAGAAAGTCTTCAAGAATTGGCATTTGATGAAGGCATAGTTGCACGGGGAGCACATTACGTTGCTTGGGGGCATATAAATAAAACTTCTGAAGCAGGTAAATTTTAATTATAAATTTAAATATAAGCGTGCAAGCATCTTTTATATTTTGTACACTAGTATTTAATGTACACATTTAAAAACATTATAAAAAAAACATAAAGTCTATTAAACAATTTATTTATTAAGCTTGAAGGACTGTAATTGCAGACATTAAACTAATCAAGTTTTATCATTTCAATAAAATACTTTATTATATAAAACTTAGTTGTCCTCTTTTCCTAAATAGGCGAACCTTGTTAACGAAATACCTATATCGCATGCTAAATGAAGTATTTTGATAAAGTTTTTTTTAATATTTAAAAAATTATTATCTGTATTTTCAGAGGAAACTATTGCTTCAATACAACATGAAATTGTGACGCAAAAGCTATTAGATTCATGGGTTTTTCTCTCAGTACCTACAGCAGCCAATTTTGCTGAATATGCAAAATCTCACGTAATGAAGGTACAATTATAATAAGTATTTAATTAATAAGTATTTAACTACCTTTAAGTATTATAATACAATCTTTATAGTTTTCTGGACTGGTTAAGGCACTTCCTAAGAACGTTCATATTATGACGTTAGAACCATGGACTACTGATAACACTTACCTTATCCGCTTGGAACACGTTTTTGAAAAAAATGAAGATCCGATATTATCAAGCCCTGTTACAGTAAATCTTACGGTAAGTTTAGAAAACGCTTCATTAGTACACTGTGTTTTTATTAAAAACCAACCTAATCAATAAAATTACATGAGATTTCCAAAGAAATGATAAAGTACGTATACCAAAAGCTAGATGTATATTAAAACACAAATACCTAAATACATAAAAATAGAGAAAGGGTAGAATGGGCCAAGACCTGCGCTGCGCCAATTGTGTAATTCCATGGCCGCCATTTGTATGGTCTAATGCTGGGACATCGCAATGAAACATCGACCTTGAATATCGAAAGGTAATATCGATGCCTTAAAAACATTGCTTCAAGGCTTAAGGTAGCAAAGGTAAATGCGGAACCGACTTTTGTCAATCAAAGAACCTCTTGTCTAGAGGTTATCGACATAACGCTGGTTACACGGCCATTTGCGGATAGGGTTAAAAACTGGAGGGTATCACAGGACATAACTATGTCCGATCATAGGATGATTCGATTTGAAATCGCTTCGGATAAAAAGGAAGCGCTCCTCAAAAGAAACCGGAAGGCCACCGACTTAACCAAATCTAAAGAGGACCTAGTTGAGTCCATGCGTACTCTAGGTGGAGCCATCTTCTCCAAAGAGGAACTAGATATAGAGGTAGTGAGGCTAAACCGTATAATTGTCAGTTCTTACGAGATAGCATGTCTTCTCAGGAGAATAAGCGGCAAGATCCCTGATGGAATAATACTCAAGACCGTCTTAAAATAGACGTAAGAAGGTCGCATCATCGCGCTCTCAAGGAGGAAACTCAAGAGAATTGGGATGTATATTTAATAACTTGAAAAAAATTTAACAATGAAGTCGGACGCTGTAAAAGAGACTGCCGGGGTAAGTTCTGTAGATAGATGGAATCTCTCCCAAGCACAGCTTGTCTTCAGAGCTACTGGGCTCTGACAGGAAAACTGAGATAGGATCCTTGAAAAAAGGTGATTTATGAACCTCAAACAAAGACAAGACCATCGCGCTTGTTCTCAAAACTCACTTTCCTAGAAAAGAATATGTTGCTCCTTATGGCGAGGAACCAGAGCCGGAGCCGGACTGGAACCTCACCAAAAAAATAGTTACAAATGAAGCCATAGCTTGGGCAAAGAGTGGGTTTAGTCCATATAAGGCTGCGAAGCCTAATAGCATTATACTCACGATGCTGCAGGTAGGCCTCGAAACTATAGTCCTTCACTAAAAGAGAGTTCTTGAGGCCAGCATTGCAATGGGGTATGTTCCATTAGCATGGACTGCAGTTCACTTGGTCAGTTAGGACAAACCGACGCTAGAAGACCGGAAGGTCAGTGCTACACTAGGAGATTGTTGTGTCGAGACCAGGGTATAGGGCTGCTGCCCATAAGGCAGTTGTCTTTCGCCATACCTCTCGTGTCTGGTGATGGACAGTCTTCTCAGAAAGCTGGAACTTGAACGATGCTATGCACAAGCATACGTGAATGATGGACTAGTGATGATCACGGGCAAATTCGTGAACACAGTCTGTGAACGCAAGCAAGCCGCGTGCACGATGGTGCACCAGTGGGCTATCAGTCAACCTAAAGAAGACCGAGCTCATTCTCTTTACTAAGAGACGGAATTTGACAGACTTTAAACCTCCCTTTATGTATTTAACTTGCCTAACATTAGCTAACCGAGCAGCAGGTCAAATACTTGTGAGATACATTAGACAACAAACCTACGTAGAGCAGGTAGTAAATAAGGCAACAGCGCAAATATGGCTATTGCAGGCTCCAGTGGCTTTATCCTGCAGTCATACGACTGAGGATCCAATGGTGCGAGCGGCATTAAGGGTGACCAATGCCCAAAAACTGGCTAGACTGCAAAGACTAGTTTGTTTCGGAATTAAAAGGGAGACTATCTATGGTGGCGCATAAGAGAAAGAAGGATAGCGGAGAGTTCACTTAGAACGAGGCCATATGACGATTGCTCTCAGGATATGTAAGAACATACCAATTCTGACCTCCAGATGTGCTACAGCGAGTGGCAAACTAAGAGTAAAGATAGGCTTTCGGGTGGAAATCCCGACAAAGGAAAAATGGTCAACGAACTAAGTGAAAGGGATAAATGGTTTTTAGGCCACATACACAGATTGGCCATGGATGGAAAGTATCAAATCAGCCGGGGCTGCAGTATACAGGATGGAAACGAAAAGTGCCAGGATTGGAAGGACTGGCAGCGTACAAGAAAGTGAGATTAAGGAAGGTCCCAGGATACCAGAGTATTGAGGGCAATGAACGAGCTGATGAACTAGTAAGACAATGTTCCATTAGCCTCTTCTTAGGCTCCGAGCCGTGCTCCATAACATTAAAAAACAAATTTCCCAGGAACTTAATAATTGAGTCCAGGAAAAAAAAAGGAAAAGTTGAAAAAGGACAGAAGGATGTAGACAGGCAACGGAGATAAGAATAAATCATGACGGCTCTAAAGTAAGGCGACTCCTAACAAAGAATCGTCAAGAAATTAAAGACTTGTTGGGAATCCTAACTGGGCATACCGGTTTAATCAGGCATCTACATCTTCTTGGTGTAAGAGAAAGCCTACTCTGTCCGAATTGCGGTACAAGGGAAGAAACTTCATACCACATATTAGGAATTTGCAATAGGTAAAGTCGCATGAGAAAAAAAATATTTGAAGCTAGGGCACTCCAATGGGAAGGTCTTAAAGATCTGGACTGCGATAGCGTGCAAGCCTTTATTAAGAGGACGGCCAACTCAGTGAAGACCGTGCATTGGGAGTGGAGGCATAGGGGTGGATGATTCTACTATTACCACTATTACTACTTAAAATTCAATTTTTGCCTTGCATTAATTAATTTTCCATACATATAAAAAAATAACAACAAACTTAAGTGCAGAAAAGAAAATGAAAAGATTATTCAATAATTTACATAAGTGCCTGGTATCTTGCAAATATACCAGGTAGCAAGTTTTTGCCAGATTACAACTGAGAAGTGATCATATAACTGCTAGTATATTTCAAAATAAAGCAAATACAAATATTTACAATCTAAAACTCTAAGAATAGAAACATTCATTATACTTGGCAGTTATGAGAAGTATATAAGCACGTCTGGCTTATATCTGTACACTTCATTTTTAATATAATACTAAAGAAAGTAGTCCAATAGATTAAAATGTGGTGACCTAGGTGGCTATTTGATTGATGCATGCCTGCCTATCCACCGGCTTGGGAAAGTTTTATCTAGGAATCTTTTAACAATCACAGCATAGTGGGAACTTTCCCACTCGGTTGAAACCATAACGCTTGGTTTGACATATCCAGGTTATTTTTATCAAGATACAGTGGACTGCGGTTCACTTGGTTAGTTAGGACAAACCGACGCTAGAAGACCGGAAGATCAGTGCTACACTAGGAGATTGTTGTGTGGAGACCAGGGTATAGGGCTGCTGCCCATAAGGCAGTTGTTTTTCGCCATACCTCTGGTGTCTGGTGATGGGCAGTCTTTTCAGAAAGCTGGAACTTGAACGATGCTATGCACAAGCATACGTGGATGATGGACTAGTGATGATCACGGGCAAATTCGTGAACACAGTCTGTGAACGCAAGCAAGCCGCGTGCACGATGGTGACCGGTGGTGTCAGGAGACAGGGCTATCAGTCAACCTAAAGAAGACCGAGCTCATTCACTTTATTAAGAGACAAAATTTGACAGACTTTAAACCGCCCACTATGTATCAGACTAGCCTAACATCAGAATACTTGTGTAATACATTATACAACAAACTCACGTAGAGCAGGTAGTAACTAAGACAACATCCCAAATATGGCTATTGCAGGCTCCAGTGGCTTTATACTGCAGTCATACGACTGAAAGTCCAATGGTGCGAAGGGCATTAAGGGTGACCAATGCCCAAAAACTGGCTAGACTGCAAAGACTAGTTTGTTTCGGAATTAAAAGGGAGACCATGGCGGCGCATAAGAGAAAGAAGGATTACGGAGGATGGCGCAATTTTTACTCGGGACAAGGCCATATGACGATCGCTCTCAGCATATGTAACAACATACCAATTCTGACCTCCAGCGAGTGGCAAACTAAGAGTAAAGATAGGCCTTCGGGTGGAAATCCCTACAAAGGAAGAATGGTCAGTGAACTCAGAAGTCAAAGGGATAAATGGTTTTTAGGCCAGATACACAGATAGGTCATGGATGGAAAGTATCAAATCAGCCGGGGCTGCAGAGTACAGGATGGAAATGAACTCAGGAGAATCCTTTCGGGTAGGGAAACACACTATAGTTTTCGAAGCGGTATCTATTCTGATAGTCAAGCTGCCATCAAGGTGATCCAAAAATTCTGGACCAGTTTAGCGGTAGTCCAGGAGTGCCAGGATTAGAAAGACTGGCAGCGTACAAGGAAGTAAGATTAAGGAAGGTCCCAGGATACCATTATTGCGAGTATTGCGGGCAATGAACGAGCTGATGAACTAGTAAGACAAGGTTCCGTTATCCTCTTCGTAGGCTCCGAACCGTGTTCCATAACATTAAAAAACCTTTTTTTTCAGAAACTCAATAATTGAGTTTGGGAAAAAGCAAGGAAAAGTTGAAAAAGGACAGAAGGATGTAGACAAGCCACGGAGATAAAAGCAAATCATGATGGATCTAAAGTCAGGCAACTCCTAACAAAGAGCTGACAAGGGATTAAGGACTTGTTGGGAATCCTAACTGGGTATAACGGTTTAATCAGGCATCTACTGGAATTTTAAATAGCTAAAGTCGCATGAGAAAAAAAAATTGAAGCTAAGACACTCCAACGGGAAGGTCTAAAGATCTGGACTGCAACAGCGTGCAAGCCTTTATTAAGAAGACGGCCAACTCAGTGAAGATTGTGCATAGAGAGAGGAGGCATAGGGGTGAATGATTCTCGAATTGGCGAAAAGGGATTATAGGCCTACTTGCCGAGCTCTAGCTGCCCCACTTAGTAGTATGTTACTACTACTACTACTACTTAAAACTCAATTTTTGCATTGCATTAATTAACACTTCATACATATGAAAAAGTAACAATAAATGCAGAAAAGAAAATGAAAAGATTATTCAATAATTTACAAAAATGCCTGGTACCTTGCAAATATACCAGGTAGCAAGTTTTTGTCAGATTACAACTGATAAGTGATCATATAACTGCTAGTATTTTTCAAAATAAAGCAAATAAAAATATTTACAATCTGAAACTCTGAGAATAGAGACATTCATTATACTTGGCAGTTATAAGAAGTATGTAAGCACGTCTGGCTTATATTTGTATACTTCATTTTTAGTATATTAGTAAAGAAAGTAGTCCAATGAATTAAAATCTGGTGACCTAGGTGGCTATTTTATTGATCCACGCCTGCCTATCCACCGGCTTGGGAAAGTATTATCTAGGAATCTTAACAATCACAGCATAGTGGGAACTTTCCCACTCGGTTGAAACCATAACGCTTGGTTTGACATATCCAGGTTATTTTTATCAAGATACAGTGTCGCCAGTGTGTAATTGTGTCGCGTCAAACTTCCTTCAAAGGACTATGATCCTATTATTCTGTTGTTAATACTGCCTATACAATTACTTTTCATAATTCTGAGAATGATTTTTCTGTAACAATTGTGGATTCTTGCTCAGTACCTAAAATCAAGCATAGTTGTCCATTTAAACAAAAAATTGCCTCGTCTATAAAGGATATCTGTTTCATGTGAAACCTAGACAAATGTCTAGAGTTATTATTATAGGTCATGGTGATGGTCTGGCAAAAACTCATTTCTGTGATCTGGATCATCTTCTAGTACCTCTTAAAGTAATTAAATTTTATAAGGGTACCACTTTTATTTCTTTAATTTTGTTATAGTCGTTGCGAAACGTATTACCAAAAGCGAGTTGTAAAATCCGGTTTTTTGTGTAATGAAACCAGAATGTATCCATTTTTATCATTAGGAACCAGTTCCTCTTGGTCTGTGAAGATTTTTAACAATTCAAGTCTCTTTACACTTAGTCTCAGTTCTACTAACTGTAGAATCTCTTACAGATTCTCTGTTCGGATATTCATTGTTGAAGATTATTTGAATTTCCTTCTGTTTTATAGTTTCCTTACCACAGATAAGTATAAATTAATCTCACAATTCTCTAAGTCTCAGTAAAATGCATTGTAAATATTTTCAATTAACCATATAGTTGAAACTTTGAAATAATTGGAACTTTGAGGTGTTCCTTAAATGCCATGTATCTCATTTAAAGGCTTATAATTGTTTTTAGTCTTTTATGAATATTAGAACGTGATTTTTTCATTAACTTAAAATTTCAAAAACACTTTTTTTCTGTTTAACTGTTTTATTTCTATCTAGTGCATTTTGATATTGTCTCTTAACCCAGGTTCGTATATTTTTGCGATATGCGGATGACACGATGGTTCTGGCACAAAACGAACAGGAAATACTCCATTCGAGAATTTAACGAGTAGAAGCTGCTAGTTTGAAATTAGGCCTATGTCTAAACAGGACCCAATGCTGTCTGTTGATTGTGCACAGATCTCAGGCAATCCCAGTAACACTTCGACTTATCTATGATATACAAACTAATGCCACTGTCATTTATCTTGCCGCAAAAATAAGGAAAAGGATTGGAATGGTACAAAAACTCTGGACAGATACATACATAGTGTCCCAGCGAAAACAAAACAGGCCTTTTCAGTGTAAAAACCTTTTTTTTTCAAACACATTAATTTTATTTTCGAGGGGGGCAATTTTTAATGAGCAAGGCACCAGTAAAGGCTCATACCAGTAACCACCTAGTGGTGGGATCACCCTAAAAATCTTCAATGGAAAGAAGTGTCATGTACAACTTCTAACGCCATTTTGTCCCAACTGACCAGGTGAACCAGAGTCTCTCTAGTCAGAAGAGCACGGCAGATGGTATTTGTTTTCCCCTTATCAAATGCTCCTTCCACGTCAAAGAAAAGATCAAGTACCAT
The DNA here is from genome assembly GCF_022605725.1 of Anthonomus grandis grandis. Classification (NCBI taxonomy): domain Eukaryota; kingdom Metazoa; phylum Arthropoda; class Insecta; order Coleoptera; family Curculionidae; genus Anthonomus; species Anthonomus grandis. The sequence goes on along the minus strand of NC_065554.1, from coordinate 8,290,805 downwards.
TTCCTTATTCCTTATAGATTTTTCAGAATTGCTCACCACAGAGAGAAGTACCCTTTTCGTCGACTTCCTTTTCAGACATGCTGATTCTGTTAGAATCTCCTTTATTATATACCTTTTTATAAGCCTTTCTACAGTCTTCATTAGAACAATTCTGGATACAACTACCAAGTTTGAAGTGGCTGCTATGATTTCTCTAGGTAAAGGAGCTTTTTGAAATTCAGAAAATAGCCCTACAGCCCTCTACGAGGGAATGAAATAACCCCTAAAATATATTAAATTATTATATTTACTATAATTTGAATGTTATTTTTTCTTAATATTACTAAAGTGACTGAGGCCTTTCATTAATAATGGCAGCTTGTTAAAATTCTGAAAAGATAATTTGATCCTGATTCATATTAAATAAAAGAAGCAAAGATTAACTGCCTACTGCCAGTGAAAAGTAGATAGATAAGAAATGCCTACCTTTATGTCGTTTAAATAAAATAAGTTTAATAAAACATAAATTTAGTAAGTGCTTTAATTGAGCTCCACCTATTCCCATACAAGAATAAAGGCTTTGCTCAAACCAAGTCTGGCATTTTCTAGAACTTCAGGTGTTATCCTCTGACACTCATTTACGACCCTTTCACATAATTCTTCAAAGGTTTCTGGTTCGGTAGCGTAAACTTTAGTTTTTAAATGTCCCCATAAAAAAATCAAGTAGCGTCAAATCAGGCGATCTAGCTGGCCATTCCATAAAGATATTTCATCAAGATATTCCGTCACATTACCAGCATAGTGTGGAGGTGCTCCATCTTGTTGGAAAATGACTTGATCTTCATCATAATCGTTTCCGCCTTTAATTATTTCTACTATTATTGGATTGACCGCATTTTCTAAGACAAAAAATGACTCAGCCATGAAGTCCCCAAAGATTCCTGCCCAAACATTTAACTTCTTAGGTAACTGGGTATGAATTTCGAGAAACTGTCCAGGATTGGCATCTAACCAGTAGCGGTAGTTATGACGATTTGCTTTTCCATTAAGTAAAAACGTTCATTTATCTCAGAGGCAAATGTTGTAAATAAGACGCGGATTAACAATGATCAACTCAGTACGGGTTTCATAAAATTGCACTTGTATGTCATAATCGTCCTCATTTAGTTCTTGCACTAAATGAATTTTGTAACGATGGAATTTGTTTTGCCAATTTTCTGACACTTATACCGGGTTCGGCATGAAGTTGACCTAGGACAGCTTTTTGCATTACTTTATTAGCAACAACAGCATGTTCCCTTTAAGAACCTCTGAGACCCCGAAAATAAGTTGGACTTGTCCTTTTATAAATGATATCCAAAGCAAAGTCCAAACTACCTTTTTGGTTTTCGATGTTTTTAGAGTTTTAGAAACGTTTCATATCTAGAGAAATTACAGCAGCCACTTAAAAACTAGCAGTTATATTCAGAATTAAAACACCTTTTAAACACGGTATGAGGCGAACTCTACCGTTTAAATTCAAGATTCTAGGGGTGATCCCACTCCCTTATAAAAGGTTGCTGGTTTGATAATGCTTTGCTCATTAAATATGGTCCCCTTAGAACATTGAAAGGCAAGAATATTGGCAGTTTATCTCTGATGCAATGATGCCAAATACTTATGTAGAAATGGCAAAAAAAAACAGTTTTTATAATATAATAAAAATTTGTCTTATTTTGATAGGCGCAAAACAATACTATTCCTCTTTAATAAAATATAAAGATTTTTTTTTTAATAAAATATGATAAGATACTTTATAAAGAAGTCAACATTTAAAGTTAAATAAATGTAGATTACGTATATTAGAGAAAAAGGCAACAACATCGCAACGCCGCTCGATCGCATTGTTAATTCCACTGATACAAGTACTCTTTACCAGTGCCGTCGTCAAAAAATATTTACATGATAAATATAGATTATGTCTTAAATTATAAATAATATTACCGTTTTAGAATTCTTTATGCGTTTTTTTAACGTACTCCATTAGAGTAAAGGTACTTATCTACTAAGAAGCATTTTTATGCAAATTAAATATTTTATAGTTTTAGATTTCTTAATAAATTTTTATTATTCTACGTTTATGACGATGGTTGTCCCTTGGAGTGCCGCAGAGTATCTCTCGCTTTCTCCAGTCGTTGCTCCTGCTTGTATGCCTTCGCGTTACTTCCACATCATCTACAGTTTCTTACAGGTGATCTGCCTCTCATTCTTTTGCGGTCCGCTTTCCCTTGGATCACAATTTTCTCCATTTCATTATTCTGTGACCGAAATATTAAGTATGCGCCTCTGGATTCTTGGAAAAAGTCTTTCATAATCCCGAATATTCAGCTCTCTGCGTACGGAGATATTTGTTCTATAAGGTTTTCAAAAGATTCTCAAATTTCGCTGCTACGTTTAACGAAATCAGAGAGATGAAAATATCATTCAATATCTTCGCTTTGAGAACTATTATCTTGCTCTTTTTCCTGATATTGCGGTCCTTCATGATTTAAGCAAATCTGCCATTCATATATACTATAATATAATAATTTTACCATTTGAAAAATATTCGCTCATATATGTCACTGAGATCCGAAGGTCTGGATCTATAAAAATTTGCAAAATTCTAACAATAGGTATATAATAATTGATTTTACTATTAGGTTTTACTTATCTATAGCTAAGCCCCACCTGCATATTGTTTCTCTTCAATAATTTTTCAACTTTATTTCATACGAATTTTGTAGGACCTATTTTCGACTTTCCTAGTAAAGTCCATCAAAGAAACCACCCTAGGAGGAAACCAGTGGCTTGAAGATAATCAACGTTTGAATTTTAAGTCTTTATATCAATTAGATGACTTAGACTTTCAAATGCTTAAACATTCTGGAGGATATTTGGAAAGTACAAGCATTACTTTGGAACCTATGGAAATAAGAACTTTTATAATTGAAGTTACCATTAATTCTTAGTAAATAAATATGTGATAATAAAGGAATGATAACATTTTAAATATTCTTTTAATACCCTTATTATATAATATAGTGGCCTGACGGCAATATATTGACAGGATGGAAAAGATCTTTTTAGCAAAATTCAAAAATATGTTGAAAAATTTATTTTTAAGTGATACAACTTTATGCCCTTCAAATCCTTCAAATGGAGTGAGGATCAAGTGAGATTTTATTAAAAAGTTTAAACTCCCATATATTGCTGCTAGGTTTTAAAATCGACTAACTCTTCATCCTTCTTAAAAATTTGGAACTAATAATAGGTAATCCCCGAAATGCAAGAATAGATAAAATTATTTTAAAATTTAACGTATTAGTCAGGTAAATGATCAAACGGTTCGCCAACTTGCATAAAGTGATATAGATAATTTTTAAACAATTGAATGCCTGTTCATTTTTTCGAGGTAATGTGTAAGCGTCTCGCAAAATAATCTTCAATTGGTACTAGCTCGATAATGACAATTGTGGTTATATAAGTTACTATTATTCGCTCGTTCAATGGTCTTATTTAGTTCTTGCTCTTGCTTGCTCTAACTATATTCTTTTAAGGACGGAATTCGTTATTTTGATTTTTTTTTAATTTCTGTATACTGCAACCGCATGTTAGAGGAAAGGTATCTAGTAAATACTAATCCTATTTAAATGTAAAGAAAGAATAATGTAAAAATAATACAAATATTACAAAACTAATGTCTAATGTCAAAGACAAATTTTTGCTATTTGACGTAGAGAGCTCATTTTTCATAAATTATTGGAAGTAAAAAGATTAAATATGTACAATGGAAGACTTTTACTTACGCATTGTTAACTATACCTAGGTATCCATAATAAAGAACTTTTTAAACGATAATTTTCTTATAACATTACCTTCTCTATTAACCTACTATCTTATTACTGATTTAGCCTGTGGCTTTCAAGTTGATGAGGAGCATGTTGTATTTAGCAAAACGAAAATATGACAAAACTTAAAATTTCTATCCAGTCAATTTAACCGATACCAAAATTCGACTAATAACTAGCAATATTTTGTTCATCATGGTAACATTCCAACATTCCAAAGTACTATTGTAATAATATTTGATGTTTTTTTGGGTATTAAGACGACCCTGTCGATTAAATTGCAGAAAACTTACAGGAATATTACATCTGCAATATTGCGACTTGCAGCAATATTTCATGGGGTATGTTACTGTAATATTGCATTAATGTATGTGCTGTATTCTAGTAATACTCACGTAATATTACTTATATCTTTCATTTATTTTATAGTAAGTTTAAATTGAATTTGCAATATTGATAAAATATAATAAAATTAATATTCCATTCTTATTAATAATCAATAGCCGTAAGCCAATAATTGACCCCCTTAAAATTTACATGGGTTTTCCTATGTTCCGCTCGGCGACGCACCACCCGGTATGTATTGTTACACGATATTATTATTTTTAATTTAATCTTAAATAAATAGTTGGTAAACTGAAAAATGTATTAAGTCTAATTTTTGCTATTAGTGTAGTAAGAATTTGTTCTAATTATGCATGAAACATAGTCATTAGGCAAATACAACATCTTGATCGTGAACACACTTACGAGCTATTGGTTTACTTTTTTATATTGTCGTACATTATTAATTCCGCGGTATAATTTTTATGTTTTTAAAAAATTAATGTTCAGCAATGTTTCCAAAATATATTCAGATGTATGAATTCCAAAATGAATTTGTATTTTCCAAATTTTATTTAATTATCTTTTAATACCTTTATACCCTAGACCATTTTATTGTGTTTATATAAGTTGTATGTTACGCAAATAAATAAAGATATTAAAGCTACATTAAAAAGAGAAAATAAGATAATTACTTCAAGTTTCAGTAATGAATAGATTACTATTCTACAACAATACCCTAGAACAAAATGTATGTACAATATCTGAGTAAGATAAAAAAAGGCCATCGTGTGTCTTAAGTAGCTAAAAAATCAAAAACTTTCTCAAATGTATACTAACCTTGAAATAGCTAAATCCAAATTTTTTCCAAAAGTAAATTATAAGGAGCGCTTAGAAAAGTATAAATTAAAATTTTTTTATTAGGCATTTATCGTTCCTTTGTTATACTAATTACACCATTTTTTCTAGATAGATATTCCACAGATTTTTTTTTTCTCCCTTTTTTGACCATTTGACCACGCAACAGTTTAAATCTTTATTTGGTCAGCTTTTTGACGACAACCTATACCCCTTAGACCCCTTCAGTAATTTTCTCTAGTTTCCTTTTTTGGCCCATTGTGTAACAAGTTTCGATGTTTATCTAATTTATCTAATCTATCTAAGTTATTAATTTTTCCAACATCACGCTACTGTTGGATTTTTTCCTTAAATCTTGTGCCAGTGGATTCCTCCAGTTCATAGAGACTAATCTTGAATTTTGTTCCAAGCTGTCTAAGTTTAGTCTCAATTCAAAATTTTTTCTGTTGGTCTCTTATTTGGAGACTTAAGTTTCACTAACTTAAATACAAAATGAAACTCTTTCAAATGGTACAAATTTTATTATTCAATTTTTTGACATCATTATTGTAATGTAGTGTATTTGAGTCTTATTTATTTATTTATTTATTTTTTCAAAGCAAACAACATATATTCTTTATTCAAGAAATTTACAAATCAATACTTACATATTAGTAAACATTATTATTATTATAAATTCTTACAGGTTTAAATTGCACCTAGGTAAGCATACCTGTGTGTGCAATAAATAAATATTGTATAAAAAATTGGATCAAAATTGGCATCTATATAATATGTAAATATCAAAACAATTTAATTATTTTACACGAAAATAGCGTACTACATACTTATTGATTTATTAGAGAAACTTCAAAAAAAGACTTAAGTTATTACAAATGAACTGTTTGACATTTTTATTAAAAAGTTTTTTGTTTTTTAAATTCCTGATATCTAGTGGAATTAGGTTATAAAATTTGGGTGCTAAATAGGTGGCAAATCTGAGATTGATTAAGGTATTTTTAAGTGTTTGTTAATGTTTTGCCTAGTGTTATATTTGTGTTGTATAAAATTTATTTTAATCCAATCTTTTAAATAAGTAAATCCACAAAGAGACAATACGTACAGTGCACGAATACTGCAGGTTTCAGTAGAGTAAAGGTGAGAGGTTGGAAACAGTCTTGCTTTTTTAAAAATAACTTTAAGAATATAGTTTTGACTAGTCCTTAGCTGTTCTAGATTGCTAGAATACATACCGCCCCACACCAATATCCCATAGGCAAGTAATGGTTCAACAAATGCTTTATATGTCATAATAGTTGTTTTTTTGTTTAATATTTCACGCAAAATATAGAATTTTGGAATTAAACTTCTTATTTTATTCCGCAAATATAGCACATGTTGATCCCACTTTAGGTGTGAATCAATTACTATACCCAGGTATTTTATTGACTTAGTTTCTTTAATTCGTGATGTGTTGTTTATTTCTATTGAACTATAATCCGGACGGTTCGCTTCGGTTAGTGAAAAAGCCATATATAGCTATATTTGTCTATGTTAAGTCATAGCTTAAATGTGTCAAAATAATTTTTTACAACTTCAAAACCGGTCTTAAGTTTTTCTTTAGCATCATACCACGAGTTTCCCCAAAAAATAATGGCGGTGTCATCTGCATATGCAAAAACTTTTGCGTTTAGTATGTTTAGTTCACACAAGGAATTAATATATATATTAAAAAGTGTTGGACCCAGGACGGTTCCCTGCGATACTCCACATGTTATAGTTTCCGCCTCACTAATAACGCTTCCAATCTTTACATGCTGCGTTCAACCAGAAAGGTAGCTGGCAAAGACATCCAACACAGAGCCACGCACCCTATATGACTCCAATGTTTGAAGGAGTATGGTATGCGACACCGTGTCGAATGCCTTAGCCAGATCCCGAAATAATACCAAACATTTATCTCCATCATCAAGTGTTTGTGCTAGTTAAATTAAATAATGCATCGTTCGTGCTTACTCCCGGGATAAAACCAAATTATAGGTCGGTAGTTTGTTATGTCTTCTTTGTTGCCATTCTTAAAAATTCTTAAAAATTAACATGTGAGACTTTTAAAATACTAGGGACTACACCTTTTTTAAAAATTAGGTTAATAGCATGTGCCAGTGGGCCCGCTAGGAATGTATGCAATAACTTAATGATAGAGGTAGAAATATCATCTGGCCCCGCTGAACAACGATTCTTTAAATTATTAATATATTTTATAAGCTCATTACTATTTGTAGGTTTAAGAAACATAGAAAATTGTAAATTTGGTACTGAATTAAATGGTTGTGTGAGGTTTGGAATTTTTTCAGACATTTTCTTTCCAATATTAGTAAAGAACTTGTTACTTTGTTTCGCTATTTCTTCCGGAGCTGTAATAATTGAGTTATTTATATTCAATTTATTAATTGTTTCTTTTGGTTTGTATCCTTCTGTAGCATCTTTTATTATTTTATAAGGCTTTCTTAGGTCTTGTGAATTATTATTTATTTTCTTTTTATAATATTCATTTTTAGCCGTTTTTATTATTTTATTTAGAGTATTTCGATAGTTTTTGTATTGTGCTTGTCTTTCATTGGAAAAATTATTTTTAAGTTATTTTTTCATTTTGTCTCGTTTTTTAAATGATGTTATAATTGCCAAAGTTATCCAGGGTTTTAGTTTTTTATATTTTTCGCTTGGAACTGTAATTAATTCAGATTGCTTGATAATCGATATTAATGAGTTAATTATAAAATCACAAACTGGTATGGGATTATCAAAGGAAAATACATAGTCCCAGTTTATGTTACTTGCAAGTAGTTTTAACTTATTTAAATCAATTTTTTTAAAGTTGGTAACATTACAGGCCGAATTAACATTACTTGTGTTTGCATTTGGCATTTGTTTATCTTGACTAAATAAATTAAGCATAGTGGGCAAATGGTCAGTTATATCATGTTCAATAATATAGGCATTATATTTTAAACAATTATTAAATTTGGAGTTATATTTAATAAACATATGATCCAGACACGATCCACTATCTTCCCTTGTAATATTCATAATTAAAGGTTTAAAGCCAAAAGAACTCATTATAGATAGGTATTTATTATTTGTAGGGTTATCTTTATTAAGTATATTTATATTAATATCTCCCGTAAACATAATGAGCAGCTAAGGACCCTAAGCAAACCTCTAATTCATCCAAAAAATATCGTACGTTTGAAGAGGGTGATCTATATGTTGCATGAATTTTATATTTTATATTATTCATATTAATGGTAAAAGTTGTCAAGGTAATATTGGATTGATTTAGTACCATATTACTGAAACTTGTTGTTAAATGAGATTTTATGTATATTAATAGACCATCAAAAGAGTTGTAGCTGGCTTCATTATAATAACATGTATATCCGGGAATATTATAGCAATTAGTTGACGTTATTTTGTGAGACTCACTTAAGATTATAACATCACAGTATTCTATATTATAAGTATCCAGAAATAGTAATAAATTATCGAAATTAGTCCTAACACCTCTAATATTTAAATGTATAATGTTTAAAAGTTTCTTACTTAAATCTATGCAGCTATTGAGATCATCCGGTATTATTTTGTGACTAACGTCCCTCAGTACATCTTCCATCGAATCTAGTACTTCCACGACTTGAATATCCATAGTTTATTTTACTTCTGGCTCTCTCTACTTGATATTTGTAATAATTGCATAGTTTGTTGTTGGTTTCATGATGGACATTGAAGTTTGTGTTATATTTGTTATTATTTGAAACACAGTTCATACAGATTTGGTAGATCTTGGGCAGTTTGATTCTTCGTGTTCCGCTGAGCAGATTGAGCACACTTTCCTACTGCGACAGTTGTCCTTTTTGTGGTTGTACTGCTGGCAGTTAAAGCACTTCAGGATCAGCAATATCTTCATATACCGGCAACCTTTCCCAGTCTACATACAACCTTCCAGTGTTCATAAAACAGGTGAATAGTTTTGGCGAGCACTCTGCAAATATAGTTTTCGTATTTTTGGTAGCAAATGATTTTACATATGTCACCTTAAAATAGTCCTCATCCTTTAAATGGTTTTGTTTTCTAATTATCTTTTCTGTCTCTGATGTCGTTACATCCTTTTTAAATCCAGGAATTTTTATCCTGGGGTTTTTTAATGTCGTTTTAGTTATTTCGTAGCCGGGACCCAGAATTTGTTTGGCAGCAGATGTTAGAGTATCGGTGTCGGTATCAGACGGACATTTTAAAATGACTTTTCCGTTAGCTAGATTCTTTCTGCTCAAAACTTTAATTCTCAAATCAACAGGATTAATTTTTTCCATATCTTTCTTTGACTTATTGAAATTTTGGTCTTGAATAGGTTTAATAATTATTTGCGGAAGACTGGGTATCTTTTTAGTTGGGAATTTTTTAGTATCGGCGATAACATTTGCGTAAGAAGGTTTTGCTTGGTAAGTTTGCATGTTATCGTGAATAGACTTAATATTTTGTTGCATGTGATGGAGTTTCTCTGTCAGGTGATCCAATTTATTATCCTGTTTTTTGATAATCATAATTTCTCTCAATTTAGCTTTGCATGTTTGACACATCCAAATGACTATGTCCGCCAGGTCTTTTGTTATTTTTTATATTGGGAGCCAGTAATTCCGATACACAAACAATGGTACCAAGAACGGCAAGCTCCCTCACAAAAAATACTGTCTTCATTATCCTGAACATCTCGTTTAAATTTCTTGCAACATATAATTTCTGTATCCTAATCGTCACTCATAATGCACGAAAAATATCTATTTCTACTGGGCTATACTACGTGACACGATACGAGAATCATCAACATTGATAACAATGGGATTCCTAACAGCAAGGGCTATGGTATTTTGTTCTTAACTCGGCATTGTTTATACTTTTTAAATTAAGTTTATAAAAAAACGATAACAGTTTTGATTTCGCAAACTACACCACTATATAGTTCACTTTTTTACGGTTATTTTGACACTAAACACAACTTTATAGTTCATAATATAGCAGGAAAAAATACAAAAAGGTCGGAGCTCGATTTAAAATATGGGTACGCATCGTCGCGTATTGCAATTTATTATGTAATCATCGATCTCCAATTTCATATGATATTTTCAAAAAATCAAAAAATATTTAAACTATCTGAAATAACATATAAATTTTAAAATAAATATTTATTAGCATAAAGATAATTGAAATAATATTTAAAAGCAAAAATAAAAACAAAAGAAAATAAGCCGGAAACCAAATTAACTGTTATGCTGGTATGTTGATAAAGTATTAAAATATTAACTACTATCAAACTATTAACTACTTTTTAATATATTTTTTCTTTTAATAATTTCACCTTAATTTGTATTGCATTCTCTATAAGTAGTATTCTAAGTAGCCGAGGTTAAAAATAAGAGCTATATTTATTTCTTTATTTACTTCATTCTCTCTCCTTGTTCAACCAAAATACATATAAAAATTATTTAGATCATACATTTTTATAGATTTAAAAAATATATTACAAGCTCATTTTCAAATAACTTCTAAAAATTGGCAATATCTTGTGTAGGTAGACCCTCGTAAAGTAACCACAATTTTTCACACGTCGTATCATCATAAAATTATAATGTTAACGCCTTAACAATCTTTCACTGCGGCCATAAAATACCCATATAGTATTTCATATCGATTTCTCCCCTATAGGGAACAATAACGAAACCTGAGCAACCAAAGAAATCTTTCAACATTTTAGAAGGGTATTATACTCGGGGTTGTGCACTTTTTATATTACTATTATGTAATTCATCCAATTGAATAATATGAACATGAAGACGTATATCATGGGCAATATTAGAGAAAATGAACAATGATTTAGGGGTTTTATTGTTAAGCGTTTAGTGTGCAAATGTATATGAATATGTATAATTACCGAGGGGTAGTTTATGTAACGATTATTCTTATATATAATTTAACAGGCGTAAACAATAAATACTTTCCTTGAAAGTTGATGCGTTAGAATGGTTTATAAAAAAATTGAGCTTTCGATTAAAAAAAGGGTGTCTGTCTATAAAACCCCATCTCAAAAACCTTTCAAAATAAAATAAAAGACACAGGTTTTACACCAATTTACCCCATTGAAAAAATATGAAAGGTTTTATGTGTTAGCCGGCCTGAAGAGGACTTCTTCTGACATTAAATTTTACCTCTGGTATGCATTGAAAACGGTCCTGAATGAAACTGAATTATTTGTCGACATAGGGCTGACATGTAGACACGGTCTAGCCCATGTCAATCTCCTATTTAGACTTTGGTAGCCAGGAGCTCTAGTTTCAATAACGAGCTTTTAGGGTAGAGTAAATCATATATGAAGGTGACGTTTTAGTGAAGTTAGGAATAGGAAACATCACAGGAAAGTTAGATAATATGGATAGTCGAACATTTAAGCAAAATTAAATCCCAATATTTTACCAGCTGCATCTTTGTCTAAAAATAAGACAAAAACTTCATATACAGGAATCTTGAAAAGTGAATCATTTTCATGTTACGGGGTGTTTTATAATTCCTATTGAAGGTGTTTTTTTGTTAATATTTTTGAAACGCCTGGTTGTTATTTTTCGAAATCTTTATCGTATGCTACTGTTATTGTTACTAACTGACTTTATAACATATTATGTTAAAATGTATACAGGGTCGATTAAAATTAGTAGTCAGCAAGGTTAAAAATGTCAAAACTTTTTTTCTAGCTACTTTCTAATAATTTTGGTAATAAAATCGGAAAGAATCAATATTTTTAGTTAAAAAAGGTGCGTTTGTCTTATTTCGATAGGAGCACCTGTTTTTGAAATATTCAGACAAAAATGTTTTGTAACCTACACTCATAAAATATTTTTGATCACGTTTAATAAAATTAAAAGGTATATTACAAATCATTAGGTATAAACATGATATAAGACTATTGCAAATACTTAATTTTACGATCAAAAACTGTTTTCTTTATTTTAAATGTAATTTCAATTGTAAATAATTTGTAAATAATTGAGACAAATTAAAACAATTAACTTATAAGCTAAGAAAAAAAAAACTGAAATTACCAAACAAAATAAACAAACAAATTATAGCAAATGTTTGAAGTGGTTGCCATTTTGTTGGAGACATAATCTTGCCTTACGCCTTATTGCGCGAGTAGCTCTTAAAATAGAAAATGGGTTTCCTCTTATCTCATTAACCGCGCAACTAATCCTCTGAATTAATTCTTTACATGTATTAATTTCTACAGCATATACCATATTCGTTAAAATGACCCCATAAATAGTAATCTACTGAAGTTAGATCTGGATATCGAGGAGGCCAATTTATAGGACCACCTCGATCAATCCAACTTTCAAATGGATATCCATCCACCGACGAGCATGCCGTCCAAAATAAACAGACGCTCCGTCGTGCTGAAATATTAAATTCTGTCGTATGTTAAGAGGAACGTCTTCCAAAATCTGCCCAAGATGCTGTTCCAGCATATTTAAATAGTTTTCAGAGGTAAGACGGTTGGGTAACTCTATCTTTATTTAAAGAAATAATTTACACAAAGAACTATTTAACTTTACCAACGTAAATGTAAAATAATTAAAAGGCCAATCAAAATTCAAGCAATAAACAAATTGTCAACAAGCACTGCCAGCTACTATGTTTTATTTTAAACATACTTATTCAATACAAAGTCATGATTTACCTAAAACTTAATAATTATTTTTCCCGAAACCGGAGGCTTCTCACGTAATAAGACAGGAGTACCTTTTTTATGAAAAAAATGTTGGTTCTTTTTAATTTTACTATCCAAATAATTAAAAAGTAACCAGAAAAAAAGTTATAAAATTTTTGTCTTTGCTGACCACTAATTTAAAAAGACCCTGTATACATTTTAGCATGTATACATTTTCACTTTTCAAGATTCTCGTATATGAAGTTTTTATCTTATTTTTAGACAAAGATGCGGCTGGTAAAATATTGCGATATAATTTCGGGACACCCTGTATATGCATGATTCACCAATTATTTTATATCATGTAAAAGAAAACAACAAATTTGTTAATATCTTAAAACAAATTCGGTGGATGATATAAACTATAATCATAAGTTTTTACGAAAATCACACCATTACGCTCCGTTTATAGAACAACGTCATAACCCAAAAATTAATATTTGTCAAAATAGCGGTTTAAAGATTAATGATTTTTTACTGTTTTGTAGCAATTTAACCTGGCAGACAAATTAAATGCTTTTATTGTGATTTTAGACCTCAAAGTATAGTGGTTAACAAGTGACATGAGATTTATACTTGAATTGAGAAATATATGATTTATGAACACTTGTGTCTTTTTTTTCCAAAAAAAATGCATTATTAAATAATTTTTTTTTACTTTATCGTCATATATCATATTGTGACTTTGTTTAAGAAAAATATTTAAACTTTTTTAATATTGTGACGCTGAAATAAATTTGAAATAAAAAATAATGTTTGTCTTTTTTTGTATTAAGGAAGTACAAAACTTGTAATAAGGATACAAACAGTAAATAGGACTTATTATAAGTTATTGTAAAAATCTGCATAACATGATGGAATGCCTACATCATTTACTAAATCGTGAAGATCTGACGGCTTACGTTCGTTCACTAATTTTTATTTTATACTTGTATGCAGGTTCAAGAGTCTGTGATATTACGTTACTCTTACCTCAAAGTGATTTGATCGTCATTTGCGAAAATTCTTTCTGAGAATACGACGTTTTATAAAAAACTGTAAGTGGATCATTTTTTTCAATTTTAAGAATTCTGATGTCGCTTAATTTATTCTGTCCAATGAAATTTCCAATCCTTCCATTTAATTGTTTTAAATTAAAAAAAATTTTTAAAACTTAGCTCCTTTACTTGAAAAGGCTTACCACTTTTTTTTGCAGTTCGAATTAAAGTTATGTACTCGTAAGTTAAATATATTGAGCTTGATTTTAAGTAGCGCTTTACTTGCCGTTCTATTACGGAATGTGCACAATCCCCCTCATTTTGCGTATGCCCAGTTACAAGGAATTTATGGCATATGGATCTAATATTATAGTTTTTAAGAGCATACATATACATAGAAATTATGTACTTGTTTTTTTGTTGGCCAGCGCAACGTTCTTCCACAAAATTAGGACCAAACAAACAGTCTCTCTTGCGAATTAAGTAAGAACTATCGTTCTTCCGCATAACCGATTAGTTAACCGAAGTGCAAGTTGTGACGGTCTTTCATATAAATAATAGGTTAGATTACGAATTGTTTTTATAATTTATCTACAAAATGCAGTTTTTTTAGTTCTGACGTTCTTCTATAAACGGAGCGATTAAAAGATATTCCAAAAGGCGATATTGAAAAATCGCAAATTATCGCCATTGCTGTTTAAGTGTGTTATTTAATATTGAATTTTAAGAATGAAAAAAATTGTCTTAAAAAATAATAAACACAATGGCTAAATTCGTATAAAATTTAGTAGAATAGTATCCAATATTTATATATCACGCTCACTTATTTACACTTAATATTGAATTATTCACTTAAAATGTCAGGTAGATACAGATTCCAAAGCTGTGTTTTTTAAGATGATAGTACCTACTTGCAATTATCTACATAAATAAGATTTTTGAATTTATTTTCCAATTTAATTGCTATAGTATAAAAATTTATATTACAGGCAAATCTTGGAACAGAAGCAGCCTGCAAGAAAATTAAGTCATTTTATTAACGCAAGATAAAAGAAGGAATATATGTCAAGTTGCAAAATACACTAGTGGTCATCTTTGGATAGACTGACGGTAACAACAGAAGAAAGAGGAACAAAGAAGAAAAAGAAAAATTTCGTACAAAAAATTGTAATTTAATTTAATGATCTGATCATCATTTTGTATGATCTGAACATTGGTATTTACTTATGCCATAGAACAGCATTTTTTGAACTACGGACTTATAGTAAGTATACAGTGACCGCCTAAAGATCCGCATAAATTCGATAAAAATTAGAGACATGATTTTTAAAAGAAAACGCTCAGACCCGTCGATTTTTATTTTAAGTTGCGCATTATTTCACATAAATGTTTTATATACAAGATGAAACAAAAAAAAAGATATGACGTCATCGGTCATTTTTTTAAATGGAATGCTATATTTTTTATTGCATTTATGAAATATAGGCGAAATTCCAAGCAAGTTTTCGTACCTATAACACACCTTATCTCAAAACTCAACTGTTTCAGAAATATTTACATTTAACCAACAAGTAAGCAAGTAACTACGTCTATTTACAATTTAAGATAAAATGGAGGATAAAATGTTATAAACTGTAAAAACTCTTATTAATGTATCAAGTGTTCAAACTGATCCCCATTTACTTCTTAGTAGAAAGCAAGACGGTTTACAAACTTATGTAAAACACTATCAATTATTTCGGGTGATATACGTCTAATTTCATATCCAATTCTATTTTTCAAATCTTCTACGTTGTTTGGCTTCTCAATATAAACTTTACTTTTCAGGTACCCCCATAGAAAATAGTCGCAGGGATTTAGGTCTGGTAACCTGGCCGGCTACTCTATTGGCCCTCTTCGTCCTATCCATCTTCCTGGGAACACTGTATCCAAGTAATTACGGATATCTCTAAAGAAATGTGGCGGTGCGCCGTCTTGCTGAACCTACAAATTATCTGTCGGGACAGCAGGGTCTTGTTCGCCTGGGTATAGGGCAGCCAAAGCAGAGATAAGATCTTCTTGAAGAAAATTCAAATAGCGTTGTCCTGTTAAGTTTTCTTAAAAAAAATATGGCCCTATTACTTTATTTTCCACGATACCAGCCCAAACATTAATAGATTTACGGTACTGTGTATGCGCCTCAGTTACCCAGTGTGGATTTGACACCGACCAGTACCGACAATTTTGCCGATTTACGACACCGTTTAAACAAAAAGTTGCTTTATCCGAAAACAAAACTCGTAACACAAACTGACAGTTATTATTGCAAATGTTCATCATTTGCTCGCAAAATTGGTTTCTTTGATCAGGATCGTCCTCACTTAATTCGTGTATTAGTCTAATTTTATAAGGGTGGTATTCATTTGCTTTTAAGATGCGTCTTACTGACGTTTCGGCTATATTATTATCAACTGAAATTTGTGAAGTTGAATTGTTTGGATTTTCTTCGACGGAGAGCAGAACGTTTAATTTTGTTTCTTCAGAAATTTTTGACGAACTGATCTTGGCAAATACCTAACATGACCTGAAGTTATGAATTTGTGCTCTATTCTACTAACTGTTGACTGAGAAATAGGATGGTTTGGGTATTTGGCATTAAACAGTTTACTTACTTTTTTTTGCGTGCGCACTCGATCCCCGTACCCTAGCATCATCAAAATTTCAATTCGTTGTGTTTCCGTTAAATAAGCCATAATTTATTCTGATAAAAACTATTAATTTTCAAACTGACAGTGACATTCGAAAATTGAGATTCTTTACAAGTGCAACCATGGAAATAGAAACAACTGGCAGTGTTTATAATATTATTTTTATCCTTGATTTTACCTTAATATGTAAATAGACGTACTTATTTGTTTTCTTGTTATTTAAATGTAAATATTTCGAAGACAGTTGAGTTTTAAGATAAGGTGTGTTATACGAAACTTGCTTGGAATTTCGCCTATATTTCATAAATGCAATTAAAAATAAAGCATTCCATTTAAAAAAAATGACCGATAACGTCATATCTTTTTTTTTGTTCCACCATGTATACAAACATTTATGTGAAATAATGCGCAACTTAAAATAAAAATCGACAGGTCCGAGCGTTTTCTCAGAAAATCATGTCTCTAATTTTTATCAAATTTATGCGGAACTTTAGGCGGTTACTGTATATTATCGTCATTATCCAGCGAATGTAAGAATGTCGAGAAAATTATTTATTATAGCACTTATTAAAATGTATCACTAAACTAGAATGAATGTTTTAACTTTGCCGCTTGTGCTTCATCATAAATATGAATTACAATTACATTTTTCTTTTCATCTCTAGTTATAAAAACTCGTTTGTTCATTTATAGAGGGTGTTGTGAAAAATAGACGTATCGCATATAAAAGTTCAAATTTGAAATGTGCATTGTTTGTTTGACAGAGAAGTTGATGCTGTTTGTATACAAAGACGATATTATCGAGGCAATTGTAAATACATTTTCTTTATATATTGTGACGAATTTTGATGGGTTTATTTGAGAAGTGATGCTGATATTGCAGGTAAGTCTACAAATTTAGATAAACTAGGAAAGTATTACATTTCACAATGACTAATACTATTGCGATATTATAATATAAATTTATATCAAACTAAACAATATTTAGTTTATACTTACTTGCGATTTTATTTTTATTTGTCTCTTAACGATTTCAAAAACATTTTCAGCAGTAATACAACACATAACTTGTGTAGAAATTTTAAAAGCAAAACACACATCATAGTACTCTCTTCAGCTTGAGGTGTCAAACAGTTTGTGACCTTTAAAGAAAGACTCACAATTTTTTTACTTTTTTAATATGTCTGACAATAACAGAGTTACAGAGTTACAGAGGATGACTGAAATTTATGTTTTTTCAAAATCACCTTCTCTCACAAAAACTGAGATAGCTATGACCAATTTGGTTAGTGCATCTTTCCTTCCATTAAAAAGTAGCATGGTGTCACAGAAGCCTTAACTCTCTATCTCTTTTCATAAGCGAGAAATCCCATAAAACATACGAAAATGGCACAACCTGTACATTATATATATATACTGGGTGCGTCAACCAGGAGTACAGCAAAGATAGTGCTTAAACTATATGAGCTCTAAATGTAGTAAGCAGCGCCGGCTCGAGGATATTTTAGCAATGGAGCGAGAGCCAATTTTGGCGCCCCCTGTCAATCCTTAATATATTAAGTACCTATGTAAAATGTATCGTCTAAGCAAAAATAAAACATCTTTCTCATTTATTCCTATTTATTTTCTTCCTATTTTTTTAGACTTTTAATATTACTTAGGGTAAGAATAGGGACTTCATAATAATTAAAACATGACAACTAGGGATTCAAAATACATTTTTATTAGCATAAAGTAACAACAAAACTTACAAATAATAAGTAGGTCTCTGCTTTCGAACTTTTGAACTTGCAAATTTTTCTATGATTTCCTTATAGGATAATGTCTGAGCATTGTCATTCTCAATAAATAAAGCTAAGTCAAAAAGTTTGTCTTCAGCTAAAGTTTACCTTAAATACGTTTTGATCAACTTAAGCTTACTAAAGCTACGTTCACCTTTGGCCACTATTACTAGAATTATCATAAATATACGTAGAGCTGTCCAAACGTTGGGGAAGGTATCCTGCCAGCTATTGAAAGCTATGGTCTGAAGAATTGCTTTTGGATGAATCTTAACATCATCTAAAGATCTCCCTAAATACAAGATTTCGTTTGCAAGTTCCAATCCCGAAATATCGCAGTGTTGGTCATGTTTTAATATTTTTTCTAAATTAAGGCAGGATTTTTTTAAATTTTCATCTGTGTTTTTTAGATTATACGTAAATGACCAAGTTTTGCTAATTGCAGTAAGTTGCGTAAACCGTAACTCTATTGAGTTTATAGCAGTGTCTATCATGAAATAAAAAACATTTATTTTAAATAATGTTTCAGGGTCGTTTGGCGACTCATCTTTATGTACATACGAATACAGGTTTTTTTTTTCTTTTGGAACGCACTGTTTCAAACACCGTATTTATATCGGCTTCTTCAGCTATATCTTTAGCTACAATGATAACCTTTCCTAACCCATCAGTCCGAAATTCTTTTAGGAAACATAGACATTTTTGTATCATGGTCGTGGCTTCTAAAAGATCTACATGCTCTGCTTGCATAGACTTGCTGACATGATTAACATGAAATAAAATGTCATACCAAATTATTCATGAGAGTAAAAACTCAAATTTCTTTAGATTTTCGGCCAGCGATTTGGCTTCTGAGCTCGCTACTGCATCATTTGACACTCGATAAGCTTCTACCAGGGAATTTTTTATTTCCGCATATTGATATCGCACTGCTTTCAAACTGCTGATTCTGCTTTTTTAGAGTTAAGTTCTTTACATGATTACATGTTTAAACTATGGCAGCCACAAGGATTAAAAAACGCCCTGGAAAAATGTTTAGATATCCGACTCTGGACTCCTTTGTGTTTTTCTACCATATTAGCCCCGTTGTCGTAACCTTGTCCTCTGTTATCGATCATATCAATGTCGTATTTACCAACAATTTCATCCAAAAATATCCCGGTTAATCCCTCTGCGCTAGAATCTGTCACAGGTTTATAAGCAAAAAAGCATTCACGAACACAAAATTCATTAAGATCAAAGAACCTAAAAGTAACAGGTGTGCAATCTAAAATAATTGCAAAATATTTGGCCTTTTTAATTTTTGATACGATCTGCCCTCTAAATTTGGTTCCCAATAAATGTATTATTTCATTTTGTATATTTTTAGTACAATAATACTGATTGGTCTCCTTTTGCATTACCCGTCTTAAATGCTCTCTCATTATTGGATCAAATCTTCCCAATAATTGAACTAAACCGAGAAAGTTGCCATTTCTTATAGTATTTATTTTATCACTATTTCCACGAAATGATAAGTTATGTTCAGCTAAGAAAATTGTAATAGCTACCATTCTTTCCAGAACAGAAGCCCATCTAGATTCTTCATTTTTCAGTAACATTTGAAGGTCTTTATCAATTCCAAAACACGTCTTTAATCTTATTGATGTTTCGAGCCACGTGGTCAGAGCTTACTGGTGGTCGTCGAGTTTCATATGCTCGAGTTTTCATATGCTCTTAGTACTGGGGATATGTGTGACCAATCATCAAAGCCAACGTTACCTAGTTTATAAAGCTTAGGCCGGGCAAATAGGTAGCAATAAATCTTTTTTGTAGAGTTTGATTATATCAACCATCTTCGATCATAAACATCCCGTTGAAAGTGAATATTAGAAAAATGACGCCCTCTTTGATTGCGTGGATATTGTTTATCCGTCACTTTACCGTTGGCGTTTACCGTGGTCCTTGTAATATAATAAAGTCTATTATTTTTGATAAAAAAGACAACGGCCATTGAGCGATATCTTCTGATATTTCTGTATTTGGGGATGATTCGGTTGTTACTGCAGCAGGTGATGGAGGAGCATCATGAGAATCTTCATCTTGAACGTTTGGGACACTTTCAGAAACTGATATTTATGTAGTTAGGGATGATTCGGTTGTTTCTGCCACAGGTGGTGAAGGAGCATCATAAGAATCTTGAACATTTGGAACAATTTCAGAACTTGCTGGTATGGAGCTTTATTTTGATTGGCTTAAACAAGATTTTTCTCCGATTTTAAGATATTTAGCAAGGTAATTAGCGCTTCTTTCTTCATCAGCTTCTCTCTGTTGTTTTCGCTTGAGATTTTGATACCCTGATAATTTTTTAGGCGGTTCCGTCATTTTAACTGACTATAACTAGAAAAAATTAAAATAAAATCAAAATTTTCAACATTTTATAAATGACAATAATTTTGTAGGGTTATTTTAGAATTTTAAAATGTCGTTCGTTAAAAAGTTAAATGGTAAAACTGGAATGGCGTAGGGTGTTTAAATAAAAAATAAACCGAAAAAATTACGCAAATTTTAAAAAATGCATTCATGGCACTGATGAAATTTGGACAATAAATTTTATTTAAAAAAGTGTTTCTATGTATATCCATTAAGTATCTATTTCAATAAATTAGTAATTAAAGCTATTTTATTGATTATTATTAGCATAATAATCAATAAAATAGCTCACAAAACCACAAAATTCACAAAAAACAAACATAATTTTTTAATTTTCGCGTAATAAATCGCGTGTCGGGCGATAAAATAGGGTAATTAATTAAAAGAGTGTACTTACAATCAAAAACACTCAACTTCTACTATTATTTCTAATTAATGACACAAAAGAAGCAAACACTACATGCGCAATCCAATCACTGTTTTGCTAATATGCAATAAAATTAACGGAAATTACCGGCGTGTGCGGAGCAGACCTGCTAGATGCTTAAAGCGACGGCACGCGGGGTGGGTTTGTCTAGGATTGGTCGAAATTCAAAATTCAAAAGGCCGCAATAGCGGCTACAAACATTGTTGTCGATACAAAACTTGCATAAAACATATCTTATTTTTTGATAATGGGGTGTAAAAAAGTTTTTGATAGCTGTTTCCATGTTTTTTCTAATCCAAATCTATCTTCGGCAATGAAAAAATTGGATTTTTCTGAAAAAAAAATCGATTTTTTTTTGGGAAAAAAGGTTTTAAAAAAAAATAAAATTATATATATATATTTTTTTGGAGTTCGGCGTCCCGTCTGAGCGACCGCTCAGTTCGCTCTATAGTAGGGCCGGCCCTGGTAGTAAGTTATTTTCGTCTTTGATATAGCAGTCTATATTTTTTCTTTTACAAACTTCAAAATAGCGAGAACTTGATGGTGTATATTATTCATAACGCTTTCTTATTATGAAATACAATAGGTTTTTCTAATACTTTGTCATTTTAAATAACTATAAGAATAGAAGTGTTATAGAAGTGTCGAAACATAGCAGCTACATAGTCTATAGTTAAAAAATCTTCTTTTCTTATCTAGATAATTTTTACTGAATGATCTTAGAAAATCAGGCCTCAAGGTATATGCTTAATCCCCAATATGGGAATCGTTCATTCACATTTTCTATAGTACATGCTTCTGGTATATGTAGAGAATAACTTTTCAATTTCTCATAAAATAAGGTGTTGTCTATTACCCAACCATTACCATTAACGCAATCTATTACTAACCAGACTGCTTCATTAGTACCAATCACACATAACAAACTCATAATCAACACTAGCAAAAGCTAATAATTTAAGACTATGGGTTACTTGGTAGTTAAAATAGTATGAGCCATTATGCTGAGGTAGTATAATTTGCAAATGTTTTCCACCAATGGCTCTAAGGCAATAGAAGAATTTGCATTTTCCTTTAAATCTTCTTTCAATAGCCCTTCATTTACCTTTGGTTTTTTTTAGTATTCAGTTTCAGGCTCAATCTCAGACTGATAACATATTCGTCTAATCGCCATCAGGAATGAGTGGAGAGAGTACAAGAATGGATGGATTTGAATCAAACGTTTCTATTCATCCACGATGTAATTTAAAGAATATACAGTGTAAGTCTGTAACTTGGAATAATTTCCTGGCAGATGGATTAGTAGAAAAGGACCTTTTGAATAGCCATTAAGATATCTGGTATAAAGCGTAGAGAAAGATTTTTGTATAAATTACCTGAGTTGAGGTGACTTAATATGGCTGACCGACGTACCTTGCACTCTGTTATCTTTTTTTTATAAAGTTATTAATAGTTATTAATATAACTATAAATACATATTCCTCCATATCTTTACCACAAGATAACATATCGAACAAATGTATGTTAATATCTGTAGATTAAACCTTGCAACAATTCCTGTTCATAGAACTAAAGCATTTAAAAAATCATTTACCTATTAAATTGCCTGTCTTATAAATAAATACAAAGTTTTGGGTTTCTCCTTGTGAGTTTCTAGTTTAAAAAAAAAAGAATTAAAGATGTGTTGCTTCTAAACGCCTGAAGTATATCTTGTTGAACTCCGTTTATGTTTCTTTCTCTCTCATTTTCCCTTTTTCTCTTCTCTTTCTGCTCTTCTCTGTATTCGACTATTGTTATTATATCAATCTGTGATTATAAGTCCATTGCTTAGTTTAACCCTGCTATTATTATAGAATATTATAAAAATAATATTCGTATTTACCATAATCATTTTTCTCGCACTTTCTAAGCTCCAGCAGCTGCTCCATCCGCTGATTCTTTGATTTTATTATAGATTAGGTGGAATGTAGTATTGTAGTCCTATGGTTGGAACCTTTGGTGTGACATTAAAATTACGAGACAGTTTTACCACTAACCAAAACTATTTATTTTTACTCTCGACACGTGTTTCCCTAACAATGTTAGCATTTTCGGGAGAAGATTAAAACCTTATTACCAGACAGACAGTTTAACTTGGTTTAACTCGATACGTGCTAACGATGTAAGCGAAACACGTGTCGAGAGTAAAAATAAATAGTTTTGGTTTGTGATAAGACTGTCTCGTAATAATAGTATTGTAATATTTTGATGAATAATAATTTATTATTATTAATATCTCTCGATTTATTTTGTTTAGATTTATCCTATCGAGACATTTAAAATCCAAAGTTTATGTATCCAGCCCATAAACATTAGGGAGTTAAAAACCAGAATAAGGCATGAGTGTAGATTAAGGTCTTCAGAAATTATAGGAAACTTTCAAAATGAATTTCAAGTACATTGCCAAATAGTAAATAGGCTAGATTTTAAACATTTAGAAAATAAAAAAAAATAAACAAATTTTTGTTTCTCTTGAAAACAAGATATTTAATTACCTTAATAAAATTTTGCAGCTTTGTATAAGTAGATATGCTCTTTAGAAATACGCAAAAAATGCCATTTTAAAAAAATCATCGATAACATCATAATATGCATTTTAATTTTGGGAATTGTATATTAATTTCTATATAAATCTTTAAAAATAATCGATTTTCAAGTATGCTTATAATAATATTAAACAGTAAATTGACTACATTTTAATTATTTGGTAAAAAACTTTTTGAGTAAAACAGATTTAATAATTTATATTAAATAAAAGAAAATATTTAAATACGAAATACTATTATTTGAAAATGGTTAATTATGAGCCATTCTGGAACAGAGCGACAACAAGTTTTTGGAATAAAACACTAGAATTAAAAAAATAAAAGGGAAATTTAGGAATTTATTAAAAATATTGACGTGATTTGCAATAAAATGCTGTTCACAATTTTCCTAGTTTTCACAAGCTTATAATTTGTTCTAAATTTTTTTCCCGATTAGTTTAATTTACCTAATAAATAGACAAGAAGAACCACGTAAGTTATGCATTTTAATTATTATGTTCTTATGATTACACCAACATTTTTGGATAAGGCTACAAGTTTTATAATTACGCTATATTTTGAGTGAGCTTTTATCAAAATAACTTAATAAATTTCACCAAGTGTTCCAATTTAATGATATAATCTATTGATCAATTTAAATCAACAAACGCTTTTTGCTCATTTCTTGTTTGAAAAATTTGTAATATATAAAACAATTACAAAAATTTATTTATTTTAAAATTCACACGTAAATTATTGTAAAAACTGCCAATAAAGCCCTTAAAGTTGTTTCTCTATGTCTCTTTTATAAAATCCTTAAGTTTTAATCTCCTTCTTATTTGCTACAACCCAGAAATATACCTAGTTTTTCTTAACAAATACTTTACTTCTTGCATGTAAAAGGGAGCTCAAAATATTGCATATAGTTGCCGCAGAAGGATTAATCTAAGTGTTATCATTATTAATCAAGTATTATCTAGAGTAACTAACACTAACAGCGCTTCAAGGGATTTCAAATGGAAACATTAGCCAGACAATAAAAATGTAAAACAAACAACAAAAAGTTCAAATTAACAGTACAACCATAACATCCGGCGTCAACCCATAATACTCGATAGCCTATCCGATAATTAAAGGTTATGATTCAGAAGATAGAGTTTCATTTTTCTTTTAAAATCTGAATTTTTTGTCAATGCCCTTAGATAGGCGGGAATACCGTTGTCAAGCGATAGACATTGTATGAAAAGCTGCGTTCGAACGTTGATGTTTAATGCCGAGGCAGAACTATTAATCCTCCATCTCTTAGGTTTAGAATATGTACGTCTGTTCTATATTGGATTCTATTTGTTTAATATGGAGGAGTTTTAGTCTTTCTAAATTTATTACAAAAACTTTAAAAATGCAACTCTCTATGTTTCTTCATATCCAACCATTTTGCATCCAACAGTTTGTGCGAGACAGGTTGGTGTTTTTTTTATTCCATAAATAAATCTTAGGCATGACTTTTGAAATTTTTCAATTCTAGCTTCATCGTTTTCGCTCAGACACAGGCCATATACTACATCACAGTAAACGAAGAAGTTAAGAACCAAAATGTCTGTTAACTCAATTTTTTGTTTCTCTATTAGTATATATCGATGTGGATAGAGAAGTTTTAATGAAAAATAAGCTCTCTTAATGCGAAGATCAACGTACTCGCTAAATCTTAGTTCCGTATCGAGCATAAGACCCAAGTTCTTAAAACAAACGGAAACAGGCACAACTTTATCATGAATGATTACATTCATCCTCTTGCTAAGTTCCGATTTATTTTTACTAAAATAGAGCACTGCGGATTTTTTCGGATTTACACTAATATTATGTTTTTTAGATATCTCTACCGAACGCTCCAGATCATCTTCAATGGTTTGTTTTGCATGTATCCAATCTTAAGGAAAAAATTAATATCTTGTTTCAGTGTCATCGACGTATTGATCTGATTTACACTTATGTAGGGCTTTAGTGATGTTACATATATTTTCCTTTGACAACAAAATTTAAATGAATGTCTATATTTTTTTATTTTTACACTAAAAGTTTATTTTTGTTTATTGTTTTATTCATTTTATAAGAATTTTCGGACATAGGTTTATAGGAAGTTTTTTCAATATTTTGACCCAAGGAATACGCTCTTAAATTTTCTTGCGATATTAATGTTTTCTCTGTATACTACAAAATAACTGATGACTAAGTTACAAATTTATATATTTTTTCTTGAATAAAAATGTTTTTGCTATTTATTTTATTTTAATTTATTTAGGTTTAACGGATTAAAAAATGTTGGTTGGACCAAAGTTTTTATGAATCTTTGAGTGGCATTCCCCGTTAAGTGTTGTATGTTTAGGTTATTACGTGCATTATATCTCATTATAATTATTAAAGGACAATTTACTTTTATTTTAAGATTCGTATTTATAAATATTAGCACAGCTTTTATTAAAAGAAAAGTTGTTATGTAGGATACCGGCTGTTTTTATTATATAATATTTTAAGCAAACATTTTTGACTCACTGCTAAATACTTGAGTAGATTTCAGCCGTTTGAATTTTTAGAATGTTTAATGGCATAATATTTTTATTGAATTGAAACAATGTAATTAAGCTAAATTAATAGTCGTACAAAAGCTACAGTCTATAACAAGTGTGAAATTAAAAACTTTACACTCATAAAGCCACATATACGAAGTAAATAATAAGAGTATGTACATGATTATACTCATGTGCAAAAACTCTGTAGATAAATAATAATTTCATCATAATAAAAATGTAAGACAAAAGGCACAAACAGAGAATTTTAAACAAATCATCTTCCATTATCCTATCTTGAAGCATTTAAAAAAAAAATCCGAAAAAACACCTCAACCCGTTTCTTTTGTTTTTCCCCTTCCTATGACAAAAAACAAAAGACAAACCTCCTGACAACACGCTCCATACCTTGATTTTATTATGTTTTGAATAATTTAAAAGGCGTATTCCTAAATATAGCTATAAAATTAACTAAGGATCGGTTCGCAGCGAAGTGGGTAGGGACGGAAGGCAGAAAAGGTATCAAGAAACATTTAATAATTCATTTTCTGAAAGGGACTTACAAAAAGAAGTAAAGTGACGTTTGGCCTCCGCCCTTGATTTCACCGTAGTCGAAGGAAGAATGTGTCGGTTCCCGCCTTGACTTTACACGCGGACCAATCGGAAGAGTTCGCTTGCCGCCATGTTAACTACGGGAAAAGCGGCGAATGCAGCGCTACGCCGGAAAAAAAGCGAATTACGTCAGAGTGTGCGGCCGACGTGACCTAAGCTACGCGACTGCGGACGTTTCCTGCCAAAAATTACGAAAATCGATCGGAAAAATCGATAGAAAAATTTTAGTTTTTGGTAATTACTGTCGGGTAACGGGTGTTTTGTCGGATAACGATGGCAAAGTGAATACATTTTGAATATTTAGTCTCCTGTCGTATAATTAGTGTAGAACTGGTTAATTAACTATTTCAAATAGTATCTGGTGAAATTACTCTCGCTTATAGTAATTCAAATATGTTGCAGTGAAGAACTATATTTTAATTTTTAAGATGTTCTATTAATATTCTGAGAAAAACTGTACTTTTTAAGATTGCAGGTAAGTTGTTTTAGATATATTATTAAAGGAATGTCGATACGTGAATTAAAAAAATAAATATTTAGGATGGATCTTTGCATGACATATTTTTAAGTGTGCATTAATGAGAGAAGAAAATATGGAGTTTTACTTTGTAACAATAACTTTTTTAGACAAATTTGATAATCGTAACAACTTGTGTGAAAAAAAAAACAAAATCCAGTTACGCTAAAAATATTAAAGTTTGATAATAACTTTTGGTATTTTGATTTTTCGATTTTTTTACTAGTCCACGCTATTTAATTTCACTTTTTATATTGTTAATGACAATCGTATATTCTTATTTAAGATATCTTTTCAAGAAGTTGGTTTAAATGACCTAATCTCTTTGCATAACCTAAATGGCTTCGACCAACCTTTCATTATTATGCATAATATTCTTGTAATGTTATGACTATAGTGTCAAATTAGCTTAATGGCAAATAAAATATTGAAAATATTGAGGTACTAAGAATTATATTTTCATAAAAAATATAAAAATAATTAAATTTTGGATTACCACTTCGTTAGTATTTTTTTATGAATTTTTGTTAAGATTTATTGTTCTGTGGATTTATCTAAATAAAAATTAGATTTGGTTTAAATTTTAGCTAAAAAACATTTTCTCGTATTTTTGGATCCTTTTAAATTTGAGTAGATATACTTAAATAAAATAAACAAATACTGTTTCATAAATATTATCTAATAATATAGTTCCCATTGTAAACCCCTAATTTTAAATTTATTTATAAGTGACATAGCATTTTATTACCATTTGCTGATAAATATTTTAAAAACTGAAACGATCGATATAGTTTGCTAGTTGTTTTAGAAGAATTTAAGGCAATTCTTGTAATATTACAATTCACTTAAACGAGAAAATTTAAACGTAAATAAATCTTTTAATAGAAGTTATTGTACTACTCGGAATTACATTCTGATTTAATATTAATATTACCTAAGATATCCAAACATACTTTCTTTCTTCTCTTTTAAAGTTTAAAAATCTAAGCTTCTTGCATGGACCAAGAGGCAATTTTTCTGCAAATACCCTTAGTTTCATCTATTGTACTCTAGTTAGACCAAATTTAAAATATTGTATTTTTGATAATTATTGCCTGGTAACGGGTATTTTATAGGATAAGGATAACCAAGTGATTAAATTTTTAGTCTCTTGTCGAATAATTAGTGTAGAACTGGTTAAATAATTAAGTATCTGGTAAAATTACTCTCGCTTATAGTAGCTGAAATATGTTACACTGAAGTACTCTATTTTAAGATTTAATAATGTTCTATTAATTTTCTTAAACAAACTGTACTATTTAAGATTGCGGGTAAGTTGTTTTAGAAATATATAGACTTAAAGGATTGTCGATACTAGAATTTAAAAAAAAAGGCTTTATTAGTAACGATATATATAAAAGCTCATTAAGAAAGATAATTAACAAAATTACAATAAAAAGTAAAATTATATATTAGTGATTTTGTAAAAATAGGATATTATTATTAAATATTAATAATTTCATAAAACTTCTCCCTAACCATCACTTACGCGTTCGACTTCGATAAGGAAATTTAAGATATTTAGGTTTATTTTTAGCAACCACTTAAAAAAAAAATTAAAAACATATAATGTAAACTTTAATTAGGAATGAATCATATATTAAACATATTTAGTTTTTTTCACTATTCTAAATTTTTTATTTTAAATAATTTAAATTTCTATATTGTTTTAAATATTATGAGATAAAAAAATGTTCTCTTTTATTGCAAGTGTAGTTAGTATAAATGACCTAATCTTTTTGCATAACCTAATTGGCTTCGACGAACCTTTCATTAATATGCATAATATTCGTCATGTTATGACTATAGTACCAAATTAGCTTGATGGTAGATAAAATATTAAAAATGTTGGGGTACTAAAAATTATACTTTCATAAAAATTATAATAAAAAATAATTCAATTTTAAATTACCACTTCGTTAGTTTTGTTTAATGAATTTTTATGAAGATTTATTGTTCAGTGGATTTATCTAAATAAAAATTATATTTGGTTTAAATTTTAGCTAAAAAATATTTTATCGTATTTTTGGATTCTTTTAAATTTGAGTAGATATACGAGTAGATATATGAGTAGATAGTATATCTAATAATATGGTTCCCATTGTAAACCCCTAATTTTAAATTTATTTATAAGTAACATAGCTTTTTATTACCATTTGCTGATAAATATTTTAAAAACTTAAACGATCGGTATAGTTTGCTAGTTATTTTAAAAGAATTTAAGGCAATTCTTGTAATATTACAATTCACTTAAACGAGCAAATTTAAACGTAAATAAACCTTTTAATATAAGTTATTCTACTACTCGGAATTACATTCTGATTTAATATTAATATTACCTAAGATATCCAAACATACTTTCTCTGTTCTCTTTAAAAGTTTAAAAATCTAAGGTTCTTGCGTAGACCAAGAGGCAATTTTTCTGCAAATACCCTTAGTTTCATCTATTGTACTCTAGTTAGACCAAATTTAAATTATTGTATTTTTGATAATTAGTGTCTAGTAATGGATGTTTTATAGGATAACGATATCTAAGTGATTAAATTTTTAGTCTTTCGTCGAATAATTAGTGTAGAACTGGTTAAATAATTAATTCAAACAGTATCTGGTAAAATTACTCTCGCTTATAGTAGCTGAAATATGTTGCAGTGAAGTACTCTATTTTAAGATTTAATAATGTTCTATTAATTTTCTTAGACAAACTGTACTATTTAAGATTGCAGGTAAGTTGTTTTATATATATATAAATTTAAAGGATTGTCGATACTAGAATTTAAATAAAAGGCTTTATTAGCATCGATATACAGTGAGAGCCAAAAGTCCGGAATAAATTCATTTAAAATTCAGGCGTATGTTCAAAAAAAAATCGATTTTTATTTTTAACTGCGGGTTTTCTTACTATAATTTTATGTATACAGGGTGGTCCAAAAATAAGTTACGACGTCAACTTCAATTTTTGAAATGGAAATACCTATTTTTTATTCTGTATTCTTAAAGAACAGAAAATTCTAGACATATTTCATGTATAATGTTTTATACCTATCTTCATTTGTTTTTGAGTTATTGACAGTTAAAGATCGGCATATTTGCACTTTTGACATGTTATAAAATCCAAACGGTTAGACATAGACAAATGCGGTTTGCACTTTTTATCGGAGCTTTTTTAAAACCATCTATTGACACTAGCTAGTTAGTGTCAACAGGTACTGAGAAATTTACGGTTGAATTTCTGAGCATACAATAATTCATGCAACTATGTAACACCCTTACTAAGGTAACCTTGTTTTTGTGTTTTTTCATCCATTGTTGCAATGATGTTGTCTTCATTTTTTGAAGTGACAGGTATCAAGCAGTCTTATCTTTGTTTATTGTAAAATTTAATATTGCCTAAAAAGATGAATAAGTTAAGTGAAACTGCGAGAATAGAAATACTAATTATGATAGGATGTGGTGATCGCATTAGGACCCAACATCAGGCTTGTGAAATGTTTAATATCACGTATCCTGATAAGACAATATCTCAGTCTACCGTTAGCAAACTAGAAAGAAAATTTAGGGAATTAGGTCACGTCAGAGATCGACCCAGATCGGGTCGTCCCTCAATTTCCGAGGAAAAGAAGTTAAATGTTGTTTTGTCCATTGAAGAAAATCCTCATACACCGACTAGACAGGCAGCACTAGATAACGATGTTGGAAAAACATCTTTAAGAAGGATTTTGAAAAAGGCAAAATATCATCCCTATAAATTAAAAATAATCCACGAATTTAACGAAGATAATACACATCGTCGATTAGAGTTTTGCGAAACTATAATGAATGTCTGCCATAATGACCGTCTTTTTACTCGTAGAATAATTTTTTCTGACGAGTCGACCTTCTGTCTTAATGGTACAGTGAACAGACAGAACTGCCGTTACTGGTCTTCCTCCAATCCAAATTGGGTGATTGAAGCTCATATCCAGTATCCTCAATCTGTGAATGTTTGGGCCGGCATTCAATGACAGAGTCATAGGTCCATTTTTCGTCGAAGGTATCTTAACAGGTCAACGTTATTTGGAATTCTTAAAGAACGAACTGATTCCCGCTTTATGTTTGATGTTTCCAAATGCAAATAATCCCAATATTCCAGAAGCTTCAATTTGGTTCCAGAAAGATGGCGCGCCGCCACACTTCTAATCACCATCTAAATTAAATTACAGTCATGCAACTCAGCTTATTTCTTTGTGTGAAACTTTCGATTTGAAGCAACTTATAACCGAGCATACTCGTATGACCAACAACACTAGTTCAATTATAGATCTTATTTTTACAAATCATGTTGGCATTTTGAAGTCTGGCATAATAAGCTCTACATTTTCTAACCATTTTGGCGTTTTTTGTGAATTTAATGTGACGGAGTCTATTGTACAACCGCACATTGTATCTTATAGATCCTTAAAAGACATAAACCTAAACAACTTTCAAGAGGATTTGGAGGCTGTTCCATTTCATTTAATATATGAATTCGAGTCCATAGATGATAAGATACATTTTTTAAACAATAACTTACTCAAATTGTTCGACAAGCATGCTCCTATTAAAACTATAGTTGTTCGAAAAAAAAAAGATTCTCCGTGGCTGACAGATAATATTAAACTATTGCAAAAATTAAGAAATAAGGCATTAAAGGATTTTAAAACAGCTAAACTGCCAGCTAAATGGAATTATTACAAACAACTTAGAAACTATACAACAACAGCGATTAGAGCGGAAAAAAGGGCTTTTTATAGTGATAAGTTTGAGAATTGTACATACAAGGACAAGTGGCGTGAACTAAGAAAAATATTGCCATCAAAGCAGAAGCAAATTCCTAAATCTTTTGTAAATACCAACAATTTTAATTCATATTTTATAGATAGTACCAGAGTGACAAATATTGATAATTGTGATGAGTTAATTAATTTTTATGATCAGAATGCATTACCAACCTTAAATAAGTTTTCTTTTCATCCCACTGATTATAATATTATTTCTGCAATTATATTACGTATTAAGTCTAAAGCATTCGGGGTGGATAATCTTAATATTACGTTAATTCAACTATGCTGTCCTTTTATTATACCCTTTATTTTACATATTGTTAACGAGTGTATTAATAAAAACTACTTTCCCAAATGCTGGAAAGAAGCCTTTGTGTTGCCATTGCCGAAAGTGCATAATCCAACAGATTTTAGTCAATTTAGGTCTATCAGTATTTTACCAACGTTTTCAAAAATTCTCGAACGCATTCTAGACTCTCAAATTCGTAGTTTTCTTAATAATAATGATATTTTACCACCTAAGCAATCTGAATTTAGAACAAATTATAGTTGTACTTCGGCTATGGCGGGCGTTATTGATGACGTAATTTTACCATCCCTAGATGATGGTAAAATTTCTGCTCTGGTGTTGTTGGATTATACTAAAGCTTTTGATTTCGTTAGCCACTCAATTTTAAAGTCTTTGTTTCATTATATTGGTTTTTCTGATGCTGCTATTAATTTAATTGCCTCTTATTTAAATAATCGGATTCAACGTGTTAAAATAGATAACGACATATCTGATCCTTTGGAAGTTGAAAGTGGTGTGCCTCAGGGTAGTATTTTGGGACCCTTGTTTTTTATCATTTACACGTCTAGATTTTATCTTCAATTAAAGCATTGTGCCCATCATTTTTACGCAGACGACACGCAGTTATATTATTCATTTTTACCAGGAGATTTTAAAATGGCTGAGTTTAAAATTAATCAAGATTTACAAGCTATTTGTGATGTTTCTTCAAAGCATTTATTAAAATTAAATCCTTCGAAGTCATCTATAATGTTCATAGGTAATCGAACTAATGTAAATAATATTTTAAATGGTATAAACATTAAATTGGGGGACGAAAGAATTCCAGTTGTTGACAAATGTAAGAGTTTGGGCCTTATAGTAGATAATAATATTCGTTTTAAACATCACGTGTCTAATATTCTTAAAAAGGCATATCTTGTTTTGAAATTAATTTATTTGCATAGACACTATTTAAGTAAAGATATTAAGAAGCTTTTATGTGATTCATTGGTCCTTTCACAATGTAATTACTGTGATGTAGTGTATGGCTGGTGTCTTGATTATGAGGATAGGGGTAGACTGCAAAAGCTCCAAAACTCTTGCATTCGACTAATATTTGGCATTCGCAGGAGAAACCGCATTTCCCATAAACTTCACGAACTTGGATGGCTTAATATGCATAATCGAAGAATTGCTCATTCTTTAACATTTTTTTATAAAATTTTAATATATCGTAGTCCGCCCTATCTCTATCAAAAAATAACTTTTAGAAATGATGTACACCATTTAAATTTAAGAAGAAATACTATTCTCATTCCGAGACATAAAACACAGTTATTTAAACGATCATTTTCTTACAATTTTGCTTATCAAATAAATTCTTTAAATTTGGATCCGGACCAATTATCAATTTCTTGTATACTTTTTGTAATAGGATGATTGTACATCTAATGAATCAGCAGGGTATATAATTTAAGTTCTTCTTTTTTAACTTTTTGAATGGTTGTTTTCTTGAATAATTTATTACA
Source organism: Anthonomus grandis grandis (assembly GCF_022605725.1). Lineage (NCBI taxonomy): Eukaryota > Metazoa > Arthropoda > Insecta > Coleoptera > Curculionidae > Anthonomus > Anthonomus grandis. The sequence continues at coordinate 8,256,807 of NC_065554.1, read as the reverse complement.
ATTTTTGGTATTGGGATCATTTTATTTATTTATTTATTGTCTGCAATAATTTTTCTATTTTTTGTTATTTAACAAAAAATTTAATCTGTTTTTTTGGGTATTTGCAATGTGTATTATTTTGCTTGATGTTAAACTGTCAAATTTAGAATTTAGAACTCTTATATGTAGGTTTATTAGGTATACGATTAAAGAAAAAGCTGTATTTAATCGGTTATTAGTTAAGCGTTACTGTTAATGAGCGTTACTGAAATTACCATTTTTTTTTTAATGAAGTGTGGGGCCACAATGTTAAAAACCATAATCTGCCATGGCAGAATTCTGAATTTGTAGGCTCTTTATTTGCGTAAATTTATTGCTAGATTTTGTAAACTTGTTTTTTTTTTGTTTCTTCTATGCAAATAAAAAATATTTATTATTATTATTATTATTATTATATAGGGTGATAAACATTAAGTTTTTTTTTGAATTTTGTCTATGTAACTTTGACAGTTGTTTTTTATTTTTAACTAAATTTGGCATTTGGAAGTTTTATATGCCAAATCTAATTTTAATAGGTTTTTTAATTATCTCATAGAGGGAGCCCCCAGCCATATTTTAGTGGTTTTTTGAACTCCATAGCTTTTTTCCGCCCTGTATAATTTAATTTTTTATTTTAGATATGCATTCTGCAAGCATTTTTGCTTATAAAAGGTATACCTTCAAAATGTCTCTAGGATTACTCTTTTTCTAGATATTTACATTTAAAGATTTTAAAGACATCCATGAAAACCATAATTGAAACTATTTAAATTGCTATATTACATTTTAGATGATTGATAAATAAAAATACAAAATCTAAATAATTACTTAAAAATAAAAATTTTCAATATTTGCCAGTAAATGTTCCACATGGCCTCCATTTGTTTCAAGACATTTTAAAATTCCTTTATTAAAAGACCTCCGAATCTTAAAAAATAATTGCTCATTTCGAAATGACTCAGCAGCGGCTTGAATTTTTTTCTAATAATTGTCCCCTTGTGTTTATTTGATTTTCGTAAACAATGGATTTCATGTATCCCCATACGCAAAAATCCAATGGGTTGAAATCAGGACTTCGTGCGGGCCAAGGTCTTTGACTTCCACGTCCTATCCAGTTGAAATTAGCATTAAGATATTCTCTCACGGGTCTAGCAAAATGTGCAGGAGCGCCATCTTGCATAAAAATCATATCTTGGCGCAGATTTAAAGGCAAATTTTCTAAATAATTAATGAGTTTTATTTCTAAAAAGTTTAATAACATAATTTTATTAATAAATAGGGGATCTTGATTTTGTTATTCCTGGATATACCAAGCGAAAGCTAATCTCGCTGGAAGATCTGTCTCCAAAAGATTTTGTACTGGCGTAAAATGGTATGGATAAAGATGCTTACTATGAAAAATTCTTAAAACTGAGGACTTACTAATTCCAGTTCTTGCCGCCATACGCCTTACACTTATTTCTGGATCTTCAGCAACCTGGACTAATACTTCTTCTTCTTGATCTACATTACGTCTATTTGGACGCCCAACATCTCGTTTTGGCTTGAATGAACCCGTTTCCCCAAGTCTCTGGTAAACGTTTTTAAAGAGTTTAAAATCTGGCTGCCTCCTATTTGGATACAATTGCGCATAACGTCGACAAGCTCTTAGACCGCTGTAATTTGCTTGGGCATAAACACAAACCATATCTCGCATTTCCGAATTAGAAAAATATTGATGTCTAAGCATCTTAACCTAAAGTGATAAATAAAGACTACTGGAACTAACACTAACGCAATAAGTAACAATTAATAACAGAACTATTAATAACTAACAAAAATAACGTAATTACCAGTTACCCTTTAATAAAGTAACTAATCGCGTGAACTATAACGCGCCACAGCAACTAAAAAAACATAAATCGTGACAGTGACTTTGTTTTTCATTTTTTTGTTAGACACAGCCTACTTATTTTTTTTTTCAACTTAAAGTAGAAAAATATTCATTTTTTCTTGAGCGCATTGCAAGTTTTAAGTCCAAATATCTCGAGAACGGTAAATCCTAGCGACATTTTTAAGGTATACCTTTGCTATCTATACAAAGTGTAAAAAAGTTATGGAGTTTAAAAAAGACTAAATTAAGGATAGTGACGCCCTCTATGAGATGATTTTAAAAAAATTAAAGTTTTATCTTTGGCATATAAAGAAACCCCCACAGACCAAATTTCATTAAAAACAAAGAACAAATACTAAAGTTATGAGCAAAATTAAAAAAAAAACTTAATGTTTATCACCCTGTATCTTGGTTGCATTTTCGGACTAGGAAAATTTAACCTAACCTCATTATTTTTATGAGAGGAATCTGCTGTTAAAATATTTACCATTATTAATGGGACACCTTGTATATTAGCGATTTTGTGAAAATAGGATATTATTATTAAATATTAGTAATTTTATAAAACTTCTCCCTAATCATCACTTACACGTTCGACTTTGATAAGCAAATTTAAGATATTTAGGTTTATTTTTAGCAATCTCTTAAAAAAAAATTAAAAACATAATATAAATTTTAATTAGGGATGAATCATATATTAAACAAATTTAGTTTTTTACTATTCTAAATTTTTAATTTTAAATAATTTAAATTCCTATATTGTTTTAAATATTATGAGACAAAAAATGTTCCTTTTATTGCAAGTATATATTGCTATTTAAGATATCTTCTCAAGTATAAATGACCTCTTTTTGCATAACCTAATTGGCTTCGACGAACCTTTCCTTATTATGCATAAACATTTTAATTTTCTAAATTGGCATACTCACAGTAATTGAATCACTATAGTGCTAAAGTAGTTTTAGAAAACATAAGTATATAGTAAGGCAATTGAGAATTTATTTTGGCACAAGTAGATAAATATACCAACTTTAGATCTAAAATAATTAATGTTCCATTGGAGACCTCTAATTTTAATTTATTTATTACAAACGTAGCTTTTTATTTGCTTTAATCGAAAATATTTAAACATAAATAAGTACTTTAAAATACTGTATACTCCTCAAAATCACATTCCAATATAATATTATTAAAACCTATAATTTCCAAACATATTCCCTTGAAAATTTTGAAAATTCGGGCTTTCTGATGTTGTAATAATGAAAATTTGGAATATTGCAATTTTACTAATTCTTGTCGGGTAACGGGTGTTTTGTCAGATAAAAATGGTAAGTAAGTAATTACATTTTGAATTTTTAGTCCCTTATATAATTAGTGTGGAACTGGTTAATTAATTAATTTGAACCGTATCTGGTGAAACTACTCTCGCTTGTAGTAACTGAAATATGTTGCAGTGAAAAATTATATTTTAAGTCTTAATCAATCAATGCTTTATTGTCAAGAAATTGTTACAATTTGTAGACAACGCTGTAAAATAAAAAAGACACAAAAATACAAACAAAACACATCTAAAGAAAAGAAAAACAAAACAAAATTAAAAATAAATAAATAAATAAATAGAATAGAATATCTACAATATATACAGATTAATACAATTTAAGAACTGTAAGTAGTCAAAAATATTATTATAAAATATACAATTTAATGTATACAATGTCAGAAAAACAATCATTAAAAAATCTCTCTATGATAAAAAAAATTTAAAAAATTTTTAAAAAACTAAAAAATTATAAAAAATCCTAAAATAGCTACACATAGCAGTATACCTAAACATGTACAGAGAGTAAAAATACATAATCAGCTAGTGGGAAATTTCAAATCAATGATTACAAAAAAAAATCGTTAACTGTGTAAAAAGCTCTCTCCAGTAAGAATGCGTTTAATGCTTTACGAAATGCAAAAAAAGATGTGATGGATTTAATTTCCAATGGCAGATGATTGTGCATTTTTTTTGCATTATATAATATGGAACATTTGACCAACTCTGAATGTGGGGTAGGCAGGTATAGATCATGTTCCGTGTTTCTAAGTGGATAACTATGGGAAGGCCTATCAGATGCTGAACCGTGTTTGCGTATTAGACAAACGGACTCAAATATGAATAAAGATGGAAGAGTTAATATTTGAAATTTTTTGAAGAAATGCTGGCAATGACTTCTGTATTTAAGTCTCAGTCTATAACGTAAAGCTTTCTTTTGTAGTCTAAAAATACGGTCAAATTGAGTTGCACTACATGTACCCCAGAATGGAAGGGCGTATCGAAGGTGCGATTCAAAAAGGGCAAAATAAACTGTTTTAGAAGTAGACAGGCTAAGCTCCTTAGAAATTGATCTTAACGCAAAACAAGCGGAACTTAATTTTCTTGATAAAGAGTCAATATGTGTAACCCATTTTAACGAGTTGTCAACAGTTAGCCCTAAAAACTTTACAGAATCAACTTCGTCAATTGTTGCGTTACCAAGTACAAAAGATTGCAAGGTATTTTTATAGAACAACATTTTAGTTTTGGAAATGTTGAGACAAAGGAGATTAGAGTCGCACCATGATTTGATAGTAGTTAAATCACTTGATACGGTTCTATGAAGTGTAGAAATATCCAGATTACTTCAGGTAAAACTAGTATCATCAGCAAATAGACAGACTTTACCGTTAATATTAAGATTAGCAATGTCATTGATGAAGATAAGAAACAAAATAGGGCCAAGTACGGAACCTTGAGGCACTCCACTACGAATTGGCTTGCAAGAAGACATAGTCGAATCAATTCCCACAGCTTGACTTCTGTTACTGAGATACGACAAAAACCGTTCAAAAGGCGCTCCTCTGAACCCGTAATATTGCAACTTTTTTAATAAGATGTCATGATTAACACAATCAAAGGCTTTAGAAAAATCACAGAAAATTGTTGCTGTAGGGTGTTGGTTGTTTAAGCTAGAGTATACATTATTAAATAGAGAAAACATAGCATCATTCGTGCATTTATTATTTAAAAATCCAAATTGATGGAAAGTAAGTATTTTATATTTTAGCAAAAATGATAGAAGTCTTTTTTTAACCAATCTTTCAATAATTTTTGAAAGTGTGGGAAGAAGAGCGATAGGGCGATAGTTGAAAGACTGATCTTTGCCTCCTCCTTTATGTAGTGGAATTATTATCGCCAACTTAAGACAGTTAGGAAAAACGGAGGAAAAATTAGAGTAATAAGATGACATAATGTATATTCGGGTAGATTTGAAAACATTTTGAGAGTAAGTCCATCAATTCCAGAAGAGCCTTTGTTTTTGATTTCCCTAATTGAACTGCAAAGCTCTGGTAACACTACGGGCGTAAAGAAAAAACTGTGGAAATTCTCATTTGCAATGGGAAGATATGAAAGTGGATCATAGGAAGGAGTTATGGTACTCATTAAATTATTTTCCACATTTACAAAATAATTATTAAGGTTCTCAGATGAAGTGGAGATAGTATTCGACAAAGAAGGCATATTTCTCACAGCATTAACAATCGACCATGTTTCCTTAGCCACATTTTTAGATTTAGCCAGTCTCCTATTATAGTAAATATCCTTGGCGGCTTTTAAAGTTCTCTGATAAATCTTTTTGTAAAGTCTTACGTATTCATGAGAAAAAGCGCTGTCTGAAAATTTCTTAAGATGAGATAATAAGCGCATGTTCTTAGCAGATGTACGCAAGCCTTGGGTAGACCAGGGGTTATGTTGCTTCTTTTTAAGAGGTCTCAAAAGAAAAGATTTGTGAGAAAGACTAGATAGCGTTTTTACAAATCTAGAGAATTCTGAATCAACGTCGTCAGAGAGAATATTCCAGTCAGTTGATTGACAAAGGTGCCTAAAATGTAAAAGAATTTTATCCGAGAAAATACAGCCTAATTTGCGTGGAACATTTTTACTTTTAGATTTAGTTAAGGAAAACTTTGTTAACACTGCTTCATGGTCTGAGAAACCTGAGCTTAAGACAGAACAATCGACGAAATCTGGCTCAAAGGAAGATACGACATAATCTATTGTACTAGAGCTGGTTTTAGTTATTCTGGTAGGTGATTTAATGTGCATGATTAAGCCAAAAGAGTCGAAAATAGACTGGGGAGATTCTTGAGCAGCACACACACTGGAAAAATCAATGTTTAGGTCGCCACATAAAATGAGTTTGCTTTTTAACGGCAGAGACTCAAGCAAGCTTAGTAATTTTTGGAAAAAACATTTACGTCAGCCTCAGGTATTCTGTAAAAACAAATAACGTAAAGATCAAAATTATTATTAAAGACAATGAAAAATTTTTTTCATTGTCTCAATATCAAATATTTTGAATTTTTAAGATGTTCTGTTAATATTCTTAGCAAAACTGTACTTTTTAAGATTGCAGGTAAGTTGTTTTAGATGTATTAAAGGAATGTCGATACTAGAATTTAAACAAAATGGGCTTTATTTAACAATATATGTGATAGCTTATTAAAGAAATTAGTAAAAATACAAAAATATAAACATGTTATTAGCTTTTTTATAAATCTACATTAACAAGTTGCCCAATGTAACATCTAATAAAATCGCACACTTCGCGCGTGTTCGATTTAATAAAAAAATTAACAACATAATAAAGAAAAATGAAAACTTATAATTTACATTTTAATTCGGGATGGATCTTTGATTTACATATTTTAAGTTTGTATTAATAAAAATTAAAAAAAAAGAAAATTTTTTCTTTAACAATAACTTTTTTAGACAAGTTTGCTACTAATACTCGTAACAAGTTGTGTGAAAAAAAACAAATTTCAGTTACGCTAAAAATTTAAAAGTTTGATAATAATTTTTGGGATAGTCGACGTTATGTATGTATTTCGTATTTTTTACTAGTCCAAGCTATTTCATTTTAAATAATTTAACTTTTTATTTTGTTTATGGAACAAAGACATGGCACTTTAATAACAATCGTATATTCCTATTTAAGATAACTTTTCAAGAAGTTGGTATAAATTGCCTAATCTTTTTGCATAACCTAAATGGCTTCGTCCAACCTTTCATTATTATGCATAATATTCATAATGTTATGACTATAGTGCCAACTTAGCTTAATGGCAAATCAAATATTAATAATGTGAAGGTACTAAGAATTATATTTTCATAAAAAATATAATTAAATTTTAGATTACCATTTTGTTAATATTTTTTTAATGAATTTTTATTAAAATTTATTATTCTATGGGTTTATTAATAAATTTTAGCTAAAAAATATTTTCTCGTATTTTTGAATCCTTGTAAATCTGGGTTGATATACTTAAATAAAATAAATAAATACTGTTTCATAAACCTTATCTAATAATATGAATTAGTTGTGGTTACAATGTTTTTAAGTGGCTATTGATCTCTTAACGTTTTTCAAGTGTATTTTCGTATGAGAGAATTCATTTATCGAAAAGAATTAATGTCTCATTAAGAGTTTTCCAAATATTTATAAGTGATATAGCTTTTTATTACTATTTGCTGATAAATATTTTTAAGACTAAAACGGTCGTTATAGTTTGCTAGTTGTCTTAGAAGAATTTAAAGCAATTCTTAGAATATTACCGTTTAGCAAATTTAAACATAAAAAAGTACTTTATTAAAAGTTATGCTACTCGGAATCACATTTTAATAAAAAAATAATAAAACCTCAGATTTTCAAACATACTTTCTATATTCTCTTTAAAATTTTACAAATCGAAGCTTCTTGCGTAGATCAATAGGCGATTTTTCTGCAAATACCTTTAGATTTATCTATTGTACTCTAGTTAGACTAAGTTAAAAATATTGTATTTTTGATAATTACTGTCATATAACTGGCGTTTTGTCAGATAAAGATGGCAAAGTGATTAAATTTTTTATTTTTAGTCTCTTGTCGAACAATTAGTATAGATATGGTTAAACAATAAACAATTTAAAGAGTATCTGGTAAAATGACTCTTGCTTGTAGCAGCTGAAATATGTTGCAGTGAAGTACTCTATTTTAAGTTCTAATAATGTTCTATTAATTTTCTTAGAGAAGCTGTACATTTTAAGATTGCAGGTAAGTTGTTTGAGATATATATAGATTTACAGGATTGTCGACACTACAATTTAAAAAAATTGCTTTATTAGTAACGATATATATAAACGCTCATTAAGAAAAACAAATAACAATACAATAAAAGGTAAAAATTATATATTAGCGATGTTGTGAAAACAAGATATTATTATTAAATATTAATAATTTTATAAAATTGCTCCCTAATCATCACTTACGCATTCGACTTATAAGGAAATTTAAGATATTTAAGTTTATTTTAGCAACCTATTACAAAAGAAATATTTATTTATTTATTTATTTATTTATTTATTTATTTACACCACTTCACAGAATAAATTCCAATTAATGAGTGGGAAAATTACAACAATAAATTACAAAACATAGGTATCTTAAGAAAATCAAAAAGAATACAATATTATCAATAATTACAAGCAAATGGTATTAAAAGAAATATAGACAAAGTAAATTAAAGGTAAAACATCTAGGAAAAGTGTACCCTTTTAATTTCCGACAAACTGCAATTAAAGATGTCACACTGATCCAGAACAGAGTCATGTATGTTACATGCTCTGCGCAGAGGAGAAAATTTACAAATGTTGGTTCTAGGTCTTGATAGGTAAAAAGTTGATGTATTCCTTGCTGATATGCGAGGCACATGAAAATTTAGTTGCTGCAATAGATCTGGTGAATCAATAATATTATTTACCAACTTAAATAAAAATTGCAAATCAGCGGATTTTCGCCGATCCTCCAGCAAAGCAAACGAAAATCTTTCCAATAAACGCTGATGTGGGAAACCAATTTCTGGGTACACTCCGTCACTCTTGTACCAAAGATATTTGAGAAATTTTCGTTGAATATTTTCAAGTTCATGAATATGATTTGTATAATATGGTGACCAAACTTGGGATGCATATTCCAATATTGATCTGACATAAGAAAAGTACAGAATTTTTAGACTAAGAACATTATTAAAATTTTGCGAGTTCCTGATGATATATCCCAACATTCTATAACTGCGCTTGACAATATCTAAAATATGCGGTTGAAAAGAGAAAGAGCTGTCAAAGATTACCCCTAAATCTCTAAATTCAGTTGATCTAGGCAGAATAACATCATCTATGGTATAGTTGTAAGTAATGAAGTTTTTCTTTAAGCCAAATGAGACAACATTACATTTAGCCGCATTAAGGGGTAGATTATTATTTTTACACCATGTATTCAAAAGACTTAAATTATTTTGTAGCCGCTCACAATCCAAAATAGAGTCAATTCTAATATATAGTTTATTGTCATCTGCGTACAGCAGGCTATTAACATCAAGTTGGTCAGATATTGTATTAATGAATGAGTTGAAAAGAAGTGGTCCCAGAATTGAGCCCTGTGGGACTCCGGAAGTGGCAACTATCTGCACCGAACTACGACCAAAACATTCCACGTGTTGTGGTCGCTCGGTAAGATAGGACTGTAAAAGATTTGACAAAGAAGAAGAAAATCCATAATATAGGTCGAAATTATTAATTAGAATGTTGTGGTCTAGTCGGTCAAATGCTTTTGAAAAGTCTGTATAAATAACATCGACTTGAGAGTTTGCATTTATTGATTCGGTGATATATTCTGTAAGAGAAATCAAATATACACATATAATGTAATTAAACTAATGTAATTACATTAAACATGTTTAGATTTTTTTACTATTCCAAGTTTTTCATTTTAAATAATTTCACTTTCTATTTTGTTTTAAGTATTATGAATCAAAAAATATTTCTTTTATTGCAAATGTATATTGCTATTTAGGATATCTTTTCAAGAAATTAGTATAAATGACCTTATCCTTTTGCATAACCTAATTGGCTTCGATGAACCTTTCGTCATTATGCATGAACATTTTTTCAATTAGCATAATCATTGGTATTATTGTAATGACTATAGTGCTGAGGTAGTCTTAGACAGCACTAGTATACAGGATGACATAAAAAATATAATAGAGAATTACAATTTAATTTGCCACTTTTCTAAATAAACTTTTATTAAAATTTATTGTCCTGTTAGTTATTATCCAGTTAAAAATTGCATTTAGTTTAAATTTTAGCTAAAAAACATTTTGTCATATTTTTGGAACCCTGTAAATTTGGGAAGTTATACCAAAATAAAATAAATATATACTGTTGCTTAAATCTTACTTAACTATTTGAGATAATTATCATTAAAACCTTGCTATTGTTAACTATTGATCTCTTAAGTTCTTTCCAAGTGTATTCTAAGTATGAGCGAATTTATTTCGGCACAAGTAAATAAATAAATGTAGTTCTAAAATAACTATTGTCCCATTAAGAGTTTACATTGTGAACTTCTAGTTTTGAATTTATTAAAATGAAAAAGGAAAAATTAAAAAACTGAACTAAATGTGGCTTTAGACTTAAGTATTTATTTTGAACAATTTGATTTCCAAACATATTTTCTATATTCTGTCTTAAGTCTTAAATATCTATGCTTCTTGCGTAAATCAACGATGGACTTTTCTGCAACTATATTTCGAAATATCTATTGTACTTTAATTAGGGCAAATTTGAAATATTGTGCTCTATGACCGTTTATAGGACTCGTGCAAATCTCAGCTCCCCAATTTCTATGTATCCATGTAGTCGGTGCTGAACTTTGAATATACTTTTATATATAAATTTTAAAAAGGAGGTTAAGAAGGTAATAACTTCAGATTAGCACGGAAAGTAAAGTAATAAAAAAATACGTTTATCAGGATACGCTTTGCTTCTCACCTAATTTCTCCTTTTATCTTTAAAACTCTTTCTGGTTTATTAGAACTTTTATGGAATTATTTTTTGCAACTAATTAATCTTAACATCCCTATAAGACGAGGGTATAGCATAAACACATTTCATGTCTAATTTTATCAGGCTTATTATGAAATTAATAGGCTCATTACAGAAAAGACTATTAAGCAGCTGAACTATTATTCGCTTACCTGAGCTTCTCAACTAGAAATAATTTTAATAACGTTGTCTGTGATAAATTAATTAGGTAAGCCTATCCAGTACTATACTACAAAGAATTATCTATCTGTGTATTTTCAACCCATGTCGAGGCGCTACTATATAAGAACTTTCTTTTAAAAATTAACATTTTCCAGTTCCTATATGTAAGTCATTTACATAACATAAAATTTTAAAAATATATATATTTTTAATGTTCTCAACATAGTGAGCATATCAAATAAGACGAGCTCTAAAGTTCTGCTAGTGGAAACAATCTGGCTGCAAAAATACCAAAAATGATTTTTTTTGTCAGTCGTTAGTGGTCTTTGAGAAAAGCTTAAAAGCGAAAATATAAATCCTCACTACTTGTCATTTTTTGGGGAATTTTAAATTTGATTATCTAGCTAAATATTAAGTCCTTAAACCTTCAAGCAATAAAGATGTATAACCACTGGGAGCAAAATAAGAGGAAGCTAAATTCAGCAAAATAATTTGTTTTTTTTTCGTCAAAGTTACTAAAGTCTTCTAGATTTATCCTCGTTGATTGTATAGCTTGTTTAGCTTAATATTGTATTCTATAAATTTTTCATCAAATTAGGTTATATAATTATTTTGTAGCCTGACGGCTTAGTCAGAATCAAATTCATTGTTTTCCAAAAATCGGCAGGGGTGATGTTTTCACTAACAACTGAAAAATAAAAAAAACTAATGGCCAAATTGACTGTACTATTATTTATTATTTCATTTTTAGGTATTATTCTTAACAAGATCGGTTCCAAAATAAGTTACCAACTGGCAAAAAAATGCAAAATAAATGAAATTTACCTTTTCTCTAATCTTCTTGAAATATTTACGAGCAAAACAGTTTCAAATCAAGAATTTTGCATAACCACAGTTACTCTGATAAAATCTCGTTTTCAAATACTAAATTCACGCATCTCTCCAATAACGTATTATTAAATTAAATTTCAAAAATATAATAAGAAGTCAATGTAACGTTAGACCTCCAGCAAAATCAATTATTCGCCTTATCCCACGCTACTAATAATTTGATTGTGAGTATGTACGATCTACTTTTGCAACTGAACCTTTATGAAGGATGTTGTAAATCGAGTTATTGTTATTCAAAGAGATCTAATAAACGATATTGTGACAAGGTACAATATTGGAATTGAATTATGCATGTTTTGATTTTATGCAGTATTAGTAAGTCATTTAAAAATCTGATTCGTAATGTTAAAAATAATGAAATAAAACTCTATTATAATCAATCATCATTAGTTTATTATAAACATTAAACAATAATTCTTACTATTTTTAATATTTTTTACTTTGACAACAACATTGGTATTAAAAATACATTAATTATATTTTAATCAAAAAATTGGCTTGCATTTTGATAGTCGAACTAGTATTTAAAAATTACGCAGTAAATACCTATCATTTAATGTTATTTTATATTGCGATGAAAGGAAAAACTTGGACCGACATAATGAAGTAAAATGAGTTAAGACAAATTAAAAGTAATTACAATTAAAGAATTGTTTATGATTTGTTATAAAAAATATATTTATTTTTAATAAAAAAACATTAATATGAAAATAAGCCATTCGCGCTTAAGTTTTACAGGTAATTAAACTGAATCTCGTAAAACACATGGTAAAACAATAGGACGATGTAAGTCGAATGATTTGCCTAAAATTATACTATTGACTATCAATTTGAAATTAATTAGTCTGAAAAGATTTTGTTTCTTTTTACAATATCTGATATAAAGAATAGTGGATGGTTTTTTTCCCAATAATACGGCGTTTTTATTTTAAATATGATAAATTGTTTTTTGGGTATGCCTTGCGCAATGCAGCCAAAATTAAAAGTAAGTAAATTAGAGTAGCAGAACCAAGCCCTGCCTTACTTGCAATCTGGCTTTGTAAGACAGCTAACAGCTTTAGGAAAAAATAAGAACAGCAAATCATGAAGTAATTTTTGTGCCGTAATTGTTTAATAACGATAGCTAATATCCTGGCTTCAACAAAAGAAAGCTAAGCCTTTATGCGTAATTAATATGTGCTTGATTTTTGTCTCTCGATAAATAGGGAAATCATACGCTATTTCTTGTTACAAAACGAACTCAAACACATACTAAATATTAAAGTAAGTCATACATTGGCCATAGATCACATTAATTTAACTACCAGAGAATTCACAAAAGTTATATCGGTATTCCAAGGTTCAGAGCTTAATTGATGTCTTCCCAACCGTAAACCAAGATGGATGATCTATTATAGTGTGGGCCATTAGGATAAGGACCCGTATATACTAGAATACAAATTATTTTATGTGCAAAGATCTTAAGAATTTACTAGATCTATAAATATTTGTACCCATATTTATAAAAGAAAAAATAAATATGTACCTAAGAAACCATAAGCCGATGTGAGACAATCAAGTCTCAAGTTAAAGTCTTTAAAAAAAAAGTTAGTACAAATAGTTAAATGACAAAATTTTAAGCCATATTTTAGCAGATAGAGATGCAGAAAAGGTAAATTACCCTCAATCAGATAATTAAAGGAAAAAAAATTAGGAATCACAATATTTCTGCGTCTTGACTTACCGACTACCCCTAATAACGTGTTCCTTTGTCATTCCCAACCATACCAATAAGGTTTGTTTTCAGCATAATAATACACGTTATTTTCATAAACAACTGTCACAATTTTCTGATATTAATTCTCTAAAAAACTTTTGTGAGTAGCTTAATAAAAGAGAACAAGAAAAATACAATAAAGATAACGGAACTTTATAAAACCTAAGTAAGTTATAACTAGTTACTAACCTAGTAAGTTTGATTAGATAGAATAGAAAGATCATTGAAAATTGGGTTAAATGTATTCTGAAAAAGGTGTTCTGATATTTTTACATTTGAAAGATGAAAAGTAAAAACATTCATTGCAGATTTTAAAATACATGTAATTTAAAATGAAGAATGTAGATAATAAGTCTAACTTTAACTCTTCTGACAGACATGCAGATCTTCAAAAGTATCACGCTAAGGATTAAAAGTATAATCAGACTCGAGAATATGGTTGACAAAAGGATACATTCTGTTGGTGTTTTTATTACGGTCAATTAATTTGAGATATTCATTGACTCTGACGTCGATTCTCGTTCCGCTTTGTCTCACGTAACACATTAGAGATATAAACCCTATAAATCCAGACTTAACCCAGGCCTCTATGTGAATGGCATCCTAGTTTTAGTACAAACTATTTGTTTGGATCAACTATTATCTGTTTTTAAGCATATTCTTGGATCAATTTTGAATCATTGAAGCTTAAACATTATAAAACCTATATAAGCTTGTTTCAACTATACAAAATCCTGCAACAGTGCGTCGGCCTTCCATAAACCCTAAAAAAGGGTTAACATATTCTGACCTCTTAAATTTTTTTTGGGATCTGATTGCACATGTCTAGAAATTGAATTATACAAGGTACTTCAAAAAAGTTCTATTCTTTTTATTTCATTTCGGGACCACCTTAAGCTACTTAGTATATAAGCTAAATATGGGTCTTTTTCATAGGCAGTTAAAAAAAAATCACTACATCATTAGATTTTATCTTAACATTATAAATTTTAGTTTAATGTCAATATTATATAAAATATGGCTTCTAGAAGAATAGACGATTACTTTGACTTAAATGGAAGCATATCATCTATTCTTTCTCTAAGAGACCACACAAAAAAACAAAACAAGAGTAAAAACTCCAAGTCAGGGTCTCATTTAAAATATGTATATATAATTTCTTAAAAAGCTACACGTGTTTCGCTCCTATCAAAGCCTCATCAGGCTTAGAAGTAAATAAAAATAATACAAGAAGAAGGCTTATAAAACGTGCTAAAAGACTTTTTACCTAGACATACACCAATCCAGATCACATTACAACTAATAGCAAATCTAAAGCTAGGTTAGGTTAACAATATTTACCTTAGATAGAAATAAACAAATAAAAAATAAAAAAGTAGAAACGTAAAAAGTCACAAGTGGGGAATGATCCATCAACCTTAGGATTCACAGGCGCGCGTTTAACCCATAGGTCACCACTCAATTTGAGAAATCTAGGCAAGCCAAACTCATCCGCTATTACAGGAAGAACCTTATTGCAAGGAAAATTGTATTGTTGAAAATATGGTTTCATCAACAGTGTTTATTTCATCGATTAAGACCGAAGTTTGTCAACTTAAGATGCAAGTAAAATCTGTATTGTTGTGACGAATTCATAATGAGTTACTTATTATATTGGGTATTACGTCACTTATAGCAAAAATCAATTTAGAAATTTTTAATCTCACACGCTCAACAATTGAAAAGAAGAAGAATTGTTGAGCGTGTGCGATAAAAAATTTCTAAATTGATTTCTGCTATAAGTGACGTAATACCCAATATAATAAGTAACTAACTTAAGATGCAATATAAGAAACATTTCCTCCGACGCAGCATTGGAAGTAGCCCGAAGAACTTGGCTAAGGGAAGAAGTCAAAAACTATTACAGAAGCTTGAATAAGGTGTATTCGATTCTAAAATACCTTTTGAGAGAGATAATGGACGAGTTCTTTCAATTTAAAATACCTTTATCTTACGTTAAACTTATTCTTAACCCATTTGGATTCTGTACTTTAGATTCAGCACTTAGAAATGAGGTTATATTGTTTTCTAGGGATTCTTTTTCTCGTTATAAACGGTAAGTTATATCGCCTTATGACATCTCAAGTTCAATGCTTAAAGCAAATTAATAATAATGTATTCCGTAGGCAACTAGGAAAGTGTCACTTTCAGTTTCATAAAAGGTACTTGAATTTAACAGATGTAGTTTTTATTCCGGACGAAGAGACTCTTTTGAATCTTAATTTTTAAATATAACTTTTCTAAGAGGACTGACTTGCACACGCGGGAGACTTTAGCTATGGAGGCTGAGAACGTTTTGCAGACTACGAATATTCATAATAATAATATTTTGCGTTCTAAAATAATTAATTTTTTAAATTCTAATATTAACATTTTTCACCTAATTTTCCTTAAAAATAAGATGAAAAATCATGATTTAATCCTTTCAAAATCTGACAAGGGTAATTGCCTGGTTATACTCAGGAGGGATGATTACATAGATAAATTTATTAAACAAAGACCCTACTGGTTCTTTTTTCTCTAAGGTTAAATAAACCCTTGATAAGTGTAATCCAACTTTAGAATTTTTTCATACTATAAAAGAAAAATTATATCCTATGAATCCTCGAACTCCTGTCCTCTACGGTCTTCCTAAAATCCACAAACCCAATTGTCCTATTAGACCAGTAGCATCGTTAGTGAACTCACCTTGTTACGACTTATCAGCTTGGTTAAATACTACACTAAGAGATGTAGCTGGTTTTAGAAGCATTTATTCCACAAAATTTTTTTTTTTTAATATCTATATACCAGAGGGTCCAAATTAATTTATCTAGATATTAAAAATTTGTTTTTAAGTATTTCACCTGGTGATTGCCTTGATTTGGTCAGAGATCTTTTGCTTAAGTCAACGCTTGACAGAATTGTTGATGATCTATTAACACTTCTCAAGCTAATACTTGATCAGAATTTTTTCGTTTTTAATAACAAGTTTTTTAGACAAGTTACTGGACCAGCAATGGGATCCTGCTCTCTCCTCATCCGAGTAATATTTTTATAAATGATTTGGAGAAAAGGATTGCCAATGATAGGCTTGTTACCTTTCTAACTGTATATAGGGGATAGGTGGACGATATTTTACGGATCTTAAGGTTGCTGGATTGTTCCCCACTTATGACATTTTACGTTTTAACTTTTTTTATTTTATTTGTTTATTTCTATCTAAGGTGAATATCGTTAACCTAACCTAGCTTTAGATTTGTTGTTAGTTGTAATGTGATCTGTGTAGGTATATGTCTGGGTAAAAAGTTTTTTAGCATATTTTATAAGCGTTTTTCTTGTACTATTTTTATTTACCTCTAGGCCTGATGGTGCTCCGATAGGAGCGAAATACGTGTAGTTTTTACGAAATGTTTGAATGAGACCCTGACTTGTAGTTTTTACTTTTGTTTGGTTTCTTTCTGTCATATACCGGGAATTCGTAGTTATCATTTAAATTTTACAAATTTCAATGCTTTATTTCTCGGTTTTTCAAATGGAACACCTTGTATATTTTTTGAAGATTTAATGAAAAGTTAATATATTAACTAAAAAAAAATAATAAGATAAAAATCTTTAATCTTTAAAATTTCTCAAATTTTCTTCCTTTCTAAAGTGTTTAGGTTTTAAAATATACACAATAATATTTAAGCAAGCATAATAAAGATATTAATCATTTTATTATTATTATAGCAAGTATCCTATATGTCCTTCGTTTCGTTTAAAACATAAATTAATACGTTCCTGAAAACTTCTTTCTACTTTATGTATTATTTGTGGCGTTACTTAAACAAATGCATTTCGTATCTCTTCGCTCTCTGCTCCATGTCTACTGCCGTTATAGGTGGATTTCTATAAACAACTTTTTTTATAAAACTCCATAAGAAAAAATCTAATTTTGTTAAGTCAGGCAATCTGGCTGGCCAATTAATAGGTCCATTCCTTTCCAATCCATTTTCCTTCAAAAGTCACATTCAAACGTTCAGTGATATTTCGAAAAAAATGTGCAGGAGCTCCATCCTGTTGAAAGGACATTCGGTTTCTAGTATTTAATGGATTCCTAAGTAATCTAGGCAGTTCATAAGAATTGAAGGTACATTTCGGCATTGAGATGATCATTAAAAAAATTGGGTCTGATAATAGTGCTTCCAATAATTTCACCCTACACATTTAATTACCACCTATGCTGGAAGTCGATCTGCCGCATGAAACGGAGGTTTTTGGATGAATATCAGTGAAAGTTATGTGTATTTACTGATCCATTTTTATGAAATGTTGCCTCATAAATAAGACACAGTTAAAAAAACATGGGGTCATTTTGTAATTTATTATATAATTCATAGATGTAATATGGATTAAAATGATGCCTTTTTATAATTCGTTGCACTGATCTTTCACTTGTTCCAACTGCTCTTCCGATATTTGCTTGACTTTTTAAAATTACTAAAGAAAGCCTAAATGTTTACATAATAAAAAATCATAAAAGCTTTGAAATTGGTAAGATTTGAATGATAACTGCGAACACCCTGTATATCACAGAAAGAAACCGTTTGGGTCAAATTAATCATCCGTTCATCTAGAATCCGAATTTAACCTAATATTGATATTAGATTAACAGTTCTAATGGCAAGATCAAAATTAAATAATGTAGTAATTTCCTAATTTTTTTTGTAAAAAAACACTGTTGCAGCACTCTGTATTGATAGTTTTTAATTATAAAAGTTCCAAGCCTTATATCTAATACTATGTGTAAAGTAAATTAAATACGTTATTTGTTGAGACCCAATAAAAAGAAACGTCCTGACTTCTATTCCATGTGAAAAGGTGAAGCGGATAACAAAGATGTCATCCCAATATATCGGACATCTGACACCTAAACGAAAAGCAAATATAATTAGCATAATGTCCCAAAACATAACAGAGCTTTTATTCAGGAATCCCGAATTAATAATTCGACTAAAAGAGGAAATCCTCGTCAGAAATGAAAGACTTTATCGAGTATCAATCTCGCTCGAAACGTCTTCGTTATAGTTCCCGATAGTATCTACTTTTAAATCCATTTAAATTAAGATTCCACTTCGTGTTGTGTCAACTTTTTTCCACTGACAGTCGCGCGTGGTGAAGGTGGATGGACGTGTTGCCGTCATTTTAGAATAACCTGTTATTCATTTTCTTTTTTGGTTGCTTTATTTACACTAATGCTTTAAAAAGTAAAAAACGTAATTTTGACATAGTTCTTCCTAATTAAGTATAATTTATTCTTAGAAAGTTTCTTTATTTTAAGTAAAGGAAAGGAAATCAATTTCAAGCGACTAAGCATCTTGGTTCTTAGTTCTCGCAAAATAGATGATATTTATAATATGGTTTTTTTAATTGAAGCTAGTCTAAGATAACTGGGTATATTAAAGAAGTAAAAATTATTTTGCATCTCAAGAATCGGTTCAATCTAAGAAAAAAATTATTATGACTTACTTATCAATTAGTCCATTAACTAAAAAAGTGTAACCATAAAAAATAATCTTAAAACCTACGTCAAACCTTACTCAGATTGCAGAAATACTTACCATTAAGATTTTTATTAATTTTTATACAGGATGTCGCATAAATCATGATAAATAATTTAAATTCCTTTTACAAAAATGAGGTTAAGTTAAATTTTCCTAGTCCGAAAGTCGAAGGCAACCAAGATACGGGGTGTTAAACTTAATGTATTTTTTAAATTTTGGCTATAAATTAAGCATTAATTCTTTGTTTTTAATAAAATTTGAAATACGGTTTTTTTATATGGGAAATCCTAAAATTAACCCTTTTAAAATTATGTCAAAGAGGGCGCCACCAGCAACATTTTGTTTTTTTTAACTGCATAATTTTTATAGACTTGGTATCATTTAATTTTTATTCGAAATATACATTAAAAAACTCATACTTTAAAAATTTCGCTATAGTAGGTAAATTAACACCATTCGAGATATTTACAATTAAAAAATTCAATGATCTCAAAATAATATGTTATTTTCCTACTTCAGAATAAAATATTTGTTAAGTAGGCTGTTGCTGATAAGCTAAATTAATATAAATATAATTGTCACTATTTATGTTCTTGTCGGTTACATTGATGAATGGTTGTAAAAATTCAAAGTCATATACAAGACAAGACATATTTAGTGACGTTATATATTTCCTTTTATTGTGTTCTTATTGTTAGTTATTGTGACTTATTGCGTATGACGTGGAAGACCTTGGCCGGGGCGAAATCCAGACCTTTACCATTAGATTTTTGTATGCATATAGGGATATATGAAATTAATTGTTTACGAAAATAGGATAAACACAAAAGAGCAATTAATGGTAAAAATATTAACTGCTTCTGAGTCATTTTAAAATGAGCAATTATTTTTTTAAGATTCGGCAAACTTTTAGTAAAATAATTTTCTTAGTTTTCTTTTTTTTAGTAAAATCTTTTGTATTTGATTATTTATTGGAAGTGAAATATAGCAGTTTAAATAATTTATCAATTTCATTTTTTTTGCAATGAGTGCACTGAAACCTTTAATTGTAAATATCTCGAAAGGGTTATTCGTAGCGAGATTTGTGAACTATAACTTTTTAAAGCAAAACTATTTGCGCAATGCATATTTTAAATAAAAAATTAAATTATGCCAAGCCTAAGAAAGCTATGGAAATTAAAAAAAAATGATGCTAGTGGCTCCCGCTACTTTTGCCATTTAAACAAAAAGCCAAAATCCAAATTTTGTTCAAAACGAATGACAAATACTAAATTTATGGCCAAAATTCAAAAAAATTACATTAAGTTTATCATCACGTATCTTGGTTGTCTTTAACTTTTAGACTAGAAAAATTTAACTTCTGCTGTTAAATTATTTATAATTATTTATGCAAAACCCTGTATATATATTAATAAACTGTAATCTACTAATCTAATTTTCATAGCATTAGAATCACGGCTGAAAGAACGGTATAAAACCCAAAGAACGGTAAGCCTTATTAACTATTTCACTATAGTGACAATTAAATTTCATATTGGTCTGAAAAGTTACCTCCAAATCTCTAATAAAGTTTTTCTAAGAATTTTGGCATTATCAGTATAGTAGTCTTCAAGAAAATAGTTAACTTTACGAGTAAAAGTGACCGCAGCACATTTTTGAACATAAAGGGACAATTTATTAATCTTGAACCAATCAACCACAGAACATAGGTCATTTTTTAATTTTACAGGATCTTCCTTGACAGCAATAGTTTTAAATAGTTTAAAATCATCAGCATACATCAGACTTACAGATAAGGAGACAAAATCAGGCAGGTCATTAATAAAAAGAACAAAAAGCAAGGGACCAAGCTTGCTACCCTGGGGAACACCTGAGGTTGATATATATTGATCTGACAGATAATTACCAATCTTAACCACGTTATTTCTCCTAGATAAATAAGATTTCATGAAATTAAAAGCTTTTTTAGAAAAACTAAAGCCAACCAATTTATTTAAAAGCACACAGTGATCTACCTTGTCAAATGCCTTCTCACAATCGGTGTATAGCACATCTAACTGCTCCTTAGACTCAATTGCCTTAGAGATTTGTTCTAGTACAGTCAATCTGTAATTTTTTTTTTTTAAACTATCCAAGTCGCTAATTTTTTGAGGGTCGATTCTATTTCCGAAGAAAAGCTTAAGTCCTCGGAATTGAGACTCTCACCCCTCCCCCTGTTTTGGGAAACTCAAAAAGTTTTTCAAATCGATTTTCCAGTTAAACAGCGAGTCATACAGAAAAACTTATTGAACATAAAATATAGAGCTTTTTGTGCTCTACAATTCATCTCATGGGCCCGAAGCTGTAGAACCAAAATTCGAAAAGTTAGAGGGCGCCAAAGTCACCAAAAATGACTTAATTTTTGTGGGTCTGTATCTTGGGAATACTCAAAAACATAAGCTGTCAGAGTTACGCTACAAGAAATTTGTGCAGGGAAAAACTAAGAGAAAGGTAAAACTATGTGCGCTACCACCATCCGTCGAAGCGGCAAACCTCCACAGTCGCAGAGCCTACTTGCAGGTGCAGTCGTGGTTGGGCCACACTATGGATCCACTGGAATGGGGGTGGGAGAAGACAAATCTAGGACTGAAACCGGCAGCGAATTCGAAAGATCCAGCGACAGAATCGATACTGAAAGCAATTTCTTGTGGATGCAACACGAATGACTGCGGGGCAGCTTGCGGATGTCGCAAAGCAGGTCTTATATGCTCTGTTGCTTGTAAGTACTGTGCAGGAGAAAACTGCAGCAACGTTGCCCCAATATATTTGGAAGAGAATGACGTTGATGATTTACCTTCACAAGTTTTCAAATTGCCAAAATACCCAAGCCCCTCACAGAACCGAAATGCAATGGACGAAGAAGGAACATCAATGTCGGATACATCTTCCAACTGCTCTTTAGAATAGATAGATAGATTTAGATTAGATAAAGTTGAAGAACCACCAAAAAAGAAATCAAAAAGAAGAGGAAGACCGAAAAAAATTGAAACAAATTTTGTATGTTTTCGAACTATTTATTGTATAATAAATTTTTCGTAAACTACCTTGTCCCACTGTATTCTCGTTATGCTTTAAAATTTAAAAATTCAATCCGTAGACGAAATGTCGTGTCGAGTGTACACGACATTCGAACTTGAACGATGTTTCAAGATAAATATTCACATTCAGGTAAGTGTTCAAATAAATATATAGTAATATGTTAATGATGGAATAGCAGTAAAAATGTGGGGAATGGAATTTTGCAAAAGTAATGCTATCAACATGTACTATGCAATTATTCAGTAATCAATTATCATTACATGCATTACGCAATCATAATTATTGAGGCACGTCACTTTCACAACTGCAACGCCCTCTGCTTTTGTTGTAATTGGTGCTCCGTAAACCATGTACCAATTTCTCTTATCCCTTTCTACTAAATCACTTCAATTATTCATTTTGTGCAAGTTAAAGAACATTTAATCTATGCAAATTTCATTTTCGTGGACTTACAGCGCCATCTGCATGGCTTTTTTCAATTTGTCAAGAAGGGTAAAAGAAACTTTGTTCAGATTCTACTTTAGTTTCATGATGCGCAAACGTTAGGCGACGAAAAACAGCTTTCGCCAAACATCTGAGGCAGGCTACATATACGAAAGTAAACATTTCGGTATTAAATGCATTATATCTCAAAAACGGTAAATCGAAAAAAAAAGTAAGACATGCATTTTGTAGGTATTTTTGTCCTCTACATTTTTGCAATCCTTGCGATGGTAAAAAAATTGTTTTTCAGTGAAAAAATGAAAAAAGTCATTTTTGGTGACTTTGGCGCCCTCTAACTTTTCGAATTTTGGTTCTACAGCTTTAAGCTCATGAGATGAATTGTAGATCACAAAAAGCTCTACATTTTATGTTCAATAAGTTTTTCTGCATGACTCACTGTTTAGCCGCAAAATCGATTTGAAAAACTTTTTGAGTTTCCCAAAAAAGGGGGGGGGGGTTGACTCTCAATTCCGCGAACTTAAGCTTTTCTTCGGGAATACAATCGATCCTCAAAAAATTAGCGACTTGGATAGTTTTTAAAAGTTCTGGCCTTTTTTAATTACAGATTGACTGTACTATTCTGAGAGGATACACAGATTTGTCCCGGTGGATTTATCATTAACAAAACCATGCTGACACTTGTTAATTTTATGTTTAACATGTTCATATAAATTATCATAGAGAATATTTTCAAAAATTTTAGATAAACAATTTAAGAGATGAATAGGCCTATAATTTGATATATCATTTTTATTGTCTTTTTTATGAATTGGTGAGATCACTGGTTTTTAAAATATCTGGAAAGGATTCCTGTTCAATTGACATATTGAAAAGATACACTAGGGGTTTTGTTAAAAGCTCAGCACAACCTTTATGGATATAAGAAGGAATTTCATCTGGGCCAGTAGATTTTTTAGGTTTGAGTTTCTTAGTAGCATTTATTACATCATTCTTTATTATTTATGTGATGATTGGAACAGTCAGCTGTGCTATAGACAGACGCAAAATATTGGGCAAAAGCATTTGCAATATTAAGGGGTTTATTGAAATTGACATTATTTAAGGTCATGTCCACTGGTATACCTGCACTCCGAGCTTTAGATTTAAAGAAAGGCCAAAATGCGCTTGGATCAGCAGCTAAATTTTTTCAATTGAAGTTTTGTACAAATTACCTTCATATTTTGTTTGATTTTTTATTTCAGCTCTAAGGTGCTAATATTCAACGCATTCTGGGCTCACATGTTTACTCAACTGATAGTGAAGCTTATTTTTCTTTTTAATTTTATGTTTTAAATCAAGAGAGAACCATATTGGAAATTTCCCTGCAGTGTTGGAATTAATCTTTGTTTTTGGAATTGAAATGTCCAGAAATTGGTATATTAGTTTATAAAATGTATTAAACCCCATACAAATATCATAGCATTTAAACACCATAGACCAGTCGCAATCAGAAAGTTATCTATAAAGAGTAAAGAAGTTACCTTTTGCATAGTTGTATGTATAAGTCTTCTTATTAATTGTTTTATTTTGTACAATCCTCAGATTAAATTGTAAATTAAGAGCAGGGTGGTAAGCATCTTCAGGTAATAAAGGGTCACTTGGTCTCGATATCTTTCCATATTAGTTAGTGAAAGATCTAAAGATCTGTTCATAAAATTAGGAATATTATTTACTTTGCATAGATTATACATATTAATAAATTGCTGCATTAGGATATTTTTATCACAATCTGTATAATTAAAATTAGTAAAATAAGGCAAATTAAAATCTCCTAGCAATATCACATTTACGTTTTCTAAGATTAAAATTTCCTCAAAAAGGTTAAAATATTTTTCATGCATTAAAATAGTGGAATATGGTATAAAATAAACAACAGATATATTTTTAACACTTACTTTAAGTATCAGACAGTCACTATCAGAGTCGGCATTTACAATTTCATAAGGCAGTTCCTTCTTGAGTGCAATAAGGACTCCTCCTCCCCTTTGGCCAATTCTGTCCTTGCGGAGCACTGTATATCTCTCATCTAGAAGCTCTGAGTTAAATATGTTCTCATTTAACCATGTCTCGCTAAATGCAATTACATCATAACATTCCGATAAAGTTGCTGTATATAATGGATTTGTTTTGGGTCTTAATCCACGTACATTCTGATAGTAGATTGTTAACTGCCTTGATGTAGTTAGGTTACTTTGAGAGGGTCCTCTTATTGTTCTGGTGAAATCCCTCCTCTTGGTGAAAAACCGAGATATGACAGCTCCGTTTGGCCAAACTTCTTTGTTTCAGGCTTTCCGAAAGTTCTCTTAATTGATAGTCACCTTAAAAGAGGCATACACATCTGGGTGTTTAGACTGCATTGATTCACAA
This sequence comes from Anthonomus grandis grandis, assembly GCF_022605725.1. Classification (NCBI taxonomy): domain Eukaryota; kingdom Metazoa; phylum Arthropoda; class Insecta; order Coleoptera; family Curculionidae; genus Anthonomus; species Anthonomus grandis. The sequence continues at coordinate 8,231,668 of NC_065554.1, read as the reverse complement.
GATACTTCAGGAAAATTGGGTAATAGGTCCTTCTTCAGGTCTTCTGGCTTGGTATGTGGCGCTAGTCTAGTTACATGGAGAGATGTGTATTTGGGGATCGCTTGAACATTTGTTGCTTCCGTCCCTCGCCCTACAACAAATCTTCTACGATGGTTATTTCTGGGCCCTGCAGTAAATCAGTTATTTTCTTTGGGCGTCTCTGCAAGCTGCTGAATGTTCTGCATACATTTTTGCTTTTGGGCCTGCATCACAGCTGCATTGACTTCCTGGGCAGAAATAACGTCATTTCCACGAGAAGTATTCTCCAATAATGGGTTATTTTTTTGTTTAATTATCCCAACAGGCTGATTTGGAACATTATTAGAAGGTTTTGTTTTTGTTGACGGCGGTGGAAATCTAGGGTTAGGAGTAGCTGCATTTTGCTGCTGCGCTCTCTCCGCATATGTCAGAACAGATGATTCCGCACTGTCGCCGCTTTTTGGTGGGCTACTCTATCTTTTCTTCAAACAATTGAATATTTTTTTAAAGAAGACCTTCTTTTGCTTTTAATTCAGAGATTACACTCTTCTTAAAACTTCATTCTTAGCCTCAAGCATGTCTTAAAAATGGGAATCCTTTTTCATAACCTCAATTTCGACGCGGCAGCATTTGACCAAATTATTTTTCCCTATAGCCACTAACCTCACAACTCGAAGTGCACACGATGTATGAAAAATACCCTCACAGTTGACACACTTTGCTATTGTACTAACCACTGATTTTTGACAATATTTACAGTTTTTAACAGAGCTTTTTTCGGCGTCATCTTCTCCAGCCATATTACCAGATTCTTCGTATATTGACAATAAATCGCAGTGCTTTCTTCTGGAAAACAAAAACCATATTTGAAAGTTCCTGATTGAAAACGCCCCAAAATAGAATACCATATTTATAGTGGGACTCAAATAGCGCAAAGTAAACAGTTCTTGCTAGTGGTCCTAATTCCTCTCTAAGCCTAATAGTAAAACAGCCAGATAAGAGTTTCTTGCTTGGTTAGGTTAGTAAGGTCAGTGACTGAGCTATCTGGAATAGTATCTTCGTCCATCATAGCTCTGCAACTTCACACTTAAAGACAACGAAGTAAATTTTACGTCTAAGCAAAGGCGATTAGCGTTAAACTATTCTTTCATAATTTTCAAATCGTTTAATACAATTTTTTAAAGTTTTGCCGGATTACTGTTTTTTCAGAATATTCAGGTGTCATCATAAAAATACTGAAAAGTTCAGAGGTTTTAAGAGAGACAAGATCATTTATATAAAACAGGAATAGTATTAGGTATAAAGCAGAGCCTTGCGAAACTCCACAATTTGCGAGCAGTATTCCGTGATCCACAGAATCAAAAGCCTTTGACAGATCACAGAACACCGCAGCATATGTCTCACCCTGGTTCAAACTAAAATAAGCCTTCCAAGAAAACTGTAAATTGTATCATACGTCTCTTACGATGTTAGAAATCCAAATTCCTTGTCAGTTATTAAGTTAAGAGACCAAAGGTAATGCCAGAACCTTCTCTTTACAAGTTTTTCTACAAATTTAAATAAAGTTTCGAGTAGGAAGATTGGGCGGTAGTTTGAAGGGTATTAATAAATATTGGGATTTCCAAAGGCGACTTCAGGTAAGCAGAAAACACTCCTCTTGACGAAAAGTTATTGACACAAGCAGAAGGGCATCCAGAGCGCTCTCAAGTAGCTGCAAAACAACTTTGATTTATAAAAATATTAATAATAGTAGCAATAATAATTAACAGATTGTTGAAAAGAAATAAATCACAAGAATAAAATCTGGTTTTATTTTTTTTTCAGTAACAGAGGCTCTAAACTCATAATTTTGCAAATGTTACTTTAAAATATTAGGCTCTTCAATATTGCGGCAATAAATTTATGCTCAACCTACCTAGGAATCATAAATATTAATTTTATAATCTAATATTTTAAATAAAACTAAACACAAAAGGGTATCTGTATTATCCTTTCATTAACAAAAATAATAGGCAATGCAAATAACGTCACTTATCCCTTAAACTTATTAGTCAGAAAAGCCAATCCCCCTTAAACAAAACAAATACACTCGTTGCCAGATTCAGTAAAAAGGTTTAATAGATAATTGGTAAAGTTAGATTTACTTTGGTAGATATCAAGCTTGTCAGCTGTAGAATTAACATTTATTTTCTAACTAGTTAATCCAGAATTAACTAAAAATGAGTGTTTATGTGCATAAGTGTTTCTTAGGTTTGCCGTAGGAATATAAATGAAAATTTTAAAAATATGTATAATTTTAAAATCACGAGTTAAAATAAAGAAAATTTTTTGAAATTTCAGTTTTCAAGTTGACATAAAAAAATATATTTTAATATACCCGATAGAAGGTGCTGCTGTAAGTTCTATTTTAAAGAAGAATAAAAAGTATTTATTACTACGCAGAGCAGATGTCATATTGAAGCGTAAAAACTGTATGGTTATTAAACGTAAGTAGGTGTGAGAAAGAATGAATTAAATATTTATTAGTGCTGTAGATTAGTTATGTGGATAAAATGATTTATTTTTTCAAATAAAATATAAAATTACAGAAATAAACTATTTTCAAACTATCAAATTCTTATATAAATATAAAATTATAATTAGTTTAACCTTGCAGCAAATTTTTGCTTTATCTTGAAGCGGATATTTTCACAAAGAAATCAATAGATCTTTAATGCTAAATAATAAGGACATTTTTATAGAAGGCTGATGTATGGCGGGATATACAAAAATTAGACTCATCATTGGTTATGTTTTCTTTCATGTTTGTTATGCAACAATGTTTTCAGTATTTTAGTTAGTACGGGAAAAATATTAAATTATTTTTCAAAGCAAGAAAAAATAAAAACGGTATATTTAATAACTTTAATTATTTGCAAAATTAGTCATATTATTCATATTAGTCGAACATAGTCTATTATTCATTGAATAAACCTAAGACATCAATTTTTCAAGTGTGTTTTCATTGCGTTTTACTAGAGGCTTAGTTTCGGATTAAGAATCAAAATATAATTTGTCCAGTTAATACGTTTATTACACAATCTGAAATTCAATAAGAAAACCCGAAGGAAAAAGTAACTCGCCACCAACCAAGAGAACAAAAACTTTATGTATAAGATTAAGTCGCTTATACATAATTTTATTAAATAAGACATAGTTTAGATAGTTTTTTAATAATGGGTGAATCTTACTGATGTAAATTTTAGGCATGAAATCTATAGTTTTGTGTGTTTTAGGTTTTATTATTGATTCAATATTGTGCTGTCTATTTTACTTTATACCCTATGTGTCATAGCTTTTAGGGTTTTAACGAGTTTTAACAATCTAGTATTAATTTATTTTATTTTATTATATTTTTAGATGTGTTTGTATATAATGTTAAATTTTAAGCTTTTAGTTCAATATTAGGATTCCAAGTGGACGCAAATATTCAAGATTATCAAAGTGAGCCAATTGTGGCACCCAATTATGATCACAAAAATATTGCCTTATTTCAGAAATCTATTTCTAAAAATTGCCTTAAATTAATTCATTTAAATATACGTAGTATATTAAGTCAATAAATGTGATGGATTTGTAGTATTTATGAAAAGTAAATTATTTTGTAACCACAAGTTAGGACAAGTTGCACCTATAAAAATAATTAAAATTCAATTGGGTTATGACAATGAAGAAATTTTAATGACCTTTATATACCGACTACCAAGTACAGGTAAGCAATTTTATAATCAAGAATTGTATCAGCATCTTCAGAGTCTACGAAAAACTACGAAATTAGTATTTCTGACTGAATTATTTAATTGAATAGGGGATTGAAATATAGACCTTCTTTCCAATGAATATCTAGAAGAAGAATACAAGAGCACGCTCCCTTTTTTTTAGATTTATATCTTACATTATTAAAGTTACAAGACCTCTATCAAGAACATGTATCGACCATTATTTTGTTAAATTGTGCAAAAACTTTTTTTTTAGAAGTGTCAAATCTTATGTACTTAATTATTATATAACTGATCATTACCCAATTGCATTAATATTAGAGTACAATAAATCAGTAAAAACGCAAATACCAGATTATAGAATTAAAAAAATTGAGGGGTTCCATTCCAAAACTCGCCCTTACCTACGGTAAAAGCATAGGAAAAATTTAGTATCATTTCAAAACCTTTCTTATCCATCGCCTGTATCATTCCAAAAGTCGTCTTATCCAAGCGACCAATCAGAGCGTAGAATTTTGTTTTCATGCTGGTGGTCGCGTGATTTGTTATTTTTGCCTCATTTTAATGAGTAAATCCTAGGCGTTTGGTCTTCGTTTTTAAACAGCTGTTTAACAAAAATTTTAATAATTAAAACAAGAATGGATAGAAATAATGATTCATTTTGTTTACCCATGGCACAAGGAAAAGGCAGGCGACGTCCCAGTGATCCGACAAAATGGAAAAAAAGTGTTGCAAAATTAAAAAGGTACCTACATTGTTTTCGTTTATAACGTTTAAATAATATTATTTAGATATTTTTTTTGTAGGCGTGTTCCGTTGCAACTACAAGTTTTTCCAAAATGGTACCATTTATCGGGTAAAACCTACCGCTGTTCAACTCTTACAATGCAAGATATTAAAGAGTTTCATGCCCTATTTTATTCTTTAAAAACAACGATTGAACAAGACAATTTTATTTTAAAATATATGTCTGTTGAGATCCCATCCCGATTAGGAGCGAGAAAACCTGATTCATCTAGGAAGTCGGTGGCAATCAAGTATTTTATTAAAATACGAGAAACAAAGAATTTCAAAATACAGGTATGTCAAAATACATTTAAAGGTGTTTTGCAAGTTTCTAAGGATCGCATTCAAAGAATTGGACGAGGTTTTCTACAAACTGGCTTACCACCTAAAGAAAATCGTGGTGGCTTAAAACAAAAACCTATGTATGCCCAAAAAAAAAGCTGTTAAAATATTTATTGAGAAACTACAATGTTCTAATGTACATTATCGTAGAGAACAAAGCAACAGACAGTATTTGATTCTGAATATATAATATTGGTTTTGGATCACCAGCATCCGACATTTGCTTTCATTGCAGTTCTTTAACCGAAAAAATTAAACAAGAAAAGGATAATGACAAACGTAGTCAGCTTCAAATTGAAGAAAGAGTTCATATCTTAAAAGGCAAAGCCTTTTTTTCCAAGTTGAGGGAAACAAAGGAAAACATGCTCGTCTTATCTTTTGACTGTCAAAAAAACTTGGTAAACCCAAAAGTCCAAGATCAGATCGCCTATTATAGCCGTCAGCTCTACACTTATAACTTTACCATTGTTAAGTGTTCCTCAAAAACTAAATTACAAAATAATAACGTGTTCTTATACACCTGGATGGAACACGAGTTCCATAAGAGCTCGAACGAAATTTCCTCAGCTGTTTTCCATTGCCTATCAGATCTCATAAATTTTTCGGGTTACAGCAAAATAAGATTGTGTGCAGATGGCTGCGGAGGGCAAAACAGAAACTCGCAAACAGAAATATCGCACCGCCCCTTATTGGTGAAATCGAGCTGGTTTTTCCCATTAGAGGTCATTCATTTCTACCATCGGACCGTGTATTTGGAATCATCGAAAAAAAATTAGGAAAACTTAGTGAAATCACAAACCCCAACACGTATATCGATATCTTTAAGGAAAGAGGAACCGTCATTAATTTAACAGATTCTGGTGTCAAATCTTGGAAGGAAGTTGCAAAGGAGTATCTGAAAGGTGTGCAGTCTTGGCACTTTAAATTTTCTAAAGCGAAAAGGATTGTTATTGAGAAAAATGGTGATAAAATAACAGTTAGAGGCGAAGAACACTACAGCAGTGATGTTGGAGAATCCAAGACAATTTTTAAACGTGGGAAACGATTAAATCAAATAGAAGTGGGTAACATTGATAAAGGAGTGGCGGTTAATGAAGAAAAAGTTTAGGATGTCAAAAAGTTACTAGTTGCTCATTATGGGGAAGATTGGATGGGGAGAAATGATTTAGAATTTTATAAAAATTTCTTCGAGGAACAGGAGAAAAATATTGAGAGAATGGACGAAGAAACTGAAAATAATAAATTTTGCGAAGGAGTAGTGGAAGAAGATATTTCGCTAAGAATTTAAGAAATGTTATCTTTTTTTAATAAAAAAAAAATAAGATCAGTCAATTGCTGTAATTTTTCGTGCCAAAACTTGTCTTGTCCATATTGTTTTAATAAATTTTATGGAAATTAAATAAACAGGATTTAAATGAATGCTAAAATAAGCACACAAATGATTATAGTAAATCCATACATATTAAATTTGTATAAATTTGTATTTGAAAATCTTCTAAAACGTTTTTTGCCAATTGTGAAATTTTACCCAATATGAAGAAGGCAAGTTTTGGAATGAAGCCCCTCAATTATAAATGACCAGTTGAAAATAGATTTAGAGCAAGAAGCATGGTCTTTTCCTTTAGTATTTACATAGAGCATTTTATTAATAAATTAAAATTTTACATAGGAAAAAAATACGCATACGATAAAACGAACAAGAAAAAATTGTGGTAAGCGATTTTGAGTTGATAAGAAATTACTTAAGGCGATAAATAAAAAACATCTTTTTAAAAAATGTATACAACCAAATAATGAGCAGTTAAAAGCAGAATACAAAAGATGCAATAATTTGGTTAATCGCGATATAAAAAAAAGCCAAAAAAGAAGATATATTTTCACAAATAAATAATAGTAAGATTCTATGATAAAAATGTTGTCAGAATATTTTAATGACTTTTTCAGTAAATTAGGATCAACAATATCCTCAACTGATCTGTCATAATATATCACAATACTATTAGTGTGATATGATCTACATCTGATAGACATAGAAATTAATTTTGAATAAATTAGGATGGCACGATTTATTTATAAAACTTATACCAACCATAGCTATTGATAATCAGAAATTGACTTCTCTCCTTAGGCTAAGATTTAATAAGTGCAGCAGCTGTTCCTTTAAGAGCATACCTTAAAAGATTATCCAATCTTAATTCACGATTCAGGGTGTCAAAGGTATTTGAAAAGTCAAAGTATCATCCAGTAACAACTTTATATTTTTCTTATAAAAGGTAAAAACACGAAATCTACAGCATCACAAATACATTTAATAAAATTACAAGGGTTACATGTTTCGCTCGACTAGAGCATCATCAGACCTAAACAATAATTAAAATTATGTAACCCGAAAAAAGGAAAATTCATTAAAGACTTACCATAACATACACAAAACACCTGACATAAAAGTAAACAAAGCTTACAATACACAATTAAAATTTCAATTTTTCGGGTTACATAATTTTAATTATTGTTTAGGTCTGATGATGCTCTAGTCGAGCGAAACATGTAACCTTTGTAATTTTACTAAATGTATTTGTGATGCTGTAGATTTCGTGTTTTTACCTTTTATAAAAGTGTATGACCAGCATCTTTGGGATAATGGATGAATTTTTCGAGTTAAATAATGCTAATCAAGCTTCACTCATCCGCCTCTACCAGAAAAACCTTATCTCAAGGAAGAATTATCTACTGAAGATATGGCTTATTCAACAATGCTTGCTTTTTCACCTTACGCCAAATTTCGTTTCTTTGCGATGCAGAACAAGGACTCATGCAGGTAGAAAAGCCTTAAACCTGGCTAGAAAATCATGGCTGAAAGAAGAAATCAAAGACCACTACAGGAACTTAAACAACGTCAATGTAAAATTAAAGTTTCTATGTTTCAAACTTAACAACATATTACATTATGCGGAATTTATTTATTTGGATTATAAACGGAGATGAACTAAAAACTTTCGGCTCTACTACTTTTAATAGAATACACAAGAAACTTAGTAACCTTAAAAACAAATATATAACTTCACTTAGGCTCGATGATTTTCACGAATATCGCAAAAGTAATTTTAGTCATGTTTTTCACGATAGATTTATGAACCTTAGTGGTGTTTCTTTTTCTGAAGTCGAATTAAAATTATTTAACAACAATTTAAAATTTAATCTTCCTACTAGAACCGACCGATGTGTTAGGGAAACATTGGCTGTAGCATATACCCAGAATATTAGGAAAATCTTTTTAAAAATAGTCATGCAAAGTTTTGTATCGATATTTCCTGCATAGACCAGGAGTAAGTTGGTTTTCTAAATAATAATGCTACTTACTATTTAAAACGTTTGTGTTTAAAGAAGTTCCCGAGGATGATTTTCTAAGGGTCAAAATGTGATTTTGAAAAAACAATTCAACAATAATATTCTTCCCTATATTGACCCCAAATAATTGTACTATTGATAGACAATAATGTGGTAAAATCTATATTGTTGTGAGGAATTCATAATGATTTATATTATGTCACTATTTTAGTAAAAATCAATTTAAAAAATACTATTTCATACGCGAAAAAAATATTATTAAAAAAAATATCTAAACTTGAACATATTCAAATTTTATTCCAGTAGATTGTATTAGCAGAACAATATATACGTTTACAAGTCTTGCCACAATCTATAAAGAATTACAGAAACAAGCATAGGAGGCTGAAAATGCTCTACAGTCAACGGATATATCAAATAAGAACATTTTAAGAGCAAGAATAATTTCTTTTTTAAATCAAAATTGTTTTCTTAACAATAAACAGAGAATAAATCAAAACAATAAAAAAATATTAAGATCAATAAAAAAGAAAATGAGGGACAACGATATAGTTTTCACAAAAGCCGATAAGGGATCATGCTAACTTGCCTTAAAAAGAGACGGTTACATAAATAAAGTAATGAAGTTTCTAAACACAGATGAGATCCGACAGGTCCATTCTTTAATAAATTAAAAAAAATCTTAGACATGACCTTGGTAACGTTAGAATATTTTAATTCCACAAAACAAAAACTATATCCCATGAACCCTAAAACACCTCTATTATATGGGCTGCCAAAATTCCATAAACCTAGCAAGCCAATTAGACCTGTGGTTTCCTTTGTTGACTCCCCTTGTTACCAGTTATCATCTTGGCTTAACAACGTTCTTAGAAATGTCTCAAACTTCAAATCGCCATATTCTGTAACAAATTCAGTGAATTTTGCTAAAAGCATTAAGAATGTTCACGTTCCAGATACAGCCCAGCTTATATCGCTAGACGTGAAAAACTTATTTCCAAGCATTCCTCCCGCTGATTGTCTGGTCTTAGTCAAAGATATTCTCAGGGGGAAACTTGATTCACTCTTGGTGAAAAATCTACTTTTGCTCCTTTCTACTGTGTTAGATCAAAATTTTTTCCAATTTAACAACCGTTTTTTCAAACAAAAATAGGGACTAGCAATGGGCTCTTGTTTATCTCCATTCCTTAGTGAAGTATTTCTTATTAACTTAGAAACAAAAATAATGAGCAGTAATTTTAAAAATAACATCATCTTTTATAAATGGTATGTGGATGATATATGTATGATTTGGAATGGAAGTGAGTTAGAGCTTACAAACTTCCATAGTTATGTCAACTCTCTTCACTCTAAAATTGAGTTCACAATCGAACGAGAACAGAACAACACCTTATCATTCTTAAATTTATTACTTAAGAGGGAAAGAAATAAGATATTCTTTGAAATATTCCGTAAACAAGCAACAACAGATAAAATTATACAATATAATTCAACATCACCGTCCTCACATAAAGTTACTACTTTCCATTCTATGTTTTACAGACTTTTTAACATCCCACTTTCTCGTGAAGCTTTTAAAAAAGAATTCCTTACCATTAAACAACTAGCAGTCAGTAACTTTTTCCCTCCTAAACCTATATATAAAATGTGTATTCAGTATGTGAATAAGTATAAATTATCATTTAATTTTATCAGACAACAAACAAACTATATCAAAACTTTTAGGTCGTTTACTTATTTTGGATCAATTTCGTCACAACTATCCCGCTTTTTTTCTCCCTTTAGCATAACCCCAACTTTTAAAACTAATAATACATTAAAAAGACATCTAATTAAAACTAAAGATAAACTACCCCCGCTATCTTCTCCCGGAGTTTATGAGATTAGGTATAAAGAGTGCCCGCCAGTGTACGTCGGTCAGTCTGGTAGGAAGATTTCTACTAGGATTAGTGAACACAAGGCCCAATATAATAAATTTAAAAATACCGATATCATAGTCACCAGATCGGCTTTTGCTAATCACCTCGTCGACTCCAAACATAATTTTCCTGATAGCCAAAATATAAAAATACTTCACCAGTGCAACAAAAGTAAAAAACTAGACTTGTTGGAGACAATGGAAATTAGTAAAGCTTTTAAAAGCCCAGATCTGTCCTGTATTAATGAAAGGTTTGATTTTGATGGCCACCTAGTTTTTAATAATCAATAATCCTAAATAGTTCTAGACTCTTAAATGATGGTTAGATTTCTAAAATGTATAAAGTGATTTGATTGTTTAGTTGAGTTCTTTGTACATAGATAGTGCCACTTAATTGTAAGCTTTGTTTACTTATATGTCAGGTGTTTTGTGTATGTTATGATAAGTCTTTGTTGAATTTCCTTTTTTTCGGGTTACATAATTTTAATTATTGTTTAGGTCTGATGATGCTCTAGTCGAGCGAAACATGTAACCTTTGTAATTTTATTAAATGTATTTGTGATGCTGTAGATTTCGTGTTTTTACCTTTTATAAAAGTGTATGACCAGCATCTTTGGGATAATGGATGAATTTTTCGAACTTTATATTTTGTAATTGTTACATATTTTATGTATACGATACTAGTCGGTAACTGTTAACGTATATATACACAACGTGAGTTATTATATTGCCTTAATTAAATAAAGTCAGAATTTAAGGTGAATTGTCTTAAAAAGCAAAAATAAATATAATTTAAGCTTTTATTATCCTAAAAAAGAAAATAAAGATACTACCTTTTTATAAATGTAAATGTATGTATATTCAGCCTCATTACTCGACTTTTAATCTTTTCCAATTAATTGCGGAAGAGCATGTGTAACATCGATATATGTAACGACATAACATACAAGTTCTTTAATTAAAGAGCTAAAAACATAGGGGTGAACAACTTGGGCACACCGGTAGTAATATTTTACATCCCCCTTGAAATAGTACCATTATTAGCACATAACTTGTCAGGATATACATTTAACTTCCGATTGCAAATCAAAAATGATTATATTTAAACATTTCTTTTATGAAAATACGACAATTAAGCTTCAAAAAGAAAGATACTATGTATCATTTTGCCGGTTTTTTCTCACTAAAACATTATTTGCTCAATGTTCGCAAACAAAATTTGTATCAGTTCCATTGTTCCTTTTGTGCGCTCGATCGCACGTACACCCTACCCGAGAATACAATAAATCTTTCCCACAAAAAGTAAACAAACCTCACATCTGTAAAGAAAACGAAAATTGATTTGTCATAGTAGTTGTCGATTATTGTATAAATTTTCATAACGGCTTTGTTAGAGCCTTATTGTTATAATTATTGTATACTCAGGTGGTTCGTAGCTGCTGCTGTGGGTTTGATCTTCTGTGTACTAATTTTAAAGATCGTAGGGTTCACTTTTGCTATAGAGGGTTTTACTATAGAGAAGTAACTCATTATCCGTTAACAGTAAATTGTATTATTATTAGATGAGAAAATCTTGATATAGATATTACAGTAATATTTTTTTTAGCAATTTTTATTTTATAGTTACTAACAATTATAGATACTGACATATTACTAAAATATGGCGAACGCCTAACAAGTATAAATTTAGCATAGTAAAAGTTAAACTTGTAAGTTTTATCACATTAAAAATTAAAACCTTTAAGTTTATCTATACATACAATTAAAATGAAATACAAATACAGGGTGTATTTCTAACATTGTGACCAAATGCAAGGTCGGGTTTCTTCGACGAAATTAAGCAGAAAAATTTGCACGCTTCTTAGATTTTTAGTACAGGTTTGTACAGTTATAAGAAAAAGCTTTTTTTCTGTGGTTTTTTTCTGTAATAAAAATAATTCTCGTTGATTAAGTTCTTTGACTTGTGGTCTTTTTATTTTACTACGATTGAAATTTTAATTTTATTAGACCGAGAGTTTTAATTTTTTTTAGTTAATTGCTGAATCTATCCGAATCAATGCAAATAGCTCTACTTTAACAGATCTGATTTTTAGAGTAATGAAAACGTTACAGAGATGAGAATTAGGAACCCGAATGTATCTGATCATTTTCTAATTTACTGCATTTTATATTTTGATAAATTAGATAAACTGTCCTCATACAATTTCAGCTGCCCTGATATTAAAAATATTGACAGTGAAAGATTTCAATATGACTTAGGGCATATTAACTGTAATATTTTATTTAACTTACAAATATTTCGACAAATTACAACTTTTGATCATTAGACATATTAGAAACAACTACGAAACTACATCACTACAGCAATAAGAGATGAAAAAAAGGCATTAGGAAAATCGAAATTTGTAAATAAACAAATTCTTTAATACCTGGAAACCTTTAACATGTTAATCATATAAATTCTTACTTTATATAAAACGGAATCTCCTTTAACACTAATCTTGAATTTCTAAATTATTATCGATGTAACAGGTTGACAGAAGATTCATTTATTTTGCTCCGGTATCACAGATTAACATCATGAATATTTTTTGTTAACTCAGGCCTAAGGTAACTGGTTACGATAATTTAAATGTTGAAATTATATTATTTTGTTGTCCATTTATTATGCCGCATATTACCCATGCTATTATAGTTTCACATTAACTGGGAAAGGTTGCCCTTCCACCCTCTGGAACCAAGATAATATTCTGCTGTTTGCTAAGGTAAAAATTCTAAGGATTAAGGCGATTTTTGCTCAATATCAATTTTGCCAGTTTTTTCAAGTTCAAGTCCCAGATCAATTTATTCCCGACAAATAAACAATGCAATTTGCGTTCCAACTATAGCTGTGTGATATAGCGTTGTGATGAAAACATGTCGATAGTGCTAGTTATGTTGGATTACAGCAAAACTTTTGACAAGATCCTATTGTTAATTCTTAATTTTGTGGGATTTTTTAATAAAGTAGTGGATCTCATGAAGCTTTACCAGTGATAAGAAAAAGAGGATTTGTTTGTTTGGTAAGGATTCAGAAGATCGTAGTCTTTAAAGCGCTATACCAAAAAGGAAGTCTTGTGGATATCCTTTTTTATTCTATTTGTAGATATTAAGTTTTTAGTTGTTCAAAAATTCAAAATATTATATTTACGCTTACGACGTCCAAATAATTTTTCCTTTAATTTTTTTAGTTAACTAATCTAAGTATGCCAATGATTCTTAAAGACCTAAACATGAGTAGGTTCTGTAGCCAATCATCATTAGAATATCAATCTTGTATTCAGTTAAGTACGATATTTTACAAATGGGGAACAACAAACTGTAAAATGATTTACAATTTCATCGCACAAATATGAATCAAACTCTCCTTGCTTGTTTTTATAATTTATTTGTGGTTACAATATTAATGTTGGGTCTAACCATACCTAACATTCTAACCATTTAATAAAAAAGATTATTGAATTGAATTAATTTTTCTAATTAGATAGTTTTTGCTAAATATCTTTTAAAAGACAAAAAGTAAAACATTGATGATAAACACTTTTGGCAATAAAACCAGATATTTTGCAAGTGCTTTAGGTTTTGCATGTTTTTTATAACGTTATTATGACTGAGAGAAATCTATTGTTGTATTGAAAATTTCGTGTATCAGAACTAGGGGGCTAGTAATATTCAATAACATTATGATTTAAGTGAAATATATACATTCGTATTATTTATACTTAGATTACACAGTCATCTATTTGATCATTACTTATTTTATTGGGTATTACATCACTTATAGCAAAAATCAATTTAGAAATTATCATCTCAAACGCTCAAAAATTAAAAAGAAGAAGAAAATAGACTTATTCACGTATTTAAAAGAAATATGAATTTAATTAATTTTTTTATCCATTTCATCATCTTGCTAAAGCTAAATATACCGTTATATTGCTAACTGATTATATAGATCTTTTTAAATTTGCTTGATTTTTTCGAACTTAATCATTATAAAATAATATGGCCTGTTTTTGAGCTGTATCTACAGCAGTTGCTATAGTTACCTTCCAGAAAATGTTTAGTTCTCAAAAAAATATATGTTCTTTAGACTTAGAATAGTAGAATAGTAAAATGAGGTCAATTTTTCAATTTCAAATAATCTATCTTATTAAGACCACGTTGCTTATTCAGCTTAAACTGATGATACTAACAAGGCCAGCACAAAGCGTTTTCTCTTTTGATGGGTAACAAATAAAATATAGTGGGTATATTAATTTAAATTGAACCTCCGACTTTGATAATTAAAAAGATATAAAATTTGGATATGGCCTTTTTTGGCTAAAACTTATAAAATAAATTATATAAAATTTTTTAGTATTAATATTTAAAAAAATTAAGGTATTATAATATATTAGGTATTATAATATATAATAATTTCATTCTTGAAATTATTGTGTCGCAGCCAGATGAATTTATCTTCAGAATTTTTATTTTTATTTAGCTTATAATATTTTTTAGAATATTTAAAATATTAATATACAAATTATAAAAAGCAACATAAAACATAAAGCTCCTGCAATTAAGCGCAAAAACTAAAACGCGAATAGAATCGTCTATTTTGATCGAAGCAGTGAGGAAACATAAATGAGGATAAACCGTCTTCTAGCTCTTTAAATCAGGAATTAAATCATTAAATTGCAAATCCCAATATTTGCCATAGCGCAATCGAGTACGCCGAGTATAGATCTTCATAGAACGACAGAGGCTGTAATATTTTTGCCTCCATTGCAATAGTTGATTCAGGTCTAATTTATCCGTGTTGACGAGAAAAGAAGAATGCTACTGGACCGGAGTTCTAAGTATAAAATAAATGTTCAATCGTTCTATGTTAACGGTATTGGGTAGGATGTATATTGGAGGTAGTAAAATATGTATACTGATCACATCTTAAAAAACATTTTATGATCTAATCATCTATTTATTTATTGAATTAATACACGGGATCAACTCCATTACAAAAAATATAAATATTTCAAAAAAAAAAAACAAAAGCTAGACTACCTAACTACTTATTAATAATTAACAATAATTATAAGACTTCTACTATTCTTTCCAAATGTAAACAATTGGCATTTTTTTTTAATGGTAAACACACATTGCAAAATTAACTACGAAAAAACAAGATATATAAATATTAATAGCATTGATCAAATGTACTTCAAATTACTAATCATGGAACAAAATTATTTTAAATTAACAAAATCCTACAAATTCTTAATAAGGCTCTTAAAATGCAAGAAAATTCCCAAAACTTCAATTATATTAAAGTTTACTAGCCTCAAAGTTCTTTACAGAGCGACAGGCGAGTGCATAGCATAGTTGGTACGATGATGAGGCAAAGAAAACAATCGATTTACCCTCAGATTACGGTGTGGAATATTAAATGAAATTTTATTAATTATTCATTATTCATTTAATTACTCATGTAAAGAGGATACCAAATTATTCATCCATACTCCAACAAAGAGACAACGAGTGATATATATAACCTTTTGTAACTTTTAACCGGTCTTTACAATTGCGCAGGACAAAACCAAGGACCTTAGATGCTTTAGTTATAATAGTATTCACATGGGTATTAAAATTCAATTGTTCATCAAAAAAGATACCAAGGTATTATAAGTATATGTATTATTATTATATGTTTATTAGGATACTTCAGTGTACCTAAGATTAACATTATTAATAGTATAGGAGGAAATTATCTATTTGTTTCTTTTGTAGAAGCTAATGTGACTGCATTTACCCACATTCAAAGCCAAACCATTACCAATACACCATTCAATCATGCAAGATGATATGAATAGATTCTGTTTATTCAGATCATCTTGCAAGAAAACCATGTTCTATTCTGAACTAATCACCCTATAAAAGTTTAAATCGTCGGCAAGCAACAAAAAATTACTATTTTCAAAGCAAACCAAAATATCATTAATGAAAATATTGAACAGTAAAGGAGAACAATGACCACCTTGTGGAACCATAGCGTCACCAATTTGTACCTGCTAAAATCTGTCAGAACGAAAACTTGCAAGCCAGGCCACCAAACAATCTAAAAAGCCAAAAAGTTTTAATTTTTCTAGTAATAAGCTATGGTTGACACTGTCAAATGCCTTGGAAAAATCAACTTGTTCACCCCTCTCCAAAGCATTCAACAGAACACCCTGATACAATAACAGGTTTGTAATAGCAGACTTGCTACGACTAAAGCCATGCTGTTCACTTAACAAAAGTTCTTTGCAATAAAAATTAATTTCGTCATAAATAAGATTGTTTAGAAGTTTTGGAATGGTAGACTATACGCACACACTCCTGTAATTAATCATTTCATTAGCAGCACCACATTTAAATATAGGCGTAATAAACCTGAGTTTTCACTGGGATGGAAAAATTGTCAAGTCCAATGACCTACTGAATGAAATATAGAGGGGATAAGATACCATCAGGGCCAGCACTATGTTTAAGGGGTATTTGAAAGATCTTATCAAGAAATTATTCCAACAGATAATTTAGGATTAGGAATAGTCATGATTACATCAGCCTGCCGAGAAGGTAAGACATTATTAACTCCATTATAGACAGTAGAACAAGTTAGGCAAACCCCTCTAAAATTTATTCACAATCATCAAATCAGGAAGCTCATTTGTTGCTTTCCTGTTATTAAACTTATACCAACATTTTTTGGGGTTTGCATAAAATAATTGGTCCAAATTTAAAATAGAGTTCTGGTAAAAAGCCTCCGTTAGAATTTTGTACCTAGCTGTAAGATCTGAAAAGACTTCATATTCTGCAAAAATATTACTAGACTGATATTTCTTATGTGAATTTTTTTTTTGTGCTGGATCAGGTACTTTAACACCCCTAAAAACAACTGGCAAACGATGAGGTTTTAAACCTCTTAAGAGGCACAAACAAATTAATTAAAATTTAAAGTTTTTTTCTTTACCATTGTTAAAAGTTAATTCAAAAGTATAAGGCTTATGATAGATAGATTTATCAAAAACAAAGTCAATAGCTACACTCACCACTAGATCATTCCTATTTATAAAAGTAAAATCAAGAAAAGTATTTCTATCATTTGGCACAAAATTCCTTTAAAAAAGTTAACTTAAGAATAAAATTCTTTTTTATTAACAAATAACAATAATTATTAACAATAACAATCAAGTATTAACTCACTTGAGTTAGGTGGACATCTAACAACAGTTCCAAAGTCATTATTTTCCCAAAGAGCATCACAAACATTAAAATCACCAAAAATAATAAAGTCAGAGTTTGGAAATTGTTGCCTAAGAATATCAACTGACTGACAACGCCCTTCATAAGAATCGATATTGATCCATATTGATTTGAAATATGTTCCGTTTTCAATATGTCAGAACAGGTACGAGGCTAACCCTATTAGCTTTGAGGAATCCAGAGAGGTACTTTCTTCGATTTTCACATATCTGTAGCTTAGTTAGGATTAAATTAAAATTAAACTAAATGCAGAAGTATAGAATTTAAGCTTAATGATATTTATAGAGAAGAAGAAAAAAGACAGAAAAGATATACAATATAGCCTTCAATTAAGCTATATAACTATAACAATCATCATCAAAAATAAAAAATTTAAAAAAACTTTAAGGGTTTTACTTTCCAACATGACTAATTCTAATTTTCGTATTTGTAAAATATCCACAGACAAATATACACAGTATCAAACTTTACAGTTACAAACTTTAAGTTTTTTATTAAAACTGCAAAATGGCTATACAGTAACTGAAAGCAGCCTTAATTTAGATGAAGGTACTATTATGTCAATAGTTTCCTCAATCATATATGTTTTCATTATATTTCATCATTGTATTTATTAATAAATATTATCTTACTACTAGCATGATGATTATAATCCTTATGCCATTGGCATATCAATTTGACTTGTTAGGAAACGTTGTTCTACAGTTCCTGAAAACTATTTCTTTAGACCTTTCAACTGAAATGAGGCTTCATTATGACTTTGCTTGATCTCTATGATTTTATTTAAATTATTAATTTTCAAAGTCAATATTGCTAAAATGCTAATATCACTTGCGAAATACGTATTCTATGATAATCGAAGTATTTTGGTGAAATGTTAAACATTGTTTAACGAAATGAAGACAAATCTAATTTTGCCAAAATGGTTACTAAAAATTTAGCACGAACCAATTTTGATAATATCAGAGAGTTCGCCATGATCCGAGATCATGACATTTTAATGTTTAAAGCTCATACCAACGTAAAGAGCTTTTGTACCTCTATACCACTATACTATAATATTTAAGCCCAATGTTGTTTGAGTTATGTTTTTGAAATCTTCATCAATCAATCTTCAGTGACTGATTTACCATGTCCTACATAGATGTAGACTAAATTAGGAAGGTTATAGCAGAAAACATAACGTTGTCTTAGGCAGAGCGCGGTGGCATTTTTTTGTTATTAAGAATCCCAATTGTTCATTTAAACAAACAAATGTAAATTTTTAAATATTACATAATAATTATCAAAAAAAAATATTCTGGTCAATTATTTTTCTCTATTCATAAGAGATGTTGATGGTATCGAATTAAGTTATGCATTATATTTGAAAAATTAAAAAGATTATGCTATAAGATACGTAATGAAATATAAATTATTTACAAAACCTACTTCCGAATTATTATATTTTTCTTTCATAACATAAACATAAAATTTAAATTGAGCCATATTGTGCATGTCATCTTCCAAACGATCTTGCGGCAAGAGCAGCAGCTAATTTACCTCAAAGAATTCAAAAGAATATAAAAAAAAACCAACCAGAAAAAGAACGACAATTAGAATACCGAAAAGGTACATTGTGCAGAGCGAGGGTCCTTGTTAACACCATACGTAAGTTGGTAGTTGAAAGCTGTCAACGGTTGATTAATTGAAGAAATCATTATTGTTGAAAATACGAGGAACCATCAGTCTTTTGTCTGGTATACGAACGTCCGAGACCGTAATTAGGATTTTTTTCGAGTGTTATTTAATTAAATTATATATGGTTGCTGGTCAGTTATTATGGGTCCGGTGAATGTATTAAATGGTTTTATTAAATAAAATTATTGGGTAATTAGAGATTGGTTAACAATTTTAAAACAATCATTACATTTTAATTCTTATTCATATTTTAACTTGATTTTATTTATTGTAAAGATGATGTTAAGCAACCACTATATATATAGTACATTTTATTTAGACCTGGTTATAATATGCTATTAAAATCTCTATTTTCAAGAAAACACGATTGTCAGGAAAAATTAAATTATTTTATCTATAAATAGAGATCTAAGATAATAGAGTCATTTTCTATTCAGAAGCACAATATTTATTGAATTTAAGAATAATCTTCACTCAATGCTTGAATTATAATTGATAAACATTTAAGGTGGTGCAGACAAATAAATCATATAGTATCAAACATGCGATATTTTATAACATGTTTTGAAGTCATTAAGTGTAATTATTATAGTGTTAATAAAATGTAAAAACGTTAATTATTTTCACAGTATTGTTTTGGTTTTATTTTGTAGTTGAGATTTAAGTTTGGTTAGGTGTCTACTTAGGTTTGAGTTAATAGTTTTACCTAAAGCGTTATATTGTATGTTTATCTTGGCATCAGTTTTTTATTATTTTAAAGTAAAATACTGCAGTTTAAACATTTAAGATTTTATGTACTTACCAGTTTTAATAGTCAGCTTTTTATTAAGATTATGGGCCTCCATTAACAAAAATAATATAAATTGTTCTAAACGTTTACAAATCATTCCATTGGCCTTTACTGATTACTGATTACTGATTTATTTGGTCATTTGATACTATATATACAATAGCATAAGACAAGTCAAAAGAAAGCAACTGATAATCATAATTAACTTATTTAAAAGAGTAAAACTATGCTAAAAAAAACCTAGTTACACACATCTAAAACTTAGAAAGTATAATAACCACAAAAGTACCAACAAACACTACAAACAAAGTACAGACACTGATTAGGCAGGAGTGACGTTCAGCATGTTGCTAAATTCGTTGATACGAGGGCGGGTCAATAAATCCGTGACTTTTTGAATTTCCCGCCCTTGAATGGAAATAGCAACTCTGATCCTGTCAACAGAGAACTGTCAGTTGACACCTGTTAAAATTTGAACAAGCTGCGTCATTTAGTTTGTGTTTGACAGCTGTTGATAGCAGACTACCACTCGTTTTGAGAAGAAAATGGAAAAAAGTGAATTTCGTGTGCTCATTAAGCATTATTTTTTACGGAAAAAAACCATCACTTAAACTAAGGCTATCCATTTCTATGGTAAAGAAGTGGTTTACTGAATTTCGATGTGGTCCGTACAAGCACGGAAGATGCTGAAAGTTCTGGACGCCCAGTCGAGGTCTCTACATCCAAAACAATCGAAAAAATTCACGATATGGTTTTAGCCGATCGGAGATTGAAAGTGAGAGAGATTGTGGAAGCCATAGGCATCTCACATGGTTCAGTAGTTTCAATTTTGAATGATCATTTGGGTATGAGAAAGCTTTCCGCAAGATGGGTGCCGCGTTTGCTCACAATCGACCACAAACGCAATCGTGTGACAATTTCCCAGGAATGTTTGGCGTTATTCAACCGCAATATGGAAAAATTTTTGCGTCGTTTCGTCCACGGTGACGTGGATCCACCACAACACGCCGGAGACCAAACAGCAGTCAAAACAGTGGATTTCTCGGGGTGAATCGGCGCCCAAGAAGGCAAAGGTGGGTTTGTCAGCCAATAAAGTCATGGCGACCGTTTTTTGGGATGCACGCGGTATAATCCACATTGACTAACTTCAAAAGGGGAAAACAATTAATGGAGAATATTATGCCAACTTATTGGATAGATTCAATGAGGAACTGAAAGAAAAAAGACCACATTTGGCCAAAAAAAGGTTCTTTTCCACCAGGACAATGCAAGGGTCCACACATGTGCAGTTTCCATGGCAAAAATCCATGAATTAGGTTACGAATTACTTCCTCATCTGCCCTATTCTCCAGATTTAGCCCCCAGTGACTATTTCGTATTCCCAAACTTAAAGAAATGGCTCCGCGGAAAGAGATTTGACTCCAACGACGAAATCATCTCTCAAACAAATGCCAAAACATTTTTCCGAAGGGATAAAAAAATTGAAGAAACGTTGGACTAAGTGTATAGAACTCAAAGAAGACTATGTTGAAAAATAAAATAACTTTTTATATAAAAACCTGTCTTTTATCCAAAAAGTCACGGAGTTATTGACCCGCCCTACTATCATAGATGACAGAACTTATAATAAGCCGTTTTAGTCTATTTTTAAATATGTTAAAGTTATCTATTTGTTTTAACGAAGCAGGGAGTTGATTAAATAAGCTAATTCCTTCATAAAAGGGGCTCTTTTTAAAATAAACAAAGTTAAATTTTGACAAATAAAGAGCATTTTTACATCTAACATTATGTTAATTAAAATCACTCACTTTGGAGAAACTTTCTTGATTTTTATATATGTATAACAATAATTTAAATATATAAATTCCGGGCATTGTTAAAATATTATGTTTTTTTAATGTTTCACGGCAGCTCTCAGTAGTATACTAGTATAGTTATAGTCTGGTACACACTCAGTAGACCCTTTATTTCTAGATGCCTTTTAAGGGTAAGCAATGAAAAATACAGTCTAGATAGTTTGCTGCATATATCGTCAATTTGAGAAAGAAAAGATAGGTGTTATTATAGGTATCTATCATGTATCCCAGAAACTGACGATTCAAAGATAATTGAAACAGTAAAACCCAAAACCACAGAAAAACTCTGAGCCTCCAACACATTCTTTGAGAAACTTATGCATTTATTCTTTTCCAAATTTATTATAAGGTGATTTCCTTCACACTAATCGTCCAACGTTTTTATAATAGAGCAGGCTTTGAATTCGATTTCCTCCATGCTTTCTCCTGTAACCACAATAGTAGTATCGTCGGCGTACATGAATAATTTAACATCGCCAATGAATTCTGAGAGTTCGCTAACATATAGTAGCAAAAGCGACGGCCCCAAAGTGCCACCTTGGGGAGTTCCAAGTTCGCAGTTCTACTGGCTTGAGAAATCATCACCCACTTTTACAACTAAGGATCTATCGGTCATATATGATATAACCAAATTCAATACTTTACCTCGCACTCCTAATCTCTCTAATTTATGCTTAATAAAAATCGGATTAACCGTTTCAAAAGCTCGAGATAGGTCAAATACAAAAGCCACTACATTCAATCTTTTTTCAATATTATCCCAGACATACTGAATTAATTCAAGAGAAGCTGTTTCAATAGACATATTTTTTTCGAAAACCATGTTGCGAACAATGTAAATTATTATATTTATTAAGAAACCGTACTAATCGATCATACATAAGCTTTTTAAATATTTTGGAGAAGCTACTTAAAACGCAAATGGACCTGTAGTTCTCAATTCTATTAGGATCACCTTTTTTAAACACCAGAATAACTTTCGAACACCTCAACTGTATGAGAAATACTCCCTCTGCCATAGAATTGTTCATTAATAACGCCAGGTAGGGCGAAATTAAATCACAACACTGTTCTAAAATTTTTGCTGCGACCTCGTCAATCCTTTGAAAAATTTTTTTCTTAAACCATTTACAGCCAAAGAGATTTCGTCTAAGCTTACAGGCTTAAAATAAAAAGTATTTGTTTTTTTATTACTTAATTTTTAATTATCTAATCTGTCTTTTTCTGAATTGGTGAAATCTGTAATGGCAATAATAGAATCTTTGTTGTTTTTTATTTGTCTGCCCAAATTTTAGAAATTTTGCTTTCATAAAACTCTCGTTTTTCATCATTTTTATTAACAACTTTCTTTATATTTTTATAATAATTATTTAAAAGGGATGAAATTTCTTAA
Organism: Anthonomus grandis grandis; assembly: GCF_022605725.1. Lineage (NCBI taxonomy): Eukaryota > Metazoa > Arthropoda > Insecta > Coleoptera > Curculionidae > Anthonomus > Anthonomus grandis. The sequence goes on along the minus strand of NC_065554.1, from coordinate 8,208,459 downwards.
CGTTTTTATTGGCTTTATTGTTCATCTTAGAAACAATTCAAAGGTTCAAAGGACAGTAAACGCAAATTAGATAAAAGCATTGTAAGCCAATGTTAAGAATAAAAAGAGTATGCTCCTAAGTTTATATTATATTAAACACTGATTTATTTTCATTTAGCCATTGTTTTTTAAATTCTTAAATTAATTGTCGGCTGTACTTTTTAATAAAAATATATCTTATTCTTATAATGTGTTGCGTAAATGAGTACGTGTGCTATATTTAAAATCTATCTAAAAAGCCATGATAGTAAACAATATTAGAGCAGGATAATATTAAAAATTATTGCACACACAAAATAGTCAACGCAGATGTGTAAAGTAAAAAAAAATATTGTGGCTACCGAGTAAGTATCTACTTAAAACTAATATTTTATATTTCCTTATTTAAAATTTTAATACAGAGGTCATAAATCTAACAAAAGGTCGATCAAAATTAAATTCGGGCTACTTAAATTATGTATTTATTTCCAAAATCTGAACAAAATACAAAAGATAGTAATAATCTGCAATATGCAAAAGCTATATTAATATATGACTTTGCAAAATTATTAAGAGATGCCAAGACTAAGTGAAATAAATCATGCTCTGCGTGCTTATGGATAAACTGAATTAGAACCCCAAAATGTCTGATTTTTACATTACATGATATCTAATAATTTCTTATAAATTCTTTTTTTTAAGAAGCCTTTTTCGCACTAATCTGCAAATATTTGCAACCATTCTTTAATTACAGCTAAAAGTTAAAATGCATATATCGTATATTCCACTAGCATGCAAGAATCGTTTTATATTATTAGATTTTTTCCCTCATTTCATTAGATCTTTTCCAACCGATATTTTTTACTTAAATCAAAAATAGTAAGTTCATTAGGTTTGTTTATCAGGTTTGCTGTTATAAGGTTTTGCAAATTAATTCTGTAGGTTATGCGTAGGTAACAATTTTCGAATTGTAAAACTAGTTTAGTTCCATGTAGCGATAATTGTTAAAAACATATAACAAAATTTAAATTTACTTTAATTAAACTTTAATGAGATACGGCGAGACCAAAACATAATAGTCTTAATAGTGATTAGCAAATTAAATAATTTTCCACATAGAATACCTTGCATTTGAGTAATTTGTTATAGCGTGATAGATCTTGATCTGTCGATGCCGCAAATATTGCAATTAGCGATCGATTCTTCAACCTGTCGAGTATGATTTTCATGGGTCTAGCTTTCGAATTAAAATTGAGTATGGACAAGGTGAACTAAAATTAAAATTATATATTTAAATACATTTAAAAGAACAACCTAATATAACGGCGCCAAGTGTGCCAACAACATCGTTTTCTCGCCCATATATTTATTTTCCATATATTGTAATTTTGTACTACTTTCTAATATTAAACATTTTTTGTTTTATTTTTACAGAAACCTTCATTAAAAAATTTTTAACTCTGAAAAGTCTTATATTTTATACAAATATTTTCATCTTATTATGAAATTTAGCCTACTGCATTCAAAATTAGGAACTCGCAATATAAAATCGCATGACAAATAGAGCTCGGATTCAGCATAGAGCTATTCTTTTCCGATCTCTCATCAAGCAAGAAATCGAGTTTTCTTGCTTGATGATTCGAGATCAAGTTACCGCTTTAGATTTAATACTTCCCTGAGAATCAAAGGCTTTTTTTCCTATGCCTCATCTACCTGGGCCACTATCATCGCTCTCAGCCTAATTGTAACTCTTCGCTGGTATATAAATAACTCAGTTATCTTTTGAGACCTACACCTCTTATGACTCTGGAAGATTACCTAAAAAGAATACATAAATACCTAATTAAGGCCCTTAATTATGTAAATTTACTTATACGAGAGAGTTACATCGCCAAAGCCTCTCCAAACGTCTTCTAACAGCTTCCCGGAAGCTACTTTCGCCAAGAATATCCACCATATCCAGTAACTTGCCAGTATACTATTTTCCCTTTCATCAAAAGCTTAAATAGCAAACCTTGATTGCCGGCTCTGCCTCAAAAGGCACTACTGACCACAAAAAAACCAGTCCTATACTCAGTGTAGAATCGGAATTTATTTATAATAAGAATTGGTAAACTTTATTAATTGTAACCTATATAAACAAAGCCAGTATAAAATTAAAAATTTAAAAATTAAAGTTTTTTTTATTAAATTTAAAATATTAACCTCAGTTCAAATTTAAAAATTCCTTTAATAATTTCTTTGGGATTTATGTGTAATTTTAACCATTATTGATTAATAGATCGACAAATAGATCTAAGATTTGACGTTGGTTTTATAGAGAAAAATCCTATGCTAACATCTCCTATAAGGATTTATTGACCACCTCTGAACTATGTTAGAGCTCTTTATATACGGCCGTCTTTTGGTTCGTATTTAAAATAAAAAAACTAGGCTGCCTCATGCTTGGTTCTGACTTATAGTCTCCCCTGTGTGCATAAAGCTTTAAAGTGACAACATACACGTACAGAGCTTCTTCCCTTATCCTGAGAGTCGGCAAAGATTATTAAGTGATTATTTAATCTGCAGTTGCCTGTAACCAAACCAATCAATATCCTCACTACCTTCAGGTTGCGGTTAAAAAGGTTTTTTGTAGGATTGCCGTAATGCCACAAGATGCCTTTATATTTATGATTTAAGCATTACTTAACTAAGTTATCTGCTTTTTAGTTTTTAAGCTGTGGCCTGTTACTTATGATAGAGTTAATTTATTGGATTTAATTTTATGGGAGGTGATTGCCTTTAAGGTCCCTTTACTGCCTGAAATACAGGGTCTCCGCGACAAAACAAGCCACCTTGAAAATCCTGAAAAATAAATTGTTTAGCAAAAGAAGGCCAAACACGTCAAATGAATATTAAAGGGGACATTTGTTGACAGATATTGCGTTTCTCTGACGTCATCCCCTTACCCCAGAGAGCTCCCATGTTAATTATTTTAAGTGGGAATAGGGGTCGAGTGATTCCTTAAATTAAAGGTAATTTTACTTTCTACTTAAGCCCTATTTTTATTCTTTAATTTGTCAAGTCGTTCTTAAGAAATATGAATAAACGTGGCTTAAATTCTTTCAAATTTTCTTATTTTTTAATTATCTAGATGTTATCTCTAATCAAGAAAAAAAATACATTCCGAAAAATCAAAAGTCAAAATATGCCAATATCTGTATACTTCGACGCTTTTGTTGGTTTAGTTATTCTTATTTTGGTATCGGTATTTTGTTGAACTGGGCAATAACAATAGTAGCATAAATTATTTGTTTATTCTAGTCCTGATGATATTGATAATACTGATAACAATGGTTTATATGCTGCAAGAAACAATTAAGTTGGTGGGTTTTTATTATCAATAAAATTAGTCTGCCAGAGCAGCAGCACGTGTTTTTAATGGTAATCATCCGGATGAAAGGGTAAATCATCCTTATGTAATGGATTTGCTGAGAAAGTTTTAAAAAACAGGGTCAGTACAAAATAGAGAAAATGTTCAGCATCCAGTGAGAAATAAAGTGGTAGAAATTGCAGTGGTGGGTCATGTTGAGATGGAACCTAATAGATTTGCTCGAACAATTGTTACCGCATCTGGCGTGTCTGAAGGTACCATTCACAAAATTTTAAAATTGATGCCCAAATATCATGCCTACAAAATCAAACTAGTACATGAGCTAAATAAAGATGATTTTGATTGTTGTGTACAACTTTGTGAGTACTTTAGTGATAGGTTAAATCGTGGGAGAATTTCACTATACAATATCTATGTCTCGGACGAATGCTCCTTTTATTTACATGGTAAAGTCAATAGACACAACTGTCGACAATGGAGCGACACCAATCCTCATTTATTTCGAGAAACACATACGCAGCAACCTCAAAATCTTAATGTATATGGGCTGGTATCCTCGGAGATTCTATTCTTGGACCTTCTTTTATTAATCCAAATCTTAATGCTGAAAATTATGTAGAACTTATGCAGGATGCCATCAATCCGAGAATTACTGAGTTACTTGAATAAGTCGATAAGCTTCTGGAACATTAACTGATGTTTCAACAAGATATGATACCATCACACTATGCTGCTGTCGTTGGTCACTCTTTAAACGACTTATTTTCTGAACGATGGATTGATCGGATAGGTATCGTAGAATGACCTGCTAGATCTCCCGATCTTACCCCTTTGGACTTTTTTATGGAGTCATCTAAAAACCAATTCTTTACCACAGGGTGTGATTGCCCTAAAGATCTTTGAAATAAAATTGTTAACGAATGTCAGCTAATAACGTCCGACATTTTTAATAATATGCGCAGATGTTTTAAACAACAGTTGTATTTTGTTTGGAGGTCAACGCAAATCATTTTTAATATTTAATAAAATAGGTGGTTATGGTGAGGAGATAACGTCATAGAAACGAAATTTCTCTCAATAAATGTCCCCCTTAATATTAAATTTGACGTGTTTATACGTTTTCGGCTATTTGTTTTTAAAAATTTTAAGGGTGGGCTGTTTTGTTATTAAACACCTTGTATCACTACATTTTTGTATTGTATGAAACCTAAAGTTTGTTCTAGTGCCCAGGTAAATCAAATCCTGGCATTAATTTTTCACCCTTAGAAAATGTCAATGGACTTAATTTTTTTCTTGCCTCATTTGGTTTAACCTATACAAAATAAGATGATTTTGTCTAACTAACAAATTAGCTTAACGCGATCTGAAAAGTATTAAAATTATTAAGATTATTAAGAGAAATCAGATTAATAGAGCTAATAAAAGATAATGACAGACAAAAACAGAAGTCTTAAATCTAGAGAAGAGGTCAATTATTTAATTAATACAGAATAAACTGTAATATTAAAGAATTATTAAAAACTTAAAAAAAAATATATATTAACTAGTAACTTGTTAATTGTTCTATCTACATTTAAAGGCACACTTTTCCCTAATACAACGTAACTATTTTTGACGTACTAATTTTAGCAGAAGAACTTCCCTTGCGGTGCAATCTGGCCGCAGGATAGGATAACTTAAACAAATTTCAGAAAGTTTTCCCCGAATTGTTTTACACCATAAATAATATTTCAAAAACCACCTTTCTTCAATATAAAGCAAATGGTTTTATGATTTTAAATTCAGTGGTTATTGAGGGAATTGAGTTTCAGTAGATTAAAATCACTTTGGAAGAGAGCTGAGGTCAGAACTCGATAACTCAGAATGTTTTCTCTAGAATACTTTCGACATTACATAATATTTATAGAGCAAAATTTCCATAATAAAATGCAATTGATTTTGTCATTTAAGGTTTATTAATTTTTGAGAAAAGTGAGTTTTAGTCCCTTAAAGTGCTACCTGGATTTAGAGCCTAGGTAACTGCTACCTGGGTAACTCAGAAAATTTTTCTTGGACTGTTCTATACCCTGGGCAACATTTATGGACACATCTCTCCCCATTAAAATGGAATTAGTCTCATAATTTTATATGACAACGATTTAATTCTGTATTGTATACCAATGCCTATGTGAATTGTTAACGTCTCATTCCCAGTGTTTCAATTTTTTTTTAAATATACAAGGTGTCTGAAAATTACGCATCAGGATTTCGATGGGCGATTCTATATGAAAAATAAATGCAACAAACTTATATACAATATTTTCGAAAACTCAAACTTAAAAAAGATACAGGGTGTTAAAAAAATTGTTTTTTATAATTTTTTTCATTAACTTTTTTCTTGTGTACTGATTTTCGCCAAATTTTGCATGCATGTTACTAGTGTTTCTTTGTATTTACCATATTAATTTGATGCTAGTCGTCAATGACAAAATGCTTAAGCTGTCCTTCACCTTAGGAAAATGACTTAGAAGTTTTTTGTTTTAATCTTTTTATAAATTTGGATATCAAATTAGTTAGACATAAAATATCTTTTAAAAAGGTGCTCTTGTTGTATCATCGTAGAATTAACAGTTACCGAGAAACACGACTTATATTATTTACGTACGTTTAATTAAACATTTTCATTTTCAAAATTAACCAAACAAGCCTTGAAACGAAACGCTTTAGTTTCCATGAAAATGAGTTATGACATTTTATTATAAATTTTGACAGATAATATTATCTGCAATTTTGATCATTTTGAAATTACTAAAACTAAAAATAAGATGAATAATAATAATAATAATAATTTGTATTCCAACGCAGAATCACGAGACATGCATTGATATTATGGTGCAGCTGGGGAAAATGTGGTAAGAGCACAACGTTTGTACAGAAAAGCAATTCCGAATAGAAGAATACCACAATCGCAAATGTTTAGCATTATCTATCAACTAACTATAGGAGAATTTGGAGCATTTAAAATTAGCCGACGTGATGTCCACGAAGAACTCGAACTCAAAGAACGAAATTCTGTATTTTGAATGACATTGAGGATAACTCTACTCTTAGCGTAAGATCCAATTGCAACTCAGGAAAATATTCCGAAAAGTGAAGTTCATGAAATTTTACAAGAGCAACTCCTACATCCCTTTCATTATCAAAAGGTTCAAGCTTTAAACCCTGAAGTTCTAGTGGCTCGACTTAATTTTTGCAGTACCATAAAGGAGCGTATTGACTTGTAACAAAACATTCCAAAGGCGCCGCGCGCGCTGCAACAAATTAATCTAGTGAGTACGTTGCGCCAAATAGAACAGAACGTGCAAAACATTTTCGGAGAATTGTCGGTAAATGGATTTTGCTCAAAGAGAATTTATTTGTTTGCAAGTGTTCAGTGGATACCGTATCATTTCTTAATCACTGATCGCAACACAGCGAACACCGCAAACAGCCGGAACGATCCGCGCAAAATTTCTTGTTGCAGACTGTTTGAGTGCGCGGTGCGTTTGGCTTGTTCGTAGTGTTCTGTTGCAAGTCAATACCCACCTTTTGAAACCTTCATAATCGTAATCAAAATTTCACACGTTTTATTCTCTTTAACGATGAAGCTGGCTTTGGACATAATGGTTTAATAAACCTTCATAATGAACATTATTGGTGCGACGAAACCCTCATGTACTTATAAAACAACGTTTTCAGAATGAATTTGCCCTCAATGTGTGGGCGGGTATTGTCGATAATTATTTAATAGGGCCAAATTTTTTCCCACAAAGGCTAAATAACTAAAAAAATAACTAAAAAACTCAGGCCTACTTAAACTTTTTATGAAATGAGTTGCACAATTTATTAGATGATGTTCCTCTTTAAATAAGGCATAAAATGTGGCTGCTATAAGACGGTGCTCAATTCCATTTCAATGAAGCAGTGAGAGAACATTTACATCAAAATTTTTCTGAAAGATGGATGCGGTGGGTTTGTGCAATGGCCTCCCAGATCGCCAGATCTAAACGCTATGGATTTTTTCTTTTGGGGTTACCTAAAATTTCTCGTTTACAAGGTTCCTATAAATAACCGTCAAGAGCTGAGACAACGGATTACTGACAATTGTAAAATAATTAAACAGGAGGAAGGCATATTCTCTTAGATTCGTTGAAACTTCCAAAGAAGAATTAATTTATGTATTAAAATGGAAGGGCAACATTTTGACATTTTTTTATGAAAGTATTACTTTAAAATTAAATTAGGTGTGTTATCGTAACTAGTTATTTCATTTAAGGATTTACCTTTAACAATGTATGTTTTCAAGGCTTACTGTTTTAACTTTGAAAATACATTTTTTTAATTATTAAAGGTACGGTTAATGTTTAAAGTACTTTTTCTCAGAAACCGTTAATTCTAAAAGATATTTTGATGTTCTTTACTAATTTGACATCCAAATTTATAAAAAGATTAAAACAAAAAAGTTCTAAGTAATTTTTTAAGCTGAAGGACCGCTTAAGCCTTTTGTCATTGACAACTAGCGTCAAGTTATTAGGGTGAATACAAAGAAACACTAGTAACATGCATGCAAAATTTGGCGAAACTCGGTACACTAGAAAAAAAATTATTAAAAAAATAAGTTATTATTATTGCATTAATTTTTCATGTAGAATGGCCTACCGAAATCTAGACGCGCAATTTTCGGACACCCTATATATACCAGTTTTCCGTTTTTTCCGCTATTTTAAGCCTTTGTACATCAGTCCATTTTTTAGGTTTCTTTTTATGTGGTGTGTTTTTCAGTGTACTTTTTGATAAATCAGCTCTGAAGAGGATCTAATAGCCCGAAACCGCTCAACGGATTATAATAATTAATACATTACACTGAATTACAAAACGTTGTCTTATTTTGTCTCTACAATGTACAACCTATTCTTCAAGTTATAATTTTACATGCAGTGGTTTTTGACAAAATTAAATTTTTAGAGAAAAGTCTTCTTTAATATATTATATATATCAACAGTAAAATACCCAATATTAAGGAAATACTACAAAGCTATTACGAGGCACTATATACACATAGTCGCTTTACACTCTTAATATTGGTTACATATAGGGTGTTTCACAATAAGATCCTTATCCTTAAGGTTGCCATTCATCTTTAGAGATTTTAAAGAGAAAGTTTCATAAATATTTGTATTAAACATCTTAACTTCTAATTTATAGGAGGTGAACTTCTTAAGAAAAAAATAGTCTATTTATTTCAGATAAACAGACTATTTTCTCGTGTGTACAGAGTATAAAGTAAATATTTTAAAACGTTATATATACTTTTTTTTTGATTAAAAAACATTTTTGAAATCCTCATTCACTGTAGGATAAATTTGGTTTCTTCACTCATTTCGTCCGACATGCAGTTTTTGCGTAAGAAAACAAAAATAGATGGTGAAATTAGTATTAGCAAATATCTGTAATATTTTTAAATTTCCATTTGACACTGCTTTAGACTTTTATTCAAATTTCTTTGCTAGAAGGTAGGGATCACAATTTATAGAGGTTTTATAAACCAACGTTCTGTTTCTCTGCACCCGATCCAGCGGTGACTTTAGAATTCTTGTAACCGGGGAAGTAAAATAGGCAAGGTACGTATCATGCATACACTACATTTAGTATTAGGTTAATATAGTTACGTCCTATTATATTTGACGAAATATATGAAAGTATTTCCCCTTAAATAATCTTACTGGTAAATAATAAGGTTTAAATAAATTATTACCAATAATTGCAACATGTAAATTTATAGAAAAATGCTTTTAGAGGTAGTAGGGTTCCGCAATGACATAAAGGTGTTCTTAATTCCAGAAATGATTGTTGTGAAAATTTCCTATGGCTGTGGAAAAGTTCCGTTGAAAAAATTAGTTTCTGTAAATAAAAGGTTATAATCATATTGAGGATTTCGGTTTAATAATCGGTTAATATTTGAAAAAATTATTAGTAGATCATTCCCAATGTTACATCTCAAGAAAGTTGTGCCTGGAACAATTTCCAATTTTCTGGTCTTTATTTTAGAGATATAGTCTAGTAAATTTAAAACAGCTTCTTCTGTTTCTGGTATTCATACATTATAGTGAGTCTCTTTTAGGTAGTTGTTTTGTTAAAAATATCTCGTGTAACACAACCTTCACTGAGTTTCCGAAATCGTACATGCTCTTTAGATAACCTTATTGGTATAATCGTTTCGCTTCCAATGCATTGCCATCAGCATGTCCTTAGAGGGGATGACCCTGGGGGGCAATGGGTAAAAGGGGGTGAAGTAATTTTAGGTTAGAAAGTTGTCCCCAAACCTGTTGACAAACCTTTTGACGTATTTCGGCGTTTTTTCCGTGGTGGGAAGTTTTCAAATGAACACCCTGTATATGCTTGTAGTTTTTGACTCTTTTTGTATTCTCAAGTTTTTCTGTATCTAAATATTGAAATACATCTTATGGATGATTAAAATTACTCTTAAATTAGGAAATTAGGGCAGTACTAAGCCATATTTTAAGAAATTTATTTCACTATTATTTCACTTAAATGTTACATTGAGAGTTAATATTATATATTTTCTTTAAATTAGGTAGTCGTATGCTTTTACAGTTTATTCAATATTAATTTATAATTTATTATTTTGTAAAATGTGAATAGTATATGTAATTCAATTAAAATGGTAATTTTCAATATTAATACATGTCCATACGTACAATATGTACATATGGATAAATAACGTCATATCATAATATACATAATTTTGTACTTGAGACTAACACTTTTTTCATTTAATCAATATAAATACATACCATTTTCTTAGTGCATAAATTTAATTAATATGCCGCAATATATTTATAATTAAATTTCGAAGTTAAATTTATTGTAACTGCATTTAGGGATCAATCAGGTTTATAAATTTAACATTTTATTTAGCGGTCACGTGTAGGAATCAATAAATTGAAAAACAATAATTATATTTTTCTAACATTTTAGCGTATCATTTTTTATAAAGAAAATAATGAAATGTCGAAATTTTGCAAAAACTTTATTATAATCGTATTTAGGATGCATCTCTTGGAAAGTATTCCAATATATAAAATCTAGGAAAAATGTTGTTTCTTAATTGAATGATATCATGCACAAAACCATTACGCTTAGTATTGAATCACCTCGTATATAAGATACATATATTTACAAAAGCTACAGAACATCGTATGTTGCATGTTTTCTTTGTGTTTTTTTTACAAAACCTTAAAACTTTGTATCATAATACGCATGAGTGCGATCGCTAAACATTTTCGTGCCATAGCCTATATCATAAAAGTGCATCTTACGGGAATACCGCTGTAGCACCTCGTAAATATCTGAAAGTGCAGCCAAATGGAAATAATGCAATAAACGAACTTAACTTGATAATAATTATTCAAAAATAATTTAATTAAAATGCAAATTCGCGACCGGCATGCATATTTCATGTGATTTGCGGAAATAGATTGACAGGCACATATTCTTACCTTTATAAATTTACATTCTGAAGTTAAAAACCGCCTATTTAATTTATTGTTTTAAAGATCCATCAATGTACGGAGTACAAAAGTATTACGGGATTAAGTAAGTCGCACGCGAGTTTTACATTAATCTCAACAGGGGTAAACGTTGATTTAGAAATATTACGGTAATTTATAAGATTACTGTCTATAAAATAAATTTAGTTATTTTATTCAGATTAGATAAACTAATTTTATTAGATGTTACTAAATAAATTATTTTTAGTTTTCAAATGTAAAATTACATAAAATCTAAGTAAAATAATTAATCAACTATAAGGAATCAGTCTTTGTTCTGTAGTACAATTATCATATTAAATATTAATTTATCTTACCAAGACATTACGTTTAGTTAGGAAATGCACTAAAGGAAAAACATAGTAATATATAGTTAAACAACTGCCATTTCTAAAATTTATAAAACTTAATGTTTAAGATCCTAAAAAAATTTCCATACACAATAAAAATTATGTATTTCATATTATTATCATGACGAGAAGAACCTTATGAAATTGTGTACTTCATAGAGGTCTTTATGGAAGTATTGTTGATAAAAAGCTGCTTCTATTGATAAAGAATAAAAAAATGGAGTTTGCTTTTTTTTCTTTGTCACAAGAAAATTGAGTGTCCAAGATAAGGATGTCTATCATGTGGATCTTGAAAAACAAAAGAGCTCCGAAGATAGTTAAATTAGAGAAAAGTTGCGCATTTTTAAGCCCAGCAATATGCCGTTTAAAACGTTGTAAAATTCCGAGTAGTTGAATAGTAATTGAATCTTGCCGACTTCGTTTTAATTTTTTCCTGACGTTATTTAAAGAGCTATATATAAACAAAAAACATATTCTCCTGGCCACTTTTTAAGATCTACAAAATAGTGTTAAAAAATTTTCCGTACGTTTCGTTTTGGAGAAACCATCATCAACTTTATTTTTTTATATGGCGCATAAAGAAAGTATATCCTGTATTAAATAGCATATTTTATTGCGAATACAATGATGTGTGTATACACAATATAATTCTGCCATATTTAAATTGTAAAAAATGGGTTTATATTAAAGTTCTAATGATTTGGTGTAGTAGGCGGTATAATGATGGCGCTGAGTATGGAGTAATAGGCTCTTATTACTCTTATTTTAGAATATTAAATTAAAATTAGGTTATTGATGATAAAAACTTTATTCGTATGCATAAGTATATCATATACTAGTTAATTAAACAAATTAGTTAAGAACTACTTACTAGAAACCCAAAAAACTAATTTAGATTATAGATAATGTTCGAACAATTTACCATTATTCTTCAAACTCAGATTTAAAAACGCGGTTGTTAACGTAGTTTTTGCAATACCCCCAGAGAAAAAATCGAGCGAAATTATGTCTGGCGAACAATACTGTACCTATACTGTACTAGCTGAACTGTACGTATCCATTTTTTAAAAATCTGTTTGATAAATACTCTTGCATGTGTAGGGAATGTGCATTATGCGCGAGAGCACCATCCGGCTCAAATAAAAAGTTTCTAACGTTTGCAAGCAATAAGCTGTCCAAGGACTCCCCTAAATCGTCTTTCAATAAGTTACGATAACGCTTCGAAAAGGGGAATTGCTGTAAAAAAAGGGGCTTATTAAATCTGTTCCAAAATCCCATCCGACATATTAAGGCCAAAACGGTGTTGATGTCTAGCCATTCGGTTTATTGAGGGATTGACCTTTGCCCAATAATGGATATTTCTTCAGTTGAAAAATCGGTTTTTGTAACCATACTCTCATCCGACCAGATAACCCTATGGAAATGTTTCGTTTTCCTGACACTTCCTGTGGTACCATTCATAAAAGTTCTTCGCCTTTCCTCATCACCTGGTCTAAGGCCTTGATAAACTCTGAATTTCAACGGGTTGAATTTGTATTTTCTCAAAACTAAATGGGCAGCATTATGCTATTAAATACAGAGTATACTTTTTTAACGTGCCATATCTCTGAAACGAAAAATCGTACGGAAACTAACGCTTTATTGAAGAGCTTAAAAAGTGGCCATAAGAAAGTGTCACTTTTTTCCATATCTCTTTAAACAATGTCGGAAAAAAATAAAATCGAAATCAGCAAATTTCGGTTTTTAGGCATATCACCGAAAGTACTCGGAATTTTAAAACTTTCTAAACGGCATATTTTTAGGCGCAACTTTTCTCTAATTTAACCCAATTCTTCTTATCTCTTTTGTTTTGCAAGATCACCATGACCGGCATCCTTATCTTGGACACACTGTATAAGAGGAAGGCTTGTGCAGGTTTTTCTCGAAACTAAACAAGACCAATTATACAAGTGTAGGATAAATTAGATCAATCAAATTTAAATCGATTAATATTCGAAAAATTATTATTATTTTTATTATTAAAAAAATGCATCCGAGCTCTCTTACGCTGAATACGTAAGAGAATATATGAGAAAAAAAAAACAAGGCCACATCTAAAATATAACAAACACAAAAAAAATCAGAAAATAAATTGAATTTAAAGAGAAACTTCCTATTTTAATTTTTGATACAGAAACATTTTTATTTTAAAATTTAAAAATTCCTTACGTTGATATTAACATATGATTTTTTTTATGAAATTGAATTAATAATTTTAAAAATATTCCAAATGTTAGAAGAAATTATGGTGGTGCCATTGGAAAAAAAAAGTTGGTGTAGTGATCCTATAACTATTAAAAATATATTTTCTTAAAAATCTTTATATTTAAAAATAAAAAAAGTTATAGCATGTGACGTTGATTGCGGCACACCCTGTATAGTATAAAAATATAAAACACAATACCCCCCAATATTATGAGTGCTGAGACTCCAAAGAGATTCATTAACAAACTGAAGAAATGTATGCAAGAAATGTAATGATATGAATAGTGTATTTGTAATGATTTTTAAATTATTTAAGTAGTAACTAAAATTATTAATTTTTAGACTCTAACTAGTTTAAGAGTGAGTATTAGATATATTAAAAAAAAAAAACTCCTAGTCTGCCTAGGAGAGAAGAAGTTTTCATGCATAGTGATAAAAACATATACAGAATTTACTTAGGCTTATATTATCTACTATCTACTATCCTTATATTATATTGCAACCGAGTATTGTAGTCATGGGGCTCATTTTGCTTATGATTCTCATCAATATTATTTTTTTTTGTTTAAAGCAAACATTGTATTATACATATAAAGAGAGATATATCTATAAAACACTTCTTTCCATAGTCCTGAAATAAAGGCCTTCCATGGCCCAAACTGCTCTGTTCTCTGAAATTAAAATAAGTTATTAAAATTAGTTTGCTTGACGACTATGTCTCTAGATAATAAGGCATATATACAATGTGATTGAAATAGTGCACGATTGACTAATAAAGTTTTATCAATTAGCACCCTAATATTTCTTAAAAGGTATATGGAAGAGTTTAGTTTTTTTGCTACTCGATTAACATCTTCGTCAAAGACTAATACTAAGTAAGTGCCACTAGTCTAGCTTGACAGACTGGTTGTTAATTAGTATGTTTATATTAATACTTAACAAACTTAACATTAGCAATTTATTTACCTTAATCCAAGTTTGAATCACGTTTGTGTCAACGTATCATTAATTTAATATTTCTTGTATTTTATTTCTTGCAAGAAGTTATATCTAATTGTTAAGAGAGGTTTTTATATCAAATATATATTTAAAAACCGGATGCAGGATAGACTCTGGAGGAACTCCATGGTGAACTTTTGATGCATTTGAGAAAGTTTTCTGATTTCGACCTAATAAGTAATTGCTTAATAATTTTATACTTAGTTCACTGAGTCTATAATACTGTAGGGTTAAAAGTACAATTTTATGAGAAATACAACAGGAGCCTTGCAGAGGTCGCAAAGCATTTCGCTTACATATTCATTATATCCTATCATAGGCAAAATTGCTGAGATTTTTGACCTTTGCTGTTCCAAACTAACTTTTTTTTAATAGTCTTTCTCAAAATAATGAAACATTTGGTTTTTTAGCAAAAAATCTTTAATCAAGAAGGCACTAATGTATTGGGCCAATAATTATTATATTTGTCAATATAATTTTTTTTAATAGTATTACTTGAGATATTTTTAAAAAATTTTGATAAGTCTTATGCAAAAATTAACTAAATTTGGAAGTGGTGTTATTATACTTAGTAGTATCTTTAATTTTTTAGAACTGCATTAAAGCCAAAAATGCCTTTATGATTTTAGTTAATTATGATATCTCTTACTTTAACAAAGATGACTTATTTGAAATAGAAGCCTCCAAGGATGTTAAACATTTAGGAACTTGCTTCGCTTCAAAATAAATTCGAAATAAAATTTGTTTATAGTTAAAAGTTTTTATTACTTTTTGTTGTGTTTTAAAATATTGAGCCTATTATAAGAAGTTGTCAAAAACTTACAAAATTAAATAAACCTCCAAATAAGTCTCTCTTAAAGCACCACATTAAAATATCTAAAAACAAATTTAATCGTGATAAAATCGTGATTATCCATAAATTTTGTGACATTAAACTTTTCTCAGAATAATGAAATAAATAAAGAAATATAAATAATTGAATGAAAGAATTAAAGTGCATTAATTCGATCAGAGAAAATTTTAGTTGTCATGTTCTATTAAAAAAATTACAACTTCTATTTTATAGTCCAGCAATTTGTTAAACACTCTTCTACAGCTTACATTTTTATATTTCATGATCATGAAAATACTAAATTAATACCATTACAAGGCCAATAAAAACTCGTAGTAATAATTTTCAGATGTATTTTTGAACGTTTTTTTTTAAATTTAATTCTTCGATAATCTTCGACAAAATTTTTTGAGCGAGATTTGTTATTTGAACCTTAAGGTCGTGTATGTTAAGCTCGTAGTAAAGCAACTCTATAGACACTAATTTTAATTTTAAATCTCTGAGGACCTCTTAACGGAACCCCTGAACGTCTTTATGTTAGAAACATGTAGGGCATAAGAACATATTCAAAATTGTGGAAGTGGAAGGAAATTGTGTGAGTTTCATTTATCTTATTCTACAACTGCATCTGATAAACGAACTACTTTAACTAACCTAATCCATCTCTGGATCCCTTATTTCACTGCAGTGAGTGATTACGTCATTTTTATTGGGAGTTATGACTAAATAGATTAATTTAGTTATAATTTTTTTCATCTGCATAATGCTAAAATGTTAACATTTTATGGCAAAAAATAGAAGCATTATGATACCAGTCCCTATAATCATACCTAGAAATCATCAGACTGTATTGTCTGTGAACGTCAAAAACTTGGTCAGCAGGAGTGTTCCCAACCTATGATACTTCAAACAGCACATATACGTATTACGTAATAATGAATTTTTTTATAATTTTATATAATTATAGCATTGGTTCTACTGTGTTAAAAAGAGTAACGAAGTGGCGATGTTTTAAATGGTAAATTATCATTTCTAATCAAAGCAAAACTCTTTGATAAAGCAAAACACCAATAATCAATACAAATATATTAAATATATAGTTCACTACACAAAGATTCTCACATACAAATAAATAGTCACTTCACTAATTAAAAATACATATAAAATAAAAGAAATATGAATGAAATAAAATACGTACGTCTTTACGTATTTTGTACGTATTCCACGACATATTGTACGTACACGGTACGTACCTCAAAAGACGTATTACGTACCATGGGCTTATATCGGACGTCAACTCTTCGCAGGATTTTACGTTATATGAACGTACTTTTAGGCCATTTTCGTCATGTTTTGGATATAATATGACGTATCTAGGATGTTTACACGACTCCTTTTTTTGTGTGGTAAAATGTATTTGGGAGAAAAAATAAATCATTTATAAAAACATCATTTGTTCGTAACTATTGTAAAATACGGTCTTCAATTTTCTTTATGCTCCCAATCCTTGCTTATAGTGCTGCCTCATAAAATTATATTTTAAAATAAGTAAATTATCAAATAAGTAATTCATTACTACTAAAATGAATAAATATGCTCTTATCATGAATTGAGCTAGATCATATTAGATCCTTCCTATCACTCAGTGGGACTAGATTTCCTTCGATTTACCTTCGACTAGATTTTCTTGAAGACATTTATATCACCAACGAGCTCATCAAGAATTCCTCTTGTTTAAATGTACAAGTAAACCTCAATAGACCTTACGTTCCATTACATAGGAGACCCCACAATTAACATTTTATAAGCATTGACAAATTTTCTAATTCAAAAGTCTGCTTTTACATCGTTAAAGGATAACAATTTCCTTATCCGAATAAAAATTCACTGTTGTAGTCTAATTTGTGCCACCAATTTATCACCAACTCGCACTACCGCACATTATTTATGATAATGTGCGGTTAGATTAGGTGAATTTAGACCGATCTGTCGCTACTACCACTCTGACAGGTTCGCATAATATTGATTTTAAAGTGAAGTTGACTGTAGGTTAACCTATATTGACATAGTTTTTCCCGCCATCTAAGAACCACAATAAAGCATAAACAGTTGTTAGTGACCATTGTGTAAACAAAACACAAGGGACACTAACGTACTCCCCTTTTTAAATACTGTTCATCCTGTTTAGTGTTCTCTATAGTCTTAAGTGTTTCCAAATGTGCTATCGTTCCTTATAATAATTATGGCTCATACGCCGAAAGCGCTCTTCTAAGCTTTTAAAAATAAATTGCTCTGAATACATCTAGTTTGATTAATTTGTATTAGACTTCGAGCAACACACCCACTTCCCTCTTCTAATTACTTATTTGACTTAGTGGGGGCAACAAAAACACTGGGACCGATTTTGATAAATTTGATATATAATTATGACAGATACTACATTATCTATATTTCTTAGATGTTTTGAAAATCCTATACTTCCTATACCTATACCTTTTTGACCAGATCAACATGTAAATTATCTAAAGTTATAGGGTATGTTAGTCCTTTGGAAAAATAGAATCTCGATTTGACAGTTGTTGTCTAATTTATACCGAATTCGTGGACTTCTATCAAAGCATAGGAGTATGCAAATATATTTTTTTTGTTTATTCTACTGAAATTAGAAATATTTAAAATAAAACTTACAAGTATTTAAAAATACGTATATTTGAAAAAAAATCTTTCCAGGCATATAATTTTGTGTATTACCAAAAATTACAATGTTTTTTTTCTTGTATAATTCATAGGAGCTAAAATATTTTCTAAGTATTTATATGTACATGTATGTAGGTCCGCGAGACGTAACTAATGTACGTACGAACTATCTATCCAAAAGTACGTACTAAATACGCTTGTTTTATAACAATGGACGTATGGACATAAATATGGAATAAAAATTACGTACCCAGGACGTATGAAGCTGTTTGGGACCAAAATCACACGAAATATAAGATAGCATTTCAAAAATGCGAATGAAAGTAACGGTAATAGGCAGAAAAGAGGACTTCTTGAGATTCTATGCTCCGAATTAAATTTTGAATTGA
This sequence comes from Anthonomus grandis grandis, assembly GCF_022605725.1. Lineage (NCBI taxonomy): Eukaryota > Metazoa > Arthropoda > Insecta > Coleoptera > Curculionidae > Anthonomus > Anthonomus grandis. Next base: position 8,189,968 of record NC_065554.1, on the reverse strand, counting down.
AAATAATCTCCTACTAAAGCACTAGTAGCTAAATGAGTCGTACTATTGATAGTGAGTTTATTGGAAGCAAACCAAGAAGTCATATCCTCCTCCGATCTCATGGCATTTTTTTTCATAATGTCAATACTTTGCTTGCATTTAGCAGTGTTGTGTCATCGGTATATAAAATTAAAGAGCAATCTGAAATATTATTACTTTGATCTAAATCATTCATATAACAAACGAAGAGACAATTCCATTGCTATAAGTTTAATGTTAACAAATATTGCAATAATATTGCTGTCTTGGACATCAATGAAGGAAAAATCTTTTATTGAAGAAAGGTTTTACGTCGGATAATTCTTGAGTCTTCTTAAAGGTATGCAATATATACTTACTATATTAAAGGTTCAAATCCATATCTTCATTTTCTGTATATTTGAAATTTTCTCTTACCCATTAATAGATAACCTTATCATTAAACGTTTTTATCTACATGATCACATTCAATATTTTCCAGAAGATTAAAAATCTTAGCTATATTCTCAATGGTTGTTATTCTATGTAACACGTTTTTTGTTCAGTTATTAGATACTGATTTTGTTATTTAATACTACAGACAGTTATTTCTAGAAGTGGTAAATTGTTATTATCTCAAAATGAATATAGTGTCTATGGATAATATTAAAAGAAAGTAACCATATTTACCATCAGCAGTGTTGATAAAAAATGTACTTTATGGATCAGTTGATAGAGTTTTAAAGCATTAATCTAAAGGTTATAGGTTCAAATCCTAATAAATATTCATTATTGTTTTTAAAAAGTTTACAAATATTGATTTCGTTTTATTGCCGTTTTATTATATAATAGTGAAATTTTATTAAGTTCACTTTGTAAAAAAAGTTATCTAAGTAAATTTGATTAAGTTGAACTTATAGTTGAAAATATCATAAGCCGTTCCAAGATAATGAAGACAAATACCAATTTTAAACTGAAATAAGGCTAAAATCTTCCACATCTTATAAATCATACCTTCACCTTACAGAACCTAAAAAAAAGAAAAAAACTCAAACAATTGCGCCTATAAATCAAATTTTAACCTCGGTCCGCTGCAGCCCGATAACATTGCCCCCCGTTTAATCGACCGTCGACTACCGTGGATTAAAAGGCCTAATCTGAATTTATTGGGACCTACGTTATTTTGGTCCTTATGGTCGGCAGCGGGCAGAGCCTCATCTTTTTTGTTCTTTTCGCTCCGCATCGGTGTTTACATAGGAAAAAATACGTAGGTCAACGGACTTGTCTCTCCTTTCATCATTGTCAGTATAGCTCTAGAATCTAAAATAAAAAAATATGTTATATCTGATGAGTTTGGGTATTAGTTCATAACACGACTTGCATCAGAAACAAAACAAGAAGACATTGTGGAATTTCTTACATCTTCTGACATGGGTGCTACTGTGAGAAGATAATAACTAAGAGGGATAAGTACTGTGCCTCATTTAAGTTGGCCGTGCCATTAGAGAACCGACATCAATACCTGCGTGGTGAAACCTGGTCTGATTGCGCATCTGTAAAGCATTTTCTGAACCTACAGAGCCGAGGAGGGTGTTCAAAAATCCCCAGTAACCAACAAGTTAAGGGTTTTACATGTTAATGTTAGGTCCTTAAGGAAGAAAGTGGATGAGTTGCAGTTATCCACAGCTGATAAAGACATCGATGTTTTATGTTTAAAATAGAACAGAGATAGATTTGATAGATTTGATGTCCAGGGATATAAACTGGCAGCATATTCAACTAGATCTCACTCTATTGCTGGTAGTATATTTTTGTTAAAACTTTGTTTGAGTTTGCTGTTTTAAGTTGTATTGGTATTGTTGAAAATTTTTTTGAATATTATGGTATTTTCTTAAGGAATTTTAATATTAATTTTTCAGCATTGTATCGAAGCCCATTTAGAAGTTATGACATCTTCTTGGAGTCTGTTGAGGGGCTTTTAGGTAGTCTGGATATAGGTAAGCCAGTAATCGTTGCGGGTGACTTTAACGTTCGCTTTAATACAAGCGAACCTGATGCTATTCGTCTCTGTGACTTTCTAACATGCTTTGGTATTAAACAAACAATATTTGAACCAACACGAAATAAAAATTATCTGGACAATATCCTTGTGAGCGCTGACATGGATGTATGTTGTGTGAGTGTTATTAGCATAATTTTATCTGATCATAAATCACAAATAATTGAGTGTATGATCCCAATGACTATTGGTGGTTTTGATCGGTTTCGGAAGGTTTTAAACCAATAACACAACAGGGGCTTAATAAATTTTATAACATTGTAGATACATTTTCATGGGATTTTATTGAGGAAGAAACTGATGTCAATTGGAGCTTTCAACATTTAATATCATTGCTTGAACATGCCTATCAATCAGCATTTCCAGCAAAAACTTACATTGCAGGTTCTGATCACTCTTATGTTGTTAACTGGTTTAATGAAGACCTTGAGTTTTTAATGAGAGACCACTTGCAGTTTTTGGAAGAACCCAACCGTTAATATAAATAGGTAGAAACTAAACTAGAACTTAGTAATTACAACAAACTCTACAAAGAGGCTATAAAAAAAGCTGAAATAAGATCAAATGACAACCTTATCTGCTCCTCTTAAAATCCACCAAAAACTATGTGGCAAATACTAAACAGGCACCGAGGTAAAAGTGAAAAATTCATTAAATTATAAAAATATATCAATTACACCAAATGACTTTAATAATTTTTTCTCCAGCATAGTACAGACCACAGTGCGAGATGTCCCAATTTCAAATAATAATCCACTTGATTATCTTACAGAGAGAGCATTACCTCCATTTTCCTTTTCTGATGTAACTTTTAATGAAGTAAGTTATTAACCTAAAAAACAAACCAAGCTGTGATGTATATGGGTTAAACACAGCCAATAAATCTTTGTTTTAAACAGAATACTTTTCCTGAAGTTCTCAAAGTAGCAATTATGGTTCCAATTTTTAAAAAGGGTGACCCTTTATTGCCAGAAAATTACAGGCCAATATCACGATTGCTTATAATAACTAGAATGGTAGAAAAGTGCATGGCCATTAAAATTGTTAAGTTTTTTGAGACCAATAGTATCTTCTCCCGGTGCCAGTTTAGGTTAAGAGAGCATAGGAATACTGTCTAGGGCATCCTACACCTTGTGTCTGATATAATAGAGGCATTCATAATTTTCAGTACAACTCAGTCTTGCTGTGTGATCTCAGCAAGGCCTTTAACTGCGTCGATCATGGCATCCTTCTTCAAAAACTTAAATACTATAAATTCCATCATAATAGTATAAAACTCGTCGAGCCTTATCTTCAATGTAGGTCGCAGGTGTGGCGTCAGCAAAGAGGGTTATGAGCATTGGAGTGCCACAAGGATCAGTTCTGGGGACCATCCTTTTCCTAATATATAAATGACCTTCCTGAAGGGGAAACTCTTGCAAAATTCACTCTCTTTGCTAATGACACAACTGCTTCTTATGCTGCGGATTTATATGAGGCATCACTATTTGGATCCATGGCGGCACAGGAGAGGGCTGAAAATTGGTTTTGGATCAACAGACTGCTTTTAAATAGTGATAAGACACATCGGGTGACATTCTTTATGAGAGATCTGTCAAATGTAGAAAATGCATCATAAGTGAGTTTTCTGGGAGTCATCTTAGACCCAAAGCTGCAATAGATTAAGCATATTGATGATTGCGGGGAAATTCAACAGGGGCCTATATGTGCTCAGAAACCTCTGCAATTATATCTCTGCTGATAAGTGAAGAACAGCATACTTTGCAATTTTTCAATCTCATCTTTCATGAGCTGCAAAGGAAGCAGGGTTTTTGTCTTTGGGCAAAGAATGGCGGTAAGAGTAATATTTGGTTTAGGTTACTAATTGCAGAAATGTTTATGTTAGTCTTGAATGTGCCTTGTTTGTATGTGCCTTGTTTGTATGTGCTAGAGTGTCTTCTGTATGTTAAACAGTGTAAGAGTCAGATGCAAGCTCACAGAGATGTCCATGACTACAACATTCGTCCAAGGAACAATTTGGTACCTGCCTATTGGCGTCTGGGGAGCTGTCAGGCTGGTCCAGGGTACTGGGGTAATAAGTTTTTTAACGTATTACCAAATTTACCGTATTACCGAAACGAAGATTGTATCTTAATTAAGATTTTAACACGTTGTAAGTGCCATTATTCTTAATCTTTTTGTTTCTTTTGTTTTTAGTCTTTTTAGTTTTAGTATGTATCTTAGCTAAAAAATATTGTTTGTAATTGTTTTAACAAACCCTTTTAAGTAGTTTCTTTTTAATTATTATTATTTTATATTTTTTGACGCATATAAACTGTCTATATGATAACATGAATAAATGATTGATGATTGAGTATTGAGTATTGAGTATTAAGTTAATCGGAGAGTAATAAAATTATTTGTTAGCATTTTTAAAAAGGACATCTAGGATAATGTTCTTTGGTCGTTCATTTCTATTAATAAGATTAGAAACTTAACATGTAAAAAAATTAAATTTTGGATGGGGTTTAAAAGTTTTTAAATTGCATTTTAAAAATATTTACTAGTTCTTGAACGCAACAATATATTTTTAAATTGGCAATTGCAATGTTTTTATAAATGTATAAAGACTATGCGGAGGTATTAAAACCCTTGTTTTATCTTATAAATTTAATGTTTGAAAAAGGTATGTAACCTGAAATATTTAAGAATGTGATAGTATTGCCCTTGCTTAAGGGAGATTCTAAAAAGAACACGAGGAATTATTGTCTAATAGCTTACAAGTAATGTAAACAAGATTTTGAAAAAAAATATTAAGTTGCGTGTTAACTAATTTTTTCAATATGTACCAATAACTTAACACCAAATTCAAAGTATGGTTTTCGACAGAACGTGGGTGCTAAGAATGCTCTTGTCAGAGTAACGGACTACATTTTTAAAATCTTGGATAAAGAAGAAATTTCTTAGTTTTTTTGGATCTTGCCAAGGCTTTTGACATTGTATCACATAGGATTTTTTCTGTGACGTTAAAGGATAGGGACTTAAGAGAAAACTGCAAATGTTTATTAAAATCCTTTCTTGCTGGTCAAACTCAGTAGGTTCGGTGAAGTACAAGGTTCAGGGTTAATTATTAGGTTTAAAAATTATTAGGTTTATCAAGGTTCATTATTATTTACAATATACTTCGATAATCTGTTTGGCCTGTTTGAGATTGAAAAGGTGTTCTGTTATGCTGATGATGCAGTTCTTATGTTTTAAAATTAGTCATGAAATATGATGTATAAATTGGCTTACATAAGGTTGGTATTTGAATAGATGCACGTCGACTCACACTTAATATAGAAAAATCAAACTTTATGTGCTTTAGCTTTAGTAGTGGAATTATCCTGTAAAAAATACCATCGTTTTTACATTATCCAACTGTACTGGCTAAGTAGCTTGCAAATGTTTGTATATTCTTATGGTCGATGAGCATCTAAACTGTATATGTAGCAATGATATATCGTTAATTTCCTTATCATACAATTCGCTAGTAGAACACAGTCTGCTCTGTCGATTATTTTTAAAATTATGATTTCCAATTATTTTTAATGGTCTCAAAGTCTCGATTGATAGGCTCCACCACTTACAGAAAATGATAGAAAACAAAAGAGATACCACCTTCTATATTACCTTATTCGTCTTGTATGAAACAAACCATTATTATAAATATAGAGATTGCTACTTTTATTCTTAGTAAATTGACATTTAGTAGTCTACCTTATTATTCAAATTAGGCGACTATTATGGTTTCATATTAAATCGTTGTTTAAATCTGACTATTTGCATATATATTTGTATTTGTATACCAGTTTTTTTTTCTAATTTGTTTTCTATAGCCTAGTCTATCTTTAATACATACAATAATGTCACGGTAGAGCCTGCATATTTCTTGTTCTGTTCTTGGTAGTTTTTTGAAAATTGGTTATCTTTTACCAGATATTGTTGATATTATTGTTTTTAGGCAGTTTTATTTAATTCTCTTTACCTATGCACTCATCGCCTATAGCCAGATTTTTAGCTTCTAACTAATGTACATTTAGATTACACCTTCTTTTGTTACCTACAAATATTCAAGTATTTTATAAGTTATAAGTATTTTATCTTAACCTTTCGTTTTGGGGGAACCGGCCTAACAGGACACTCTAAGATGTTGTAAGACAGGTTCAGTGTATTCTTTTACCAATGTGTATACTCTTGGAAACATTCAATGTGTTGCATGGAAATCTTTTTCAATTGTGTTAGGGCTTTTCTAAGCTTACATTTTTCCTACAATTAAGCAAACTTAGGTGCCGAAAACTTATCAAAAAGTAAAATTTTTATTAGGCATAAGAATAAAAGGTCAAAAACGTAACAGTTGCTTATCAAAAGAAAGGAAAATGTAATTCTTATATTTTGTTTCATAAAAAGAGCGCAATCAATCTCGATTTTAACGAGGAGAAAAAAATAGAGGCGAATACGTATTATAAATGAATTAAAAATAAAGTGGACACTGCTAATCAAATGTGCGTAACTTAGCATAAATTGAAATGTCAAGCAATGGCCAGTTGTAAGTTTTTTCTTTATGGCTAAATGTTGGTAGTATTAAGACTGCGTGGAAGAATGTACTTTTAGATATTGATTCACGAACTAACAATTTAAGAATTGAGTTTAAGAAATTTAGGTAAAAAGTAAACGAATTTTGCTATAAATTTGTATACATTTATATGTGCTATAGATAATTTATTTTTGATCTTCATATTTGTTTTGAAAGTGTCATATTAAAATATTTTTAGCAAAATAAATGTTTTGATTTAAAATATTTACATTATTCTAAGTTTGATATTTTTTAACTGTGAATAATCTTATGTTTATTATTTGCTATGTATATTTATTAAATGCTCTTAACCCGGAATGACACAACAACTTTGTTAAATAATTTAGTTGTAAGTATCTAAACACATATAACAAAATTAACATATTCTGGGATTTAATCTTCCAATAGCCGCCATATTGCATCCGCCATTCTGAGTTTTAAAATCATGACGTCAAAATCTTTATAGTTCCAAAGTGATAGATGAATTTCATTTCTCTTATAGCCTTTTTGGGTTTCTACATGTGTTTTATTAAATTTAGGCCCGGCGACCAAGCGTGCCAATCCATTTCGGAAATTCGTATTTTTCAGGCTACTACTTCATGCATTAATGAGCAATTATCATCAACAAATAGGAAAAAAGGGATATAATACATACTGTTTGCAGAAGATCTGTAATACAGCCCTTACCATTTAAAATTCCTCGTTTAATGATATGGTGATCAGTACCACAGTTTATTCCTCCACCCAAATCCTCATCCAACAAAAGTATCTAAGTGATGAATATTGCATTGTTCAAATCTAAATCTGCGTCTACTATAGACTCTTGATTTTTACAAAACAATCATTTATATAGATTGTAACCTTTTCTGTTTGAAGACTGTTCCTTATCCTTCCCTGGGTAACTTTCATACCCTGCTGTTATAACCCTAGGATCCTACTTTTGCTTACAGATTAGGCAACATATAGAATGAGTGAAATTACCTCTTGATTATATTCATCCTCTGATAAAGTAATAGATTGCCCTTCAGCTTCCGTTAAATGGCTTGTCAGTTGTCTGTTATTATTATTGCTAATATTCAAAATGAATAAAATGTTACCTTGTATTACCTTAATAGTCAAATTATGGTTCCGTAAATGTAGAAAAGTATCGCAATTTGCAGGAAGGTTTTTTAAGCAAAGCATAGAGTAGTGCATATTATATTCTATGGATATGTTTTTAACCTGTTAAATATTGTGTACTGATTGTTTAATTACTGATGTTGTTACTAGGATTGATTTCTAAAAACAACTTACTTAATCAAAATAAAATGTGTCGATTACGCCACATTCCTCTTAAACTCGAGGCGTTCTGAAAGCATTTTAACCTTTACGTCAAAGCGCGCGATAGTGAAAAGATCAAAGGGACCCCATTCAGAATCTCTCGACGAGATTTTAACATTTTTTTCAGTAGATAACGACCCGCTATTACGAGCAACCTTTTAGCCGTTATCTCGCGAGTGAAAAACCCAGGAACCAGTTGACATGAAGAAGTCGACGGGGCGTGTGTATGGACTAACTGACGGCCTTATTCTGAAGACCGCAAACTTGGTCACTAGTCGCTCCGCGTCAGATTTTTATCTTTTGAATTTCATTAATATCTTCTTTTGGGTTACACTAAGAAAATTGTACGTGTATTTATAACATACCAGTATATCATTATAATATTTAAAATTTTAATATTGAGTAAATTTATAACCATAAACATAAACGTAAACTGCTTATTAATGAATGAATTTTAAGCATTTGTTCTGCACGAATTCTCTCTCTTTATTTATCTTAAAACTCAAACCTATATAGATGTCATCATGGAAATTTTATGAGCTAATTATAGTACAAATTAAGATCATTTAATAAATAAAAAGAAATTAATTATCATATATTATCATAGGGAAGGTACTTAGAACTAAGGGACACACAATTCGAAAATACTGATAGCTATCAATATCTCGGTCTAAGCATTACAAATAATAGTCAAAACGCAAAGCAAATAGCAATTAGAATTGGGCAAGCTAATTTAGCAGTTAAATAAATACTATAACTCTACATAGACATCACTAGGAACATATAAAAGGTCGATAGATTATTCAAACGTATCATAGAAAGTATTGCTACATATGCTTCAGAGCTTTGATAATAAAAAAAGGCGGCTCCAAAATAAAAGCAATAGAAATGAACTGCTAGCGTAGATGCTACTAACTAAGCAGAAAAGACAGAATAAGAAGTACTGAAACCAGATAGCGTATGAACATTAAAATCGACATCCTGTAAACTACAGAATCCAAAAGGCAAAAATGGTATGGCCGTGTCAATTATATTTGACTGTCAATCACCTCCTCACCTCAAGCTAACCTCACTTTGATATGTCAAGTGTATTCAACTTCACACATACACAATACTATCACTTTGTTATTTTTAACTTATATTATTAAATAACTCTATAATTAAAAATAAATCTTAAAAGTAATAAAGTTTTTTTGCAAGCATTTTAGTTGTTTTGTTAAAACTTATCAATTGATCTAAAGTCTAATTAATTTTTCATTGCTAAAAAAACTTTCGGAAATTTAGGGTGATGCGAAACTTTTGAATCTATACATATTAGCACATCTTTCAAAAAATTTGCCTATTGAAATCTGTAAAAATAAAGTTCAAAGATTTAGGAAATAATTTGAAAAAACTGATTAAAAAATATAATAATTGTATTCAGCAAACAATTTTTTATTTGCTTGTTTAGAAGATGCTAAAGAATATAATAAAAAAACAGGTGCAGACGCAATTGGGTAATAAGCCTTTTTAAATTCTAAAATGGCAGAACAAGATGTTAACCATATATGAAAAAAAACTAAATAAATAAGAAAAATTGTTAAGCATTAGCGGTACTGCACTATTTTGATACTTAACCTAATGCTTTTGGTGACTAATACCGAGTAATAATGTAACCTATAAAGGTTTTTTACTGGTTACGGAGTTAATAAGTCTTTTTGATCTTCTGTGAATTTAAATCTCCAGAATACCCACGACTTAGTTACCAGCAGAGCCTTACAAGTGCAGATGTGTCTAGGGTTTAGCTCTTGTTAAATCTATTTTATGAGTAATCTTATTTTAGAGCAATGGTGGTAAGACCTATTGTCAGCATTTTACTATAAACTTCATAGTCTCAATGTTAGGATTTGACTTTCTTTCACCAATTTTTAAATTATTATTATAATTATTTATATATTTATGTTATAAACAATTATTAGTTCATTGATTAATGATGCGTAACATTATTGCTTCATTAGGGTATTAATAGAAATAAAAATTCTTTATTTTCATCATACAGCCAATTTTTACTTTGTAAGGTTTATAAATTTGGTATTTACAGACTATGAACTACTACACTATAGTGAAGATTTATTTGGTTCATATACAATGCATCCGTAAAATAGCGGATAAATTCAATAAAAATAAAATAGACCATTTCTACAGAAAAATGCACGAACTCGTTGATTATAATATTGGGTTTAGGGTTTGTCTACGTAGAAATAAAATAGACTCAAGAAAAAAGATCATCAATATGTTTTTTAAATGGAAACCACCATTTTTCAATGCAGAGTCAGAAAAAACGCATTTTTTACAAAGGATATGGTACTAATGAATAGTGGTTACATAAGAAATTTTAAATGAAAAACGATAATAAGATGTTAAATTAAAGAAATACTTATTTAAGTTATATGTTGGTACTTGGTTTTTCAGTTGTTCTTATCAGTGTCAAAAAGTGAGTGTATTTTGATGCAACTATTTGATATATTTTTACATTTGCAAGTGGTGTTTTTCTTTTTGAGAGGTGAAAGCAGTGTCATCCTGCGTTTTATTAGTAACTACACTTTATTATCTACTGCTATTGTATGAAATATAAGAACATTTCAAAAATATCTCGCGTACTCAAAAGGAGGTGTTTCAGTTGTTTAATGCAACTCATCCTGATCGGTCACGTATTAGCCAAAGCATGGTAAGCATAGTTGAAGCAAAGTTTCGTGAATTCGGGCATGTTTGGGATACTCAAAAAACTGGTCAAGGTTCAATAACTGAAGAAGATGAGCTTAATGTTCTGTTAACGGTCCAAGATAATCGCAAAGCCATAATCACAGGCAAGGCTTCTAATGTTAATTTATCGCAATCTACTGTGCATAAAGTATTGAAAAAAGCAAAATTTCCCCCTTATAAAATAGAAAAATGCATGTAGGTCATTTAGTTAAATGTATTATGCATTTCGGCTGTATAAACAGCCATCATCAGATACTAAAATAATATAGAGTTAATTCAAGACAATTTTAAAAAGGAGCATATTCGCTATTACAATACAGATTTAGAACTTACCAGAACATCACAAAAAAAGGTAAAGGTTAAAAGTAATTACACATAATGATGGCTGTTTGCACAGCCGAAAGCGTAATACATTTAACTAAATGACCTACATGCATTTTTCTTGAAGATAAAGTCTTCCCCATCTTGTAATCTCTATTCTTACTTTAAGAGCTATCAGAAGATGATTTTAATCGCCAATAACAATAATTTTGTAAAACGGATAATATTTTCTAACGAAGCATTTATTCAAAACAGCCATGTGAACTGACAGAATTGTCGATATTGGGCGACCGAAAACCCTCATTGGTTCACAGAAGTCATACACAACACCCTCAAAACGTCAATTTGTGGTGCGGTATAGTGGAAGAAAGAGTTTTAAAACCTTACTTTTTTTATGACACTCTCGCTGGTGAAAGGTATTTGGGCTTTCTTCAAAATGATCTTACCTGCGTTCTGATACTTTTGTATCCGGATTTGGAAGAACCCGACATGCACCAAGGTGATCTTTTTTTTCAGCAAGATGGAGCCCCTCCACACTATGCTTTACCCGTTCGCAATTATCTAGATGAAGTTTTTCCAAATGGTTTTATAGGCAGACTTGACTCAATGAATGGCCACCCAGACCGCCTAATTTAACTTCTCTTGATTACTTTTTATGGAGATACTTAAAAAGTAGAGTTTATATCACTAAACCAGCGAATTTAAACGATTTAAAAAAAACAAACACGTCAGTAAATTAGAAATATTACTCCAGATGTCATTGACAAAGTTCAAAAAGAATAACTTTATATCTTTGTTTTTGAGTCACTCTCTATATTTAATTTCCATGTAGAAAAACCCTAAACCCAATACTAAAATCGATGGGTTCATGCATTTTTTCCATTTGTTACAGATACTGATTTATCTTCTAATATGGTGTATGATTTTTTCAATCAATAACAGATGGTCTTAAAGCAAAAATATTACTCAAAAATCTGATCCTGTTAGATTTCTAGAAAATTTTTATTTAACCATTTTAGGCATAGCTTTAGGTTTGTGTTTATTAGTTTTTTGGCTTAATCGAACCACTATAATTTAGTTCTTTTTTGCTGTTGTTCTGTAATGCCTATTGCTTCCTGCACAATTTTGTGGATGCTATTTTATCTTTCTTTAAAAGACATATTCTCTGACAAGTTCAAGTATTCATCTTGGCGTTTTTGTTGTAAATAGTTGGTACTTTATTAGCGTAGCCTGTACAATACTAGTTCATCTGCATAGCAAAGGAACTATAGTTGCTTTTCCTAATTGCCTTTTCTATTTAAATAGAAGTTATGATTCCTTTTCATTTTTTTTCAAACAAGTCTAAAAGGTCAATAGCTGATTTAGTGGAGCAGATTTTGATGGACAATGTTATGCAGTTAAAATTATAGTGTTCGCCTTATAGAGTTTGTATATTGAGATCCAGCAAACAGTGTATTAATTTGAGACAAAAAGTATAAAATCACGATTATTAAAACCGATGCCACCTTACTCAAAGAGATCATTCATTTATCATACAGTAGCTTTTTAGTCAGCGATCATTAAACATGGTAACCACTATGTGACACTCGATATTTCTCTGGAACTACAACCTTCTATGATTACACCATTTAACTAACATGAAAAATAAATAAACAAATAAAATATTAAAAATAAACCTAATAAATAAATAATCCAAAAAACAGTAATTTTAACTCATTGTTAGACATTAAATTTTTTAGGGTTAAAAGTGCAAACATTAATTATGCAATTATGAAATAAAATTAAGTACTTCTGTAATTTTCAAATCGTTTTCATTCTTATAGTTATATATATCAGTAAACGTCAAAATCTAAATAATTTTAATCAAGAAAGCATCCAACGGCGAGACGCTCGAGAAAGGTTATGGATATTAACTTGGGGTCGTATTTTCAAATTAAGCCCGACGCAATGACACTTTTTATATAAAACCAGTAGTCGAGAAAAATAAAAACGTAATGGTCCGGGTCCCTGGTGGGTCATATCTTCGATTTTATTGCTTTTTTATTCCTCTTTTCGGTTCACTTCAAATGGATCTTTATGCAATACATTATCTAAGCCTGAATGTGGACTTTAATTGCTGCTATTTAACACTTATCTACACGGGGTTTTAAAAAGGTGAATCGGTACTTTTGCTGGTTCAGGTGCCAAAATATATAATTTAGATTAACTTTAACTTATTGATAATATTATTTTAAAGATGTCTCAGGACGTAAATAATATACGAAATCGGTGGAAAAATTTATAATTATGCATGATACTTAAAAGAAATATGTTAAAAGGTAATTTTAATTCAAGATTTTTTATTCATAGTATGGTATATTAAGTTTGTTATGAAGCTTATACTTGTTTTCCTTATTACTCTAGAATATGAAGCTTTAAGAATAGTAATATATTTAATACAATCACTGGTAAAATAGATCTGATCTTAGTCTTAGCTCATTTAGAAAATCTCAGAAGGGTCAAAATAATCCAGTCTTTTTATCTATGTTCTCTTTTTGGTACTACTGAACAGATTTTTTTGACTTAGTGCCTTACTGACGCCGATAGATTTTTTTTTAAATTTATCAATTTTTTATAAATAATCACTTAAAGGAAACATGAAAAGTAGGATCAAATAAACCCACTAACAAACAAATTTCATAATATCAATTTAAATGTTGACTTTTAATTTGGATGTGGGGTTAATTAAAATCCAAGCTGTTAATTTTTTGTCCTTCAATGCCAACGTTTCGGCCTGTATTATGCCTTCTTCAGGGGAACAAAAACATTAAAGCCTTTTGCTAGACAGTATAGAGTAGAACATAGCTGTATTTTTGTTGATAATTCCATTTACTTTGCATTTATCTGGTTTATAAGGATATCGAAGTGTCAATGCGTAAGCAACAAATTTAAAATAAATGAATAAATAAATTTTTAATTTTGTTGCTGTTGTTAGAGCCCGTAGCTTTCTTCAAATTTTGAATGCTGGATAAAATGTCATCGTCTCTCACTTCGGGAAAATTAAAATTATTATTAAAGTCACCAAACATATGATTAAAGGAATTGGCTTTAAAAAATAAACTGAAAATAATGTAAAAAGTTATTCGCAATACTTTGCTTAACGGACAAAGTCACACTGCCCCAGACCATCTCAATAGGCATATCACCAAAGTCCGATTTAGTTCTCAGAAATGACTAGAGTGTATTATGATTTATATTACTTTCAACATTTGTTTTTTGACTTAAATAACCTAATTTAATTTGTCATTTAATTTCTTGTGGTAATGTTTCAATTTTATTAAAAATGGATAAACTTGCTCTGCTTTTAGTCTTTAGTAGGTATTTTTATATACGTACTCATATGTACTATATGTACTCATTCATGCATTAATAGAAGGTATCCAAACCCTTATTTACTTCATCACAAGTTCTAAAACTAGACCAGTTACTCTATTTTCACATATTAGAAAGTAATAATTATTTTTTGCAAAAATGTATTTTTGTTCTTTATGCCGTAGCAAAGAAACATTAAATGTCCTCATTTAAGAGAGGATTAGTCGACTTTAATAGCTTTGTTCGCGTAGACAGTTCTGAACGCATCCCGGATCAGTCAGGAACTCTTCATCCTTTAATTATATGCGCATGCGTGATTTGTAATTGGTTGGGAATTTATTTCAACTGGGAACAATCGATCTACAGACTGTCAACATCTTAAGTTGTTTGGGTTAGTATAGGTTATGTTTTTTGATTGTTTTGTTTAGGAAGGAGTTTTTTTCCTTCAAACAGTAAAGAATATTAACGCAGAGAAATGGCTAAGAAATACAGTAATAAAATTTAATTAAGTTATTTTTTCCTAGTCTCGTTCCTGTTCTTTATAATGTGGAGATACAACAAATTTATCTGCCAGTTTATTTATTCAGTGCTGAACTCATTCGAAAATGTTGAAAATATAGGTTATCTTTAATTTGTGGGACAATATTATCCTAATATACAATATTTTTGGGAACTTCCGTAACTTCTAAGAGGTTCTCCGGGTCCTCATCACTGGAACTTAAATGATGAGACATGGTAATTTTATCATGGACAACTAATCTAAAGCAGAATCAATTTACTTAAAACAGGAATTGCTAGTTAGGCAACAAAATACCCATAAAATTCAGTAGGATAAACAATTAATATTTGTAACAGTAACTATTAATGGTTTTAAATTTGAAAATAAACTACAGTGAAAGCTACCATAAGCGTACACTCACGGTTCCGTAACTTTTGTCCGCTTATGGGAGGTGTCCGTTTAAAAGAGAGTATGTGAGTATAGAGTATAAATAACGGGGTATATAATCATGAGGAAAATGAAATAGAAACTCGCCACATTTTTTAAGTATGTATTTATGCTATATATCTAAATTTACCTATACCTATATGTATACGTATACAAAAATATAACTGCATCAATACATGGTACGAGAATTAAAAAAAAAAAACATTATTCTTTAGCATTGTGAAAAAAGTTTAAAATGTTTGTCTGACGAAATTTCACCATCTTTTACTGAAGGAGACAATTTTCGTAATAACTTTCTAAATTTTGTAAATGTTGAAATGCAGTGAAATCATCTTTAGCACATTTTTTCAATATAGAAATATGAATTCCCCATATGAATTTATAGTTTTTGAACCTCTTAGTGAGTCCACCAGTTCCACTTCTTCTTCTGAGTCGTTTGGACTACCATATTCAAGTTGGCCTGGGCTTTCTACATTCAAATTCGAAAAGTTGTCAATGGCATTTTCTTCTGTTGTTATGTTATTGTCTAAGGCCAGGAAATTATCTACTTTCTGGGGGTCTGCTACTCCTAAATATTTGGCATGTCGCAGTAACTGAGCAAGTGCCCCTAAGGGCAGATCGTCTTAATATCATCGCAATAATTTTGCTTAGCAAATTCTGAGCTACATCCACTTTTTCTGAATCCAGCTTTGCCAAAGCAGTTCTTACTTGTAGAAAAATTTACTTTATCCCATGCTGTTTTTATAAAATACAAAGCTTCTAACACATCAATAGACTTTGTAAGCTCAGATAAGCTTTGGACGTCGTCAATTATTGTTAAAATATGTTTTAAAATCAAATGGCGATAATAAAATTTAAAGTTCTGTATAATACCTTGATCCAAGGGCTGACAAACTGAAGTTGTGTTTGGCGGTAAAAATATAAGATCACGAGGATGAGAGGATGCATTGTCTAAAAATAAAAGAACTTGCCTTTTCTGGATTCCCATTTTCCGGTCGAATTCCAGTAACCATTCAGACATGATTTCTCGGGTCATCCATGCTTTTTTGTTGGATTTCCAAGTCGCTGGTAGATCCCTAATAGCAACGTTTTTTAAAGCACGGGGACGAGTCGCTTTCCCGGTCACAATCAAATCGCATTTTTTACCGGCCATATTTGCACAGGATAAAATGGTTAGTCTATCTTTAGACAACTTTCCACCCACACATGTTTCTCCTTTAAGGGACAGAGTTTTTTCGGGCAATGCGCGAAAAAAAAGTCCACTTTCATCTGCGTTGTACACGTCTTCTGGTTTGTAGCCAAGCAACATGGACGGAAGTTTCTCCAAAAATTGTGATACATCAACTTGATTTACTGCACCAGCTTCGCCAGATATGCATTTGAAACTCACACTATGTCTCCTGCGCCACTTTTGCAGCCACCCGTCGGACGCACTGAAATTATTATAGCCCAAAGTAATGGCGATTTCCTGAGATTGGAATGTTCTGACTTCTAGCTTTCACAAACCACTCAAAACATGTTTTGTCTATAGCAAAACTTTCCTTTTTAAAAAATCCTTCTTTTGATTTATATTAGTTCCTGATTGCCATTTACTCCTGATATCTTCCTTATTTTTGGCAATTTCAGCTGCTTGCGTTTTCCCAATATTAAACCTCTTTGCCAAATGACGAACTGAAACACTTTTCCTGTCTAATACGTTAATAACTTCCATCTTTTCCTTTAACGAGAGCATCCTTTTTTTTGGTGCCATTTTACAATTACAATAATAAAATATCTCAATCAACTACGAATTTGCCTGAACTGAAGATAAAACGACAAGATTACATACTGGCTAGCCAACGAAATGCGTAAATGGGGAATCACCTAATATAAATCGGGGAATTACCGAATTTTATGTATGTAGATAATATGTGCATCACAATAAGCGGAACTAAAAATCGTCCGGGTGTTGAGTTTCGCGTCCGCTTATAGGGGATTTTTTGATCACATACAGAAAAATCTAGTGTCCGTTTATAAGAGCGTCCGCTTATCAGAATGCACTTAACAATAAATATGATATGCTGAAATTGGGTTCCAGGAACTTTGTCCAGTTAAAAGAGATGTCCGCCTATAGGAGCTGTCCGCAAGGAAAGATTTCACTGTAAATAAGCATTACTTGTCAGAAAATAAACACGAAAAGAGTAAATAGTCGACATACATCACAAATGTCATTAAAAAATTACTGCACAAGTCCAGATCTCAAAATTCTTATGGGAGTCCAAGGATCAATTAAACTAGTTATAGATTAAGCCTAAACAAGTAACAAAACATCCGTGACGGCAGGATTTCGAACTATAAGTTCGGGATTAGTCACCGCAAATGCTCTTTTAAATAATGTGCATGCGAAGTAATTCTGAACTTGTCCAAGACTGTCACCGCGAACAGAGCTAATATTTTATTATTAAGATTTGAAATAACCAGATCTTGTTCTGCCCTTAAATTCTTTTTC
This sequence comes from Anthonomus grandis grandis, assembly GCF_022605725.1. Lineage (NCBI taxonomy): Eukaryota > Metazoa > Arthropoda > Insecta > Coleoptera > Curculionidae > Anthonomus > Anthonomus grandis. The sequence goes on along the minus strand of NC_065554.1, from coordinate 8,172,150 downwards.
TATTAATTACAATGGACTCGCGTTGTATTTCGACGGCCGCCCAAAATAGTTGTTTATTTTGGACCTACAGTATAACGTGAGTTCCTCCTTTATTACATTGGTTTCTTCCGAACTACCTGTTATTGCTCTTGCCGGTCCTCTCAGTTGCAACTGCGTGCTATGGTACTTTGATGTCCTATACTACTTTTCTCTGTAGCATTTGGGTGCTGAGGTTGGATTAACGAATTTTTAACTTTTTTTAGGATAGGAAAAAGTAATTAGGCTTCGGGGAAAGGTTGCCAGTTATCTTTGGGCGAAGCCAGAGCCCGAGCCCCACTCCTCGCAGAGAAAACAAAGCCTGAGATATTAAAAGAATTGTTTTAGTCAGTGAGTCAACGTAAGTTCCGAACAATCTGTAGTTTGTTGTTATAAAACAACACAACTAACCATGCCCAACCCAGGATTCGAACCTGAGACCACACGATCGCACCGTGAATACTTTGCACACGTTACTACCGAGGTCGGCGCCCATAAATATATTAATTGAATTTAGTTACTTCAATATCAAATAAATTTATAGATTGCTGCATATAATCTCTTTATCACATAGTATGTAAAGATAATAAGTTAAAAATCTCCTAAAAGCAATATTTCATGGCATTAACATCCTTTAAAAAGTTGCCCAAGTAATCAATACTAGAGTAAAAGAATAATAATAATGACAAACAAATAAAATACTGATTTTCTAAGTTTCATTTTAAGTTAAGTACATTCATTATAACAAAATACGTTGACTACGTCGTAAGAAATATTTTTTCTGATTGCAAAAAGGACTCGTCCTCCTCGTCTGGTATATTTCTGGGTCCCTCTGTCCTTTCTGATCACAGAGTATTGGTTGTCACAGAGCTCAGCATCATGAACTTAGAACATTGAAAGGCTAGAATTAGCATTGCCGTGGAACTATGGGCAGTTTATTTGCTTGCAACATCTCTGATGCAATGATGCCAAATGCTTGTGTAGAATTGGTAAAAAAACACTTCATATTATCATAAAAAATAGTCACTTATTTTGATAGGCACAAAACAATACTACTGTTCCTCTTTAATAAAATATGATAAGACACTCTATAAAGAACTTAATATTCAAAGTTAAATGAATGCTGATAACGTCCCTATATTAAAGAAAAAGACAACAATGTCGCAACGCCGCTTGATCGCATTGTTGATTCCACCGACACAAGAAATAACCAGTGACAAATAACCAGTGACGTCGTCAAAAAATATTTATATGTTAACTATTTATTAATAATGGATTATGCTTTAAATTATTAACAGTATTACGGCCTATGAACTCTTTATACGTTTTTTTAATTTATTTCATTAGATATCTAATTAGCTATATATCTAATATAAAGCATTTTTATGGAATTTAAATATTTTATCATTATTATAAATTTTTATTATTCTACGTTTATGATAACAGTATCATCACAGCATAAAGAAACCAGCAGTCTCACTCCGCTCGAAAATGTAAGCGAACTAATAGCATCCTTAGCCATGCCGCAGCCATGTTCTCCGGATGCCGAGCTCACTGTTTATCGAACTGTGTTCATAGGTGTATCGCCTAGTTCAGCGCCGTACTTAGTGACTATTTTAATAGCATTTTTACAAAGCGTAGCGTTTTTTATAAAAACTTTTGTATTAAAAGAGGGGTATGTCAAAAATTATTAATGAAGCAAAATAATTGACTTTGCCAAAGTTTTTAATAGCTGCAAATTTGGCTGTATGGCTTAAATAACATAATTAAGCATCAATTAAAGTTGCAGCAATGTAATATTTTTTTTTTTGGATTTTTAAGGACATTATTTATATTTCTGCCATGTTAACAGTGTTGCCATATTTAAAAGAGTTGCAAAATTGTATACTTTTACTTTAGTTGGTACTTAATAATATAACAAAAATTCGCAGATGTTAGAATTGTTTTGAATTGTTGCCAACTATTTGTCTTTATTTATTGGCCTAAGAGTTTCTATTTGTTTTGATATATTACTTTATTTGTATAATTAGTTATCCTTAAACTACTATGTAGTCAGGTGTTAATCTAAAAGCGTTACTATACAGGGTGTTAATTAAGTATGTACCATAAATTATTTAACAGGCGATTGTTTGAGTAATTTTAAGACAAAAAGTTCATATGAACATAGGTCCGCAAGTTCTCTGGCGGTGTTATTTATAACATTAAGGAGCTAATTTACCCCTAACATGATTAAATTTATTAGGTCCAGTGTAATCTCGAACGGGACCTGAAAAAATATTTGTGGCAAAAAAATTGGGGCACCTCAATTTTGTGCCATTTTTAATATGTTATTTGATTTACTCAAATACAAATACAACTTTTTCGTATCTCGCTTATTTTTCGAGAAAAAAAAAGTCCACTTAATTGCATGTCCCTGGATCACACAAGGAATTTGGGGAAAAGTTTCATTTGGAATTTATTATTAACTAAGCAAGATACGAAAAAAATTCAAGAGACAGAAAAGTTTTATTTGTATAATCCACAAAACATAATAAAAATTGCACAAAAGTCAGTGGCATATATTTTAGTTGTTAAATTTTAACACCCTGTATATTGAGAACGAAGAATTTCTGGACATATGTTTATATGAACTTTTGGTTTTAATATTACTCAAAGAATGGTCTCTTAAATTTATGGTACATACCTAATTAACTTCCTGCACGTATTATTTATATTAAAAAATCAATATTTGTACTATGTAGGTATTTTTATTTTACAAGATAATAACATCTAAGAAAATGTTTAAGTCCGGCTCTAGCCAAGGCAAAAGCCGCGTGGACCGTAGCGAGTGTCAGCGGCATCCCTACTATAAGCAAAAATGCCTCGCCTGCGTTAGTACACATGCACCGAACTCGCTTATTCAAGCCAATGTATTTTTATCGAAGTGCGACTGCTGGTTTCTTTATGCTGTGGTATCATGATGTTATAACAGTATCGTTATTTGTTTGTAAAAAGATCGCAAATCCATCTTTTTACCATTTCGAATCACCATCCCGAATCACCATTTTTCTATGGTGAGGCACAAACGACACAAATTTTTACCATTATAATAGTTCACAAAAATACTCAAATGAAACCATTTTAGTTTTTTAACCAAAAACTAAACAACAAACATAGAACATTTGACAAGTTTACATTTCGATGACATCAGTTTCCGCTTGCGGTGTTTCAAATTTTTTTAATTTCACATTTTTTAGAAGTGGTTTTAGAAATAAGAATGTTTTAAGATCATAAATACCAGCACATTACCACATCTCAGTCAAGGCGATGGCATCATACTCGTTTAAGACAGCAGTATTATAGTCAAAGTCAAAGTCAAAGTCAAAAAAGTTTATTACCAAAAAAATAGTTATAAATATAATTAGCTACATGAGAAAATAAAATTGACAATTTCTGGTAAAAGGAACTGCTTCGCGATTATATAAAACCGATAGCGCAATTTGCGTGAAACAGGCCTTAAAAATATTATAAATAAACACAAAAAAATTCCTAATTAACCTAAAAAAGAACAAAACTAAAACTAAAAAGGGTAGAAACAAAAAATGGCAAAGCAATTTGGCTGGCATGCGACGGAAGGTAACAAGAATAGACAAAAAAGAACCATAAAAGAAAAATTGGATAGGCCAGCTTATCTTTGGTCTTAGTTGATTTTGCAGTTTATACTACTATGTATCTACTACTAGTCATACTACTAGGCATCTCGTTGGGAGTCGAGAAGAATTTGCTTAACCTTGGTGTAAAATTTATTAAATGACAAATCTTTAATATTATTTGGCAAGTTATTCCACATTGTAACTCCGACAACCGAAAATGACTTGTGGAAGTTACTTGTTCTATGTTGAGGTATCCTAAAATTTCCAACATTACGAGTATTGTGTAAATGCGAGAGAGTAGTAAATAACTTATTTAAATAAGGGGGTTGACCCGACTTTATTATTTTATATATAAAGGCATATATGTGTAATTTTCTTCTCCTTTCCATATTTAAAATAGAATTTATGTTTAAATAAGATGTGATATGCTCCCGATAGGCAGCGCTATAAGAAAATCTTATACAGCTATTTTGCAATTTTTGTATAGATCTAGAAAGCTCAGATGTTATAGAATTAGAATATACGATATCGCCGTAGTCGAGTAAGGAGAGAATGAGGCTATTGCAGAGATAATATTTGGTTTTACTCTTTAAGACATTTTTAAATCTGTACAGATTTCTAAGACGCATATAGCCTATATTTAATTTGTTCTTAATGTGTGTCTCAAAACAAAAGTTAGAATCTAAAGTCAATCCTAATATTTTCACTTCATTGACAACTGGAATTTTTTCTCCATTAATCTCAATATTTATACTTTCATATAAGTGTCTCAGAATTCCTGACTTACAGCCATATAAAATGATGTTAGATTTAGCAGGGTTAATTTTTAAGTTATGCTCATTGGAAAAAATAACTATGTTTAGTATATCCGATTTAATTTTTTGCTCAGAAATATTAAAATTTAAAAAATTTAATGGCATGTATATTTGAGAATCATCAGCATATTGTTGTAATTTACAATGTTCAATACAGTTAGGCATATCCGCAACATAAATCGAAAATAAAAGAGGTCCCAATATGGAGCCCTGAGGAACACCAACCTCCAAATCAAGATACCCTGAGTGCTCCAAACTTCCATTGTTGGTTTTTAACAACACCGAATGTGATCTATTTTTAAGATAGGAATCAAAAAAAGAAACTGTAGATTCGGAACAACCAAAATATCCCAACTTTGCAAGGAGCATTGAGTGATTTATAGTATCAAATGCTTTGCTAAAATCAAGCACCGCCATGCAAGTACTTTGTTTATGTTCTTCGTTAAGTCTTATATTATCTAACATTCCCACCAGACTAGTAGTTGTACTATAATTCCTCCTAAATCCCGATTGCGTATCTGGAAGTATACCAAATGAGTTAACAAAATTATAAAGTTGTTGGTGAATATGCTTTTCTAGAATTTTAGAAACTACTGATAAAATACTTATAGGCCTTATGTCTTTTAGTTCTTTCGGATTAGAGATTTTTGAAATAGGTCTTATAAGTGCTTTTTTCCAGATATCAGGATATACATTTGTAAGAATGCAAGTATTTAAAATGTTTAGAAGTGGTTTTTTACAAAAAGGTAGGCAAAGCTTGATATCATTTATACAAAGTCCGTCAGCTCCTATAGCATTTGATTTTATGGTCTTAATTATACTGTTAACCCTTTCTTCATCAAGAAGAATTAAATTTAATTCTTGAATACTATTATCCCATTTATTTTCATTGTAAAAATTTAATTTGGTTTGTGATATATTATTGTTAATTTGGTTAACGCATTGAGAAAAATAATTTTTTAGGGCTTCTGGATTACTAAAATTACAAGGCAGATTGGTATTCTTTGATTTAGTTAGATGTAGTTTATTAGCATTTATCCAAAAATCACGATTTTTTTTTGTAGAAAGTGTGTTAAAATATGATATTTTTTCCCGCTGAATAGCATGTTTTGTATAGTTTCGCAATTGCCTATAATAGTTTAAATTTAACTCAGTTTTATTTTTTTTATATTTTCGCAGTGCTTTATCTCGGAGCTTCATAAGCAATTTAATATTGTTTGTTATCCAAGGAGTGAATGGTTTATTTTTAATATTTTTAGTCTTAATTGGCGCATGTTTATCAACTAAACAAAGTATATTGTTGTTAAAAGCCACAAGTTTATCGTTAACGGAATTTAGGTAATATATACTATCCCAATTAAGTCTTAAAGCGTCATGCTCAAATAAATCCGTATTAATAACACTATAGTTCCTATATTTCATTTTAAAATGTCCCTCTTTACTTTTAGGAAACTCAAGACAACAGAATACTAAGTTGTGATCACTAATGGTTTGTGGCAAAGACAACGAACCGACACCATTTATTGGGAAATGTTTATTTATAATAATGACATCAAGTAGGGTACTTGTATTGTTAGATATATTCCATCTTGTAGGCTCGGTTATTACTTGATTTAAATCAAATGTATTTAAGAGCGCTAAAAATCTGTCAGAAAGTCTACACGTCTTTAGTAAATTAATATTAATATCCCCCATAAAAACCACATGATCAAATAAAGGAACAATATTTGTAAATAGATCCTCAAGGGAATCAAGAAAACTGTTAATATCTGATGAAGGTGGACGATATATCACGGTAAACAAAATATTTTTGCTAGAAATCTGAGTTTTTATGCTTAAGAATTCGAAGTTCTGTGGCGGGTTTTGAATGTGATAAACTTCAAAATTAACATATTTTTTAACATAAAACCCGACCCCACCGCCACGCCCTAATTGATCTTTCCTGACGAAATTATAACCCTTAATTTGATGTGCCAAGTTATCAGTATAAGCCGTCAACCAGGTCTCAGTCAATCCCAAAATGTCAAAATTATTATCAGTTATGTAATTTACAAATTCATCGAATCCAGTATTAAGGGACCGAATATTGAGATGACCACATAAAAACTTATTATTGGATTTTAATAATTGATGCGTATTAAGACCAACCTGGCCATTTCCGCCATTATCATCCATTACAAAAAACAAGATTGTTCCTATTACCCTCCGTCAGCACTCCACGCCAATGCCATGCCCCCGAAAAATAACTAGCTAACCTAGCCATATCCATAAAAAATAAAACTAAGAATAACATTAAAAAAAAAAAAAAAAAGTTGCCACCACACATAAAACTATGCTAGGCATATGTATATAAAAAAATAAACGAAAATGAAATTAAATCCCTAATAGAGTCGGGTATTCCGAATATAAATTTAGTTTATATATATCCCATTAAAAAATGTTAAGCTTCAACCTTAAAGACTAGTAACTGTATTAAATTTTCTTTTCAACAACAGCCTTCTTACTATGCTACTTACTATGCTATTACGGATTGACAAAAACAAAAAAAAAAAATTAACCGGTTTCTGCCAAAAAATTAAAAAAAAGTAAATAAACAATAGCATTATTCATACCTGAAATGTCCTTCTACCCTAGAAACAATTAAAAAAAAAAAGTCACATTATTAATTCATTCTAAAATTTAACAAAAAAGAAAAAACATATCAGACCAAAAATAATGAAATTATAGAAAATTAAATTATAGAAAATCAATCGCAAGAGCACTCTTACACTGTGCCTTTCTTTAGATTAAAGTATAATTAGCCCTCTGACATTTTGGCACTAAATCGAAAGTTCGGACGACACAACAGAATTGGCTGCAATATTGGATTCCTATAGCAGCATCTACTGAGAACTCAATTTTCACTTTGGGTTCCTACTGTTAAGAAAGGAAATTAAACCCTTCCAATCTGCATTTTTCACTTCCTCACGTGAAAGGAAAAGAACTGATAGCTTCCCTTCTTAACCTAGCCCATCTTTCACATTCAGATATCAAACGATAGGTAGTTTCCTGTTTCCTCCGCCACGCCAACAGACTGGCAACCACACCTAAAAGAGTTCCTTTTTTTGTCGGCAACCGCATGAAAAATTTGCGTTTTAAACATCTCAAGATAAGACTCGGAACTAATGGGTGAGTGAGACCCGAATCTTAAGAACTCATTTGCTTACTCGCTACTCTTCACTACCCTATGTTCTAAAATCTAACTTAATCGAACTAACTTCCCTACTGCATCCCTGGAATCTTTCAATAGTCTGGAGTTGTGTCTGGGTGCTTGGATGACGTTTAAGGCAGCAAGGCTATCAGAGTAGATAGTTACTAGACAGTATGTCCTTTTTCAGGCCCATTTTAACTTCTTTCCATGCATCTACCTTTAGTACAGCAACCACTTCCTCATAGGTCTGAAAAACGATATCGCTGTGGTATGCTTTAGCTCCTCCTGAATTCTTTATTTCCACTTGATATAACGAGAATCTGAAGAAATAATGAATTAATAGTTTATTATTTAACTAATTCATTTTTATTTAAGTTCAACTTTTCAAGTAATACAATACCTGTTTTGAATATACGGAAATAGTCAAATCAAAAATATGCTTTTATTTGGAAATTCTGCCAATAATAATAATATTTTTTCAAAAAACCCAATAATAAATAATAACAATTAAGCAATCAATAATGGCGCTTAAATATTTATAACAATATCAAATTGCCCGAACATTCCGATAATGGATAATATAAAATAAAAACCGTAATAAAAACGATTTCTATGCAAAACGCGGCTTTTTAAAATGAATTAACACGGAATTTAGTCAGACGTAACTTGATATTTCTCGAGTTATCGAATCATAATTAGATGAAGCATAAAGATAAGTATTTATTTTTTTTGGTAAGAGGTTATTTAATTGCATGATAATTTTCCCATTTTGCCGTTTGCCGGATGTCGATTTTTTCAATTAAATTAATTCCATGGGTTAATTTTGAGATCTTATTTTAATAGTATGTGGGAGATATATAAATATGTAGATAATTTTAATATTAATTAGACATATAATATCGCTTTGTTGGCTTCTACTAACTCAAGAATTATACAACGGGAAGCAATGATGTCGAAATATTGCGTTGTATGGAAAAACCTTAGTCTCATTAAGATGTAATAAGGAAATGACAGAGAACATTTTAGAAGTATGTTTTTAATAGATATTTAAAATACTATAAAACCTTGTTTTAAAAAATTTTTAATATGCATGTGTTTGCCTTTTAAAACCACTTTTAATCAATATTTATTTTAGGTCAATAGATTCTATATTCAATAATCAACTTTATATATTTAATAAATTAATATATTAAATATATATAATTAATAAAGCTCTTTATTAATTGGTAATACTAGTAATAGTTGACTTTCAGAAGTAAGGCGATTATAAGTAAGTTTGTACAGATCTCTTTTATATTGCGCACTTTTGGTGCCCGCACCTCTGTTTAATTAGGAACGAATGCGCAATTCCTTGATTGCTGGCTGGTAAGACTGGGGGCCTTACCTATGGCTCTATTGACACAAATAAACATGAGTATATCCTCTGTCTAATTTGTTGAGATGCTTACTGTTTAGCGACAGTGGAGCGTCTGGCGAATCCCTTACTATTTTAGGTGACACTAGCTAGTCGTCAAACAAAGAGAAATCCTATTGCCGTATTTTTAAATATCGGAATATAATATTGTGTTAATTGATGTAAACTTGAGATACTGCAAGGGGACTGAGGTTTCCCGGTGAGTTTATTTTAATATTCCAAAAGTTGACAGAACAGTAATTGTTTGTGTTATTTTTATATGATCGTGTCTTTGTCTTGACTATAAGATGAGGAGGACTTTTTAGTGAATTTGCAATTGCAGACACCCATTGGCTTAGAGCAACTTTGACAGGTAATCAACTAGATTTTAAATCTGTTTTTACAATACTGAAAGAAAATTGTTGGTTGAAGGTACATACGAGTAGAAGACATGGTTTTGACATTTTGCTCTCTTACGCTTTCAGAGAACCGATAACCAATTCACTTAAAAGACAGGAAAGCCTCATGAAATAGCCTTAAATGATATTAGTCACTTATAAAAGTCACTTGATGAAAATAAAATCGCCTTCGTTTGTCACGTAATTTTTTCTAGTCTTTCTTATCTGGGATCATTACGGAGAAGTTTTTGGTTAAATTAGTATAACCAAATAATGAAATATTATATAATACATTGTATTTATTAGTTATATTTATTATTAGGTCACACTGTATATAGTTCTGGGTAAGCTGTATCTCGATGATCTTGTGTTGATTCTTTTTGTACGGAAAATAATCATGAGTATTGACTTCTTGTGTCCAGCTTGTTACAGGTAATGGAGTTGGAAGAAGACAAGTAGAAAAAAATAGTTAATTTCTGTGCTTTAGACAACTTTTTTTTTCTTAAATTCTATTGATTGATCTAACGAACCTTTCTTAGGAGTTTTTTATAGTTGAGTATGCTTTTGCTTGTGTATGACTTAGAACATTGAATACACTAGAATAAATATTGACTGTTTTGAATTGAGGGCACTATCTATATGATGTCATAGAGGATATTTTGTTGATAAATATGTTTAGTATTCCATGTTACAGTGATTACAAACTCATGTTAACAAAAAGAAAATGTTGTAATAAACTATTGTAATTAGCATACATTGAAGCATTATTTATTATAAGGCAAGAGAAAGAGTAAAATTCGTTTAACAACTAAAACTATTTTGAACTATATTTATACTCGTCCCTAATAATAACTAGTATTTATAATTTGACTTCTTTAAATCGCCAAATATCCACACAGAACGGCAACGCTGCAAATTTGGCCCAAAAATAGTTTCTCGATAATTGTATTTGGCAACAGCGATCGTTTTTGATATTTGGATGGTGTATCTTTGATATAATATTACTATTAAAAGAATATTTTGACCAAATGACCAATGCAGTGCATTTTTTTAACTATTTATAAAATTAAAAGCTTGCTTTTTGCTGAAAAATGATACAGAAGTAAAAAAGAGAATTCAAATCATTCCTTTCACAGCTACGTGTCATCTTTATAGGTTATAATATTATAAAAGATAAACAAGATATTTGTGAAATATTTATTGAGTATTGAATACGAAAACTAAGCGTTGTCGCTCAATTTAAAAAAAAAAATAGTATCAGGTATTCTACCTTGCCAGATTGCTTTTTTTTCATTAACATTTTTGTTAAGAATATTTTTTATTCTAAAAAGTTCGATGATTCGTCTCTAAGTATATGTACTAAGTACAGGGTGACCCATAAGAAAATTTATATTTAAGAAATTCAATAAAAAATAACGACAATATTTTGGTATTGTCTATTGACTGAAATATACAAATCGTGTTTTCGTTCGTTACTTATAGGAAACCGCATAGAGGCGAAATTTCGCAACGTCGCGCGTGTACGAGTGCCTGCGACAGAGCACCGCCCCGGCCGGCCCGAGGACGGAATTAGTAAACATTAGGCTTGAGCTAAGTCGTGAATTTGAATTCAAAGGTATAACTGTTAACGCGATTTTCTATTCGCTGTGAATATAACTTGTGAACGTGAATTCACGATTGAGCGCCGGTTGGCGAGTTTACTTATCGTGTAGTTTAATATCATGGCAGTGAATTCGCATAATAATAAGAAAAGTATTACTATTCTGTGTTTATTGTGTTAAGGATAGTTCATATCCAGATACAAATGTTATAGGGGCTAAAAGTAAATAAAAATTGAAGGCAATAGCATTGACAATGACAACAATGATTCATTGTTATCCCATTTGAAAAAATATATATTTTCATAGACATTTTTAAAGATAATATCACGATGTCCTAATAAGAAATAATTGTCTTTAAAAGTTTAAAATAATGATAAAAACATATTTTAATATTCGACCTTCCGCAGAAATAGATAAAGTAAAATATTCTATCATAATAAAAATCCTGTAAAAAAAACTAAATAAGCATGACAATATAAAATATAATATATGTACAATAAAAATAATTTATAAAAAATAATTGTTCTCTCGTTTTTCCCCACAAACGAGAGAGACGGATAAATGATGGGAGTCAGATAGCCTGTTTAACGACGGCCAATCGCTGATGAATGAATTACTTCTTTCAGTTTTTCAAATTTCAACCCGCATTCGTTTGTCTGAATGTGAACGCGCCTTTCTCATTCACATTTTGACATTTCACAGTTTATTTTTAAGTTGTCATCAAGTCGTGAATGTGATTTTTTATTCACAGTGAATGATTCGCAGGTAGTGAAATTTTGCTCAACCCTAGTAAACATCAGACTTTCGTGTGAGCCAACAAATCCTTGGCGATAAAATGTCCCAAAATATTACGCAAAAATCCAGGCATTTTTAAAATATTTATTCTAATGCGGGTTTTACAGACATGACAATGTGTAAAACCCGCATAGAATTGTAACCTTAAAATGTTTAATATGCTGTGTTTTGCATAATGAAAATGAAAGCGTTATTCTAATAAAAAATAAAATATCAACTCTGATAAAAATAGAATAAAAAATCGGAAATAAAACTTTAATCAACAAACTTAACAACATATAATTTTTTAAATAAAAGGCTCAAACAAACCGCCTTCTTTCCCTAACCAAAAACTTAACCTATCGTAAAAGCTATTTCGCACGTCCAAAATAGTTTCAGGTAAAATGGAATTGGCACCTTCGACAACTTTATTTCGCAACTCCTCCAAATTTGTTGGCCTACTAAATTCATGCTTGTAAATAGTCTGCTTAAGGTAACCCCAGAGATAAAAGTCATTTGAAGACAAATCTGGAGATCTAGGAGCCATTTAATATCGCCAGTCCCACTAATAAGGCGGTTAGGAAAAGTATTTGTTAAAAGTTCTTTTACCCTATCCGCGTTATGAGCAGGACAACCATCTTGCTAAAAATAAACCGATCTCAGGTCTACATCAGGTAGGATTTGAATGGCAGGAAGAACTTGGTTTTGCAGCAACTCAAGGTACTTTTGGGCGTTTAAAGTGCCATCAATAAAAAATGGCCCTATAACATTGTCGCACAAAATAACTGTCCAAACATTCAATTTCTGAGGATACTGGGTACAAAACTGAAAACTTCTGTGCTCGTTTTCCTAAGACCAATAACGAACAATGGAAAGATTGTGTTTGCCATGTAATGGAAAAGAAGATTCATCAGAAAACAAAATATTTTTTTAAAAATATTCGTTTTCATTTGCCTTTTCCATCATGGTTTCACAAAATTCCATTCTTCGCCACTGGTCTTCAGGAAATATTTCCTGAGTTTCTAAATACTTGAAACATTTGTACCCATATTTTTTCTAGATACGAGCAACAGTTTTATTGCTCATTCCCGGTTCCTCTCCAACACTTCTAGTGGACCGTGTCGAATCAAGTTCTAGGGTACTGCAAACCATTTCTTCCCGCCGTTCTATATCCTGGATCACTTCAACAGGTGGTTCTTGACGTTTTGTGTGGCATTATTTACAATCTTGAAGACAAAAAGATGTCTCAAAATTTGTAACCACATTTAAAACCATTTTTGCACAAGGAATCGGTCTATTCTCAAATGTCACTGAAAACAAATCTTTATATTGTACTGCCGAATTGCCTCCATAAAACCATTTAATTAGTTGAATTCTTTCGGAAGAGGTATAAACAGCCATAGTAAAAAAAACACGAAAATAACGCTCAAAAATTATTAATGCAACGTGCAGTAACACAGCAAAGTGAGGTCTGCTGATTCCCGGTTCAAAAAATAAAAACGAAAAATTCCGCCGCCTGCAAGCCGCAACCAAGCGGTGTTGCCATTATTTTGAATAATACGTAGCTCATGATAACACGATCTGTACAGAGAGTACATGGTAATTTATGTTTGAAAAATTAAATCGTCCAAATGATGTCCTCTGCGATGTCGGCACTCCTCCAATCGTGTGCGGAAATTTTGAAATATCTTAGTACGGATTTCTTGTGAGATTAATCTAATTTCCTGTCGGATATTGTCCTTAAGTTGAGGTATAGTTGTAGGATTATCACAATACACTTCACTCTTAAGGTGTCCCCATAGGACTTCGAGGAGGCCATGAAATATTGCCTCTGCGAGAAATCAGTCTTGCGGGAAACATTTCTCTCCATCTTGCTGAAACCACGTATTTAGGCTATAGTGGTGCAAGTTTGTATTATTAGATAGCAAATACATTTTTTTTAAAGAATGCATTTTTTAGCTGTGAAAATATTACACAATAAAAATATGTTCAGTGGATTAGGAAAAATATATATTGCATGAAAAATTGGCAAATCTTGATTTGACCACATTGTCTGAGAGATAGGGTGAACTCAAACAACTCGCCTATGATTCGGTTTTCAGTTGGGCTTATTTTAGGCATTCATTGTGGTAAGGTGTATGAGAAACATTATTTGAATACCACCATCTCTGTCCTTCTTGTAGATAGTATAACGGTCATCAAAGAGTTCTGAATCAGCGGTAAGGCCAGTCTCAGTGATTGGAATTATATCATAATCTTCCGGCAAGGTACTCAAATAGAAGTCGTTGACCTCTCTTTGAAGTCATTAGATATTTTCGAAGTATATCATCAAATTTAGGTTAGTAAGATTAAAAATATTTATTCTTAAGGATTTGCCTGTGTTGGCAGCATCCCTTCTTTCCACGCATTTCTAGAATCATCCCGCTTTATTTGCCCTTTCATAGAACGATGCATTTAAGGCCGTTTAGACATATGATCTTCCTATTTGACATCCGGAAAATTTGGTTTTAGGAAAGCCTGTAACTGCTCCGGTTTAATTTTAAGTGGCAGTCTAGTTACATGCAAGAAACTAAACCTTCAATTTTGGCATTTTCTTCATTGCATTTCACATTTTTCCTTAAGAAGTTCCGGATTTTCATGTAATAATAATCATAATTTGTTCATGTCAATATAAATAAGTTTACACAAGTCAATAAAGTAGAATAAAAGATATAAAACATATAATTCGCAATAAATTAAACACAAAAATTTAAAATACAAAATAGTGAATCACAGTTTCAAAATCATGAGCACAAAATACGACACACTACATACTTTCATAAATCATAAGTTACAATTTAAAATACTAAAACAATATAATAAAAAGACCAGTATTTTTTTATTCTTCTTTTCTTGAATTGGCGAATAGGCACTCTTCGGACATCACCTGGTCCAACATTAAAGAATTTAATATTCCAATATCCTGGACCATACTAACACCTTCTTAGCTTCCAGTATGCAGGAACTAGATCAGACCTAGCTCTTGTGCAGATGAATATCTTCAAGAGTATGATGTAGCTGTAGATTATGTCTAATACAGCAAGCATTCTGATATATATGCACAAAGGACTGTTATTGAACGCATACTCACATACATTCCTTTACATCTCCATATTCCAAGCCTCTTGGCGATCGGCCGATTTTAAATTTATTGTATCATCAGCAAACAGTGTATATCGAGCTGCATTTTCGTTTAAAGACAGATCATTTATGTAAATCAAAAATATGATAGGACTAAGGACAGATCCTTGTGTTACCCCAATACCTAATTTACTGTTTGCTGATGTCACAGCAGTCCATTTCACCACTTGTTGTATATATAAATAAAGATATGATTTGATAAGTGATATGCTTTGAATACTAAAGTTATATATTTTTAATAGAATACTAAGAATATCTGTAGTTGCGAATGTCTAGAGTAGTATTTTTATATTTCCCAAAACCAAACTGTGAAAAAAGTTAATTTGTCTTAAAAAACGTCACTATTTTAATAGCCCTACATTTCTTAAAAATTTTGAATATTATAGGCAAAAGTGATATAGGCCTATAATTTTCTGGCAGGTCGGGATCTCCTTTTTTAAAAATGGCAATGTCCATTGTTGTCTTTAATTTATTTGGAAATATATTTTGCATAAAGAAAAGGTTAATCAACCTCGTTAGGGGTAGAGTTAAATGATTTCTAATAGCTTTAATGTCCTAATATTAAAACGGTAAAAGCTAATACTTTTTTTTAAGATTATCTACTATATCTCGAAGAGCATTAAAAGTTACCTCTGAAAAAGCAAATAAAATATCAGGCAGTTGAATCTGGTTCTAAAAGTTATGTGGGTTATTCTGAAATTAAGGGATATTTTGTGTAACATTATTTAACATGATATGTATGTTTTTAGTAATTTGATCTTTTTTACATCTATAATAATTGATTACTCATAAAGATTTTGCCTGAATTGTCAAAGAATTAATAAAGTTCCTGTTTGCTTAACCTTTAAAACACGTCTTTTAATTTTAATTCTGAGATTACCACATCCCTGGCCCTGATAATTTTATCTTCTGCCTCTAAGAGCTTAATAAGAATTTGTTCGCCAGGCTTTTTTTTGCATAATCTCATCACCAAATTAAGGGCAATATTTTACTTGATTCCCTTTACCCGCTGCAATTAATTCAGCAAAACTTAGCGCACATGATCTATAGTAGCACCCTTCACAATTTAAGCACTTAGTACAGGCAAAACAACTATTTTTTGGCAGTATTGGCCAATTTGTTGAAGCTATATCTCTCACCTTCTTCGCCCACCATACTCTCATGCAATTCCTAATTAACAAATGTAATATAATCTCACTGAAGTGATATTTGGATAGATTTAGAGAGTAGAAAATATGTTTGTAAAAATGTAAAAAATTGTAGATCACATCTCTGGTTGTATGGTAAAGTAGTTATTGAAAGTATTTATAGGATAAACATCTAAAATACAAAAGCAATTGTAATAAAAGATAAAGGTAGATTGGACTTATTTGTTTTAAACATTGCAGGTAATGCATTTACCTTTCTTAGTATGTAGAAGTTGCAAAAAAGAACTAATAAGAAAATTTAGTTGTGGTGTTTTATAGAAGTTTTTAATAAACTAATTAAACGATATGTTATCCGTAGAATTTTGGTGAATAAATTAATGCTGAAAATTATTCAATCATTCTTAAAATAGAAGAGATAAATAGTTACAGACCAAGGTAATCATTTATGACCTTTGTATAGTTTTTAAAAACATTTTGAATTAATTATATTCAAAAGTCCTACTACCTTCTTTAAATACTAAAATTTATATACTGATATATAACACGGTTAGGAGGTAGATCTCAAATTAAGAAATACTTCCAAATAGCTCAAGCAATACATCATTTATTGTTATCATTAAATATATGTTTGTTCAACGATTTTTTAGTAGATTTTTAATTTTGTTATATTTATCAACCGCATATGGTTCTTTTATATTTATTAAACTGTAGAACGTACCTATATTATATACGATTTTGTTTACAAAAGGGAGAACACTTCGGCATTTAACAAAATTTAACTAGTTTTCAAACTTGATTACTACACGTCAAATATTTGATGAAATTCTTTTGAAAAATCACTTTGTTTCGTACATATTATCCAATCTAATAACGCTGTTTTAATGTTAAATATTGATATATAAAATTAAATCAAATTTAAATAAACAGTGTTATTAAATTAAATATAAATATATATTTTCTGCAAAAATATTGTTTTTTATCAAAACAACCCTTACCCCACCACCCACCCCAAACTTTCACCGTTTTTCGTCAATAATATCCAATGCATTAACGTGTATGAAACTATAATAAATAAGATAAAATCGCAATAATACAAATTTTCTCAAAACTAAATAGGGATTAAAAAAATAAAATTTATTTTAGAAAAATGCAATAGTGTACTTTTTTTTATTCAGTAATAATTCCTCAATCTATATCACGCGGACATTTTATCCAATATTTATACTTGAAGTTCAACCAAAAATGTACATCTGGTGTAAACCAAAAACGTTTATTTAACTATCCTGTGTTGCTGAAGAACTTTCCTTTTTTATATTTTCAAAATGATTGTCTCAATCGAGAATTGTTAGGAATGTTTTTTAGAAAATATAGAATTGGTTTGAGACCTCTTAAATTATACTTACATATGGTTACACTATACACATATACATATTTACACTGGTTCAAGACTATTCTATTATCGACATTCCAAATACAAGAGCGAATATAAATAATAGAATAATGCTTTTCAAAAATGATAAAAACTTGCCAGTTTGGTGTCATATAAAAGAAATAAGGTGGATTCTTGTAGTAAAAAGTCTTGTTCTTTGTCGTAAATTCGGATTTTTTTTGTTAATTACATGGAAGAAATTTAAACAAATATTAAAAGAATAAAAAAAATAGGAAATAACTGAGTTTTATAAATTAAAAAAATATTTGAACTACTGGAGAGAAATAGGAGACAACCTTAATTGTTTAAAATAAATATTAGAAATCAATTCTTACGTTCTAGTTTGACCAAATTGGTGGCAGTTGGTAATAACCTTGTTAAGGCAATATAATGAAAGTGCAATATATCAAATTGAGAATATAATTTAAAATTATTAG
Source organism: Anthonomus grandis grandis (assembly GCF_022605725.1). Lineage (NCBI taxonomy): Eukaryota > Metazoa > Arthropoda > Insecta > Coleoptera > Curculionidae > Anthonomus > Anthonomus grandis. Next base: position 8,154,138 of record NC_065554.1, on the reverse strand, counting down.
AGTAGGGTTAATAATTAACAATGACATTAAACTATTAATAATTTAGGTTATTAAAAAATGATGGACTGTGATAATCTATAAATACGTATTTAAATTGACTTTTAATGTTAACTAATGAGTAATGTTTTAAAATAATTTGATACTAAGTAAATCTTAGTAACAAACCAAAATTATATGAAGTAAAACCAAAGAAGTGATATATTAACCTGTCATTCTTAACTTACATAAAGAATGTGGTAAAATATCTTTAGATAAGCTACCCATATTCAGCACAGCGAATAATTTCGTATGTCAGCTCATGCCGCGTTGTATCTCAAGTTCCAAATCAGATCTTGTTTTAGTATCAGAAAAAGGATACCCGCTTCGGGCTAGTGGCCTTTACCAGAACTGCATATTTATACATACACTTTCATTAAAATGCATTTTCGATGTTATATGGTAACTTTTTTTATTTCCATTATTTAAATTGTAAAAGTTGTGTATAAAATATAATTAGGCATAATTGCCCCGCATGTTTGCATAAAACCTCCATTACTCAAATGATTTATTCAGATCGCTCTGATAAATTCCACTGTTTTGCATCAATTTGTTGTGGCAGCCACTGGAAGTCACTCACTCCCAAGACAGAAGCACCAAGCTCATTATATCCTGCTGTCTCGCTCGCTCTCTTTGACTGATTGCTTTTAATTTTTCAACTCGTCGAAATTTGGTGAAAGCAACTTGTATGATTGAGAGTTTACGATATGACAGCTTGTTTATTTTTGTTAATGTACTGTAATTAAATATTTTCGCATTTATTAGTTATCTATGCTTGAACGGTTTTACTCTCTCGCCTTTTTCTTGTTATTTAGATGTTTGCCTTTGTAAACTAAATGCATAATAATTAATATTAAATAGTAAATTGTATTTTCGTAACAGGCTTCTAATTTAAAATTCTGGAGAGATATTAAATTGTAAATATGAAATATCATATTTACTCAATATAATTAAAATTCTGTAGCATGTAGAGCTAGGATTAAATATCGATCAAAATCATACATTTCGTTTCGGATAAGGGACTGTTAGATATAAAAGTTAAAGCTTTGAGACTGTTAATCTCAAATACACTCCAGACTTAATATGCCATCCTCAATATAGCTTGCTGATACAAATAAGCATTTTTCTACCATATATTAAAGGGTGTTCTAGGACCAACAGTAAATTCTCAAGGTGGGGAACACCAAGTTGTTCAAGAATTAAGCGCTTAAATTAGTCAATACGACTTTATTGCGAATATACAGAGCGGTTTTAATTTAGCTAATATAAAACACTATATCCGCGAACGTTTTTGGATTAGACAAAGCCTAAAAATGCGAGAAAGTTGTTCGATAGACAGATTGTTAAGAGCACGAAGAACCAAAAAATCCTGTGGGAAACCGAATAAATTCTTCCATTTGGCGTTATACCTGGAATAGAGGTGGCTTCTTGGTTTTATTATACTTGCCCATTTCAGCGTCATATAATAGATTGTAAATTAGATGTTCTACTGTAGACTAAACATAGAGTGTGGGTAGACTCCTCAATTTTTAAGCTACCAATTCACCTATTATTTAAAATTTATCAGGCTTATTGTGTGATCTTTCTAGTCGATCTTTCTGTAATGATGTGACTATGTTGTACACTTGTTCATTCCTACGCTCTATATTTTGTGATATATCCTTCTGTTTATAAGCTTTGTTTATTGTAGCCATTTCAGAAGTTTTTTTATTGTCCTTTCCTTTCCCTTTTTCTTTTAGTGTTATAGTAGCCGTATTAAGTTCATCAGTAGTCACCTCAGTATGTTCTTTCATATTCTGCAATGTTTCATTATCGGTTATCTGTTGTCCCTCGTTAGGTATAGTATCAGTGTCATCTGGTTCAGTTTCATATACTGAAGACTGTGAAGAGTCAGATTCCTGGAAAAAAACATCAAAGTAAATTTTCTATGCAAATCCAATTTAAACTTTGCAATTTTATTTTTATTTTCAAATTCTTACAAATAAAGCCGAATGGAAAAAGATTGGTGATGATTATGAAAAGATTTGGAATTTTCCTCACTGCCTTGGTGCCATGGATGGCAAACATGTAGTAATCGAAGCACCCATGCACAGTGGTAGTGAATTTTATAATTATAAAGGTACATTTAGCATTGTATTGTTTCCAATTATAAATGCAAACTATAATTTTCTTTATGCAAGTGTGGGCTATCAGGGACGTATTTCAAACGGAGGTGTATTTAAGAGTACATCTTTTCATAAATTGATGGAGGATTCTGCGTTAAGTCCCACAAAATTGTAGGTTACCTGGTAGGCAATTACCTGTACCCTATATCCTTGTAGTGGATGATGCCTTCCCCTTGACAACTGCTATAATGAAGCCATATAGTGGGCATAAAGAAAAACACTCAAAAAATTGAGTGTTTAATTACCGGTTATGCAGAGCACATAGGGTGGTTAAAAATGTTTTTGGGATACTCGCAGCTGTTTTTCGCGTACTTCGTAAACCGATGTTATTACAACCAGAGAAGGCCGAAAAAATAGTATTAACATGCGTTTTGCCTCATAATTACCTAAGACAATTGAAAACCCAAAAGTAATTACAATCCCCCAGGAACATTTGGTAAGGAAGATTTGGAAACAGGAACGATAGAAACAACTAAACCGAAACATACCAAATCACCAAACTTTTTTTCTTCTTTAGGGTATGGTAACCAGAAAACCAAAGAAAAAAGCAAAGAAAAAAACATAAGAGATCGCGAACAGAAGCAAACAACAAATTTGTGTAATCAGCTTTATTAACTCTGGTTTTGAGGAAAAAATACAGCATCCACCCTAAGGAAGCATGATCAACCTGTATGATACAACCTTAACCCAAGCCAATATAATTGCAAAAAATGAAAGCTAGCGCGAAAAGTTAAATAGCAAAGGAAAAAGTGAAGAAAATGTGAAAATGACGAGTGAAGTTTGGTTTTCTGGTTTTTCTGCCCAGAAGAAGGCAAAAAACAAAAACACGTGTCGGCAAGCACCATCTTTACTTGTTCTACTTCCTGTCTTAAGGAGTATCCTAATAAACCTATTCTTTTGCTATTTAACTCTCCATGGTAGCTTTTATTCTATATTATTATTTCTTTAAAATGTCCCTAGGTATTTCAGCACCACTTAAATAGTGCTATTTATTTGACTTTTTACGAAATCTTTGGCTGGTTTTCTACTAGAGCATCATGTAAATTTACGAGGAATATACCGTAATTCCAGCATAATGATGCTCCAGCAAATTTTTGTGTGGAACGTCTAGACAATTGATCGAGGTAGGTTAGTTTCTTGGCCGCCAAGATCTCTTAACTTAAGCCCAACAGATTTTTTCTTGTGAGCTTATTTATAGGAAAATATTTTTAATGTTCTAATAGAAAACAGTCAGCAATTAATTGACCGCCTTAATAACTATTGCCTTAATACATTTACTGCACAACGTGCTAAGAATACTGGTCGAAGTATTTTAAAAGTTTTCTATACTCGTAACAAATTTTTTATGTTTTTTTACTCATATTATATTCTTATCGTTTATTTTATTTGTAAGACTTTAATAATAATTATTTGTTTGATTTTAATAAATAGTTAAGTGTTTGACGATTTAAAAAAAATTGAAACTTGTTAAAGGAAAACATAAGTATTATAATCTTCATGCGTAGTTCCTTTAAGTGAATTATTTAAGAAACAATTAAATTTTATGTCTAAAAAAATAACATTAAAAAAAAAAAATTATGTCGAAGCCTGATAAAATTAAATCACTTTTTTTGTATTTTAACAGTTTAAATTGAAATTTAAGTACAACAATTCATATGCATCTAAAACACATTTTTACATGCAAACATAAAAATCATGTACAGAGTGTGTTAAATTCGAGGATGACCATTGGAATCTCGGAAACCATAAGAGTTACGAGGTCAGTTAAATAGAGGCAAAAATGCGCAAATTCAAGCTTCGTAAAATGACGTTTAAAAATTTTTAAAATTCTGGATACTTTCTACCTACTTTATTTAAAAAGATATCGGAAAACTAAAAACAGTTTTTTATTGCCACTTTTTATGCCCTTCAATATGACATAAAAAAATTATCTAACGTTTTGTTTTTTTTTCGATCATCATTAACTTTATTTTTTCTTATAAGCGCCATATTGAATTTTCTCATTTTTAAAAAGTGTTTTTAGTTGCCTTTAAAATGAGGTATTGCACTTGCATGTCCGATTACTCCTTTTTCTAGTAAAGCAGTTCTACTTTTCTTTAATGTGACGTGATGAAGTATCACTATTGAATTTATGTTAGGTTTGTGCTTTTTCTTAATTGTTCAACAAGCAAAAGCAACTTTTTCGTAGTATTTAGTAGTTAAGTATTTAATTTCTGCTCATTGGCTGGTTTTTTATTTTTTCTTAGTTGTTTTCTTTTAAGTGCAGTAATGAGCCTTGAAGAATGTGGTAATTTATCTGTCATCGTCCCAATTACTTATCCATAATTATATCAAGTTAATGCTACGATCGAAAATAATAAATTTGCCTGAAGAATTCAATGTATTTGGAAAAACGTCGGCTAATTTAAATAAATCTTGAATTTTACCTATTAATTGGTCCATCTTTTTTGCCAGAATAGCAACTGGAGATATTTATCGGCATTTTCTCGAAGAGAAACTGCCTGTATTATTAGAAGATGCCCTCGTTAAACTAATATACCAAATGTATATTATGCACAGTGATGCTGTTTAGAATATTTAGATAGACAGTATCTCAATCGCTGGATCTCTTGATTAAAACTCATTAGATTTTTGCCTCTAGAGTTACCTAAATTAACTGGAGTTAAGAAATAGGATAGTAGCAAGTTGTACAACAATTTGAAACATACAAGGCATTTTTGAACCAGTGCGGCAATCAATGGTTCGTAAGATAGGTGCTTGCATTAAAGTTGGAGGGCAACACTTTCAACAACTTTTATAACCTCCTAGTTCGTATTTCACGTCATGTTAATCACTTTTCCCTTTTGAAAAAACCATTGATTTTATAAGTAATAAATTGAATAAATAAAATGGCTGTTTTCATTGTTACATTTAAAAACTCGAAATTTAATACGTGGCGCTCTCTAATCATGAATATTTAATTTAGCACCTTAGAAAACCTCTCTATACCTAATGACATATGGTTAATCTCGCTTATTTTCAAATTATTTAGAAAAATTGATAATAAAATTAAAATTTCAACATCCTGTATCTTTGCAGGGAAGCATTTTCGGTTATAGATTTATAGGAAGTTTTTTCAAAATTTTCACCCAAGGAATTGGCCCTTAAACTTTCGTACAATTATAATAACTTACCCTGTAAAATAATATGTTATGAATGCAGACTGTGTAATGAGATTGATGAGTTAGTCTTTTAGATCATAAAGTTTCCTTATTTAAGGAATAACAAAAAATCTGCTAAAGGAAACAAAAGTGCAAGAGAATTTATGCCAAAAACTAATAAAGCTGCTGTACTACAAATAAGATGATTGCACGTAGCAAAAAATATTGACATTTTCAAAAGAAATCTATTCAAAAGGAGATAAATTATACTGCTGTGCTAGTAACTATCTTACTTAGCAAAAAAACTCCTAAGTATTTATAATTTTACTTATTAATTAATTATGGTTTCCCATTTAAAGTTTTCACCATTTGCCTTAATACAAAAATAACACTATGAATATCAAATCATTAACTTGCGAACCCATTGAAATTTTCAGCGGTACAGTTTACTACTACACTTGCTATAAAATATCCCTTAGCTTTCCAGATAATCCCAAAGAAAAGTATCTAGGGGGTTGAGATTGAGAAAACCTACGCTCCAGCCTACAAGATCTCTTTTCCGAATCATTCATTTAGAAAAAGTGTATTAATTTAAAGCTTGTAAATGAATTTACGATTTTAGTTGTTAATTACCCATAATAACTAGTTTATATGTGATAAGTTATATACTCGTATATTATGTGAATGAATTAACATAAACTATTTGCCTGCTAATTTAATTAGTTATTTATATTTGAAATGTCAAAATAAATTGATTAATATTTTAAATTACTTTTTATGCCACAGATAATTAATATAGCAATAAAACATATCAATTGAATCGCGTTAAATATCCCACTACTTGTATTTATTAAAAAATTTAAAAGATTATAAGATATTTTATATTTCTGTAAAAGTTTAAAGACATATACGTCTATAAAAATTAAACCAATAAATCTTTAAGTCGGAATTAATAGTTATTTAATTTGCATTTAACGTTCAGGTAAATAATAATATCTTCATTTCCCTAAAGATAAGAATCTCGGACGTGGAATGCCGTTAGCCAAATTGATTTCATTGAGTAACTTAACTTTCGAGGCAAAGATGCGAAGATACGTATTTAATTTTTACTTGTTGTGCATAACAATAATAATAATAATAATGATAATAATAAAAATTATAATAATATTTGAATTTCGAAAAATGTATTTTTTTATTATTGGGAAAAGCTTAAAATATTAAGGCCAAGTTTCTTGTCGTAGCCCTCTTTATAATAAAACTAATTTTATCTTTCTTTTTGTTTCTTTAGGTACTGTAGGTAATTAACTAATATAAACTAGTCCTCTTAAATATTTAGAAAGTATTATTAGGTATTTTTATTTAGTTTTTTGTAGGTAGTAGAATTACGCTTTTTTGCTTTGTCCAAAATTTACACTAGGTTCGTACATACAACTTTCGGTCTCCTATAAAAATCATTAAACAAGTTTTCTCTTTTTAGAAATACAACTTTATTTTGTGCTAAAAGCTTGTGTTTAGAAACTCATGGTCTATATATAAGCCTGCAAACATCATTTTCTACAGAAATTTACGTTTAACACAGTATTCTGTTTAAAATAACTAACAAGTTGCCGTGTTTATACACAATAAATAAATAACAACTTTATTGCCCAACAGTAGAAATCGATTACAGGACAATAAAATATGTATTCAATTGTTGTAAGAGATTGATTTAGTCGATTTTATTATGATATAAATTATGCAAAAATAATACTTGAAGTAAATCAACTATATGCCAGTGACTTAACCTCAAACCTAAATAGGAGAATATGAATATGAATACTTCTAGGCGAATATGTACTGCATAGCACTAGCTGTTATAAGATAGTCAAACCATTTATGTTTAAAAATAGATTTTTGTGTTTTTGTTAAGGTTGAGTTGAATTTAATCTTCACTAGTTTTACATATTACCAAGCTGACGTTAAAGCATAAGTAAATCTTTAGTAGTTTTTATATTTATCAATGGCAATTAATTTAAAATCATCTGCGAATAATAGGATAAAACATGTTAACGGTACACTAAAATCATTAGGGAAAACAGGAAATCACAAAGAACTTCTATTTGACCTTTGAATGACTCCAGAAGTAGCCAAAAATATCTTTAAAGAATAGCCGTTATACGAGTAATACCCCTATTTTCTTTCTTTATGTAACGGCGCTAGCAATCGTACCAGTGAGATATTAAATATAATCTTTCGCATAAAATAAAGAAGTATCTCGTAGTCAACCCTATCAACAGCCTTTGATATATCCATATATTTCACATCCACTTGTGTACATTTTCTAGAGACTTAGATATGAATTGTGAAGTATCAGCTAGGGTAAAGATAGTGGAGCAATGGTAAGATCATATTGGAACTTCGAAATCAACTTAAGGTCAAGTTTATATAAAATTATAAAGTACAACAATTGTTTCAAATAATTTTTCAAAATTGCGTATAATAGAGATAACTCTAGAGTTCTAAATACTACTTGTGTTACCACTGTTTAGAACTGAATAAATGCGAGTCATCTTCTAACAGAAAATGAATAAAATTGTACAAAGTCCACAAAAAATTTGAAAATTTTCAAGACACGATTACTAAATAGATATGCGCAGTCTCTTAATTTTAATATCGTAATTTTTGCATTTTCTATATTCAGATGTACATTTTTTAAAGCGCTATACACTTCCAACGTAATCAGCAAATCCATATACACAATTACTTGTTGGTTAAATGTACAATCACTAGGTTTTATTCACCAACACATTTTTAAATCATCATGAATTTACTCGTAATCTTCAATGCAACAAGTAGATCTTGGTTATTGTTATTATCGTATTGTTATCTGAGCTCTTAGTTATTGCTAAAATTTTCACAGTAAATTGACTTGATTTTTCTTACACTTTAGATAATAAAGATATTTTAGTTTGATAAGATACAGGGTCCGGCAAAATGATCTCCCACATTTTGCGCCGCCACTGAGCCCGAATCACTAAAGAGGGAGCCAGCTTAGTGTAGTCGGTTGGCTGCGCGCGCCTTGCCATTTCTGTTGTCGCCATGAACTGGACGGGCGAGCATCGTATTCGCCTTCGTTATCGAAACATTTTTCAAAAGTAATGAATCTGTGATTACGACACAAAGAAATTTTCGTACTCACTTCGCGCTTTGTAGACATGATCCAGTTCCAGATCGCAAAACAATACTGTTGTGGGTTTCAAATTTTAGAGCTTCGGGTTCAGCCTTAAAAAGAAAATCAACTGGTAGACCCAGAAGTGTTCGGACACCTGAAAACATTGCAGCTGTAAGAGAAGCAGTTTAACGATCTCTTAGACGTTCAGCTGTCAAACATGCCTCTGCTTTGCTTTTGTCAGATAGTTCTGTGAAAAGAATTTTGCACACCGATCTGAAGTTCCCCCCATACAAAATGATGATCGTGCAAGAACTTAGTGAACGGGACTGGGAAAATCGCCGAGAATGTTCCATTGATATTCTTCAAAACGTCCTACAAAATGCGCTTTTAATAACGAGTGACGAGGCTCATTTCCATTTTTCTGGCTGTGTGAACAAGAGGAATTTTCGTTAATGGGCACCAGAAAATCCGCGGCAGCTCCATGAAAGGCCACTTCACAGCCAACGTGTTACCGTTTGGTATGCTGTTGGTTTTTTTGGTGTTTGGGGTCCTTACTTTTTTGGTAACGGTTACCGTAACTGCTGGTCGATATGTCGACATGCTACGTAATTTTTTGAAACCAAAACTTAGGGAACTTGAACATCCGGATGTGTGGTTTCAACAGGATGGGGCTACAGCTCATACGGCAAGAAGGACAATGGACCTGTTAAAGGAAATGTTTCCAGGACGCGTAATCTCGTTACGTGGAGACGTTGGGTGGCCTGCGTGTTCACCCGATTTTGCCCCATGCGACTTTTTTCTTTGGGGCTACCTGAAAGAAAAGGTTTTTCAACATCATCCTTGAACCATTGACGAATTGAAAGCAGCAATACGCCAAGAAATTACAAGAATATCGCCTCAAATTACTGCTCGAGTAATGGAAACTTTCAGAAATCAGCTTCGAATGTGTGTCAAAAGAAATGGTCGCCACTTGGACTCTGTAATTTTCAAAACTTAATAAAAAACAAATGGCATATCATATATTTTTAGTTAATAAAAATAAAATATAAATAGCATTTACATTGGTGTTTTTATTAAAAATCAAAATGTGGGAGATCATTTTGCCGGACCCTGTATTTTATATGCGGTGTATAAAAAATAGGATAATTACCTAATCTTTTAGGAAATTTTGGGAGAAATAAATCAAAAATACTGTAAAGTTTATTGTGATCAAATTTCCATATGTTATCAGTGTATCCATCTGATCAAATAAGTTTAATAGACCGACAACAGCGAATTATAAAATAAGCCAGTGAAGTAGTATTTTTTTTTAATTCTATGAGGAGTCAATATTATTAACAGGAGACTTTGTACTTTGATATGTAACTAAATTAAGTTCAATTAACAAAGAAGAATGTCTAATATCCTCTGCAACAAGAGATAGAATTCCCGGGCAGCACTACATTTGTAACCATCAAATCCACTATCCTACCATCAACATTAATTGTTGGATAAAGTTGATTAGTATTCAAAAAACAAAAAACTCTTTCAATCCTTATAAGGTATTTTCTTTTATAATAGCATTAAGGTGGGATTAATTTCTATCCATAAATATTTAATAAAAAGTACTATTTGGTATCAATTTTTGTTATTTAGATTTTTTACAATTTAATTAGTTTACATTTGTTCTGAATTGAATTAAACAAATTAAAACTGTTTCTTTTTAACTTGATGTACTTTTTAATAAACTGATTAATACAGTAAAAGGTAAAATACGTTACTTTGTTAATACCCTTCATATTTTTCTTGTCTCGACCTTATCTCTACTAAAGACAAAATCCTTGATACGCTACGTATTTAGGACTTGTTGAATATATTACGATTCAGACCGCTCTCCTTAAAATCCAAGAAGAAAAAGGGTGTGAGACATCTTCAAAGTATGTCTTTTGAAAAGAAATGCACCGTCTTCGATGTAGCCGACTCTTTTGTGTGCTGTTCGGCCGGTAGAGAGGAAATAAAAAATAAAATTTTTAAAGAATCATATTTTTATACCGAAATACAAAAGTGTGATGAATACGAGACCCGACACACAGGTGTTGGGTTCGAAAATATATTTCATCGTTTCTGTTTGACCGGGACACCGGAGATCGGAATCGTAATGGGCTAACACGGTGGTATTTGGGTTTATGTGCCCGTAAAATATCACCATTTGGGTTTTCATTGTTATAAAAACTATATTTTACATAATTTTTTTAATATGCTTATTGAAAATCCAGGTCAGCCCTTATTGATTGAGTGATGATGATAATTTTGTGTGAACTACAAATAAAAATCTTAAGAAATGACAACTACTTTATGATTTAAACTTTTGGATAATTTAGACTAAATATGTAATATTCTTAATAAGTGTATTTTAAGTTTAATAATATTTTACCCCTAAAATATTCCCTAAAAAATACTAAGTTATATATTTTTAAAATTTGTAAAGTGCTCATGTTTTTCTGTAGAAAAGTAATGAAATATTTATTGATTTAGAATATATACATTTATTGCAGACTTATTGGGATAAACCTGTGACTTGACTTGAGAAATTACATTATCAGGTGCAAACTCGTGCAAGATCGTCAATGTTTCATGGGTAGTATGACATGTTGTAGGGTCCTGCTGAAACCACTTATCGTCAAGATCAATAACTAACCGAATTAGTATTTTCGAATTTTTTTACTATTTCTTTTACAATTGATGAATTAGGATCATTATTTTAACCGAACATTTCATGCACTTTACGAATAGTGGCAATTAAACTTTCACCATTTTGATAATATTTTTTGACAATCAAGATGCGTTGTTTTATCGTGTAGTGCTCCATGTTTACCAACTTGCATCTATAACCTTTCAATCTGTCGCGTCATAACCATGTGACATTATGAATGTTAAGCAACAATTGAATGTTAAGCGTGAAATTTAAATCCTGCGTTCTTATTGAAACACCGTTACAAATAAACTGAATAAAAAATATACCTTTAAATTAATAAAAATATTTACAAGATTTTTCTTCAACTTGCATATACTTAGAATCGGAATGGTTTTTAAATTGATCTTACAAGTAGATTTAAAAAATCAGTACTCTTGATATATAGAACCAAACTATTACACTACCAAAAAGAAGTTTGATATAAGCTATTAGGCTGGGTGCTACTTTGCTGGGTTAGGCAATATGCCATGGTGCTTGACCTTTTGCCATAAAAAGTCAAATTATTTAAATACTTATCTTTTAAAGAAGCCATATTTTCATTCGAAAATTATTTTTCTTACTTTTCATAAAGAAATCAAAGCAAATTTACTTTGCCTCTTTATCACAAAACGAAACTTTGTGCCGTTAAATCTGTGATGTATTATAGCAGTATAGTATTAAAAGTATCTATATTAAGTTCTATAATAAACTGTAAAGAAATACAAATTCCCCTTTAGAATAATTTTAGGTTTTAGCGAAATCTATATACATAGGAGTCTAATATTAGGTAAGCTTGCACGTTTTTAATAGTAGAGATAAAGAATTAATCGTCGAATTAAGAAAAGTATTTAAAGCCTAACAAATAGATAAAGAAATCTTGAATAACAGACAAGATCTTGGAACTGATGGAAAAAAGGAGATTGCTTAAAAATAAAACAAGAAAACACATGAACATACAGAGGTAAATAAAAGCGAAAACCAGAAAAGCCAAGAAAAAAGAGAAACTAGAAAAATGTGTTGAAGTTAAAGAATGCCTTGCCAAATTTAATAACTTTAATCTACTCAAGAAGGTAAAGGAAATGCCGAGAACAATTAAAGGAAGAACAGTTAATGTACTTAAGGATAACCAGGGCCGAGTTTTAGTAAAGATGTCAAAAATTAAGCAAATTTGTAAATAGTACATTAAACAACTATTTGATGACATGATAACGATGCCACCCAATATTGATAAAACAACCTCAGAGGTAGAAGTACAGGCAGCCTGGAAAAATGGATCTAAAGTGGCTTACTTTTCGATTCAGGTGTTGTTTTAGCAATGCAGGGATGTCAATTGCCATATATACGTATGTTTTGTGGATTATAAGAAGGCCTTTGATCAAGTGTGATACACGGCAATGATCGAAGTTCTGCAAAAAGCCGGCCTGGAAGTAAAGGACCTCAAAATCATCAAAAATTATACTAGAATTGAATAACTTGTGTTAGGATAGACAGATAGACAACAGAGGAGTTAAAAATATTACATGGTGTAAGGCAGGGATGCATACAACTCCTGAAATTTTTAATCGGTACTCGGAATACATCTTCTCATGATTAACAGTAAAAACTACTACACCCGGGGTATGTCAGCGGTAGACGAAACTTTTTTAGAATTTTTCATGATGATGAAAAACGTTTTTACCAGCAACAACTTGCAGTTGTCAACGAAAAATCACCTATTGCGATACTACGTGTTTCATTTCTTTTTTATGGGGTCGAATCGTCGGCTCTTATGGAGCCTCCTCCAAAAAACTTGCGGCATTTAAAATGTGGCTGTACCGAAGGATCTAACGAATAGCTTGTACTGAGAGAATAATCAATATGAAAGTGCCGAGAAGCATGGTAAAGGAAAATGAAGTACCGAATTCAATTAGGATTCGAAAACTAGAATATTCTGGACATGTAATGTGTAATAAGAGCCGATTTTTTCTTTTGCAGAAGATCGTCTAAGGCAAGGTATATGGAGCTAGAGGAGTGGGCAAAAGGAGTTCAACCAATCAAACACTTATAATATCGCGCTGTTGTTAACAAAGTTTGAATAGACAACAGGATAGCCAATATTTGGAATGGACAGGTACTCTAAGAAGAAGAATAGATTGATCGTCGTTCTTTTAAGTTATTCAATAATTTTTTTTCAACGCCACATCCTATATATTATTACACCATATAATTCTTCTTATTATTGAGATCGTACTAACAATACCAGTTTTGCTCTAAATAGACTTTAAACTAAAATTATGTTCGGTGCAAGCAGCTAGGTAGCGTCCAAGAGAGATGCCCAAGTTGCGAAACTAACTTTTGAAACTCTTTGACTCTATAAAGTAACAAAAATATCGTATAAAAGAAAGAAATTAAGTATTTGGGTATAATTTTACGAACCGACCAAAACATTAACAAAAATTGAAAGAAGTAAGAATTTTCTTCCCATATACCCAAGTTTGTATCTTTAAAATGTGACAAGATCTGCATGCCGTGGATCTGTATCTTAGATACATTGTATACCTTTATATAATATGAATTTCTTTGTACGTATGAACCAATGTAAAAATATTAAAGAGGAACGGCAGTCGACCCTTTTTTGCATGTAATAAAAAAATAACTGGCCCGAGATGAAGTCGGTGCCAAGATTAATTGACGTAATTTTTGAAACAGGTATGCACGGTCGTCAAAACGAAAAGGATCCACTACAGTTTAATGCTGGCATTATGGTGATATGGCTTCTGTTTGAGAAACTGTAAACTTTTAATTAAAACAATAAATTTCGGTCAGCGGGACGTCTGGTTTCTGATGTTTCTTTCACATAGTATTATTTTGAGCTTCCTGCAGAACTGATGTTTGTCCTTTTTAAATGATATTTAATATATTTATTGCCATAAAAATATAATCGATTTTGTTTTATTTTACTCTGACTTAATATTAAAAGTCAGCATGAGACTGGTATTTCTAAATATAATGCCAAAGTATTATGACTATGATTTTAAACATTATAAAATAGTTGTAATATGTCAATACTGTGTGAAGAAGCAACTTACTTAAAAACTCATACAGTGCTTTCATTTCAAAACAATCTACCCTTAATACCTTCCTTAAAAAAAAAAAAAAAAAAAAAAAAAAAAAAAAAAAAAAATTAGATATACAGGGGGACGTTTAATTATGCATTTACTGAAGTTCTGTCAATCACCTCCTCACCTCCAGCTAACCTCACTTTAATATGTCAAATGGGAACCCCCATCGTGTGATACATCATAGTAAGCAGCGTAAAATTCTCTATTTAACGGTACCAAAAAAAAATCGGTAAATGTGTAAGCAAATAGTTAGCGAAAATGTCTAGAAATAATGAATATTTTATTTACGCCAAACTTTGGTATTTTAAATGAATACTTTTAGTGTGGTACCTACATCATTTTAAAATTCTTACATTTTTTATAATAGATCATCAAAAAAAAAAAACAAGCAATTTAGAAGTTAAAATGTGTGGTAACAAACAGTACATTTAGTTCAAGCAAATTATTTATTTTTTTAAGTAAAGAATGTGTACCGTTATTTGCGAGAAAAAAAAGTGTCTTCAAATTTTTTGCAAAAATCTTTGCAGTCTTATAACTTTGTATGTGTATTTATTTCACTTATATTTTTTGCGAAACCTACCTAATAGGTACAAAAAAACACTGCAATACCTTACATTTTTAAAGCGTTTAAAAAGCAGGCGATTTATTATTGTTAAAACTGTCAGTTTGGCGCGTGCAATTTTTAAATTTTAGTTAAAACAGTGAGTTAATAAAATGGTGTATATGCTAGCCGAAAGAATAGAAATAAGAAAAAAATATGAAAATAGAGTTGTCGATGAAGCATGCCAAGTTGAAGTACTAGGACAATTTGCTATGGATCCAACTTTGTCTATACCAAAGGCCGCAAAACTAACAAATATTTCCACTGGTTCCATACATAAAGTTTAAAAAAAAAAAAAAGTTGTTTCCTTATAAAATTCATATTCTTCATGAATTCGGAGAAGATGATTTTGATAGGAGAATTCAATTTTGTAAAGTGATGTGCCAGCGAATTGACGACGATCCCCATTTATTGAAGAACATTTGCTTCAGTGACGAATCGACTTTTTTTTTAAATGGCCTGGTGAACAGACATAACTGTAGATACTGGGATAATGAAAATCCGCATGTTTTTTGGGAAGGCCATACCCAATATCCCCAAAAAATTAATGTTTGGGCAGGAATTTATGGGAATGAAATAATCGGGCCATTTTTTTTGGAAGAAAATTTGACTGGCGAAATTTATTTAAACCTTTTAGAAAATGCAATATACCCTTCCATCATCCAATCTATGAAAAATCAAGTAGATCAACATGGTGCTATATTATTGAATGAAAATAATATACATTTTCAGTAGGATGGAGCTCCCGCACACTACACTTTGGTAGTTCGAGAGTGGCTTGATGAAAATTTTCGAGAAAAGTGGATTGGCAGACGTGGTGCAATCGAATGGCCTGCGCGGTCTCCGGACCTAACCCCACTAGACTTCTTTCTTTGGGGCTACTTAAAAAGCAAAGTTTATAAAACCCCACCTGAGAGTATTGAGAATTTAAAAATAGAATATTTCACGAATGCAGAGAAATTAGTGGGCAGACCCTGTTCAATGTTCATAAGGAGTTTGAAAATAGGCTTTTTTATTGTCTTGCTAATAATGGCACGCATTTTAAACATTTAATAAAATAAATTTGTTAAACTAATTGAATTTGTTTTTCTACCCAACCGATTTACACTTTAATTGCTTCTTGGTCAATCAATTTTATTTTTTTTTACAACCATTGATAGCATAATGAATGCCCTTTAAAATAATATATCACACCATGGGGTAGCCATTTGACATACCAAAGTTTGGCGTAAATAAAATATTCATTATAACTATTTGCTTACACATTTACCGATTTCATTTTTTTGGTACCGTTGAATAGAAAATTTTACTCTCCTTACTATGATGTATCACACGATGGGGGTTCCCATTTGACATATTAAAGTGAGGTTAGCTGGAGGTGAGGAGGTGATTGACAGAACTTCAGTAAATGCATAATTAAACGTCCTCCTGTATATCTAATTTGACGTGTTTTTTTTTAAAGAAAGTTATTAAGTGTGGATCGTTTTGAAATGAAAGCACTGTATAAGTTAGCCACAAAAGTTTCATTTATAAAACTCTCTATAAAATATCCTTCAAAAAGCAGAAATGGCTTCATCATTAAAGCTCAATCAATGATATTGAACAGTTAGCCATTTATTATATATGGTGCTATAGTCTGGTTTATTGAGTTAGTTTTTTTTAATATAAATACCATAATAAAATCATGATTAGGTTAGAAATGTAGAATAGATAATAAATATTTTTATTAAGCTCTTAATAATATTATAATTTCATTTGTGATTATATCGGAAGAATAGAAATGCTGCATTCCATGTGATGTGATGTTCTTGTTTATATTTTTGTGTTCTTATCCTTTGTTTGGCTCTTCTTTAGGCCCCATTATGTTTTTCACATATTTTTCTGGCATCCCTGTAGAGTGTAGAGTTAATACTGTATAGTTACCAAAGTCTAAAACTAACAAATTTCCTTATTTTCCTCAGTGTTTAGAATTTGTTTTGGGAGTTGAATAGATCGTTCTTGTTGACTTTTTGGTTTGCTCACGATCACCTTGCTTTTAGAAAATTTACTGTTTGGAAAAACTTAAGAAATCATTTAAAAGAGTCCACATAAGGATTGTGGATGATTGTATATCTTGAGTCCTTAAGAAATAGGTAGAAGTATGCTATTTTTAATTAGTATTGGGAAATCGCAGTGACGGTCGACCGCTGGCCTCTTGTTGCCAGCTGTGACGCTGCCCATGCGCTGTTGGCCGTTCTTTTATTCGGTAAATGTCACATTATGAGAATTTTGTTCTGGCATTTGCGTTATTTATTTACTTCAGCATTATTTGCGGGTTTTCTTTTTTTTCTTTTTCCTAATTGGAGTTTTTCTAGATTTCTTGGAAGAAGACGATTCTAGTTTTTTTTCTCAGTTCACTGGAGGTTGTAGTTGTGACCGCACATTGTCTTTGGAATTTTAATCCTTTATAGGAAATGAGAGTGGTTCAATTACATTTGAAATTTCCTAAAAGGGGATTTTAGAATAACCTTTAGCGGTTTATTTAATAACAAACCCACTACGACAGATTCTTTAGTGGCACGTTTGGCCACCCTCATTGGTTAGCAAGTCTTATGATTGCTACTTGATCCTATCTTAATAGAGGATATTT
Organism: Anthonomus grandis grandis; assembly: GCF_022605725.1. Classification (NCBI taxonomy): domain Eukaryota; kingdom Metazoa; phylum Arthropoda; class Insecta; order Coleoptera; family Curculionidae; genus Anthonomus; species Anthonomus grandis. Next base: position 8,136,602 of record NC_065554.1, on the reverse strand, counting down.
CTTTTAGTTTTCCTTTTTTTTGTCCTGATTTGTTTTAATTTTGGGCTTATCCCGATTTATCCTTTGGGTAAATCTTTTGCCTTTGAATGTAGGTAGAAGAAAAGCTATGTCCTTGAAGTTCAGAATCTACCAACAGAGTATCATTTTAAGATAAACTCTGAATGTCACATAAGCTAGCATCAAAAACGACTCGTATTTGAGATATCAGGTTAGTTTTTTTTATATATATATTTATATTAATATACTTTATATTTAAATTATTAGTTTTATATTCTACCAGTTAATGAGTTTGATATTGTTATTTATTACATTATTACATTTATTGCATATCTGTTGTCAATATTTCAATAATTGTCTTACTATTAGGATTTTTTTCCTGTTGGACAATAAAACTTTGAATTTTAAAAATATGCTTTAGTGACGAATCAACTTTTTTCCTAAATGAACTGGCAACTGCAGATACTGGGATAATGGACAGTTGTACTTGCAATCTTTTTTTGTTGTACTGTCTCATACATAATTTCTTTTTGAAAAATAATAATTTAATCAGTGTGGAGTTTATTTAGTCCTAGATGTAATGGTAACTTAGACAATTACCACATCATCTATAGATATTTAGGGATATTGGGTAAAAACCGTATTTTTTCGCTCAGAACATCACAGTTTCGTGTCTCGTATAGCATTTCGCAATCATTTGCAAAAGGTTCTTCTTTTAATTTATGTAAAAAATAAATAGTATAAATTAATAAAGTAGTTCTCTGAGATACGCTATAAGTTACGTTAACCAGTATAAAAAGACTAATGTGTAAAGCAAAATAATCTAGTTAGTGATGTTTTATAAGTTATTTAGCATTAATTAAAAAAGCGAACAATAGACCTTATTTCAAAAATGAACGCTTTAAGAAAGCTAACTTTTTCAAAGATGGAACAAACAATTTTATGAAAGCTAGAAGTGAGCCAAAAACTGCCCTTGATATGATAAAGAATTTACAAAGGAATACTTACATGAAAACCTAACTAACATAACTCGGTTAACCTTAAACACCTGGTTTTAATTTTTTTTAATCTGAGATATAAATTATAATTAGGGCGCTTATGTTTTCGATTGGCCTGCCTCTGATTGATTTATATATGGATATGAATTCTATAACAAATGTATAGACGCACTAAAAACAAAGGAAAAAATGAACATGAAAACCGAGATTGGTATATTTGTATAAGAGAATTACATTTACAAGGGCCATATTTATAACAAAAGATTTTACTTATTTTTTAATTTTTAGGTAATATTTCAGTTTTTAGTTAAAGTTTTTTAGTATTTTTTAACTTATGGTTTAGAAGTATGTCTATACTTTGGTTTACCTTTTTAAAATCATAAATTAATTTGTTAAATATTTGTAGTTATTAATTATATATTGTATGTCCCAACAAAAAAATACAATCAATACATATGTACATGCAATATATAAAATAATATATGTTTATGAAATACTTGTAAGATTAATATTTTTTATGGAATTAGTTAGTTAAAAAATATCTAGAGTAATATTTTCAAATGTTTTCATTTAAACATTGTTTTGCGTTTTATTAATAGTCAATTTGATAAAAATGTAAAAACTAACACATTTTCTTTAAAATAACGTTATTCAAAGCAATTTACACGTGACAAAAACTCACTTAAGTCACAACAAATTTGTCCATAATAGGTATCGATTAAAATAAAAATTAAGAATGCTAATAAAGTATCAAATTTTATGCTAATTAAACCATCAGGAACCATTAGGAATTCCAGTCAAATGAATAAATTGTCCGCAGCACTTCGACGCCCAAATACATTATTGCTGCATTGACAGTTACGATACGACTGTTATCTATAATGCCATTAAGATTCTCACTTTCTAATAATTTACTAATTTAATTCTTTTTTTTGAAATCTGAAGAATGCAAGACTTATGGTTTGCTAGTAGAAAACCACCGATTTGGACAGTTATTGGTTTTTAAAGAATAAATATGAGGGAGAGCCACTACGGTTGCTAGTTTTGAGATAAATGTTTATTGTAATTTGCTAAATACTTTTATTTGAATTTCCTTACTCGCAAATTTAAAATTAATATTGGCTGATTGAGATCCCTTTCTATAACTAAGGTATTAATTATTTTCCAGTATTACCAGTTATTCGTCATTTTCTTATTGATTTTCACCATCTAATCTGTTTTGAATGCATTAAGATTGTAAATTTATTTTAATTGGTTAAATGTATCTTAATACCCTTACTAAAAAAAAAGTAAATTGCTAGAAAATACTTGTTGGTTTAATAGCTCATTTAATATTTATTTTACATCATTTAGATTTTAGTTAAAATATTTATATGTATATTTTTTTATATACTTCATATGAATAAAATATTAAGTGGAATTATGTATACAATTTCGCTATAGTAAACGAAATTACCAAGTTATGCTAACTCTTCAAACAAGTTATTAAAGAACATCCCAAGCAACACACGATAATTAAATAATTTAATATTTAGTTGTAGAAAACCAGTACAAAACCTTTAACCTTAAACTTTAACCAGGAATTTCGACTACCAACAAACTTTACAGGGTGATTTTCTAACAAAAAGTAAGAAAATTTTTTTATGAATATATAAACGTCCTACTCCGAAAAAAATTATTTTTAACAATGGCGTCCATACAAGGTTTATCGTAAATATCATTTAATAAAAAAAAGTACACCACTGCATCTTTCTAAAATAAATTTAATTTTTTATATCTTTGTTTGGTTTTTAGCAAATTTGTATTCTTGAGTTTTTTTTATTTGTATTTTATCTTATTTGGTATATTTATTGTGTTTCATACATTTCCCTGTGTATTATATTCCATTAATATACCATAAAAAATGGAATACGTATAAATAGGATATATTATACGTGTACTAAAAGTATATTGTATGCTTTACAGTGACATTTATGTGATATCGCGGTCATTTTATCACAATTTTATTTAGGGTGTAGTAATTGACTTTAAAAACTGGATATGTAAATCCTGTATAATTTTTTGTAAATGCCGAAATTTTCTCAGGTTTGTAAACAGATCCGTATATGATATATGTATATTCTACAGTTTAATAAATATACCTTGACCATAAACGATAAATATACCAATTGTTTTAATTTAAAACTGAATTTTTAAACCTAGATAAAGAAAAATAAACTGACATTTCTTCAACACTTATTGACCTTAAAAAAATAAATTTCCACTTATTTGCAATAAAAAATGCAGTAGTTGCGCCACTGCAATTTTCACATCGACACGCCTTGCTTTCGAGAAATAAAATAGGGTTTTTTAACGTTTTACTTGAAAAAAGGTTTTGTGAGAAAAGTATACATACAAAAACCAGAGATTTTTTATCACTTATAATTTTCCTAAACATTATTCTTTCAGGCAATAATTTTTTGAAAAAAAAACCGTTTTTAATTAACCCTACCCTTAACCTCCCCACACAACTTACCAGTAAAAGATTATTTTAAAAAGTCATTGTTTTTTAATTCCATGAATAACAGCTGGTTTCGTCGTTAATATTCAATCTAATAACACAATTTGTGTTTATTTTAATTTGAGGTATTTATATATGTATATGTATATTAATAAATATGTAATACAAAAACTGTGCTATTAGATTGGATATTATGGATGAAACACAGTGATTTTTCAAAAGAATTACTTAGTGGGCAAATGTTTGGGGTGGGTCGAGTATTTATATTTTATTTTATATAATGTAACCTTTGTTTGGCTTTAGACAATTTAAAATGGCCAATTTTGTATCAACGTAGATATAATTTTCTTAATATAAGGTTTAGTCTGACAATATGATATCTTTATGGAACATTAAAAATGTATTGCAGCCACTTTCCAAAGTTCAAATGCTTTATTTACGGTAAAATTACATAAAGCAATTTACATACTTCAATAAATAAAAATAAAATACATTGAAAGACAAATTCATAATTAAAAAGAAAAACACTAAAGCAACACCAAAATACATACAGATACTAAACATAAAGTTTAAACAGAACATTGGTGACACTATAAACGCTGACAGTAGTTAAATTACTCTTTATTTAAATAAAATGCATTTAAAATTATTATTTCTTTTGCTTTTTTCTTAAATGAATTTATGGGTAACTCTCTAATTTCTATGTGTAAGCCATTAAAAAAATTTAAAAGCTGGTATTACATTATTAATATTTCTTGTCGAAGTCATCTGTGACTAGCAAATAGATGAATGTTACTCTCACATTGAACAAGTTCTACAATATATATGGAGAAGGCAAGATAAGTACTCTTAGCTTCCTAAAAATTGCTCTGCAGTCATCTCTATGCCCAAGACCATTCACCACCATAACTGCCCTTTGGTACAACCTTAACATACTCCTAGCACTCGCGGCCCCACAAGTAGAGCATATGACAGATGATGGTGAAAAATTGCAAAATAAAAGGTTACTAGTACCACAGATGTAAATAGCTCCGCATGCTCCGTGTGGAGCTATTTACATCTGTGCTGGTACCTTAGGGATAGGGATACATTATTTGTAAATTGACGCGTAGCAGGGTCAATTTATTTTTATTTATTTACTTTTAAGACTACAGCCCAAAGAGTTATATCTCACTAAGGTTTTGGGAATATTTTTTATATATTTTTTTATTTGTATATATTTTTGTGCGATGTTTAAAGGTTGAATTACTTTTAAACATGCACTGCCCCATATGCTAAGGCCATACGTTAAAATTATCTCAATTAGTGATTGGTATACTGATTTTAATAATTTCAAAGATAGAACTTCACGTAGTTGGTAAAATTTGTAAATGGTTTTGCAACATACCTACAACATACCTATATGACACTCAGACCGAAAATTCATATCAATATAAATACCCAAATATTTCACATGATTTCTGGCCGATATGATACTATCACATTTACACGGCACAGTTTTAGTGTAACAGAAATACGTATGTACAGAGTGTCCCCTTTTGGGTACTTTTGTGGGATATCTCCGTTATTTTTAGAAATAGAGAGTTGCGGTTTACGCGACACTATGCTACTTTTTCGTAAAACTAAAGATGCCGTCATCAAAATTTTCATAGCCCTTTTAGTTTTTAAGTCACAGGACATTTTTTAAAATTTTGCATTTTGGGACCCCCATCGTATCTACGTTATCTCTAAAGTTTTTGTAAAAGTAAAAACTCATTCTTATAGATTCTTTTCCGTAGAATCCAGTGGTGTAGTTTTTAATAGTTTTTGAGTTTTAACCCAAACCTATGTTTTTTTAAACGGAATACCCTGTATATTTATAGTCCATAATATTGGTCCTTTTTTACCCTTTTCAAAATATATAACAGTATGGACATATTTTTAAAAATACGCAAATAAATAACAATTTTCTAAATTTAAATAATTGAAATCATAATTTAATGTAAGGCTATGGCTATTTATAACATGAAACAAAAAATGACAAACAAATAAATAAATGTCAACTATCTTCAGGTTTTGATTAACATTTCTCTGTTTTTGATTGAGTTTATGCTTCAAAACCCATTTATTTTCGTTATTTGTGAATTTTGCTAAAAAAATGGCAGCATTTGTAAATTATGAAAAATATGATATGCTTGTATGTTTTATACAAAGCAAAAATGCTGAAGAAGCTTCGGAACTATATTTCCATAGGTAAGTTAGAAGCAGTTATATGACTACCTATCAATTTCTAATTTTATGCTTGTTAGATATCCAGAGAGAAGGCAACCGTTTTTTGGTATATTTGCTCGTTTAAAGGACAATTTACTTGCGCACGGATCTTTTGTTCAGTCGCGTCCTAAAGCATACATTAGAATTAATAGGGAAGAAGAAGAAATAGATGTTTTAGGTTATATAGAAACGACACCCTCGAGCTCATGCAGAAAAATCAAAAAAAAAATTGGAGTGTCAAAAACTGACGCATAACGGATCTTGAAAAAATATAAGTATTATCCATACAAATTTAACATAGTTCAAAATTTACATCCTGGCGATGCCGAGCGCCGGACGCTATTTTGCCAATGGTATTTGCAGTAAATTGATATCAACAACTTATTTGGCAGACTCGTTATTTGGTCTGATGAATGCTTTTTTTCAAGTGCGGGCATTTTTAACCGACATAATGCTCGAAACTGACATGCAGAAAATAGAAATTTATATTTGAAAGGGTACAACAAAGACGCTTTGGAGTTAGAGTGTCTTGTTTTATTTTGGGAAAACAAATAGTCAACCGAATTTTTGAAGAGGGTCTTACGGCACTTAGGTACCTAGACATACTTGAGGAAGTTATTCCAAAACTTCTGGAAAATATCCCTCTAGCCCAATATAATATTGTCTACCTACTACAAGATGGTGCCCCAAGTCATAACTCTGGGCTAGTAAAGGCATTTCTTGAAAATAACTTTGCTCAAAGATCGTTAGGTACCACGAACCTGTTAAATGGCCTTTTAGATTTTTTTTATGTGGGTATATACAAGATTAAGTGTATAAAAGACAATGCAATAATCTAATAGAACTTCAAGATGCAATTCATTTAGCATTTCAGAATCTGAAAAGGAGACAAATTATTATTTTGAATGCTATTCAAAGGGTTACAAAGATGTGTCAATTTTGTATCAGAGAAGATTTTGAACATCTCTTGTAAAAATGTTATTTTGTTACATTATTATTTTGTTATATGGTTGATTTCTTATACTGTTTATTAAATTTATTTATTTGTTTTTTTTTATGTTCTTAAGAATGATGCAATTCCCCATTCGTCGTTGTTAATTTGTAACTTTTTATTTGTATTATTGTTATTCATGGCCTACTATTAAATTATACACTTAATTTAGAAAATTGTTAGTTATTTGCGTATTTTTGAAGTCCATACTGTTATATATTTTTAAAAAGGTAAAAAATGGCTAATTTTATTAACTATAAATATATAGGATGTTCTATTTAAAAAAACATAAGGTTGGGTTATAACTTAAAAACTATTAATCAAAAAATATATATTTCTACACCACTAGATTCTACGGAAAAAAATCTATAAGAATGAGTTTTTACTTTTACAAAAATAACGGAGATATGAGAAGGGTTCCAAAATTCAAAAATTTCAAAAATGTCCTGTATCCTAAAAAATAAAAAAACTATGAAAATTTTGAACAGCATTTTTAGTTTTACGAAAAAAGTAGTACAGTGTCGCGAAAACTGCAACTCTCTATCTCTAAAAATAATGGAGATATCCCGCAAAAGTACCCAAAATGGGACACTCTGTACTTAAATAATTTTGGTTATTATTTATTGAAATTGGGGCATATTAAACTGTTTTGTTCACGTTCATTGTAAGAATATGTTGATCTATCCACAGTATCGGAGATGGCAGAGAAAAGGTCGTTTATATATAAGCAGAAAAGCGTAGGATCCAAAACAGTTCCCTGTGGTACTCCAATTGCTATTTTGTAGGATTTGCTGAATGCATCTTTTATTTTTACCTTGTGTGTTCTTTCTGTTAAATACGACTTAAATCACAATTCCACTAATTCCAATATTTTTAAACTGAGTAAATTTATATGAGGTAGAGGGTCAAATGACATGGGCTGAGTCTACAAAAATTCCAAAATTTTAAGTTTGTTATTAAAATTAGTTACTATATGATCTGTAACATGCAACACAGCATCCTCTGCATTTAGTTCTGCTAAAAATCCATACCGGGAGTTTCACAAAATTGCTTTTTCCAATGTATCCAATCTTAATTTTATAACCTCTTCAAAAATTCTAGTAATATAACTAGTAATTGAAATCAGTCTATAATTTTCTTTGTTTAGTTTACCTCCTGATTTAAAAACAGGGATGACAATAGAATTTTTTTGTACATCCATACATAGTTTATAATTGTCACTAAACATTTTTGGTGAAATAATACCAATTCATTATTATATATGGGTTCCAAAAATCGCGAGTTTCCAATTTGTTTTTTTTTTTTAAACTTAAAATTATTGTGGCTAATTTTACTTGCAAGATCCTTTACAATAATTTTAAAATAGTCAATAAAAATATTTGCTATCTGACCCCGCCATAGACTATATTTTCTCCTTCCTTAATCATTGAAATCTGCTTTTTCGTGTCATTTTTATTTGTTATGTCTTTACTTCCTTTTTTTTATGTCACGCCTAGTTTTGTTTTTGAGTTGATTTATTATATCTCGCACTCCGTTAAAGCTTACTTTAGAGAACGAGAAGGCAGTCAAGGAATCTCAATATTTTTTAAGTGTTCCAATTAATCATTCTGTATCTAGTATCTGATCCTGCACAATAGTATTGGTAATGTTAGGAAAGAAGCTATTAAATCATTAGATATAAGATTATTTGTTAATTTTCTCTTTTGCTCGTGTTTCCTATATTTTTATTAATAATCTGCCACTACCACCACCTTATATAGGTAAAAGTGAATATCAATTTAGATTTGATTGGAAGAAGTGGAATTCTTTTGGTATTCTGTTTTTAATAATGGACTTTTTAATGACTAATTTGTTAAATCTAATATTAATTTAAGTTACTGTACTAGCAGCAGCCTCCTCGGCTAAAAAATCAACTAGACTCTTACTATAGTCGGATTACCGAACAGATAAAGTACATGATGTACGCGAAATATAGGCCCGCCCATCGATGCAACCTTGGCAGATTTAGACGAGGAGAATTTTATTATGCCTACTTATTTTAAATTATTTTACCGTACAGATTTGCTTTGTAAGTAGCTTTTTTTAAAATATAATACGGTCGCCTGTAAAATGGGTCCAAACCGATTTTGAGGTTGTGCCAGGTAATGATATAATAATCCCTTTTAAGTATTTTGTTATGCAAAGTTATGTTAATATATGAAGGCTTACCGAAAAGAATGCAAAATTATGCCCAAATACCGAATTTCATAACCATAGGCCTATTTCGATTTTTACAAATTTCAATCTCTAATAATTAATGCATAATTTTGCATTCTAAACAACGTTTTCTTATAAACTTTTTTTATATCTTGCCTAGATTTACTACTTTACCCTCCACTTTACATACTTATAAAATTTAAAAAATGTTCGTATCAAGGCAAGCTTGATTTAAAAAAAATAATAATATGCTAAATTTTATTTTTTAATCAAGCAGGGCTGAATGCCAAATAGTCAAATTTTAACCACAACATTTTTTGTCATTTCCACGTATAAATTCGCTCATCCTGGGACACACTGTATATTAAAAATATTTATTACCTGCTGCTTCTGCTGTAAACTGGACTTTTTGCACTTCCTTTTCAACAATGGTCAAATGTTTTCGTACTCTTTTCTTGGGGGGGGGGGGGTGACAATGGGGGTATACGTGGCCGCGTCAGCCATTATTTGTTAACAAATAAATGAACAAATTAAAAAAAAAATAAACACAATCTCAACTTTTCGATATTGCGAAGATTCAAATATTCGAATAGCAGAAAAATCAACCAAAACGATCTAAAGCCGCTCGACTAATAAAATTAATAAAACCCCAAGTCATGAACCCTATCGAGGCTCTAGGCCACACCTCCGGCGCAGAACGATCACGTGACCACTCCATCTGTTCGGTAATTCAAGTATAAGAATATTATAAAAAATATTTTTGCCTTCATCCCGTATCATAGTAACCCAAAGCAGTTAAAGGAAAAATTTCAGCAATAATTATTTTTTAATGATACCTTTTATGTTTGGGTAAATTTTCTTATACTATTCGTCAATGCTTCATATTATAAAAATTTGTGTAAAATTTAAATTCATAAATTAAATTTTTTTAGATAACTAAAATCAATACTTTCCTTAAAAACTTTTTTTTTACTAGCATGCGCTAAAACGATTCTATTAGCAAAAAACATATAAATTAAAATTGGCATTTTTAGTTGCTTAAAGTTTTAAAAATCCAAAGGCGCAAATTTCTTGCCAAAAAGGCTTCTCATGATGCGCTTCTGGATTTAATAAGTTTAAATTAGTCAAAGCCTAATTGGTAAGTGGCCCCCTTTTAAATATAATCAATTTTGCTAAATTTAAAAAAAAAATTACTACGCAGTTACTTAGATTTTTAAGAAAACAGACCGAATTCTATTCTTAAATAAACAAATTACCTATAAAATTTGGTGACATATTTAATTTAAACCCTGTGCAGTTCTTATAGGAATTGAAATATCAGGATTAAAGCCTACAAGATATAAAAAAGAAAATAAGTCAACCTCCAAAAGTTTATAGGCGTGATGTCTCTCTAAAAGTAATTATTTTGCATAAATATAAAAAGTAAGAAGCACATATCCCATAGACCTTGACATATATAAAAAAAACATTTTAGCCGACTTCATTTAAAATGGCATAGAAAAATACATTTAATGCAGAATTTTGCAAATGCAACTTGGTTGACTAAATAAATTATTAAAAATTTTATTTGGAAAAAATCTGAAATAGTATGACAACTTTTTTCCAGGATCTAAATATACGATCTAAATATAGATTGTATAACTACAATTACGTTAGTTATATCAAATAGTTTCAGACTTTTTAGTATATTTTTGGGCAAATATAATTTGCAAATGGTCACGTCGCGACTCTACTAGATATCATATTTATGGATGAATATCATCTCTGACCACTCACTTACGGAGTGTGTCTTAAAAATAAGAAAGATCTGCTCCTAAATTTTGTACATTTTAAAACGAAAATTATTTTAAAACTAATTTCTATGATTTTCCGAAAGAACGTTAATGATTTTATCAAATATCTAAACTAATTAAGGGAAATGATTAATGAAAATCAATCAGAAACATCTCTTTAAAATCTGAATAGAAATATTTGCACTGCTTTGTATTTACTTATGAATTTATATTGATTTTCTCAACATTTTGTTCTTCGCTCATACCACCTTTAGAAATTGTATTTTTTAAATTAATCTTCCTTTAAAAAATATATGAAAATGAGTTATATGATTTGTGTGGGTCCACAAATCAAAATAATTTTTTAACTTATTTGCCTTTGGGTACCAACGTGACATCCTCCTAAATTCCCGGTAGGCAATTATTTTTCAAGAAGCACAAACGGTCGCCTGTCCTGCTCGATTAGGTGCCCAATAAATTATTTTCGCACAATTATAGTGAACTGACCGCTTTTATAAGCAGCAGACCATTTAGCAACTTATAAGGAAAAGAAAAACATCAGCTGGGGACAAAAACCAGTGGCGGTCGAGTATGATTACGAAAAAAAATCATCGGACGGCCCGAAGCGAATATATAATATCGACTGAAAATCATTATTTTAATTTGCATTATGTTACATTGCGAATACATGCATTCTAGATGTATTAACAATTTTGTATTAATTATAGGACTAGTTGAAGCAAACACATTTTACCAGGAGCTATTAAATATAAAGAGTTGCCCATCAAATAATTTCTTGCAAGGTTCCTGTTACAAGGTACCTGTTAAGTCAATGGCTGTCACTTTTTAGATCTACTGTTCATCCAATAGACAGTCGATTAGCATACTCTTGGACGTCCATTTGGACATCATAATGGACACTGAGGAAGACTATGTGTTTTGCAATTAAAAAATATATATGCAAAAACAAATTTGTACTTTATTATTCTTGATCTTGGTATCTTTCGTTAGCACGTCAAAGATATTTTCTAATGGCTGTCTCCGTTAGTTTTTTGTAGGCTTTATTTTGATATCCGGAAGCAATTGAAAAAAAAATTGGAATATGAAAGCTCGTTAGGTAAGAATCTATATTGTGTATGATGGTTAAATATAAAGAAAATTGCTCAATTGACTAGTAATTATTTCTCATTTGATCACCACAAAAAAAACTAAAAATTATTTAAGTTAAAATAAATAGTTTTATCATACTTTTTTTTACTATGAGCACTAAATTGATAATATTTAAGATCTACAGTGAACAAATTCAACAAAAAATAAATGAGGGCGTGTTCGAAAAAACGCTTGCATACGTTGATTAATATTTTTGATTGCGCATTTTTTTAACAAAAATTGTCTTTCATGTCAATACCGACTTTCTTATTTTAAATGAAACACCCTGTATGTGATTGCATTTTTGAATTTTACACAAAATTGTTCTGATGTATCACATACCATACTTTTGTTTAACTGTTTCTAAGATACGCGGTTTTGAAAATTGCAGTTTTTCTTAATTTAAAAGCCTCTAAAACTTTTTAAAATTTTGTTTTTCTGAAAACATATACATGTATATAAAAAAATATGGAACAAATGCACTTACAATTCTTTAAGTATATAATAAAAAAAACAAAAAATACTTAAGGTATAAAAGGTATATTGTTATGATAGGTAAATGGTCAAATATGAATTGTGACAGTTCGTATTTAAAGTAATTATTGTTCTTTTAAATGAAACTCAACGAATTGAAATTTTTATTGTATACGGAGATAAACAAAGAACTAAGTACAGTAAGTCAAATTGACAAAATAATTAAAGAAACAGGGACAGTGAAAAATTGTATATGGCCAGGTCGTCCAAAATTAATGAAAATATAAGATTGAATATTTTATTAGAAGTGGAAGATAATCTGCATAGTTCATCTTCTGAACTAGCCTTAAATAATGCTGTTAGCAAACGAACAACTTTGCGTGTATTGAAAAAAGAAAAGTATCATCCATACAAATTTAAATTACTGCATGGCCTAAACGATGATGATCTTGATCTGCAGACTAGAATTTTCTGAAAAGTTGATGGAAATGTGTAATTTAAATCCATTCTTCCATCGGCAGATACTATTTGGTGATGAAGCCACATTTTGTTTAAATAGTAAATAAGCAAAATTTTAGTTATTGGAGCACGAATAACTCCCTTGAAACACAGCATTCGCAAAAATTAAATGTTTAGGCAGGGATTTTAAATAATAAAATTATTGGACCTTTTTTTCGATTAAGTTCTTACCGGAGACCATTTTTTAGAATTTCTTAAAAAATGTGTTAATTCCAACTCTCGCATTTCCTTTTCCAAATCCAAATCAGCTACAATCATACGCGAATATTTGAATGCAGTATTTCCCGACAGTGGATTGGTAGGAGAGGTTCTACGGAATGTCCTGCAAGATCCCCAGATCTCACACCTCTGGATTTTTTTCTTTAGAGGTATTTAAAATTAAAAATTGATTGAGAGAAACCGCGCAATTTATATAATCTAAAATTTAAAATTAGATATGAAATTAGTCAAATTAATGAAAATACTCTTAGCAATGTTTTGGATTTTTAAATAGACTAGCATTATGCCAAGAAGTAAATGGTGGGCATTTTAAACACTTATTACAATAATTAAATATTTAATTCGTTGAGTTTCATTTATAAATTTACGTAGATTGATTTTTTTGACATGTATCATATTTTTTATGTTTTCAGAAAAAGGAAATTAAAAAGTAAGAATAGAAAAGAAAGAAAGAAAGAAAGAAAATGTGCTATATTATGTAAGACAACAAAATCTTGTGTACAAGCATCCTAAAATCTAAAAAATTCCAAATTCACTTTAAATTTCAAATTTCAAACAAACATAACATCTAAAACACTTTACCATAAAATTTACACACATTACCAAAATTAATTATAACAAAACAGATTGAAAAAAAAAGCATCTTTTTGATAAATTTGATTAAAAAATAAGTAAAGCTGTCAGTAAAACAGAATTTAGAGGAAGTAAATTAAATTATTTAATGGGAAACAAAACTAAAACACTAAAATGATGTCAGAGCACAGGTCAAAAAGTATCATTAAAAAAATCGTCAAGGCTGTAATATGCCCTGGATAATAAAAGTTATTTTAATTTCTTTTTGAATTTCTTAACTTCTAAATTTGTCTGATACATAAAGGAACATGGTTGTACATTTTTTTGGTAAGGTATATAAGTGAGTTCTTGGTGAGGGAGGATGTAGGGATTGGTAAGGGAAAATCGTTAACCTGGCGAGTCATATGACCAGTATTAGAGGGAGGTTTAGGACATTTATGAATAAGAGTAGCTGTTTCTCAGCTCTCTTATTCATAATAAGAGAGCTGAGATATTCATAATAAGAGAGCTCAAGATTAAAAGAGAAAAAAGAGTTAGGATTTTTTGAGATATAAAGAGAGTTTTACAAGAATCTCTTAACCCAGCGGAACATAGGTATCTAACTGCCTTTTTTAAATCACAAAAATTATGTTTAATAATCCCTTGTTGCTTAAACCCCAAAAAGGCAAGCCATAACGAAGATGGGACTCAATAAGAGAAAAGTACACTTACCGTGCAACTACTCCTCCCAGCTCATGCCCCGCCATTCTTACTGCAAAGCATCCAGAGGATAATTTTGATGCAAGATTTAGGATATGATCTTCGAAGCGAAGGCAACCATTAATGGTAATAGCAAGGAACTTACAGCTTTCTTTATTTTGCAAGGAGGAGTTTTCACTAAACATAAGGCACTGAACGTCACACTTAAATCCCATAATAAAGGTTTTTCCCACATTAAATACAAGCTTGTTTACAGTACACCACTCCGATAAAATCTTAAGATCCTTAAAAACCTGGGCTCTAACACCATCAGAATCTCTCTGATTCCATAAAATGGTGGTATCATCAGCAAACTGAACCACTTTGCCCTGCAGTTTTAATGAACCCAAATCATTTACATAGAGCAAAAATAATAGTGGTCCTAACACTGAACCCTGAGGTACTCCAGATTTAAGGGATCTGGAATCGGATAAACATCCAGATACTGTAACTCTTTGGGTACGATTAGATCGATAGGATTCCAGCTATTGCAATGCCATACCTCTAAAGCCATAATTATTGAGCTTAGACAGCAGTATTCCATGATCTACAGAATCAAATACCTTGGATAAATCGCAAAACACTGCCGCCGCGGACTCTCCAGAATTTAAGGGCACATAAACACTCTCCAAAAAGCCGAAAACAGCGTCATGATTCCCTTTTCCCGTTTAAAATCCAAACTGATTTGCAGATAAAATGCAATTTTGTTGCAAAAAAGACAAAATTCTGATTTTTGCAAGTTTTTCAACTATCCTGGGGAGGGTAGATAATATAGAAACTGGACGAAAATTACAAGGCTCACTCAAATCTCCACCCTTATAAAGAGGGATAACCACTGCCTCTTTCAAACATGCTGGAAAGATGCCATTATGAAAGGAATTGTTTATGGCAGAAGCTGAGGTTCTCAATGCTGAGTCAGGCAAAAGGAGTAGTAATTTTGATATTATCCCATCAGCTCCAGCTGATTTATGGTTTTTTAAGCTTTTAATTGCATCTCTAACGTCAGTAAGGCTAACAGGATAAAAGAAAAAAGAATTTTGAACTGACACTTGTTGAATATAATGCAAAGAATCAATATTAGTATTCACATCCTTGAGCATTAAATGAGAAATATTACAGTAATAATCATTTAAACTATTTGGTCTTACTTCTGGTTCTGAAACTTTCTTGTGAGAATGCCTGAAGTCATTTAAAATTGACCAACATTCTCTCTGCCTATTTGAGGACACATCAAGCGGTCACTATAATATTTAACCTTTGCTGCTTTTATCGTCTTTCTGTATAGACTACGATATTTCTGATAATAAAGAATAATGTTTGCATTAGTTGTATACTTGCACAACTTGCTCTGCTGAAAATTCTTCCTATATGTATAATGAGATGAAGGAAATACAGTGTTGCATGGAATCCTAGCGAGAATGGCTTCATGGTCAGAAATACTAGATGAGAGTACTCTACATGACGTATCATTTAAATTTGTACACAAATAATCAACAGTAGTTGCAGATGAGGATGTTATACGTGTGGGTGAAAGAACATGCATCTTCAAGTCATAAGATTCCAATATACTTAAAAGGGTTGTATGATATGATGGCAAGCTTACATCAGTGAAGTTAATATTAAAGTCACCAGCCAATATAACTATGGAGTGTAGAGACAATTGGGATAATAGAGAATCAAGTTTATCCAGGAACATACCAATATCTCCTGTGGGTGGTCTATTAACACAAAGAACATATAAATTAAATCACTTACAAAAACAAAGGGAGAATTCAAAAACCTTCTCCAACAGAAAGCTATCATAGTTATTAATTTTACAGAAAAAAGCTTCAATTGTTTGTTTAACTAAAATAGCTGTTCCTCCATGTATGGAGTGTTGCCGATAAAAAATTGATATAGGAATATAATCAGATATTAAGAAGCCTTCGTTAGGCTTTAACCAGTGCTCAGTTAGTAATACAACATCAGGAAAATCACATGAATCAAGTAAAAAATAAGGCTCGTATATTTTATTTCTTAGAGACTGTATATTTAAAATAAAATATTTATAGAATGTGAGTGAGCTTCATCTTCTATGTATTTACCTATAAAAAAATCCCTATCACAGACACAGTTTTATTGTGGACACATTTTTTGATGAAATGATATTTTTGAAATGTTTTAAAATATGGGTATACAGTAATGATGCCAAATCCGATCCAAAGTTGCTGGCATGATTAGACTCTAAAATTCTGTTTAGATTAATATTATTTGCGTGAAATATTCTATAGAGAGCCTTATTGCTATTATAAATTACTTTATGGTTTGGATACATGTAAGGGCTTGTCATCACTAAACTATTACTATGTAAATGTATAAAATATTTTAAAATATCGAATGATGAGCAAATACCATTTAACATTAAAATCAACATATCATTTTCTTTAAATTCTTTAACCATAGATGATGCAGTATAAATCAGTTCATTGTTTGTACTTCCTGGCTTCAGGAAACATTGGACTTTATAGTTAGCTTCAAACTTCAGACGCAATTTCTTCAGGAACACTCTTCTACAATTTCCACCCACAAAAAGAAGCTTAGGTTGATTATCAACGGGTGAATTTGGCCTACATGGTAAATGTGTTGGAGAATTTATATTAACAAATTTAGATAAATTTTACTGTTCGTTTAATGCACAAATATCGAAATAGCAAGTATTTTTTTCAAGTTCCAACACCTTTATAGACTGGATCATATTCTTATTCATCTTAGAGAAAAAAATGAAAACTCCAAATCTCAAAATTTTTGAGACCGAGACTTGGAGTTTTCATTTTTTTCTCTAGTTACGTAGGTCTCTTTGAGATAATGGACGAGTTTTTTCAATTATTCATCTTAGTTAAAAGTGAAATCCATTTTTGTTTATTTTTAGTAGAATAGGTTTTAGAGACTTGTAAATTCATAAAAACAGCAATTTTCAAAACCGCATGTCTTTGAAACAGTTCAATAAGAGTATGGCATGCGATACAACAAAATGTTTATAATTTTGTATAGCATCCAAAAATTAGATAAATCACGCACAAGATATTTCTTTATTTGGATGCTAGTCAGTTGATTTTTACCAGAGCTATGAAACGTACTCACACACACGTGTTCTTTACGGTGTAAAAAAAATATTTAAATGCCACACCAGCTTCTCTGAAACAAATGTTTAATCTACCATTGGATGAAATGGTGTCTGCAACATGGAAAGAAAGAAAGCTTAAATACATATTATTTGCCATATACATAGTGGACCAAAATATAAGAGAAAAGACCTAAACTAATATTCTGCAAGTGATCTTGGCTTCCTATTAAACTCTAATGGAACTTGATTTTTTAAATCGCCCAAGGGCTTTAAAATATTTAATAATTTAAAAATATTTTAAATATTTAATAATAAAGATAAAACGCTCAACAGTATCAACAATTGATAATTGTTACAAACATGTTGTAACATTGTGTAGTTAAGATGTAACTTTTGGAGAAAATTAATATCTGTTCCTAATTAAATACAACAAAATACGTTTACTATAACCATTACTTAAACCTAATAGTGCTTGGATGGCGAAGTCTAGCAAACAAATGCTATTCTACTTAAATATACATATATCTATACGTAACCAAAAAAGTAATTAATATAATGAAAATGTATACACTGAACTATGAGAGTAAAAATAAACCTGAACAAAAAACATGGATCAACTTTTGTATGGAGGAGAAAGCAATACAAAACAATAAAAAATAAAATAATACTGGGGCAACAAAGTAGTATTGTACCATAGTATAAATATAAAATAAGTATCTGTATTCTGTATGAGAAAAACGCCAGGTCAATATTTTTTAAATCTAAATTTAAATTTATGAAAATTAGAGAGGCGAAATTTGTCGGGAAGTGAGTTGATTAAACTAATTGCACTGTAGAAAGAAAAGTATCTAATATAAAAAGCAGTTCAAAATTGGGGCATTGAAAACTTCGTCAAATTTCTTATGTTTACAGAATGTGCAGAATGTTGTGTTATAAATATTTTGCGCAAAATATTAAAATTACTATCGTTAATAGTTAATAGTTTCTGTATAAAGTTACATAAGTGACGCTTCTAAACATTTTCCATTTTGAGCCATTTTTAATCAATAATTTTATAAGAAATGTGATCGCGTTTCTTAAGATCGCAAATTTGATGAGCGCGAGCATTTTGCATTACTTGTATCATGTTTTTATGAAGGAGAATATATAAAATTACGATAATTAAAGATTAAAAGAACAAGTGATTCGGTTAACATTTTTCTAACTTTAAAGTTCAAAAATGTCTACTAGTAAAAAAAATGTTTAGCATGTTAAATGCCTTACGCCTTCACATTTCTACATGTGAACTAAAACAAAATTGAAAATTCGATAAGAATACCGAGATTGCGTGCTAGTTCTACAAAATGCAATTTATTATTATTTATGCAAGCATTTATATTTGATTTTACTAGCTCTACTGCATTCTTGCTTCCAAAACCATCAGATTTGATTTTCTCGAATTTAGATTAAGGTTATGTTCAAATAAAAGCTCGCTTAGGAGTTTTTGATCACCATTTAAAGCAACAGAGGCAGCGTTAAGTTCAATAGGATCAAAAGATATTTTAAGCTGTGTGTCATCAGCATGAGCCATCACATGACAATTCTTTAAAAACGACAAAATATCAGCAGTGTAAGTAATAAAAAGCAAAGGCCCTAGTATAGATCCTTGTGGAACAGCAGATATTATATCTAGTTTCTCAAAATATATACAGGGTGTTTCAGAACTATGGAATCAAACTTCTAGGGGTTGTCCAGTGCAACAGTAGAATCCATTTGAGTATAGGAACCCATGTCCGGAAATGTGTCAGACTGCCACTACGGCCCTAAGACGCGTTTAAATTTAGAAAGAAGATTAATTACCTAAATAGGATCTGATGCATTTATTTTTATCTTTGT
Organism: Anthonomus grandis grandis; assembly: GCF_022605725.1. Taxonomy (NCBI): domain Eukaryota; kingdom Metazoa; phylum Arthropoda; class Insecta; order Coleoptera; family Curculionidae; genus Anthonomus; species Anthonomus grandis. The sequence continues at coordinate 8,117,248 of NC_065554.1, read as the reverse complement.
CCCAGAAGTTTGATCCCATAGTTCTAAAACACCCTGTATTATAGTAGCAAATTTTTTGATTTCTACTTGATAGATATTAATTAATTAAAAAAGCTGTTTCTTCAGAAGACCCAAAATATTTAAGTTTAGATACTAGAAGCGTATTTGCTGCTGTAAACCTCGCCGATTTTAACTTACTGGTAACGATTTTCAGTATATAACTTTAATGGTATTCCTCTTATACCTTTAGCTTCTAAGCGTTCCAGCAAGATGCGGTTTGGCAAAGTATCAAAGGCCTTAGCCAGGTCGAGGAATATTATCATGCATTTTATATTGGTGTTAAGAGCAATCATTATGTCATTAGTTACGCTGATTAATGCATCCTCAGTTCCCATACCTGTCTTAAAGCCATACTCATTTGCATTAAGTAAGTTATTTTTATCAACATAGCTACTTAATCTCAATTTAATACATTTTTCTACAACCTTACTTACACTGTTGGTGACATCTATGAGTCTGTAATTTTTTAACTCATCACTTGCGCCTGATTTATTAAATGGTATATTTATTGTATTTTTTATTATTTCAGGTTAAACTCCAGACTCAAAGATAATTTTTACCAGATGTAAAAGAGGTACTATCAAGTATCTATTATATTTTTTTATAAAATTATTTGATAAGCCATCATCAACAGTTGAATCACTTCACAAAGATCCAATTATAGTAATAAGTTTACTTTCCAAAATTGGTTTAAGAAAAAAAACTACTTTTACAGGATTAGTAATATAGTTTAGGATTTTTTATTTTAGCGGCTAGCTTTTGCCCTACCATACTAAATTATTTATTAAATTCTTCTAATATTTTTTGATCTATTGTTACCAAACCTGACTCCCCCATTACACTAGTTATTTTTGGATTAAGTGAATTTTGACTGTTGGCATGTTTTATGTTATTCCACAATTTTTTTGGATTTTGGTTACAAGTTTCAAAAATTTTCTTTAGCTTTACTCAGTACTTTTGTCAACATTTTTTTTATAATCTACAAACATTTGCTTGGTATTTAAATTATTTGGGTTAATTGCTGATATTTTTTTAACCTAGCTCTCTCTCGTATACGCCTTAATAAATTACCCGTCAAACTAAGATTTCTTCTTTCTATGTTTGCACCTAACATAATCACTTACTGTGAATTGTGTGTAGGATAGCCATCTATTTGAAACCAAATCTCGTTTTCAGGTGCAACTTTTTTCAATGCAGGTTCAATATGATTTTGTAAAAATCCGAACAATACGTCTCCTCCCAAATATTTTTCCAAAAAAAGGTCCAATAAGTTTATGACAAAAAATACCCAGACAAAGATTTACTTTTTGAGGGTACTGGGTCCTTATTGTATATATATAATAAAATAATAACTTATTTGTGCTCGTTTTCTTTACTCCAGTAACAAAAAATTAAACATTTGGCTCATTATTTAAAGTAAGGGAGCATTCGTTCGTAGAACAAATATTGGTAAACAAAGATTTCATCGGCTTTTTTTAGTTCCTAATGTTTTTGATATTTAAAGGAATGGGATTTGTATTTTCTTAGTGTAAGCAATACTGTACTATGATCTTTTCCTACAACTTCTCCAAGAGTTTTGATGCTATTTCCTTTATTTTCTTCAACATGAAGTACAACTTCCATCATCATTGTTTTGCTCTGAGCATTTGCATTTACTTATTACTGTACCCTTGATCTCAAAATTATTAACAAAGTTTTACTTGGAAAATGCCTCAGCGAAAATTACAGAGAACATTTCGGAGACTTTTCAAAAGCTATTCCGCATGTAGCACCTTTTAGTCATAGTTATTTTCCACTAATTAGTATAATAATTATCATATTGATCAATAAATAAATAGATGATAATACTTTCACATAACATCTTGATTATTTGGCTGTTAGTTTGGTATTTTAACTTTTAGTTTTTTTCAAATAAATTCTAAATCCCTTAAAGAAAGTAATGAAGTTTGCTATGGTGACTTATCTTACTCGCGCGTCTAATAAAGTTTTATAAAATATACAGTAATATATTTAAAAGTATTATAATGTATATGAGATTTCCTATGGTCAGTTTGTCGATGCACCACTCGGTATAAGACAATCAGGAGCAAACATTAAGGAACTATAAAGTTTAAATCTTTAAAATACCAGTTAAAAATAACGAAGATGCGTGATCAAAGGTTCTAAATATTTTCAAACAGACAAGGTAAACATAAATCCCGCTTAGATAAAAGAATGTCTTAGAATATTATCCAAAACTGCGTCCGGTAAGCCGCCAGCAGTGTTCAGTGCGCAAGTGAACGAAGGTCTAACTAAACTGACTGGCTTTGTTAATAACGGTAACCGAAATACATCTGATGTACTAACGGTGATATTTACTTTCAAGTTTGTGATGTTGTTCCCGTTCACCGAATCTGGATATTTTGGTGAGTGGACACCGAGCTGGATACTTTCAGGAACTCAAAGTATGTACATTTTATATATACCTACAAGATAGTTTCATATTAATGTCATGCTCACGGTGATATATTAGTAAACTATATATTTTTTTAATTTTTTTATTTATTATTCTTTTGCTATATCTTCTTGTTCATTTATTCCATTCTTCTTAAGTTATACATTTTGATGATAATAAAATTTCTTAGTTTATAACTTTAACCAACTGAAAGATCATATTTTTAAATATAATGATGAAATACTATGATTTACTTATATCGGATAGCTGGCTAAATTTAGATGTAACTTACGAAAGTCCTTCTAAAAATGGATACTATCTAATAAGACAAAATTTTATAGATAATAGACGAGAGGGTAGAGTTGGGTAATGCTTAGTTAATATAAAATCTAACATACAATTTTTCCTTCTAAAAAGTGATTGTCTGGACATAATTGAACATATATGCGTAAATGTAAAGATACTGGGTAAATCAATTATGTTTGGAAATATTATAGAGCTCCTAAAACTAGCTGCCAAGAATTTTTAAATTGTTTTGAGAAAGTTTTAAATGATTTTTATGCTGATGTGTATTGGATTCTATGTTTTTCTAGTCCTAAAATACAGATTATGAAAGATATTCCTAATCAGGCACTAAATTGTTTTAAGCGCACTAAGGATTCTGACCATTAAAATAACTATAAAAAACTAAGAAATTTAAAAACAAGTTTTATAAGATCTAAAAGCAAATTAATTACAAATATAAAAATTTTCGTTAAAAGGAGACATGCACTAAGCTTAAAAAATTAAATAGTCTTAAAAATTAAATTAAAATAATTCCAAACCACCTAAGAAATGTTGATCAATTAAAAACCACTTTACAGAAATAAGACAAAATAATTTACTGATTTAGTGGACTTTTATAATAACAAAGTTTTTTGAGGCAGATAAATTAAATATTACTCTCTTTCTATACTTTTCTATTATCATATATAACACTTATGATTAATAGTTGTATAAAGATCTCGTTCTTTCCAAAGAACGTTTTGCCTCTAAGTAAACCCTACTGAAAAGATCAATATCAATTTTGCCAAAATCCCAAACTGTTGGAAAAAGTAATGAAAGTTCAGATAATTAACTATGTTTATACGGGGTGATCCAGATCTTAACCAAGAAATTTAAACCATATATTCTTCGTTAAAAATAAGCCCATATTTGTCATATCGAGAAATGCTTCCTCTCTGACATACTGAATGTCAAAACTATAAGAAAAAAAAATTTATTTAAAACTTTTTTACTGCTTGAAATATTTCTATGAAATTTGGGACATAGCGTTTAAGTATCAAGGAGTACTTTGCACGATTTTTTTTAAAATTTTAACAGTCGCGTCTGTACTGCATCAAGACATTTTTATACGCCAAAATTATATGGCATTAATTTTCTTAAAAATTAAAATTACTTTTGAAATTCACTTTAATTTATAGCAAATTTGGTCTCCTGATTTCTTTGCGTACGAAGTACCGTTTCCAAGTAAAAAAACAAAACACATTTTACACATAATTCACATCGATGTCTAATAGATCTGATAGCAACAGCTAAATTTCGATTGCATTTAAATTACGGCCAATAAGTTTTTTGCTTGAGTTCACAGAAGTGTCTTACACGATTTCTTTCAAAAACCCTTATATGAAGAAATCTAAAGGGGTAATATCGGATAGACCGTGGAAGCCAACTGACTGGCCAGTTACATCCGATCCATCTTTCTGATATTGTTATCCAACGAATTCTGTTAAACTTTGGACGGGTTGCAAATGGTAAGCATGTTGATGGTCCTTTTTTAAACCTTTAAGTTTTCTTCTAAAATCTTCAATTTTTGACCTACAAGTACGAAGTGTGCAAGCTGCTATTCGATTATTTGTTGTCGTGATTGCGGTTAAAATTGATTCATATCAAGTTCACGAAACATCCTGCTATGGTTCCTTTCTTGATGAATAAAATATAACTCTATTTATCACATCTGGTACTAAGGCCATCATTTTTAAATTATTGGCGCATGTTCACAAACATTGAGGAATGCAGATAGTGTCTTCCTGGAAATCTTCTGTAATACCTAGCTACTTTTGCCGAGTTTCCATTTGACACTCCATAACAAAAATGGATATCGTTAAATAAAAAGACATTTAGTTATTAAAAAGAAACCAATGAAAATTTAGTTTAATCATCACGCGCTTACTTATCCCTGTAACAAATTACTGATAGATAACCTTCAAATTATTAATATTATTAATATTCGAAGCTGACAATAGTTTTTTTTAATTTATAACGCACTTTGCTTTACGCTATAAGGATATTAATTTTTTTACAATTATGCCTAATAATGTATTGAAAGGAGAAATTGGAAACCAAAATTGTCATTTACGTTTTTTAATTAAATTATCCTACCCTAAAAAAAGTCGCTGTGTGTGTTGAATTTATATAATCTTAGAAAATTACTACAAACCGTGGAATTAAAAGGTTATTCCTATTTCAGATTTAAGCAATTTCTTAATGCATGAGAATGTGTTTTTTTACCTTGTACATAAAAAACTTGAGAGACCAAATCTGTTCTAAATTAAATGTGAATTTCAAAAGTTACTTTATTTTTGGAACAACCAGTGGCGTTTATTTTTTTCTGTACAAAAATATTCAACCACGATACAGTATGAATGCCACTGGTAGAATTAAAATAAAAAGTACTCCTTAATGCCTAAAAGCTATGTCCTAAATTGGATAGAAATATTTCAAGCAATGTAAAAGTTATAAATAAAAAAATTTGACTTTCTTTTAATTTTCATTTAATTTTCATTTCTTTATAAATTATTTTTATTGTAATATATTTTTCTTTAGAGGATCTGAATTTTTTAAAGAAAAACTTCTTTAATTATTATTATATTTTGAGTTAAAGCAGAATTTTTTTTTTATATAGTTATCAAATATTTTCAATCAAAAAGTAATATTCATTTTATTTTTCAGTTTAAGATTTAAATTAAGCAAAATTATAGTAGAGTTTAAAATATTTTAGAGTATAATCAATATTAATATATATAATAGTACTTTCAATATATATAATATATATAATAGTAGTTCAACATTTACAGAATATCTGAGTTGTTCCTAAATTGTCAATCAAAATAAATGTATCTAATTAATAGGATAAAAATAAATATGGTTTTGTTTAAAAAAGCATAGCTTGATGCCATATATCAAAAAGTCCGGGTGTCATAAAAAACAATTTATACCATTTCATTAATAATAAAATTTTCTTTTCTCAAAAACGTTTGTCTAATTTTTTTTCATAGTACGTCTTTAAAAATAAATTCTTTTGTCTGTATTACTCTCTTCCCTTCTTCACATTTACTTCCAATTGAAGAATTAGAGAATTGTAATATTTTGTTTATAGTTCTAGCCAGGTTTGTTTATTTATTGTTTTTTTAAAGATTTTTTTTTGTGCTCTAACACTTCCTTTTCTTTGAGGCATGCTGGCGTAGATAATAATTATTATTGTTATTAATATTAAAAAAGGATTTTTTGTAGTAAAGTAAGTACTTCTTACAATACCTTAAATATAGTAACACCAAATGAGAAACATATGCAATGGAATGTACAGGATATCCAAATTTGGACACTTTTGTGTGTGTGTTTTTTCGGTTCTTATGGGAGAAAGAGCCATGTGGTTTTGCACTACTGTGCTACTTTTTTTATAAAACAAAATATGCGGTTGTCAAAAATTTGGCAGCTGTCATAATTTTTATTCTACAGGGTTTTAAAATCAAAATTTTAAAAATTTTGGATTTTCGAACCTTCTTTGTGTCTCCGTTATTATTTAACATATTAAAAAAGTAAAAAATGGTTTCCATAGGAGTTTTTCCTTAGAAAACGATTACGTTATCTTTTCTATTGTAACGATTTAGGATTTTTATATAAAAATAAATTTTTAAATAGAATATTTGATGGATATTTTTAAATAAAAAAATCTGCTTTATTTTTTCAATTTTTAAAATATATAATACTATTCATTTATTTTCAAAAATGAGCCAATAAGAGAGAATTTTCGTAAAATAATTACTTAATTTTTTAATTTTAATAGTAAGCCTTGGTCATGCATCTTTATGAAAACAATGCCGTATTGTTTAAAAGACGGTCATGACAGAATAACGGATTCTTATAAAACTGTCACTTTCACAACTGTCACAAAAAAAAGTTTAAATGTTTTAGGCATTTTCCTAAAATAATGCATAAAAAATATATTATTTTTAACTGACCTTTAATATAAAAAAGTAATTAGTATAAGTTGGTTGCTTTACGAGCAACAAACGTAAAGGAAATCAGTCAAACGTAAGGGAAACAGAAATTTGCCTTAATTTTATTATAATTTTAAACAGGATACCCGGTATATTCTTCATTATGTCAATATAAAATAATACTCTAAAAATACTAACCGTGGAAAAATAATTTTAAAGATGTATCATTTTTTATAAGCCTACACAGATTTTCAAAATGAGTAAACATTGTTTTTTATTGCTTATTCATTTTAAATGGGACTGTACCGTGAACCAACATTTTTAAGACGTAGATTTTATTTCGGCATTTTTTTGTCCATCTACAGAAAAAAATAACTAAGACAGGTATAATAATAAATTTCTTTATTAAGGAAAATACGATTTCTAAGAGGAAAAGTACATTTCTCAAAAGGCGAAGTCTAGCTGATTTTAAGGCCAGCTACTCAACATTAACCGTAAAATTTCATATAATATAACAAATTATAGATAAAACAATACTATAATAACATTTCTTAAATTAACTAGATTAATTAATAAATTTTATTTCATTTTCTTAATTTTTTAAATTAATAATTAATAAATACCATATAATCTAATAGCATATTTACAGGCTATATCTCAACAACGTTTTGTTAAGAATTAAAAAGTATTTCTTTAATTTTTTTGCGAAACGTAAAAACATTTGTTAAATTAAAGTGTTTGATATACTTATTATACAATGATACTACATTATATGTAAAACAATGTTGAAAAATTGCCTTGTGATGATTCAGCACAGAAAGAGTATTAGATCTAATGGGTACTACATGAACATCTCGTCGAAACAATAATTTGGATCTTAAATACTACGGACCAGATGTTTTAAGTAGTTTAAATGCAAATATCATCAAAAAGTACGATACAAAAAAGAAATATTAAGCCACTGAATTAATGATGTGGAATTAATAATGGTGATTAATTTGTGAGAAATATGATCGAATTTTTTTAAACTGTAAATAAATCTACCGCAATTATTTTGGATTATTTACAGTCGTTATCTATCTACAAAACTTAAACATAAATAATATAAAATTAGGCAAAACATAAGACTCGCAAAGCTTTTTTCCGAACTTTAAAATATGTTTGTTCACATACAGTACCTTTAGCGATAAGTAGCAGGCCTTGCATAAGTTAGATATATGTTGGGAAAATCTTAATTGACAATCGAAACAAACACACAATTTTCTGGAGGCCTCAGTGAACGTCAATATTTCGCTATTCATTTCAAAGCTAAGGTATTCCTTTAAAAACTCAGAATTACATAGAAGAGAAAAGTAAAACTTTAGTCTTCCCTACATTTAAAAATAAGTTGTGTTTCTTGCTATATGCGGTGATTTTTCTAAGGTCCGAGTTTACATTTGCTTCAATTTCATTACATTCCAATGGATCAAAAGTATAAATAAGCTATGTATCATTGGCATCACTTTAAGTTTGGGAAAATTCAACAACTTTGCGATTAGATCAAAAGTATACAGCAAAAATAAAACGAAGCTCTATGGCACTTCAGACAAAACTTCTGCATAATCTGATTCACCAGCGGAAATTCTAACAAATTGCTTGCTATTACTTAGATAGTTTCCAAAGAATGATCTCAGTCTCAAGTCAAGTCAAGTGCTCTAGAAAAATCAAGCAATATTAAAATAGTAGCCATTCTGCTATCCAGACACTTGATTATAAGAACCGTGACATGAAGTAATATTGTGGCTGTTCCATGTCCTGGGCGAAATCCAGACTGATTGCTAGGCCATAACCCATTCTCATTTACATACGCAAACACTTGATTGTAAATAACCCTTTCCAAAATTGTACTAATCAAAAATAATAAACTAATTGGTCTTAAGTCTTTTGGATTTGTTAAGTTGAGAATTAACTTTGGGTATTTGATATATTACGGCTGTCTTCCAGGCTAAAGGGAAATATAAAAATATGATTTAACGAAAACGGAATAGTTAGTTTATACACAGTCCATGTAATTCCGTCTGCTCCAGCAGCGTTTGATTTTATCTTGCTTATAATAAGCCTAACCTCTTGTGGTATTTGGCCATTTTAAATCTTTAAATATCTAACCAACTGGCTATATAAGGTGTTTAATTGATAAAACTGGGAAAGAGTTGGGAGAAGCAAACTTATGCACATTCAATATACAGGTTGGGGATCTGAAGACTACGCATTGTCTAAAATAATAGCAAAACCGCCTTTTCTCATCGATAAGCGGCCGCCTCCGGTTGTCTGATAGATATTTGCGGTTTTTATTTTTCGACAGAATAACAATATTATTTTTTTCCTTAATTTATTATGGCTTTACTCCTTTTAAAAGAGTTCATATTATTAAATAGCTTTATAAACGCAACTAGGCAGTATAATGTAGAGATGTTTTTTTCAATTATATTTGAAAATAGACCGATATCTTACGAAAAAACAATGTTGAATGGGGTTTCAAATTGTGAGACATCCGTTTGTTTTTAAGATTATCATAAATGCGACACTAAAGTGCAAGAACCTTCTATCGAAAGGGTTTAGAAACAAGAACGACTGGAAGAAATGGTTTGTAGTGCCTTACAAGTGGATTCAACACGATCAAGTAGTGGAGAGGAACTGGGTATGGACTATAAAACCGTTACCAATATTTGGAAAAAACATGTGTATAAATGTTTCAAATATTGCAAAACTCAGGGGATATTTCCCGAAGACCAGTGGTGAACAATGGAATTTTGTAAAACCATGATAAAAAAAGCAAACAAAAATGAAAAGCTTTAACGGAATATTCTATTTCCAGATAAATCTTTTTCCCATCATATGGGAAACACAATTCTTTCGTTGTTTAATATTGGTCATTATCTTTAGAAATTGAATGTTTGGGCTAATATTTTGACCGACCATATTATAGGGTCTTTTTTTAATGATGGTATTTTAAGCCCCCAAAAATACATTGAGTACCAAGTGTTTCCTGCCACTCAAATTCTCCGTGATTTAAACCTGAGATCGGTCGATAAGATAGTTGTCCTGCTTATAATGCGGTTGTAGTAAAAAAAAATCAATAAATACTTTTTCTAATTACTTTTTCTACATAATGGTCCCCTACATTTAGGTGAGTTTATTTTCTGACTTGTCCCCAAATAACTTATATTTTTGGGATTATTTTAAGGATACCATTTGTAAGCACGAATTTGGAGGAGTTACGAGAGAAAGTTTTTAAATGTACTAATTCCATTTCACCAAAAACTCTTTTCGAAGTACTAAATGGCTTTTATGATAGATTATCTTATTATTTAGCCCAACACCGTCCATTTAAGCCTTTTATTTAGGAAATTAGTTTTTGTTGAGTTTATTCTAAATAGTTTTAAAATTACAATTTTATGTTGGTTGCACACTGATGTATGTAAAGCCTGCATCATATATTTAAGAAATATCTTACAAATGAATGAACTTCTTCATCGCATCGCTTACTTACATCGTACTGAAAACCAACGACGTAGCAGGCGAGCAGCAGAGCACACAAAATGCACGCATGCGCATTGTCATATTTCTGTGCATAATGATTGATTCTTCAGCCTATATATACAAAGCCAGTAACCTACATTTACTATACACATTTTAAGCTATTTGCATTTTTTAATATATATTTGAATTGGAATAAATAGTACCTAACTATTTAAAAGTGGTATTGGTAATAATAAATACAGAATTAAAATTATTTTGGTGTACATAGCCGAAAAAGAATTCAAATCATAATCCTAAGAAACTTGCTTTTTTACCGATAATAAATGAAATAATTAATGACTCCTTAATTAAGCAGCACAAATAGGCACCATTTTTAGCAACAAAGTTTTAAGGATCATTGTCATCAACATCCAATCACCTCACATCATAAAGTGGCACGTTCGTAAAACTGTAAAACCAAATAAGGTATTTTAAATGTAGACAGTTCGCCCGCCTCTGTTTAATAACCAGTTGCATCTTTAAACTTAGTATTCGGGCAGGTCGCCAGCATAGTCGTGATTATCGAATTATTAAAATTTTAATAGTATGCTGATATATCAGGTAAAAGTTACCTTAAGGGGAATTGCGTCGCGAAGAAGGTGAACGTTCTATGAATGTCCACCCACGAGGAAAATACTTTTTGTTGGAAATTTAAAATATAGAAATTTTAATTAGCATAGGAATCTTTAATTAGTTTGATAAGCATTGCAAATAGATATTGGATGTATATTATTATATCTCCGTATCGAGTTTTTATTACTTAAAGTGGCGTTACTTAGCTATTAACTTCAAAAAAAATTATTTGTGTAATAAATTAAATACCGCTTGTGTGTAAATATAAAAACAAAATCTAAAAATATAATGAAAATATTTGGAAAGTTTTATTATGTTAAAACCGTATACTCAGGAAATTCTTACGATATATTTCCTTTATATAAAATTTAAAAAGAAATTTGTGATAAAAATAAATCTTTATTATTAAATTACTATTAAAATTGTCATAATTAATATACAGAGGGTTTATAATTTTTAAAGTTTAATCAGGTCAACTTAGTAAGTCATAGAACACACTATATTAAATTAAAAAATTCATTGAAACTTATGTATGGGACCTTCCTTTTCCAAATATAGGGTACTTAAGTTGTTTTAAATGAGTTAATTATGCCAAGAATATGTAGATAGACGTCTGGATATTTACAATTAATTTATAATTTTTGATATTTATTTTAATTACAAACAGGCTACTGTTTAGTAGTAGTTTAAGTAGTAGATTTTTTTTATAATTGCAATAAATTTCGGGGACGGTTCCTTAAGCGAAACAAAGAAAAAAATATATATATAACCATTTGTTCTAAACGTCCTAGGTTTTGCAATTACAGGAATAAAATTGTAAGAAGAATTTTTTCGATATGTTTATTACCACTATACAGGGTCTTGCAGCAGTGCATCGGTTTTCCATAAAATCTTACTATACTTAGTACTCTTAGGCTATTTAGTATACGCGCTAAATATGGCTACTTTCTCATGCGCAGTTTGACTACAATTTTTTTTTACAAAAAAAATCACTCTAATTTTTAATTTCATCTTGACATCAAAAATGTTAATTTAATGTCAATATTAGGTTTAATTCGAATTAGGCACTCCATTTTAAAAAAATGACCCTTATATTGCCACACTTTTTTGAAGCACCCTGTATATTTCCAAATATTTTTCAGATATGCGCTATGACATCCCAAAAAAATTTAAAAAGTTAGAAAATATTAATTATTTTTTATTTTTTTTAGGCATTATGAAAGACCGGCGCACTGTTGCAGGACCCTTTATAAAACATTGTTCTAAAAATTGGTAGGCACTTTCTATATATCTAAAGCGATTTTTCGATGAACAATTTAAACCTTTATATTCGCTTTTGATGTTGATTTTTAATTAAATATTTAAAAAAATAAAACGGTATCCCACTAGTTTTTCTTGTGATAAAAAACATTTTAAAATTTTTCTCTTAGTGTTTTTGTATGTCTCTTATCAAATCTTATTGTATTGCTTACGGAACTGGAAATTTCCTGTTTAAAAATGAATACGTTTTTTTTTCCGTATTTTTGTTTTTTACGTTTTTTTTGTTTTACCACTTTTTTAACCTGTAGTTCAAAATCTAAGACTCTTAGGACATACTTGTATATTAAGAATTTTTTTGCTTTGTTTCATCCAACAGACACATTTTTGACTTTTTTGCAATAATAAATAAACAACAATTTTATTTTCATTTTTAAAAAAGAGCATATGTGGAAAGACCTAGAGCTTCATTTTCCAAATTTAGAGCTGTTAATTACTATAATTTACAGGACACAGGTGGATGCGATTTTTTTCAAAATTTAGCAATGTACACTTTATACAGTGAGAGCCAAAAGTCCGGAATAAATTCATTTAAAATTCAGGGGTATGTTAAAAAAAAACGCTCGGACACGTCGATTTTTATTTTTAACTGCAGGTTCTCTTACTATAATTTTATGTATACAGGGTAGTCAAAAAATAAGTCACGACCATCAACTTCAATTTTTGAAATAGAAATACCTATTTTTTATTCTGTATTCTTAAAGAACAGAAAATTCTAGACATATTTCATGTACAATGTCCTATACCTATCTTCATTTGTTTTTGAGTTATTGACAGTTGAAGATCGGCATATTTGCACTTTTGACATGTTATAAAATTCAAACGGTTAGACATAGACGAATGCGGTTTGCACTTTTTATCGAAGCTTTTTTAAAACCATCGTGAAATTTACCCATTTTATCTACTTTTTCAGTAAACCCTTATTTTTTAAGTTGTTGACACTAGCTAGTTAGTGTCAACAGGTACTGAGAAATTTACGGTTGAATTTCTAAAAAAACATTCAAAATATTAATGTATTTAATCAAAAGTATTATTGAACAAAAAGAAACTATTCTAATCTAGACCCAATTAAATGTTCAAATTGAGCCCCATTAACTTCTTGACAGTAAGCGAGTCTTGATTCGAATTCTCTCAGAACATTGCGTATCATTTCTTGAGGTATTCGTTGAATCTCATTTCTTATATTATTTTTTAATTCTTCTAAATTGTTGGGTTTATATTCATATACTCTATGCTTTAAATAACCCCACAAAAAGAAATCCAAAGGAGTCAAGTCGGGGGACCTAGCAGGCCATTCCAATTGACCCCTTCGCCCAATCCATCGACCCGCAAATACCTTACTTAAATATTGGCGCACGGCTCTGCTGAAGTGTGGCGGCGCGCCATCCTTTGTCTATGTCTAACCGTTTGGATTTTATAACATGTCAAAAGTGCAAATATGCCGATCTTCAACTGTCAATAACTCAAAAACAAATGAAGATAGGTATAGGACATTGTACACGAAATATGTCTAGAATTTTCTGTTCTTTAAGAATACAGAATAAAAAATAGGTATTTCCATTTCAAAAATTGAAGTTGATGGTCGTAACTTATTTTTGGACCACCCTGTATATATAAAATTATAGTAAGAAAACCCGCAGTTAAAAATAAAAATCGACGTGTCCGAGCGTTTTTTTTTGAGCATACCCCTGAATTTTAAATGAATTTATTCCGGACTTTTAGCTCTCACTGTATGTTTTCTAGATTTAGATAAAATCAGTACTGGACATTTTTATTGACTTTTAGAAAATTAATTAAAAAATTAAAAAGATGCTATTATAAACCAAATTTAACTACAGATTTAATTTAACTTGACAGAGCACCTCTCTATTATGGATGAATTGTTCGAGAATGGCTAGAAGAAAATTATCTCCAGCGGTGGACTGGTATTAGGTAATAATAAATTAGGTTAAAATACAACTTTCAACTCAGTCTATTTTTGTACGTGTTTTTCCATTACTTATTTTTTACTCACCTTAACTGATCTTTTACTACTCTTTTAATCAGTACATCATCCATTCGAAAAGCCTGCCGCTTCTGTAAACTCCAAGGCCAAGGCACAATATACCCATCGATTGGTACTAATTGTTAAACTCAACGGTTTTCGTTCGTTTTCTTAATTCTGTTAATGGTTATTAGTTTAACCAGCCCGGATATTCGAGACCCGAAAAAAATCTTGTATGCGCTCCCCTTTAATTTATTTAGATCATCAAAATACTTATAATTGTTGAAAAGTAAGAGATCAACATGAAAAAAAGTATCAATTCTGAGTTACGCAAGAACGATGATAGTTTTTTATTCTTGATAAAACGCTGATAGCATTTAATAAGTCGAATGGGAATATACAACATTCAAAATTAATAGTAAAATTTGATTTGTACACACTTTTTAAGTGACATATTTCAAAAATAATTTCGTCCTACCATCAAAATAGCGTTGCCGTCCAAAGTTCTTTCTTTTCGAATTTAGGAAACAATTACAGAAATTAAAAAAATGCTATTTATGCTGTGAACCGATCTTCTATTTTTACGATAATAGAGTCAATGATGACAAGGAATGTGTTTCTTTAAAAATAAATACATGTGTACATATTCTTAGATAAAATAGAAGAAAGAGCGGCTTTAAGTTTTAATAAGAAGTCAGGTACATTACTAGGCGAAGACCGATATATACATAGAACATAGATATTTAAACTGCGGCTACACACTACATACATTTCAATAATGCGCTCTTCTTAGAGGTCAAAACAATAAATGACGCTAAACACATATTTAAAATAAAAATTCTCATGAATTTACATACACCTCCATAGCCTGATAAGCGACAAAATACATCTAAAATAACATAACTTACTAAGACTAATTGTTTATGTAGCTTCAACCAGTGCTCACATATCAGGACCATTGTTGGATAATTTAAGCTTTCCAATGGAATACTTAAATCATCCTCTACTAGACTGCATATTTAATAATGTTATGGCAAAACTGTAATTGATATATCTGGTACTAAAAAAATTGAAGCTTGAGTTGAGTGGTCGAATGAGAAATACATATATGTTAGATCAATTGGATCAGTATTTTCAGTTGTCATCTGATTTTTCATTTGGTGCAAAAAAGTAAAAAATTCTTTTCCGGTTATTAAAGGTACAAAAATTAAACTCTTATTCTTAGAATGGTTTGCTAATAAAAATAATTTGTTTTGGATAAGATTTGATAAGATGTTATTACTAACAATCTAAGTCTTTGTTTACCTTTTTACATTTAAAAGATTTAGAAATGAAATGAGCTCTTCAGACACATGATAAACCTTTCCAATAAGTTGATGAAACCTTTCATAAAACTTTTGTACTTTATTAGCATAAACAAAGTTCCTAATATAGGGATGGCCTAGAAATGTAATATTTTTATGCGTGGAAAATTTTATTTTACCTCAAATACCTTACTTCGATGTCACCTACACATGTAGCTTTCATTACCTTGCCTTGCTCTTCAGCCAGCTAGATTTTTCTTGGTTCAGAGAAGACCCTTTTTCACACCAAAACTGGCTCATCATTTACAGTAGTGGCCAAAAGTAGATAGACAAAGTATTATTTTAATATAAGTGCTTAAAGATTTACCCACAAGTCCCCTAGATTTTAAATTATTGTTATTTGTAAGGCGGTCTATAAAAAGAAACCAATAAATTTCAGTTAAATACTTTGCTTACTATCAGATAAAGCAATAATATAAATATAGCTGGTCAAAAGTAGACAAAAACAATTTTGGAATTATTTTTTGTCTAGATATTTATAAAATAAAATTAGTATAGTATTGCTTCTCTTTAACTCAAGGTGTAACATGCCACGCGGAATTAGATTCTCTCTTGATTTAAGGCAACGCATTATTAATTCATATCGTGCGGGTGATAATCAAATTAATATTGCTCGTAGATTTGATGTTAAAAGAAAAGCTGTTTGGGCAATTATCAAAAGATATGAAAGGACAGGATCATTAGAGCCAAAAAAATAAATCTGGTACACCAAAAAAAAATTGACATTAGAGCTGTACGCAAATTAAAACAAATTAGCCAGAATAACCCTTTCCTGACTTCTCGTCAAATTCAGATAGAATTGCAGGCTCTAGGGATTTGTAATGTGTCCTCAAGGACTGTAAGACGAAGGTTGGTAGAAGAGAATCTATTTGCACCTAGGCCAGCATAAAAACTATTGCTTTCAAAAAAGAATCGCTTAGCCCGATTGGAATTTGCCGTCGGCATATACACTGGACAAAGCATGAATGGAAACGTGTTTGCTGGAGCGACGAATCGAAGTTTAATTTGTTTAACTCCATCGGAGTTATTCAATATGTTAGACGTCCTTCTGGCCAGCGTTTAAATCTCAAGTACACAAAACCCATAGTTAAGCAGAAGGTAAATCAGGTAAATAAGTTAATTCCAGCAAGATAATGACCCGATGCATTCCTCCAAAATTATGAAGCAATTTTTCGAAGAAGAAAAAATACCAGTTTTAAAATGGCCATCCCAGTCACCCGATCTTAATCCCATCGAAAATATATGGGAAATTGTAGATCGTGAAACTAGGGATACAAACTATTCAAATAAAGGTGAGTTATTCAAACGGTTGCAACAGAAATGAAAAAATATTGGTTTAAAACTAATAGACAATCTTATTGAATTAATGCCACGTAGATGTCAGGCTGTAATAGACAATAATGGGTATTTTACAAAATACTTATATTGTAGATGGTTTGGTTTGTAATTTAAAAAAAATACATCGAAAAAACAAAGAGTAAGTATTGGTTATTTTTGTTTGTCTAATATAGTATAAATTTGTCTATCTACTTTTGTCCAGCGTATATTTAGTTATTTCTTATTATTTACCAAATTAGGTCATTGTTTCTAAAGAATGTTTTATTATTTTTGTACATGTTTATGTTGCCCATAATATACTTAAATACCTTTATTACAGATTTTTTTAAATTTCCTTTGATTTTTAAAAAAAATCATTTGTCTATCTACTTTTGGCCACTACTACTGTACATTGTAATTAGTGGCACCCGAATCAGTATACCAGATCATTGTTATTTAATCCTACCAGCATAAAAGCCACATTTTGCCCTTGCTCGCATCTCCTAGATACTACTGCTAATAACATAGTTGGCCCTTCGATCAGCACTCTTGAGCTTTATTTTATTTTTCAGTAAACATTGATTAGATTTATGACCATACTTGTGACATGTAAAGCTTACAAACACCACAGACACTTTTTACTTGACCTAACTTGCCACATTTAAAACATTTTACGGGTTACTTTTGAGTGACTCCAAATGATTATAGCCTTGTGATGGTCATACTGGTCTTATTGGAGCCTCTGTTTATGCAGAATTCCAATAATCTGCTCTTCACGAAATCAAATTTAAGTTCAACCTTAACCTCATGGGCAGAAAAAAAATATTGACTTCTCTAACAAATTTATCACATGCAGAAAAATAGTCTTAACTGTCGTCAGCACAGACCTATTTCATATTAATTAGCTCTTTAAATAAATAAAACTTTGATCAGGTCTATACCTTTCTTACTAAATATGCTTTTTAACTTGGTTATCTTTTCATGGGCGTCCTCAATTTCTTTTATCCAAATGGGAATCTGCAACACTATGAATAATCACCATGCAGGTTTTACTGTTTTTACAAATTTAGGTCGCCATACTTTATAAAGAACATATAAATTACCCCTCGTTTTGCTAATATAGACAGATGCACTTGCTACCGGATATGACTTTATGATTTATTATAAACTGTAATTATTATAAACGTATCATATGTCAAAAGTTTCAGAAAGTTCGATTTGCATGTTGAGGCGATATTAAGTATTACTGAATATATAAAATAAATCATAGCTGGCAATTTAATAAACCTGAAACCGATTGACAAGTTTTATTTGCAGGGAAATTATTAATAAATTATTTAAAACCGTATGATTAAAGTAAGGTAGGCATTATCTTTGGAATTTTCATTTTTAATTTATTTATTAATAAAATATGTTAAAAATGTTAAATACAGCTATTTAAAAACACTTTGATTAAATTATACTGTATCTAACACATCCCACTCAAAACCCCACATATAAGTGAAACAGGTGAATATATTAAAGCCAGTTCCACAATTAAAATAATTCATACCGTCATAATAATGTGTCTGCTAATCATTTAAACAAATACCACTTAGCACGGATTACATTCAGAATAACAAGCAGATTATCTTATAATTTGATTACTGTTACTAGATTTAAAAATTACGCATGTATAGAACAAGCAGTAAGCAATTACATTTTCTTTGAAAAACGGTACATATTTAATTTATAAAATAAAATTAGTGATTTATGTAACTAATAAAAATGTGATTATTTTTCTAAGTTATAAATATTTTAAAAGTAAAAGTAAAAATTGAATAATAATCAGACTATTTGTATGCATAATTTAAATGGATATGTTTCCTAAATAAAATAAATAACGTAGTGCCAGTACTGTCTAACTATTTAGTCATGGCCTCTAAGATGCGCAAACGAAATAATTTTTGCTTAAAGAAAGTTATATAACATGTACATAGAAATTTATAAATTACCGTAAGTTTTGTCGTTTTCAACAGTCAAACCTTGTACTTGATCATGTTCACTTAGTTCATGTTCGTCTATTCAAGATAATTTACTGTCTTCTTCGACTTCAGCATCACTAACTGTATCTCTGTCCTTTTCATTTAAATTAATAATAAATTCTTTTACAACCTTTTAAGACTTTTAAGTCTTTTAACTCACCTACACCGAGACCATTTTTCTTCGGGAAATTTTTGGAAATTTGAAAAAGTCATCACAATATTGTATACGCTCACCGAAATGAACAAGGATAAATATTAATATCAACTTGTAAGCTGTTGTTTTTGCTGGTGATGATATTGACGCCTGGATATTTGAAACTCATACCTTGCTCAATGTTTGGTTATATTTGGTTAGCCGCTATTACCGCTATCTAGGTTTTTTTGAATGTTGCCAAAACATTTCTTTTCTCGATAAATGTGCCTATATTCAATTTTCTTGCTGTGTTTTGAAATTTGATTAGATTTGGCACTGTTGATTTTAAGACCATTATACAGGGTGATTCAAAAGTAAGCGGCATCCTTTCAGGGGCGTAATCCTTGTATGAAAATAAGGCAAAAAGTTCATATTAATATGGGTCCGAAATTGCTTCCTAAGGGAGCTACGCCTCTTTGAATAGGACTCCTTGAAGACAATTTTTCCTCTATAACTTTAAAACCCTTTAGAATTAAATTTTGAAAATTGGTGTACTGCATAAACATTTCGTTGTAAATAAGATTCTAAATTCAAATTTTTTAAATTTTGTTCAGGTGCATCACATGCGGGGGTTGGTAAGGGTAAAAACATCCCTTTTTCTTTTACTCTTTAGGTTATTGTGATTTTGTTTGAAAATTATAAAATTTTAGAGTCTTATACGTAAAAAAGGTACTCTTAGTTCAATTCGATAGAGCGTACCATTTACGAGAAAAGCGACTTTGAAAATGTTCTAACTGCATATGTTTATTGATGAAAATTAATTCGCATTACGATTGACAAAAAAGACACTTTTTACTCATATTTTATTTAACAATTTATAGAAAGTGTTCAAAATTATTACTATTCGCGTCACGGCAAGCTCTTAATCTTTTTATTAGATTATGGTGCACACATACACGTGGTAGAATTCTTGGATTATTTTTAATTGTCTGAAATTCTTCCTCTATTCTTTGCCTGAGAACATCAATATTGGGTATAGGGCGGGAATAAACTAGTTGTTTTAGGTGTCCCCATAAATAAAAATCAAGAGGGTTTAGGTCAGGAGACCGTGGTGGCCATGGCACTGGACCCCCACGACCTATCCAGCGGTTTTCATAGGCATTATTTAAATATTCTCTAGCGAGAATGCTAAAATGTGGGGGAGCACCATCGTGCATAAACCACATTTGTGCTCGTAATTGAAGTGGTAGATTTTCTAATATTTGTGGTAATTCATTCTGTAAAAAAAATGTGTAAATTTGTCCATTAAGTCGTTGCGACATAAATACAGGTCCTTTTAAATGCCCATCGATTATTCCCGCCCAAACATTTAAACTAAACTGCTGATGATGTGCCTTCTGTACCGTAGCATGGGGATTCTCATCCGTCCATAGGTGATTGTCGTGGAAATTGAAAATTCCGTTTCTTGTGAAGCCGGCCTCGTCAGTAAATAAAATTTTCTTCTCAAAATTTTCAAAAGCAACGCGGTTTTCTTCTCGCCAATTACAGAAGTGTACACGAAATCTCGCTCTTCCAAAGCCTGAACCCGTTGAATATGATAAGGGTAGAGTAACATATCGTGCAAAATTCTCCATACGGTTGACTGTGAGGACCCTTCTTGATTTGCGATGATGCGAGTGCTCAAAGATAGATCTTCTTCAATACGATCTAGCACGCGTTCTTCTAATGCTAGGGTTCTGGCATTTCTTGGTCGCCCAACAACTTCCGGTCTTTGAAATGTTCCTTAAGCAAAATTTAAGTAGATATTATGCGATATTACTCACATTTTTGAATTTACCTGTTTCCCTTAAAGTACGATCTACTCTTGCGAAAACCGTACGGTGTGGTACTCGTCGATTAGGAAATGCCTCATGATACAATCGTCTTGCTTCAACACAATTACCAAATGCTCTTCCAAACATAATGTGAATATCAGCTTGTTCTTGATACGTAAAATCCATGTTTGCTTTTTAAACTTAGAAACACAAAGTACCAAACTCAACAAAGGCCCTTCTTATTAATAATAAATAGTAATTTGTAAAACACTCTATGAAACTAATTTTACTTTGACAAAGTAAATTGTATTTTACAATAACATTTATCAGTCATTTAAATGCCAAAAACCAAAAAACAACCGCGAACTTCGTTTTAAATGCGTATCCAGTAATTTTATTATGTATTAAACATACGCAATCAGAAAATTTTCAAAGTCGATTTTCTCGTTAATGGTACGCTCTATCGAATTGAACTAAGAGTACCTTTTTTACGTATAAGACTCTAAAATTTTATAATTTTCAAACAAAATCACAATAACCTAAAGAGTAAAAGAAAAAGGGATGTTTTACCCTTACCAACCCTCGCATGTGACGCACCTGAATAAAATTTAAAAAATTTAAATTTAGAATCTTATTCACAACAAAATGTTTATGCAGTACACCAATTTTCAAAATTTAATTCTAAAGGGTTTTAAAGTTATAGAGAAAAATTGTCTTCAAGAAGGTCCTATTCAAAGGGGCGTAGCTCCCTTAGGAAGCAATTTCGAACCCATATTAATATGAACTTCTTGCCTTATTTTCATAGAAGGATTACGCCCCTGAAAGGATGCCGCTTACTTTTGAATCACCCTGTATACCGCTTCTTCTTCGATATTATAAAATAGTTCTTTTACTTTTATGACTCACCGCGTCTATATCCTTGGCATATGCTAGCAGCAGCTTTGATTCACTGACCCCGAATAACTGAGATTCGATATTAGCTTCTCTTACTACTTTCTTCAATGCGATATCAAAAAGCGAGGGTGATAATCCAGTTTACATGTGTGCTCTCTGTTTTAGACTTGTTCTCACCTGAAACACATCTGATAGGTCATCACCAATCTTTACTCTACATCTGGATCCTTCCACACAAGCTCTGGTTACTCTGATCAGCTTAGGTAGCCAAACTCAGCCAGTGTATGCCATAGTTTTACCCTTTTTACGCTGTCGTATGCCTATTTGAAATATGCAAATATTTGTTAGAAGTCTTGATTAAATTCCCAACTTCTCTCTAGCATTTTTGCATAATGGACAGCTAATTCGATGTTGATCTGCTTACTCTAAAGCCGCACTGGTAGACTCCTAATATTTTTTTGGAGATTAACCTTAGATGTTTAATAGAACTTTATAGGCTACATTGATTAGTGCTATTCGTCTTTAGTTTTTACAGACCATTTTATCGCTTTTCTTATGGATCGGTTCGGAAGTTCAGCTGTAATTAGATCTCTTCCTTCAATATTTCAAAGTTTCTTTATTGCTTTAATAAATTACTCTTTGAAATGAGTCTCATTAGATTGTTCTGTAGCCAACAGATCCAGTGCTTTCTCTTTTTCATCATTTCCTCCATCAAGCAGTTGACGGAAGTAGTTTTTCCATATTTGCAATATTTCTACTTTGCAAACATTAAAAAGCCATTTTCTTTAAGATATTGTTGGTCCTGAGTGTAAATCTTGCATTTCTAGAGCGTACATTTTGATAGAATGTTTTTGTGTTATTCTTTTTGTTTTCGTCTAGTGCTTAATTATAGAGGTCTTGCAATTCTTTCTTTTTTTTAACAGGTAATTTCCAGCATTGCTAGTCGCCTGAATTGTCCCCTGTTCTCGTCTAAGGGTCTTCGAGTCCAGCAGTATTCTCTTCTCCATCGCATCTCCGTAATGTCATGATACCAGTGGTTTGTGTGTTGCCTTCTAGATTACCTACCACCTTTCTAGCTGCCTCTGTAATTATTCTAAATATAATCTTCCAATGTGCAGCCATATTAGTATTGTATGTGGTGTAACAAATTGTTATGATAGCACTAGTTCTTCCTAATACTGTGCTTTTATCTGGGTCTGCTTAAACTTTTCTGCATTCCACTAAAGAGAATAACGAGTGATTCGCTTGTTCTATGCTCTAGATATTCTAACTCTGATTTTGGCTTCGACCAGAAAATGATTGGCATCTGCCCTCCAGCAGCTTCTTATGTCTAGTACATAACGTCCCTGCCTTGCATTAATTATATTGTGATTTATTTGGTTCCTGGTTACACCATTATTAGAGACCCATGTAACTTTGTATATGTGTTTATGTTCAAACAAAGTGGACTTTATCATTTTTATCTTCCATTGATGCATGCACCGACAGAAATGAATAGTTGTATAAAGTGTCTTTTACTATTTTTATTAAAACCCACACTAAGCCACCGTATAACATTTTTGCATCTGTAACATTTATTTTAGTTTAAAAAACTTGAAAAATCAAGTTCTCTAAATGTGTGCCCGACATCGTTTTTTAATTACTATATCACTAAGTGATAAAAAAATATTTTTAAAAATGGTCATAAATACACCTATTTTGGATACTAATTAATTAGTAAAGTAACATTTTAAGTACATATTTATTATTTTTTACGTTAAAACTACCTGCATATATTAGTAGTAAATGTTAGCTACAAAAATATGGATTTAATTATGACCCAATTAAGTAATAACAATAATGTAAAAGGAATAAGATACACCATAATATAGTGTGTACAGGGTAAAGAAATAATAAATATAAAAGAAGTTACTTAATCAGATAAATGTGGTTCTACTTTATTTTTATTTAATATGACAAAAAAATGAGTGTAGTTTTTAGGACTGTCAAACATTGATCTGTTTAAAATATATTCAAAGACTATATTTAACACAATAAATTTCAAAACCTATTTATTATAAATCATTTGTGTCCGGTAGAATTTTATCAAAAATTATATTTGTACAACGATAACAAATATAATTAAAATTAAAAAACAGAATTTAATAAATTTAAAACTATTTAATACAGCTAGGCACAATAACGTAAAGACAATAATAAATTATATTATATTTATATTCAGTAAAAATTAACAAAAGAACCATGCTGATCATAGAAAAAAATGTAACTAGAAAAGGTGAATGCTAACTTCTCCAGCACACTGCTTCTGCTTGCATTAACTGGATTATTTTTGTATAAATAACTGTGACCGGTTAACACATTTTTTTAATTTTATTTTTTAATGGCGTTTTGAATATTTAATATTTTCCAAGAACAAACAAATTATAAATATTTTATACTATTTACTATTTATCTCTATTTTAAATCTTCCGATGTAAATCATGTAAACACTACAAAAGCACCAATATAAATAAGTTCACAAGAGTTCGCCACTGCGCCTCCAAATCTTAAGAGTCCACATTAAACTGGTTGATTTGTAGTTACTTTTAATTTTTTATAAACAAATAAAAAAGCGTAATTTCTCCGATAAATTTTAATTGGGTAGTATCATCTTTACTTAATGTAGGGTTATTTCATGTTATATCAAGATTATATTTGTTTTTATGGCAATACATTGAGATCTTTTAGCAAGAAGTTAATATATTTTAGTCTAGTAAATGCAATTTTTCAAAGAAAAAATATTTTTATTATATTTGTTAAATACTTCTAAAATCTGAAGTTAGGTAAAACAAACTTAGTATGTAATATTATTTCTTTAAATCTCGATATATGTATTATTTTATTTATTCAGATTGGCAAAACAAAAAACTATACCAAATTGTTGACGAAAGAAGCTAAATATTTTGAATAATAACATTAAATTTACAAAATAAGATAAGATAAGGTAAATTTAATTTTAAGTAATATGTTTTTTTTTGTTTTAATTAATGAAAAAAGTAGTAAAATACTTAAAACCTAACATTGAAAATAATAAATTTCTATTGAGTCTAGGATTTCAGGTAATAACTATTTAATTAGCTAGAATACCAGACTCAATAAAATAATTGGGATTATAATTAGTGAGGTAATTTTTACGATGTTTATTTCTCTTCTTTGGTTTTATTGATGTTTCGATTAATAGTTAGGGTCAGGCATAATTAGTCATTCTAATTTAGTTTCTGTTTACGTTATGTATAGGTCGGGCATCTTTAAATGAATGGACCTTTTCTCAGAATCTAAAGGTTATTTAAAAAAATATTTAAATTTAAACCCTTTTAGTTGAAAGCACATTTTTATTTTGACATTATTTTATATACAGGTTTTGTTTGTTGGGCATAAATACCAACCATTTATGTATATATACCATTTACTTTAAATAGTATACCATATATATTATGCACTCCTTTTTAAGATATTTAGTACTTAATCGGCCTTAGATTTGATATTTAATTTATACATGTCTGATTTTCAAAATTTCTTTTAGATATTAAAATATTACTTATGAATCTTAAATAAAAGGACAAATTTATCCTATGGTATGGTATGCATTATACCATATATTATATAGTATGGATACCTAAATCGATATCCTGAAAGCTCTTCTGGACTCACTATCAAGGTTTTCATGTTATACAAGACTTATGCTTTACAAATAAAGATAAAATATCATAAAGTGAATTAATATCTCAAGCATTGTTATTTTGTTATAGTTATAAGATTTTTATTAAATTAATATAGGGTTCATATACCTTTGAAGAATTGTCGCAGTTATACAGTCCAAAATCAGTACTATTATAAGTCCAAAAGAAAGTCTGAATAAACAAGAAAGTATCCAACTAAAAGAGGTCCAACTAAGAAGATTTGCAATAAAAGTCAAACCTACTGAGCAATATTATTAAAAAGTTAGGAGCATCCAAAAATTTTTAAAATAAATAACTTATATAAGTTAGTATCTGTCTATGAATGTATCTGTAATTACTGTTTATTTTGTTTTAAAATAATGATTGAGCTTTTCTTATTTATGGAGCTTTTTAGTATGGTGGATATATTTCTTAATAGAGAAAAAAACATTATTTTAATAATAAAATTATGTTTTAAATTTATTCAAAAACAGAATTGCAAGAGTGTTAATGTGGTATAATTGGCTACAGGATGCTTTTAAATGATGAAAGGTATCTCAGTTTAATACAAGCTGAAATTACACCACCTTTAAGGCACTTCTAGATTATATAAATATCATATTGGACATGCCCTGTTATTGAATGGCTACACGATAATTTTTCATTATGGGTCAATACGGACAGCGCGTCACCCGGATTTAACGCTAATGAATTTTTTTCTATGTGGTAACCTAAAGGTTCATAAGAATAAAATAACTAAGAGGGTTTAATTAAAACAAAAATTATTAAAGCTAATCAATCAAATATAGTTATTGGTATGACAAATAAAATAAAAATTTAAGGCATATTGAAAATTAACTTTAGTAATTTTGCACTTTTTTATTTATTTAAATTATTGGTTATTAAAATTATTTTATATTAGCATCAAATGAAGTTAAATAAAAGGCCGATTTCAGCTCTAAAAATATTAAGGTGGCTTCGATGTGAAACAAACATGTATACAGTGTGTCCCAGAATGAGAGAATTTATACCTAAAAATGACAAAAGATTTTGTAGTTGAAATTTGACCCTTTGGCATCCAGCTCTGGTTGATTAAAAAATAAACTCTAGCATATTTTTATTTTTTAAAAATCGAGCATGCCTTGATACAAGCATTTTTAAAATTTTATGAGTAGGTAGTATAAGTATTTCTAGTATTTCTAGACAAGATATAATAAAAGTTTATAAGAAAAAGTTGTTTAGAATGCAAAATTATGCCCGAATACCGAATTTCATAACCATAGGCCTATTTTGATTTTTACGTTTTGCGTACCAATTAATTTTTTTACTCATATTTAATTATTAGAGAAAAACTAACTAATTTATTTATCTAATAGTTAAATCACTGATCTAAGAGTTACAAACCATCCTCAAAAATATGTTTGTAATAAAATGTACATAGTTCGTCTAATTTAACAAGAAAATTTATTTTATACTTATTTTAAATTTATTCAATGTAGCTACCTCCATTATCGAAAAATTTTTCAACATCTGTCCTAAACATTTTAAAGGAATTTCTAATTTCTTCATTGGAAATTAAATTGCAAGCATCTCTAATTCTTTATTTTAGTAATTCTCTGTCATTTGGTAATGGCTCGGAATAAACAATTTAGGCAATCATTTTTTCAAGAATTTTTACTATTATACTATATTATTATAGTTAATAGTATTATTACTATTTATTTTGTTATTTTTCAAATTTTTAAAAAAGTGAGAATAAATATTTAAATAATTAATAAATAATTTAAACATAAAAATCAAAGCAGGCCTATGGTTAAGAAATTCGGTAATCGGGCATAATTCTGCATTCTAAACAACTTTTTCCTTTAATTTTTTCTATATCTTGCCTAGAAATACTACTTTACCTACTCATAAAATTAAAAAAGTGCTCGTTTCAAGGCATGCCTAAATTAAAAAAAAAAATAAAAATAAGCTAAATTTAATTTTTTAATCAAGCAGGGCTGTACCGTTTGGGATAGTCAAATTTCAACCTCAAAATTTTTTGTTACTTTTATGTATAAATTCGCTCATCCTGGGACTCACTGTATACAAGAAAGTAATAAAATAGAATATCTTCTAATGCTAAAAATCTTAGCACTTTCACATTTTAAACATTCTACAGATTCTAAGAAAACGTATATACCAAATAAGAAACATGTATATTTCACATGAAATATTACTCATATTTATTGTAACTTGTGATCACATAGGCTCTATAGTTTAGACCAATTTAAACTTTTTAAAGTCAAGTTGTATATTCTCTTCTTAATAACTTTATTTTCTGTCGGTAACTTCTAGAACACTATCATACTATTTTATTAAATTTAAATGAAAATATATGACATAAAGATAAATTTATGATAATTATGGAAAACATTTGAAAGAAAAAGAAAAAAAATTCTGATTGATGTACTTGTATTGATACTCATGATGTCCATCGTATAGACTATATCCAAGATAAAGTCTATCGATTTTAAACTGTATATTAACTATATCATTTATTAATTGATGTTCATTAGGTTTTGGACTAAGGTAACAGAACTTACATAAGTTATAAAGGCTGGCATTTTAGTACGTACCTAGCGTTGACCTCCAAAACATCTTATATATTTAGTATTAGTGTATATACACACCTCAAAATGGTCTACGGGACAAAGATATTAAAAGGCAATTAAATGGCAATATAGAAAATTATTTATTGTGAATAACAGCACGGCATCTGTTAGAACTAAACGAAATTATTAAGCTTTTAGTTTTATATTAACATATAACTAAAACTTCATGACAGATTAAAGTCTCATGACCAAATTTTTGCCCTTAGACGTAATCTAGCTAGTAGCCGTTGTGCTATCAGAGTTGTGTCCAATTAACTAGTGCTAATATTTATTTAATTCTGTTTTTTTATATTACATTACGACAAACCTGTCTTATAAATATTATGTTATTAATACAAAATACATTCTTCAGTAAAATAAAAGAATACATTTTCAATAATAAACGTTGCTTACACTATTACAAAAATGTAAGAAAAAATATATTTTTTATGCTTACTACCTTGGAAAAGTGTACTTCTTTAATTTCGGACTAACCGCAATTGAATATGTCATATGCATAAATATGTCATTGCTATGCATAAAAATGCACTAAGACTACAGAAAGAGTGCCTTTCTAGTAGGTGCTAGGCTTCGTCACATTTATATGAAAGAAACTTTAAAAGTTTATGCCGAACATTTTCTAGTTCATTCATATGATTCGTATAGTTCTGTACTATACAAATACTGTATGTACTGTACGCACTGTATGTAATACTCCAACATTGATTTCACATAAGAGAAATATAAAATTTTTAGACTAAAGATATTATTAAAGATCTGTACGTTCCTAATGACAAAATCCAGCATTCAGTACTCCGAATATAACGTCCTGGATAGGCGGCTAAAAAGAAAGGGCGCTATCCAACATCATCATTAAATCTCCAAATTCCGTTGCTCAGCATAGTTTTATATCCTATAGTATAATCATAAGATATTAGATTGTTATCAGAGAAGAAGAAACAACTTTACATTTGCCAGCATTGAGAGGCAGATTTGTTATTTTTGCACTATGTATTGGGGAGTGTTATATTTTTTTGCAATTCCATACCATATAATATACTAGTTCCAGAATAGTAGCCCTTTAGAGAAAAGCGGCTTTAATATGAAGCGCTGTACAACTCCGGATGTTGCAACTATATGAGCAAAACTATAACCATAATATTCAATGTACTAAAGGCGATCGGTAAGTTAAGAGTTAAAAAAGTTTATTAAGTGTAAAGAAAACCGAAGTTTTGGTCAAAATAATGAGAAGAATACGATGATCTTGTCGGTCAAAAGCTTTCGAGAAGTCCTTAAAGAAAACGTCAACTTGTGAACTGGCATTTATTAACTCCGATATATGTTTCGTCAAGACAAATTAATATAAATTAAGTTTATAGCCGGCTTTGAGATCTGCCTTTCATAAATCCATATTGACGATAATCTCTAATAATATTAATTAGAGATAGCGCCTTCACTATCAGGAATAAATTGGTCTTTACATAGGTAGCATTAAGCAATTAATAACCGATTTGATATAATTACAATATAACAGATTACATTTTAGTTTTTACTCTGTACTTTAAACAATAGGTTGCTGAAATGCAGTTTGATATTTCAGCAGAATTTACCCTTTTTATTAATGGCGCATATTACAATATACTAAACCTTACTATAATAATAATAATTGTATTGTGTATATACAGGTTGGCGAATTGAAGACTACACATAGGCATTATAAATGGCAACACCGCTTCTCGCTTACTTTCTGATAAGTGGTGCGGCGGATTCCGATTGTCTAGTTTGCTATTTTGGACACGGCACAATCATCAGACGTTATTTTACTGTTTGATTGCATGCTGCTCTGTTGAGTCTTAAACCACTATATTAATTTTTTTGAATATTTATCACTGTGGCTGTATATACTCCTTCCAAAAAAGTTCAGTTGAATAAATGGTTTTATGGAGGCAGTTCTGCAGTACAATGCAGGGATTTATTCTCAGTAAATTATAAAAATTGACCGATTCCTTGTGCTAAAACTAGTTTTAATGTCGTGCCAAATTTTAAGACATTTTTTGCCTCCAAGAATGTAGAAATTGTCACATTAAAACTTATTAGAAAAAACTTCAAGAACCACCTATTGAAAGGGCCCAGGAGGTAGAATGGCGGGAAGAAATGGTTTGTAGTGCTTTGGTTTTGGATTCAACACGATTGAGGAGAAATGTTGAAGAGGGACTAGGTTTTGTAGACAAGTATTTGGAAAAAACATGAATACAAATGTCTAAGATATTCCAAAACTCAGGAGGTGTTTCCGGACCATGATGACCATGATGAAAAAAACAAATGAAAATAAACATTTCTTAGAAAATATTTTGTTTTCAGATAAGTCCTCTTTTCCATTGTATGGTAAACACAATCCTTTCATTGTTCGCTACTGGTCTAAGAAAAACGAGCACAGAAGTTTTCAGATCCGTACTCAATACCCTTAAAAGTTAAATGTTTGGGATGGTAGTTTGAGCGACCATATTATTAGGCTATTTTTCATTGCTGGTACTTTGAACACCGACAAACATCTTGAGTTGATACAAAACCAAGTTCTTCCTGCCGTTTATCTCCTCTCTGATATAAACCTAGGATCAACCTATTTTTAACAATATGACTGTCTTGCTCATAATGCGGTTAGAGTAAAGGAATTTTTAACAAATACTTTTGCTTACCGCCTTAATAATGGGACTAGCAATATTAAATGCGTCCAAGATCTCCCGATTTTTCACCAAATAGCTTTTATTTGTGGGGTTATCTTAAGGAGACTATTTATAAACATCGTAATAGTAGGCTAATGAACTTAGAATAGCTGAGAAACAAAATTGCTGAATCTGCCAATTCCATTTTGTAGAAGTAAGAAGCAGCTTTTACGATAGGCTAACCTTTTGTTGTTTAGCTGAAGCAAGAGGTCTTTTTGAGCTTTTTATTTAAAAAATTATTTGTTAGGTTAATTTTTTATTTTTTTTAGAATGTTTATACTCTATTTTTATATTTTATTTTAATAAGAACAACGCTTTAATTTTCAATATGCAATTTACAGCATATAAAATTATAATGGCGAATTTATGCAGGTTTTTCACATGCAATTCTTGCGCTAGAAAAATATAATACCAATGCCGCGTAATATATTTTTAATTTTTGCCGCAAAAGACTTAGCCTTCACCGAAGTCAGACGCTTACTAAAATAAAATTCACAACACCAGCATAATATCACGGCGGCGGCGTTGCAGCATCTCGCCTAATAGATACTTTATATGTGTAGTGATTCATTCGCCAATCTGTATATATAATTTAGAACGCATCCTGGTAGCAATAACTATAAAAGTCACCATATTATCAGGTAAATCATTAATATGCCAATGCTCATTTCTAATAATATATCTTTATCTAATAAAATTTTTAACCATCTTCCTAATTTTATCAAAAAAGCACAAACACCGATAGGCTTCAAAAATTCAGTACTAACTACTACTTTTAAGAACAATAAAAGCGAGAAAAAAAAATAGTAAAGCAATCCGATCACAATTTATAATAAACTAGTTAATAAAAATAAAGTTTGCTTGTATGTTATTATATATTTGTTATATGATTTAAACTAATGAATTAAATTCCTAATAGCACCAATAACGAAGCTATTCTCATTTTCGTGTAATTATTTTTCCAGCTGTGTCATGTATAATGGGAGAACAAGTTCTTTAGGAGAACTAAATGGGCTCATTTAAATTTGTAGATGTACCAGTAGTTATAAATAAGTGTCGCTTGATTTATAAGCGTGAAAACTAGCGGGCAGATATTAAGAGAATTATTAATTTAATCCCAAATATTTTTTATGTTTTTTCTAGTAGCCATACAGTCCCGATTGTTCATGATTAAGTGCTTTAGGTTTCTATCAAGAAAAATTAATAAAATTAATGAATGAGATGGACGCTTTATAATGGATTGTGATTTAAAATAAATATACAATATTTAAAAACATTTCAGTAATACCGCTTATGAGCAGCGGGCTGGATCTGAAAATATGGTAAATTTATTGTAATATCATTTAAAAAACATAAGTTAATTATATAAACATCTCTAAACAACAATTAGCTTTTTAGTTTAACGCCGTCCTTATAAAATTAACTGCTTAAAATCTTATTATTACTATACTGTGCATACATATTAATGATGTGTTTCTAACTATAACTGTCTATTTAAATTGGACATTTTATTACCACAATTTGGTAATTTAGAATAGCATAAAAATATTGCTATTTAACTTTAATAAGTGCATTCTTTTTTGCTTTCTAAAAATTTGCATAGATATTTTCATATTTTGGGTAAAATTTGTTATTATGGGTTGGGTAGGAATTTATATCTTAGTTATAATTTCGAAGAGTAAGATTAAGGAGCGATCTATAAAATTAATCTTACGTTTATTTGTCTGAGTGCGCAATATTTTTATACATTGTGAATTTGCTTTTAGGTACAGGTAAGCATAAAAACACCTTTTTATGTTAGGAAATAATGAAAAGAGTGATGAGAAGCAAATATTTATCTATGCATATCATAAAGTCATTATTTAGGTAATTTAAAATGTTGGATATCTATAGAATAATATTAACATTATTAAGTTAATTAATTTATTAGGCAATTAATTTCAACATAATTTTGAGTTTACGTTGTTACAAGTACCTTTAAATATTCTAAGTACGTATTATCATATAGATATGTTGACTTGCCCAAACATTATAATTAAACTGGTTAAGGTAAAAGTGGGTTTTAAAATTTTTAAAGCTTTTGAATCTTAAATATTTCACTATATAACATATAATTAATTAATATCACGTTAATACTTTTGTTGCTTCAGCGGCATTTTTAAAAAAGAACATATACTAGTATTATCGTTACTAGTACATAGAACCTAATTAAATTTCTAATTAATTAAACCAACAGTATCTCAATCGAAAAAAACAGTTACACTAAATGTCAAACAGGTTTTTTTTTACATAAGACATCCGTTTTGTTATTACATCTGGTAATCTCTTTTAATTATCGTTTCCGATGAAGTTATATAAAAACACAGAAAAATACAATTATTTTTATATGGTCAGTTTCATTAAACCACTTTTAACAATAAAAAAAATGTTCACAATCATATGTTTCATTTAAATTTAAGAACTGAGAATATACTGTAATGGTGTAATATTAAATGTTTCATTCAAAATGTCGTAAAAAAATCATGATCAAATTAAAAATGTATAGTAATTTTTGATATTCATCAAATATTTACACTTTAAATTGTTTTTAAATTATGATATAATATTATATTTATGATTAATAAATATATAAGTTACACTAATTTTTTTAGAAATATATGAACAGAATAGTAAAAATATAAAAAATTTATTTAAAAATATAGTATTACCAACTAATTATAGCAGGTTAATACCAGCTCATTACCGAGTTTTAAATCAATACAATAATCTTTGTGTTTGTTGTTTTACGTATTTATAACCAATTTTTTTTTAAGTTTAATTTGTTGACTACATTTTTATCTTCATGTATCAGTTGATTATCTACATTTTTTATCAGTTGATTATTAGCTTATTCTTTAGAATTCTGCTATATTAAGTATACGTAAGTAAGTTGTTGGTACTATTTGTTAAGCAAGTATAAATAATCGTACTTTGCTACGGAAAAAGAAGTGAAACAAACAAAAAATTAGTAATTTTAAATTTAAGCTGTTTCTATCTTCTTTTTTTAGTAATTAATCTGTAGTTCTGGTTAAGCCACTATTACATCAAATGTTTATGTAATTTTATTGTAAGTTTTAATGGTTGTTCTCTTAAAAAAATATTTTTAATTGCCTGTTTTTATTGACCTCTTGACTAAAAATTCAGTGGCGCTCATTACCATATTGCATATTTTCTCAAAAACTTTCAATTTAACTTAAATTTATTTAAACTTGTAAACATTTAGACGTAACAAACTATCCCTTTCGTAGAGTTAAATATTGAGTGATCAATAAACTTCTAATTTAAGTTTTATCTGGATAAAAGAACGACCTTTCAGGCTTTTAAGGTTTTAAATCACAACCCTCAATCCTATTTAAAAATTAAAATAGTCTGGTCTACGTCTGGATACCTAGCCACGCAGGCCATGCAGGTAATGAAGAAGCGGACTCTCTTGCCAGACTGGGATCCGCGAATGTGCCGATGGGGCCGGAACCCATAGTTGGTATCGCTAAATGCGTTGCGGTCGCTGGACAAGTGGACCCACCAAAGATGGACTGAGTCCCCTGGTATGAGACAGGCCAAAGCGCACATAGGTGGGCCCTCTGCCTGTCTCACCAAAAATCTACTACGCCTAAAAAGACGCGATCTTCGGCTAGTGACAGATCTTTTAACCGGTCACTGGCACTTAAGAAGCCATCTCCATACTATCGGTATTGCGGACAACCCGGAATGCCGATGGTGCTGTGAGGAGGATGAAACCGTTGACCATGTAGTCGGGGAGTGCCCAGCATTCACGCGCGCCAGGTTCAAATACTTGGGTAACACTCAGTGTACCGAGTGACTTTAAGTCGGTTTCTCTAAGGCTGTTAAGCTCTGGTAACCCCCGGTGGAGCATGACGGGTCCATCAGGAGACCTATTGCACAACTGCCTTGGCAGCCCACTGTTTCGACAATTCGACAATTCAATTTAAATAGTTTGAATTTTGAACTCTATGCACTATTGGGCATTAGTAAAAAAGTAAAATTGCTCCAAATATTTCAGACGTTTATCGATTCTAAGGTAGTACTTTAGTATAGAATCAGTGAAACTCGGTGGTCTAACTCTAAAGGATGCAAAATTCGATATCACACAGAAATGGAGCAGATGTAATCGTTTCCCTATTCTAAACGAAGTGACATTATTAATGGGAGACTTTAATGTGAAAGGATCCATTAAGCAACATTAAACAACAAGTACATGAATCCTTCAGAAAAAACAACAGAAACTTGAGTGAATTTGCAACAGATGCAGTTGCTAAATAAAAGAAAATAAAAAGAGCAGTTGAATTGACAAACAAGATACTTTTATTAAAGGATGAAATATTTGATATTATGGAAAAAAGAAGACAACAAATATGGAAAAATCACATAGTAACAGTCACAAAGTACCAAGAAGCAATAAAAACAAAGATAAAGGAAGCGAAGGAACGCTAGCTGAAGGAGAGATGCACTGAAATCGAAGAATGTGACAGAAGATATGACTACCATAATATATAAAAAAGGATCAAAGATTTAACAACTAAAAGGAAAACCGGAAAATCCCTCTCGGGACTAATAGATCAGACGACCTGAACCTTATGCACACATGAAATGAATACGTAGAGTGAATTTTAACGCTGAACGCAGATTAACAGAAGAGCAAGATGGCGACATGACTGGACTGGAAATACTAAGGTCTGAAGTGGAAAAATCCATTTGATTGCTAAAATACGACAAACCACAACAACAAGTCCCGACAACATACAAGGCGAGATCATAATACTATAAGATCATAATCATAACTACTATGCGAAACGGATGACTACCTCCTTGATGTTCTGACAGGCTTTTTTTAACACTCTTTACGACAAAGGCGAGATTCCCGAGGACTTACCCCAATCAACTTTTATAGCCATATCTAAAACACCAAGCAAAAAACACTCTGACTAATATTGATTAAAATCACATTACCAAAGCTTTCATCAAAATCACACACAATTCACATGTACAAAATCGAAGCTAATATATCGGAGTCACAATTTGAATATTTTGTATGGAAATTGTAATTCCAAGATGCTGAGACATGCACATGAACGTCTTATGTTTCGTTGACTTTTCCCAAGCATTTGATAATATCAAACATAATAGAAATGAATATTCTCCGGAAGATGCATATTGATGGCAAGGATCTGCACCCGGAACTAAAGTGCTAAGATAAAGATGAGCAACTTACACAATGGAAAAAGAAATATTTAAAGGGGTGTACGACAGAGATGCGTTTTCTTTCCGAGTCTATTCAATATATACTCTGAACAAATCTTCAAAAGAGCCCTGGGAGATGTTTCAGAGGGTATCAAATTGAACGGAGAGATTAACAATAACAATAGATATTTTGATAACACAGTTATTATCGTAAATAATTGCAGCTTTAAAGACTCTCACAACACAAAGCATACACATAGCAAGTCAAACTATAACCCAGAACTAAATAAAATCAAAACTAAATGCATGCTCATCTGCAAAACACAACAATCTTTAATGCAATTGACATAAGCAACTAAAACTTAAAAGTAGAGGCATAAACATACCTTGGAATCACAAAATGAAATCAATCAACAGAAATAAGAACACGATTTTAAAAAGCACAAAACGCGTTCAACAATATGGAAAAATGGTTTACAAGCAAAATCCCAATGAAACTAAAACTCTCGTCAAGTGTTATGTCTTTTCAGTCTTGTTCTATGGAGTAGAGGCATGGATCATAATGAAAGCCAACTTGAATAAATTGGAATTCTTTGAGCTGTGGATATATCGCCGCATTCTTCGGATATCCTGGACTGACCACATCGCCAACGTGGAAGGGATGCAGAGAATACGCAAAAGCAATGAAATAATCTTCACCGTAAAAAAGAGGAAACTTGATTTGACTTCGGACTTGTCATGAGGCATACTAAGTACCACCTGCTGTAGTTAATAGTTCCAGAAAGAGTCGACAGCAGGAGAGAACTAAGAAGAAGAACTCATGGATGTATACCCTACGACAACGGTTCGGAATAACATGGACCGAACTACCGAAGTCAAAATAGCTTTGTTAATAGCCAACATTTGAAACGAATAACGAAAGAAGAAAATGTTTAGTTTAGCTGTTTGATAGAGAAAAAATACATAATGCTGTAGTTTGTTACGTTATAAAACTGCATTCTAAATATTTTTTTTAGATTCAACACTTTGTTGCGGTATTGTAATTTAAGCAAGAACAAAAATTCTCTTTTTTATATAATTATTGACTATTTGATTATATTCAAATTATTGACATTTATGATTAACCTTAATATAGTACAAAACTATTTATTATCAAATCGTTTTAGATTGTAAATAGATGAAAACCCGCGTGATTTTCACGTGATTTTAGTCAACATTATGAACATTTTTAAGAGAGAAAACTTGTTGTGATTGCTATATCGTCATGAAAACATATTAGTTTCTTTTCTAACGCTGAAGGGCTTCACTTCTAAAAACAGAGTATGCGGTATGGACTTACAGAGATATGGATTCCAAAAGACTCCAACAGACCATTGCACTCTGATGGGTATATATTTAATATGCCTAAAAATGTAACTTATTGTTAATTCAAGTTATTTTCTTAGCTATATTAGGAGAAATGCAGCTAAATAAATATTAAAAGCAGTCCACTAGAAGGATGCACACTCAGAATTAAAAAAAATCACTTTTATGACCAAGAAGAATATATTTATTTCTAGTTTGACGACTAGTCAGTCGACTATCTGATTTTTTCATTTTGCAACTTTTTTAATTATTCGGCTTAATACAGTACTTGAGTCCCATTACCTTACAAGAGTAAGTCAACGTACCGGATTTTAAAGTTTTTAATATTCGTAATTTGAGCTTACATTTTAATTATATCGTTGTAAAATTCCTATCTTAGACTTTTAGGTCAGCTGATCGCGGTTTGAAAAAAGCTTATTTTCTTTAATAAAATTTAATTAGCTTTTTTTTAAATGGATTTTAATTTTAATATTATCTTTCAATTTCTTAAATATGTATGAAAAAAAAATGTTGCATTTTTTAAGATTGTCTACTGGATCTTTTATTTTTTTAGTTATATTATTTGTGGGACATAATGTAATTTATAAAATAATACTGATCTACTGAATCTAATTACTCCAATAAAAACCTTAAACAGAAAGTCAATTTCAGCAGTCACAACTTTTTGTGATGGCTTATGTTTTGCACATCTGTTCATGAAATCAGAGTAACTGTTTTCTGAGGAGAGCTTAAGTAATCATATGGAAGTTTTGTCATCTTTAATAGTTTTCTTGTTTTTTAAATTTCTTGATATTCAGAGCTTGTTATCAGGTCTATTAGGTATCTAAACTATACTGCGCCCTGGTCAAATCCAAATTTAATTATGAGGTCTTATGTGTATTATTACACTAATTTTATAGATTGTTGTTCATTGATCAAACATCAAAATAAAATAAACCTAAAACTAAATTATTAGATAGAGTCACTTAGATGAAATTGCCTATATTTCATAAATATATAAAATAGAATATCTTAAAATATTAATTTTTTCACTAAACCTAACAAAAACGCACCTAATCCGTAAAAATAGTTAAATCGCAAGTAAAATTTTGGCACTTATATTATAGCCAAGCAAACTCTCTTACTATAATATTAAAAAATCAAATATGATTCAAGCAGTTGGTTTTTCAGGTTTTTTACAATCACTAATAATTCAAATTTGTTCAAGTGGGTCTTTTCTAATTTCCATATTTTCCGTCAAAATTAAGATATGATCCATGTGCAATTTATTATAAGACGACTGTTATTTTGGAAGTATGGTATCTTCAGTATCCTTCTGAAATAAAATAAACTGCTTTAGAAGGTTGAATTTTGATAAGATAACCTTTGTTGATAAGTTGCGCATTATTTCACATAAATTTTTATATACAGGGTGGAACAAAAAAAAGATATGACATCATCGATCATTTTTTTAAACGGAATGTTATATTTTTTATTGCATTTATGAAATATAGGCGAAATTACAAGCAAGTTTTGTATAATACACCTTATCTCAAAACCTAACTGTTTCCGAAATATTTACATTTAAATAACAAGAAAATTGTTTTGTACGTCTATTTACAAATTAAGGTAAAATCGAGGATAAAAATAATGTTATAAACACTGCCAATTGTTTCTATTTCCATAGTTGCACTTGTCAAGAATCTCCATTTTCGAATGTCACGAAAATTAGTAGTTTTTATCAGAATAAATTATGGCTAATTTAACGGAAACCCAACGAATTGAAATTTTGATGATGCTAGGGTATGGGGATCGAGTGCGGACGTAAAAAGAAGTAAGTGAACTTTTTAATTTCAAGTACCCAAACCATCCTATTTCTCAGTCAACTGTTAGTAGAATAGAGCACAAATTCATAACTTCAGGTCATGTTAGGGATTTGCCACGATCAGGTCGTTCAAAAATTTCTGAAGAAACAAAATTAAATGTTCTGCTCTCCGTGGAAGAAAATGCGAACAATGCAACTTCACAAATTTCAGTTGATAATAATATAGCCAGAACGTCAGTAAGACACATCTTAAAAGCAAATGAATACCACCCTTATTAAATTAGACTATTACACGAATTAAATGAGGACGATCCTGATCGAAGAAACCAATTTTGCGAGCAAATGACGAACATTTGCAATAATAGCCGTCAGTTCGTGTTATGAGTTTTGTTTTCGGATGAAGCAACTTTTTGTTTAAACGGTGTTGTAAATCGGCAAAATTGTCGGTACTGGTCAGTGTCAAATCCACACTGGGCAACTGAGGCTCATAACAGAGTACTGTAAATCTATTAATGTTTGGACTGGTATTGTGGAAAATAAAGTAGTAGGGCCATACTTTTTCGAAGAAAACTTGACAACGCTATTGAAATTTTCTCCAAAAAGATCTTATCCCTGCTTTGGCTGTCCCATACCCAGACGAATAAGACCCTGCTGTCCCGACAGATAATTTGTGGTTTCAGAAAGACGGCGCACCGCCACATTCCTTTCGAGATGTCCGTAATTACTTGGATACAGTGTTCTCAGGAAGATGGATAGTACGAAGAGGGCCAATAGAGTGGCCGGCAAGGTCACCAGATCTAAATCCCTGCGACTATTTTCTATGGGGGTACCTGAAAAGTAAAGTTTATATTGAGAAGCCAAACAACGTAAAAGATTTGAAAAATAGAATTAGATATGAAATTAGACGTATATCACCCGAAATAATTGATAGTGTTTTACATGAGTTTGTAAACCTTGCTTTCTGCCAAGAAGTAGATGGGGATCAGTTTGAACACTTTATACAATAATAAGAGTTTTCACAGTTTATAACATTTTATCCTTCACTTTTATCTTAATTTGTAATAGACGACTTACTTGCTTTCTTGTTGGTTAAATATTTCTGAAACAATTGAGTTTTGAGATAAGGTGTGTTACACAAAACTTGCTTGGAATTTTGCCTATATTTCATAAATGCAATAAAAAATATAGCATTCCATTTAAAAAAATTACCGATGACGTCAAATCTTTTTTTTGTTCCACCCTGTATAGAAAAATGTATGTGAAATAATGCGCAACTTAAAATAAAAATCGACGGGTCCGAGCCTTTTCTCAAAAAATCACATCTCTAATTTTTATCGAATTTGTGCGGAACTTTAGGCGGTCACTGTATAGTTATTAGCCATTAAGCATTTGTGCACAAAAAAAGTAAAATGACTTAAACTACATAATTAGTCGGTAACCCTACTGGCCACTTTGACATATTTCAATAATCTTAAATAGATAATGGCTTATGTTTTGAGTCGACTGCCGCTATAAGCTGTTTTTGGTAAAAAGTAATAGATATTGTTAAAATTAAACGTGTTCTTTGTGAAGTATACTAAAAATAAGTATTTTTATTACAGCAGATTTTACTTATTTAGCCTTAAGCAAGCTTAAACCCAATATTTTAAAGTTCTAATGGACAGCATTTTTGCTTAATATTTATTTTGCCTATGCCAATCACTTGTTTTCAATCACAAGCTTTTACCTGCCATTTGGCCAATGACTATTCTACATTTCATCAGAAAAATTGATGTTTAAGCATATGTAAAGGCAATTTTGGATGCTAAGCCATCCATTTCAAAATAATATCCCTCTCTAGCTTGTACAGAGCTTTCCTAAAACGTCACCCAAATCTCACACATAGAACCCCAGATGCCGTTATTTCAGCTAACTCTGCAGTGTCTGAACAATACAAACGAAACTGATTTTCCAATATAGAAGACTATTTAAGGAGCAAAATGTTTGATATTTGTCTTACATTTTGCAAAAATGGTGATGAGACCCGTTTTTATTTGTTTCCTAAAAATACAGAAGTAATCGCCTCGCGGTGCTTGGAATGTTTATAAGATAGATTCTAGGCTAGCTAAGTCAAACATTACAGCTATGTGTACTTTTGCTTAATAAGGTTAAGCAAGAAATTATATATATACCCATTGGTATTATTAGATACCAACTGTCATATTTAGCTCAGTGCTAAAGAAATGGGAGTAGGCCATAGCGATAATGGACGAAAGTAGAATTGTTTTATGAGTATATAGAAAATGTATTATATCCATGCCTTAAAGAATGAAGTATCATTTTCCTGTAATTATTTTCCTACAACATATCAAATATTGAAAGTTAGTCAAGTGTATACCAAATCGGATAGAATAATAATTTCACTGTATCTAAATATAACAAGAATAATACAACCTGCAGATGTAGCTGTATTTAAGGTGCCAAAAACTGGTTAGAAAAAAGCTGTTCTGGGGTTTAGAAGAAAAAATCCTCAAACATCTTTGACAGAAGAAAAAAATTGCGCCTGCTTTTAAGACGGCTATTGATCAATAGGCCAGACCAAATACAATTTAAAAAGACTTTAGAACTAATGGAATATTTCCATGTAACACATCAGCTATTGATTTTACCAAGTGCTTAGGAATTAAGAAAAAAATTCATAACAATGAAAATGACGAGGAATACTTTGATACAGAAGCCTCAATTGCTAAAACCATTTCTTTTTTCCAGTTTAAATATATATATATATATATAAAGAATTGAGCTTTTTAAGAGTATTGAACAAATTGATAATAATTTTGCCATATAATTTTTATGAAGAATTTTTAAAAAATAGCGATAATGCACTAAAGCAGATTGAACAGGTAATTGAAGACAGAGCAGATAAAATTCCAGCAAACATAAATACACTTGAGGTGCACGCAATATTTAATTAAGATATAATATTTAAATCTACAGAACTTACTGAAGACGTTGTAGGTATAGACATAAGTAAAACTTAAAAAAATATTTTTAATAAGTAAATATACTTGAAATTAACTGAAAAGTTCTTCTAATACATCTTTGGTTAATTAACCTATACAGGGTGATTTTCAACCTGTGCGCATAAACTTGGGAAATGGTAGAAGGAGATCAATAATGAGTAATAATGAGAAAACAAATGTAGTCGATCGTTATTTTCACACGAACAAAATAAAAGCGTCAAATGTAATGGCGCACATTTGTACAAACGAAGAACTTGTCGACATGGTTTTGGTTTACGGAGAAACGCATCAGAATGCAGTGGCAGCAGCTGATCTGTATGCCCAAAGATTTCCCCGAAGATATCACCCGAGACGCGGGGCTTTCTTAGGTGTTATTCAGCCGGGTAGAGAAACTGGCAATTTGCGGCCGCGGCCTGGACAAGATCGAGGAGCTATTAGACCTAGGTACATTCTAAATCTGAAGCAGGATATTTTAGAAGTTATCGAAGAACAATCTGGAATTAGTACTAGGACAATTGCAGCGCGATTTGGAATATCGCAATCTACAAGTTGGCAAATTTTAAGGCACGAGTTGCTGTACCCGTTTCATGTGCTGAGGTACAAGCCCTACTTCTAAGAGATTTGCCACTTCGAGTACACTTTTGTGAGTGATTGTTACATCACCAGCAGTTAAGCCCAAACTTTACCATGAACATTTTAGTTACGGATGAGGCAAATTTTACGCGCAATGGAATTTTCAACTTTCATAACACTCGTTATTGGGCTTTGGAAAATCCGCATATTACACGGAGAACATACTTTCAACAACGTTTTTCTGTAAATGTATGGGCTGGAATTCTGAACGGGATGCTCATCGGATCTTTTATTCTGGAAAATCGTTTGACTGGTGCTCGGTATTTAGAATTTTTGCGCAACAATTTACCAGTGCTCCTTGAAAATGTGAATCTCACGTTAGACAGAACATGTAATTTCTTCATGATGGTGCTC
Organism: Anthonomus grandis grandis; assembly: GCF_022605725.1. Classification (NCBI taxonomy): domain Eukaryota; kingdom Metazoa; phylum Arthropoda; class Insecta; order Coleoptera; family Curculionidae; genus Anthonomus; species Anthonomus grandis. The sequence goes on along the minus strand of NC_065554.1, from coordinate 8,074,088 downwards.
CACCACATTTTTCACGACCAGTGCGACAACATTTAGATCGTGTGTTTCCCGGACGATGGATAGGCCGTGATGGTCTAGTTGGGTGGCCCTCCCGCTCGCCTGACCTTAATCCATTAGACTGTTATTTGTGGGGTCATATGAAAACAATGGTGTATGTAAACGAAGTTGATGCTAAGCAAGAGCTACGACATCGTACAAACGCTGCCAGTGACGTAATTCACCGCATGGATTCGACAAGCTCAAGTCTGTATCGAAAATAATGGAAACAACTTCGCACAGTTGCTTTAAATTAGTTTAAATTAAACACGTTAAAAAATACACGTTTTTTATTTTAAAAAAATATGGATATCTCCAAAACTAAAAATATTTTACTACATTTTTTTTTCATTATTACTCATTATTACTTATCAGCTACCATTTCCCAAGTTTATGCGCATAGGTTGAAAATCACCCTGTATTTTATCCTTAGGATCAAAAAGATCTAGAACTTGTACAAGAAGTCAACAACATATCAAGTAATGATTCAAAAGACTCAAAAAATTAAAGCAAAGCGGATAATTTTAGTCTATAAGATTTTATTCAATGGTTCAAAAAACCAGAGAGAAAAAGAAATAAAATGTTGTTTAAAAAATGCTGTTTATAACCTGTAATTTTTTAAATAAATAAATTGCTATTATTAAACCTTTGTTATTTCAAACCTATACCTAGGAAGTGTATTATTTTCTTTTCGTTTACCCACATTGTCAATCAGTGGTATCCTCCTGGCCAATAATAGAAATGGACTGGCCAATCACTATAAATTTAGACTTTAAATAGAGTTTTGTCCTAAACATTATGATTGTAAATATTAATCTGATTATATTAGTTGAAGATGTTGTAAGATACTTCATTTTATTAATAATTTAGCTTTAAACAAATATTTCTTCAAACCTAACTATTTAAAAAGTTTTTATGTAGTGGCCAATCACTATACAGTTTACCCTGTGCGGTTTTAAGTATCTAACAGTCTCCTTTTTTGTGGTTATTTATTTAATACTAATAATTATATTTTTTATGTATTTAATTTCACCCCTCTCTGTCATTTTAACCTCCGGTTCTGTGCCATTTTATAATCGAGTCTTTCATAGCTAGAAAATTTTAGCGATATAATATATACCTCCGAAGAATCCCATTATGAAAAAAACTCATCAAAAAACCCGTTTGTCGGAATATTTTTTATGATATCCAATGCGCGACCGTATAACACAGTTTTGAAAATTACGCACATAAAAACATATTTTACGAGGCATTTTTCATAATTAATAGAAATCGTTGGTTCGCTACTGAATCTTGTTTGGAGACCAATCATTTGAATACCGTCTGCCATATAAATATCAATATGCTAATTTTTTTTATTAGGAATTTCGCGGAAAATAATAATAAGGCCATAGAGTTTAAGTGAGATTATAATTTAAGATTATTTGAAATTACATGCATTTTTGATTCTCAAATAAAAACTCTCTAACACGTACACTATAAAAACCATATTTGCGTGTATATAGCATAAAAATATATAGTTTAAAATATTATTTTCGAAAATTGTTATATATTTTTTCATAATTATTCTTCCTTTGTCTTAACGATAAAAGTAATACGGATATTACATAGGGGCCTGGTAATTACTATAATTTAAGTGCTCCCATAATGGTATCAATTTAATATGATTTAATTTGCTAATATCCAGATGTTTATGTTTTTTTTGTTGAGTAAGCCAATTATGTTGCAAAAATGCACCCTTAAATTATATGTTTAAAATAATTGGAATTGTATTTTTTGTAATGTTAAGGTGAAACATATGGGCTTGGTAATTAGTTTAACATAAGTGTTCCAATATTGCCATCAATTTATTATGATTTAATTGGCTAATATTTAGATGTTTAGGTTTTTGTTTGTTGAGTAAGCCAACTATGTTGCAAAAATGCAGCTTCAAATTTTATATTTAAAATAATTACAATAGTATTTCTTGTGTTGGTAAAGCGAAGCAAATATATAAAAAGGTTTATTACATTATCGAAAATTTTTGTTAAAGTATCTTATTTATTAATCTTACCTTACTTAAATATGTTATGGGAAGTTGTCAAACAATTTTCATACAAAATTTACACTGACCGCAGTACTAATTTTAGGTTTAGAACCTATTGACTCAGTAATTTTTACTATAATTAATGAACTTCTTAATAAAGCTATACACGATCCGGTTTTACCACTGCGGCGGAACCGGACTGCGTTTTTGCAGTGTATGTTTTTGCGATAAAAAAAATAATTAAAACAGTTGCTTCGATTCAATTTAATTAATTTATTGGGTCAAAAAAATATGATTTTTAGACAATTTAATTAAAAATTGTAAATTATACAGGGTGTTTTAGAATAAGTGAGCAATCTTCCAAATCTATATAGCTTGCAAGAAAAAACAAAGTTGTCATAAAATATTTTCCTACAGAGTTATAAGCCTCTAAAGCACAAATCGTACTCTAAAAAAAGCTACTCTTCGTTAATAAATATAAAATGAACGGTTTTTGGGAAGGCTCTATTTTTGTTTAATTAAGCCTCAAAAAAAATTATTAAAAAACATGTTTTAAAAGTGATTATTCAAAATTATTCTACTATGTAGGTTCAACATGATTTTCTCCTAAACGTACGCATTCCTTTATTCTTTAAACAAAAGATAGTTGGACTTTCCACAGTCGTTGAACATTCGGTCTACGTTCTTTAAAGTAAAAATTAATGATTGCTAATACATTTTCTCTAGGGTCAACTAGATTATTATACACTAAGGATTTTAGGTATCGTCATGACAAAAAACATAACTAACAGATTATTCTGTAGAAATTTTAAATTAAATTCTCCAGTAAGCCTTTTAAGTAAGACAACTCCATTCGTCATGCAAAAGAAGTGCATGAACTTTTTGTAAACGGTAAAAGATACAATTTTGATTTTTTAAGAATCCGAATAAATTGTGAGCAATCAAACTAGACTGAGCACAATTATTTTTAGCTTTGATAAACGAAGAGTCGGCTCGAACAACGTTGTAACTTACATTGTTTCGACATTTCAGGAGAAGCAAAAATCTAAATACCTTTTTTTTGAACTTTAAAATGGAAAAACGTTGCATGATCATGACAGTAATAACGTTGTTTCATGCTATTAGGCTTAAATTTACACGATTTATCTATAGTTTATGCTATAGAGTCTTTTATACAAGAAAAAATTGGAATAAAGTTGTAACTGCTTTGTAACTTACAACGTTTTTCCATAACTTGCGCATTTTTCAATACACTATAAAGTCGGGGATACAAAATTAAAAACGTGTTTTTATTTTTCCGTCTGCCTTACGTAAAAACCAACAAAACTAACTGTAAGACTAATAACTAAATCTATACTGTATTCTACTTCAATATCTATAATATAGAAAAAATGACAGTAGAACAAAAAATACATTAATAATCTTAATACTAAAAGTAGGCTGATAGTATATTATGTTGTAAATGTAAACATGTAAGGGAAAATAATACTCATTCTGTTAACAAATTTTCGTAAACAGGATGATAAACTGGATTCATATACTGATATATATCTATTAAATTACCTTTTTTAGCAGCCGAAATAGGTATTGGTCTATCTTATGCCAACGGCAAATTTGCCATTCTGGAAAAAGGTAAAGTAGTGGCCTTATATTTTGCAATATTTTTCACGATGGTAATATGTTTCCAGGGTCAAAGAACGTTATGATTCTCTCATAAAAACAATGTATTTGGGTCTGCAGAACCAATTTTATTCCATAGTGATTCCGTAAGTTTAAATTTGGAATTTTTGTAAAGAGCTTTTTCCAAGTCTCTCAAATCTTTGAAATCTTCCCTTTGAATGCACAAAACATAAAAAGGCTTGCTTTCCCATGCGTTGGCAATGACTGGCACCCACTCAAATGGCACGAAAACCTTCGCAGTTTTTTTCTTTTTTTCTATTAAAAAGCCCCTATCGCAGGGCAGGAAGCTGTGTCCAGTTGACAAAAATTTTTGATGCACGTCTGTGAAATATTTTTGATCCACCAAAAGTTTAAAAGTTGTAATGATTCGTCAGTTATTGTTCTGTCCCACACATCTGTCCGACCATATTATTAGCTGCTTTCTTTCGCCTGTTTGCAATGGATGGAAATGTTCTTTTACGTACCTCAGTAAACAAGATGAAATTTCTATGGATCTTCGTTTTGCTTTCATTCCACAGCATCATAAACTCATCGTTAGATGTTGCATCATGTATATCTAAATTATAATTCGACAACTGGCGTTGGTAAAATACGCTGGAGTGATGTAAAGTGAGACAGAATAAGACCTGTTGCAAATCAATGAATAGAGCAAAAATATTGGATGGATTGCTTTTTGCCAGCTATGTATCTTCATTGATTTGTGCATACCCTGCTTTAGCACGCATCTGATGAATTTGCATGTCTTGTGTTATTTTCTGTCTTTCTTCCTCAGTATTGGCAGCACATAACTTAATATAATGCTTGTCGCAAAATGTGCATGTATCAGAACGAGGTAATCCAAATTTTAGATTCAGTTTCGAAAATGTAACATTGTATTTCCTGATTGATATATTCTTATGCTCTGGATATTTTTCACAAAAGAGCTTATACATTATTTTTAAGTTGAGATCTTCGGACAGGAACTCTGTATAAGGTTTTTGATCGTGAGTTGTGGCTTTCCTGTTAAGGAAAAGACGAAATATGTTCCCTGATCAACTCTTTGACATTTCCTGGAATAACATGTGGCCGATTGGTATGACGTCCTCGAAAAATCTTTAATGTCAATATTGTTCTTTAATTTTTCTACTAACATTTGTATTCTTCGGGGTGTTACTCTAAGGGTATCTGTGACAGTTTTTTGGCAAACTCGTATCTTATCTTGCTCAAGAGGTAAATAATAAAAAACTGTACACTTCCGGCGTGGATTTGGTTGATTTTTTACTTTTGGCCTTATTGGTTCATGTATCTTAATACATTGGTATGCGAGAATTTGGGATTGTTCATTATAAGTAAGACTTCTGAATTTTGAAAAAATCGTACGTTTATTGCCTTCTAGCTTTGCAGCAAAACATTCCCTTTTACAGCGGCATACTACATTCTGAAAAGCAAGAGAATATGTCTATATGAAGACAATAATGAAACGGTGATGAAAATTGACATGGTACTAGTAATATTATGAATGACATAAGGACATTAAAAAAATTATAATGCTAAATATGTAGGTACTAACTTTTCCAACAAAATTATTGGAATTGGAATTGACGAAACAGTAGGCTGCCAAGGCAGTTGTGCATATAGGTCTCCTGATGGACCCGTCATGCCCCACCGGGGGTTACCAGAGCCCAACGGCCTTAGAGAAACCTATAAGGCTCTCTGGTCTGAAGGACTTAAAGTCGCTCGGACACACTGAAAGTGTTACCCAAGTATTTGAACCTGGCGCGCGTGAGTGCTGGGCACTCCCCGACTACATGGTCAACGGTTTCATCCTCCTCACAGCACCATTGGCATTCCGGCTTGTCCGCAATACCGATAGTATGGAGATGGCTTCTTAAGTGCCAGTGACCGGTTAAAAGACCTGTCACTAGCCGAATTTCGCGTCTTTTTAGGCCAACAAAATGATAAACTCTTAAGTACATAGCCTGCACAGTAAAAACAATACAGTTACATTTTTTTATCAAGCAAACTATAGAAACCTTGCGAACGCATGACACATAAATTTTCGCGCCAAAATAGAATAGTTACAACGTTTTTCGACTTACCTCTTCTGGCGGGATTATTGCCGGTATCATCTTCTTTCTTTTACTTAGATATTCTTCTCCTTTGTCTCTAGTTAACTTTAACTTATTGTTTTGCCATTAAGCAATGTTAGATTTGCGTTTTTTACCACGATTTAATGTATTCTGCAACGAATCCGATAAATTTACCACAAACATGACGTCAAAAATGTAACAATATTCGCCCAAACAATCTCGTGCGCTACTACTTACAACTTTGTTCCGCGGAAATCGGCAAAATGGCAAACTAAAATATTTGATTTAAGAGGGGATATTTAAAAAGAGAGGGATATTCTTCTATCATACAGTTGCTTTAGGTGCCATACAACGTTATTCCATGATTAGGTCGATTTCATAAAATTTGCGAGTTACAACGTTGTTCGAGCCGTCTCTTCAAACGTTAAACCCAAAATGATGCATTTACTTCTTAATAAGAAATAAAATACATAAAGTATAATTTTTAGCAGTAGTTTCTCTTAAGTGACGATGAACTCTGGCATTATAACTAGCTATATCCCTATCATATGTATCATATGTACAAATGATAGGGATATAGGTCCTGATCTCTTAAAAACTGCTACACAGTGACATGATTTTTATTCAATTCTTCAGATATTTTCCGAGTACTGGTATTAGGATTTGCTTTAATTTTATTCATTTAAAACAGCTTCCTCAATTTGAACTGTGATTCTAGCTACAGGCCTCCTGATCAAACCATTGACCTTTTAAAGCTGTTGACCTTTTAAAGCTGTCTGTTTAAGAAAGTTGAATATGGAGATATATCAAGTTTTTTCCGTTAGGTATTACACGCTGAGGAAATATTTCTCCATAAAGGCGTTTTGCAGCATTCGGATTTCCATAAGTTATTCCAAAACAAAAATGTATATCAGCCATTGCACTATTAGTAGAATTTTTTACCATCAAAAACTAACAATGGATTAGCAAGAGTAACAACAATTAATAGGAGTAACTAAGAACACGTCTTTTTAATTACTTTAGTAAACACCATTAGTTAAAGCCTTAATGTAATGCAATTTAACTTCGTGTTTATTTAAATCTATTATTGCTGTTACATGATTGTTAATAAAAAACTTACAAGAGAAACATTTTCCTATATTTTTTGTGTGGCCTAGAGACTAAGCAAGGTATAAATAAAATTGAAGAGGCAAAAAACTGTCTTTTTAATTTTTCTACTTTAAAAAAATTTTAAAAATCGTAAAAGACAGTGGCTTGCATTTTTCTATATAAAAATACTGCCACTGTTTAAAAAGGACCCTACTGGATTTGAAAATGTAATTTAAAGTAAGACTAAATTAACACTACTATACACAATTACTAGTATAAACTTAACTACCAAATTACAACAAAATTGGTACACACTGGATCTTGTAAATAAAGCCGTTACGGATACATGCTTATTTAAACTTGTTGTCTTAAAATTACTTAAAGGATAGCCTATCAAAATTATTGTACATACTTAATTATACTATACATTAAAGTATTTTAGTATATTATAGACCAAAATATTTCTTATTTCGGATTAAAGTTTTGTTTATATAGAGCGAAGTCAAGTAAAATGCAAAAAGTATTTTCCGGTCTGTTACATGTTTTAATTAAAATACAATAAAATATTCTGTAGGTTTGCCTTTACCTTTTTGTCATCATATTAAAAATTCATTAAATAACCTGAAACTTTTAAGAGGTACTGTCAAAGTACATAGATAAATTCTATAATGCAAATTTCATTAAATACTAATACCTTTTTTTGAATACCGTTCATTTTATCGATATTAGCTAGGAGTTTCTTTTGTTTAGAGTAAGATTGGTACTATTTATGTGTTCTTTATTAGTAACACGGAACATGATATTTAAAATAGCATTAAAGAATTCCTCAACTTAACATTAAGAGGCAAGTCCTTAACGGAGGTTAGCAAGGCATTCAAAATTTATTACCACAGTAGGATACACCACTGCGTGAAAGTCTGGTATAGTGCCAGCTCTAGTAACATTTTGTTAAGTGTCAGAATTTATCACAAACTTACAAGAATATAAGTACTGAGTAAGGTAAAAACTCTAAGCGGTTTGAGGTAGGACTTGCAGTCTCAGTAACCCACATGCGCAATTACTCTTATACTTTTAACGATAATGCAGTGCTAAAATTTTACACATATGCGCTGAATGACCCTAATTTAATAGATTATATGTCAATAAGGTATGAAAATATCCAAGTTTACAGACTCATTCAATGACTATTCTTATTACAAAAGATGATAGCAAAATATTTATATCGAAACAATGTAATCAGAGCTGCACATCTTTTACTTCCAGTGCCAGTACAACGGAATTATTGATCATCATCATCATCGTGCAGCTTCTTTTACGTCAATTGTTAGACATAGGCCTAATTTAAACAACTCTAGTTCTCTCTGTCTCTGGCTGTTGTAATCCAATATATCGCTATCCTCTTCAGGTCATTCATCCATACGCTTATCAGCTCTTGGTCTCCATTCCAAGATTTTTTGGTCCATTGCCTATCTTCGATTCTAGTAATCCCAGTCCATTTCTATTTCCTTATAGTGATTCGCTGTATAATATAATCTACTCCACTATGTCGGCGTTTCTCTTCATTTCTCAGTCTATTCCTCAGGATCAGGTCATCGATTTCTCCATTCGTCTTTGTGTTACTCTTAGTTTTTCCGGGGTTTTCTTCGTTAAAGTTAGGGTCTCTGCGCCATAGGTCAGAAACGGCAATACGCACTGATTAAATGCTTTTCGTTTCAAACAAATTGAGAAATTTCCTTTAAGGATGTTCTCAATTTTTTCATATACCGCCCATCGTCTATTTAGTTTACATTTGAATGTCTCTGGTTATTCTAATCTCTTGACCCAAATACTACTTGTCAACGAATTCTACTTTGTTGTTAATAATTTGTATTTGATTACTGGAAACCATGTTAGTAATTATTTTGTTTTTTTTAAAATTTATGGTCATTGAGTTCTCGGAGCATGTTTTTTTGAGTCCAACAGATAGTCAAAATAACAATGTCATACGCGAAGCGTAGATACGTCGCTCTAGATCGTTGAGTATTCGTTTTTATTACGATATTCTGATTCTGCAGGCATAGACTAAAGAGTTTTTGAATCATAGACATCAGTACAGGTCCTCCTTTATTTATCGCTTTTGTGACGATACTGTCATCACCTGAAGCTATTATTTCTCATCTCAATAAAATATTAATTTTCAAAGCAATATTAATCAAGTTCGAATTTTGAACCCTTTTTTGTAGATATTTCTCTGGATTGAGAGTGTTTTAAATAGTAATTAATTAAACTCCAAGTATGACTGAGTTTAATTTATTGCTATTTAATTTAAGGGGGTTACTATGAGAAAAAAATATTTTTTCCAGTTACAGTGTTTTGAATTGAAAATGATTCCATAATTTGTATTAAATGTTTTCTTTTTCCCACTTGTTAGTTTTCATATCATTTCCTTCATACTTTAGTTCTTCTCGATAGTTTTAACGGTTTTCTCGTCTTTGTACTTTCTTAAGTCTTTTGCTACTTCATTGTTCAGTCTATTTATTTTGTCTTAGCTAGCGTTTTTGTCATTTTTCAGTGTTCTTCTCCGTTATAGTATATTTTCAGTCTGATTTTTTTTTTGTTCGGGCTTTTAGGATAACATTTTTTTTGAGCGTCTATTTTTGCTTCCACTATTGCATTGTCCATAGTATTTATATTATTTGAACAAGTTTTATCTTGAAGTATTTTGAATCTGTCGAATCTTTATTTGTCATTTGGAATCCCGTTTATCTCTTGGGCGTGTCGATGTCTTCGTTCATTCTTTTTTCATCATTTTGTGTTGTTTATAGCTCGTGTTTAGTTCGTATGTTTGTTAAATGTCTTTTACTATTTAATGCTCGCTTGAATTTGCAAATTTATTCACAGTTAAAAAATAGGCTCGTTTTTATCTTTCTGTCCACGCTCTTCCAGGTCTATATGCACTAGCGTTTCTTGTAGTAGAGCTGTTTGTTAGAAATAGGGTTTCCTCCAAAAGTTGTTGGGGCATAGACCTGAATAATTTTTAAATGATACCTGGTAATTATTTTAAGGATAGCATATTCTATTCTGGTAAAAACTGATTGGCCACTCTGAGATTTTCCAGTAGCTTTTTGTTTATGAAGAACCCAACACCTCACACTAATTCATATTGTTTTCCATGGTAGTAAAATAAATTACCGGATTCTAGGGTCTTAAGCTCTTTACCTCGCCTTCTGACCTCAACAACTCCGACAATATCCTATCCTATGTTTTCTAATTTGCTTTCCATTTCAGCAAAACTTTTATCTGAAAGTAGAGTTCTAGTGTTTAGAGTTACAATTTTAAGAACCGTTTGTTTCTTTAAAGGTACTTTTGGAAAATTTGTATTCCCTTTAGAATCCTTGGGACAGACTGATAAATCAATGCGAGAGTACCTACATACCTAGAGTAGTTTGTTTTTTGTTTTAAAATCTGACATTTGTAAGGGTTTATGGCCAAATGCAATGCCACGCGACCTATTGCGTGTTGGCAAGGTTTCATTTTAGCCACCCAATCTGGGAAGGAACGTAAATTCCGTCATATTCAATAAAGTAAATAATTCGAAAAACTTTTACGCAAAGAAGAAGTTAAGTTAGGCCGGCTATACACGATCTGGTATGAAGGGACGGAATATGCGCGATACATACTGCGTCCTAAAGGATACAGCAAGAAAATTTTCAAAATTTAGGTGCTTCGAGACCTTTCCTATGAGACAATGTCTACATTGCTGAGAATTATTTATAGCCTTAAAGTAGAAGATGTTTTATGAGAGCCAATACAATGTAAATATTTGACGCATCCATGTCTTGAAAGTCGTGTATTTTTTTTTTAATTTTATACAAATATTAGGCAGTAAAATAATAAGTTTCAATTATTACCGAATGTCTAGAAAATCATTTAAAAAATTGTAAGCAGTGTTATATATAGGTTGATGATGATGGACTGTGGCGGGGTTATCCATATTTGATGGATGAGCGGGAATATGTGACGATGGAGGCATATATATTCCAGCTGATAATGGCCCACAAGAAATATAGACGTTAGTTAAGGATAACATGGTTGGAATTGGTAATTAGGCTAATGCGCCTCAAGAGAATTACGTCTTTGATAACAACTTGAATAAATGTAACGTCATTTATCTGAATTTAATTTTTTCTAACCGTTCAATTGTTTGTAATTTTGCAGGAATTACATCATCAAAAATTGGTCAGCATCAACTTTTTTGGAGGTTTTTCATATTCTTTTAATGACTTAAGCAATTGCATTTGAAATGTTGTCATTTTCTTTGAACGTGAACTGGCTTCTGGTGGTGATGGAAGAGGCGTCTATTATTTAAGAGTCGACTTTAGATTTTACAATATTCCGAGATAATCCGTTGAGGTAAAATTTATACTCAGGCGCCTTGAATTTGCTTGGACTTGAACCTTGAACTTGAACCTTGTCTTTTGTAATGATTGGAGATGAAGCGTTTAAAATATCATCAAATTTGCTACTCCCGTATTCATCTCGTAATCTTACTCTATGTAAAAAAGTATTCAATTATGGCCTTTCACAATGCAGACACACGGTAGAATGTGCTTTCGGTATCTTATCAAATAAGTGGCGTATTTTTTATTCTGCCATATTGGTACAACCCCAATTGATTGACTATATTGTGAAGGCTTGCTGTATCTTCAAAACAGTAGTCCATTTTTCTCAAAGGGACCTATTAATATTAAAAATTAAGAGATTGCAGGGACACAAAGTCAATCTGAGACCATTGACTATGCATCCCTCCAATCTCTGAATTTTTGCTGTATCTTATTTATTATATGAATAATTCTTGATGGCACGCGGCATAACTACAAAGGTGGAGTTATAAAATTAAACCTTATCTGGTGCACTTAATTTTTTTTTTAATAATTTCAATGCTGAATATAAAAAAGTGCGTATTTTAATCATAAATAATAAGGAAATATCTATATTTGTTTCGTTAGCTTTAACTTTGCAAAATGTAAAAATAACCACAATGCGTAAAAACCTGATGATATTAATTGGTCGTCAATTTGTGTAAACGAAACAGATATTACTAATTAAGACGCTACGTGGTTTCTTGACAAATTATTAAATTCATGAGTTGTTAATTAAAAGTTATTCCCAGAAAAAAACTATTCGTGATTCGAATAGCAGATGAGTTAAATGAAAAGAAATTACTAAAACTACCGTATGAAATATAATAAGAAATCATGGGGAAACTGGCGGCATTCTACAGTTAAAAACAAAAAGTTTATATCGCCCAAAACTACTTTCTAATAAAGATAAAAAAATATTTACATTATGTAAAAAAAGGTCAAAGAAATATGGTATGGCAGAATGGATTCATAGGACTGGTCACAATTTGCCAATGGATCTTATCCTCAGTGGATTCATAAATGAAGATTGATGATAAAAAGTTGATGTTTAATGCCAGGTATTGATTTATTTATACATTTTTATAAATATATATATTTTCTTACAAGTAAAAAAAAGCCGCTTTTAAGCGCAAAATAAAAGCTAGACAGGTTAATATAGCAGAATCTTAATTATCTCAGTTGAGAAAAGATTGATCTTGAGTAAATTTAAATGACGTTGATTAATCAAAAAAACGAGCGATTTCTACAAAATAAAAATCTTTTTAACTACAATCTTTGAATAGCAACCTTTAATAACAACCTTTAATTGTTTAAAGCGCACGGTAAAATTTCATAGTGCAACTGCATAGATTAAAATGCTTTAAATTTATTGCGGGCACCATAGATTTCGCCGAATACTATCAAAAACATTAAAATACTTTTTTTCCGAGAATCGTTAGATTCAACAGGATGCAGTCTATAAAAAACCGCACAAAACGGTTTTTTAATAAATTAAGTTAGGACATAAAATAAGTTACTTTTTTGGTCTTTCAACAACCCAGACTTTGAAATTATTAAAACAGTGAGTCTACAGTGAACTGTTATGACACCAGTCATGTCTGCTATAATCCCTTTGTGCCGGGACAGTACTCACGCTATCCTAGCTCTAGATGGATTTGACAACAGCTACTTAGTCTCTTGAGTTACTTATTTTATTGGGTAGTACGTCACTTATAGCAAAAATCAATTTAGAAATTTTTATATCACACACTTAAAAACTAAGAGGAAGAAAATAGACTTATTCACGTATACAATATTTTACTTAAGGTATAATAGATTTTTTTTATATACCTAGGAGCTGAGGTTTAATCTATTAATCTCTAAGCTCGTTTCTTCTTTTCAATATCCTACCTAACTCTGTTATGAATATTAAAATTATAAAACGATAAAAACAACAACAAGACCTACTTTTTACAACATACTTAATTTGAACCAACGTTTCGGTAGTTATATCTGCTACCGTTATCAAAGTAATTAAAGTAAAATTAAATTAAATTAAAAATATAAATAAAACATACTTATCTTGCAAATCTTCTGTTATGTAATACCATCAAAACTTCTTCCTAATTCGAAAATACTTTAAATACTTTTTTTTATTAGATGATTTGACGGTTTATTAATAGTTTGACAATTTATTTTGAAATATAACAAAAAATTCAAAGGTTACTTCCTTAAAATTAAAGGGGTGTGATCTTAATGTAAATGAATGATTGAAAATATATGAATATCAAATATTTTAAATCATTAATTAGCAAAGGAATCCATGTATTATTAAAATCAACCGAACAAGTAGCAAAGCATTTATCTTCATTTAACATTATAAATGCACTTTTCTTTAGTTTACGTAATTTTGAAATTGGTTCCTTTGCTAAAATTGAGGAAGCATTCCAGTCTATTCTATGGTTATTGTCAAATGCATGTTGTGTAATCTTGGATTTTTGAAAATCATTGTTTTTTATGTAAGATTTATGTTCATTAATTCTTTTTGATAATGGTCTTTAGGTTTCACCTATGTAAAATTTACCACAAGTACAAGGAATTTTATAGATTACATTTTTATTAAATTCATTTTCATTGAAAGGTTTAGTTTTTGTTAATAAGTATCGTAATATGTTTTGTGATTTAAAAATAGTTCTTATATTAAATTTTTTAGCAATTCTTTTTATCTTGGAATAAATGGTAAAATAAGATTTGTCGTAAAAATTGATTGATTCAATTTTATACGTGGCTTATCAAACTCTTTAAAGCAATTTTCCAAAAATTCTTTGGGAATGGGGTATGAAGCCCTTAGAGAGTCGTAGAAACCATTTTAATTTAATTTTGATTTTTAAAATTATTAATAATTTAATAGACTGACATTTCTGTATGGAAAATTTACATATCAATGTTAATCCTTATATTTTGCGTAATAGATCGACCTTTAGCATCTCAAAATATTTGTCTAACTCTCCTTTATTCAGATGCGCTTGTAGTTTTAATAATTTTTAAGAAACTAATTCAAATGATATATTTTTCTCCAGTATGGCTTCATTTAAGCGATAATTAAGAAATTCCACCTAATTTCACAAGGAACGATAAATATTGTCCTATTTTTCCTATTGTCTTTATTCATATGTATATAGTTCTTTATATGTGTATACATATTCATATGTGTATACTTCTTTATTGTTTATAAGAGATATTATTAAATAAGGTAGTTAGGTTTATGTTACTTAGTATTTTGTTAGGTTTGGTAAAAATATAATATTTGGCAAAGCGCTCACTTGGATTTAAATTCATAAGATATTTTGTGCTTTCCTGTTATTGAATTGCTTAGTCTATCTGTAGGAGAGCCTTGTACTTAAAAAAATAAATAATAAAATAAATAAATAAATTATAAACATATTTTTGGAAACAAAAATGTTCTTCAACGAAAAAAATTAAACTTAAAAACTTTGGCGACAGGGCAGAAAATTAGTATAATTTAATTTATTAAAAACAAATCGGATCTTTTATTAACCATCTTTATTAAAAATATTTCATTACCGTCACTTAATTTTTAGTTCACTAAATATAATATTATCACGATTTGTAATTTTAGTTAAATTCTATAATCTACATTTAAACAGAATCCGTAGATAAAAGACCTTAAGGATCCACCCTCTTTTATTAAAAATTTATTAACCCACGATAGACGGACGATTTGTAACGCAATCCGCCGCTCTTTAGATAACAAATCTTAAGGGAGTTACGGGCTTACTTTTTGCATCGTTGCCCTGATTATTTTCTGAATATATCCGAAGGGTCGTGGCCGGTGAGCTGGAAAATTATTTTGCGGAGTTGAATGATACATTCTTGTGGAATTACGCACATTTTGAGGGCTTCTTAGTTATATAAACGCATCTAAGGGGTGTTTCATTACCGAGGGTGGAGGAAACTAATAAAGGGAAAATCTGTTTTATTTTTGAATACTACTAGGATAGATATATATAAATTAATAGATATTATTTACTAATATATAAATGATTACCTAATATTTATTAATTCTGTAATATAAAAAGATTCTTTAGGCTTGTTATTATATTATTTGCATAATAGCATTATTTCCCTAGATGTAATTATTCTGTTTTAGCACTAATATAAAAGACAAATTAAAAATCATTTAATTTCGGATTTATAAACAGTATGAGTGCAATTAGTATAAATTAAAGATGGTGGTATTTTAATAACTAATATTATATGCTTACTTTATTATTCTAGCACGTGATTTCTAATAGGTTAGGTTATGTTTAGTATGAGTAGTTTCACCAAATAGTTCTCTCTATACACTATCAATATTTTGCTTTTTCATGTTGCACGAAATGCTTAAGGCTAGTTCTGGAGCTATACAATTTTAGCACCTTTCTTCGAGATCTTTTGAACTTTTTGAACCGTGTAGTCTGGTCTTGTAGACTCATTATTTTAGCAGCAAGATGTTACTACCCATTATTACACTAAACGGTTACTATTCGAAGATATTTTAAGGGTTTTGGTGTTTTAGTATTTACAAACATTTTACATATTTGTATCTCTTACACATTCAGGTTTCCGAGTTATGTTGAGTAATTCTATCTATAATCGAGTATATTTGAATGGAAAAAGCACTTAATGATTTATTTGTAATATATTTATTAACAGCAAACTTAGATCCAGTTCTTCGTGATCAAAACGATAATCACATAAATTACTTACACGCTTATGGTTACAGAACTCTCAAGACCTCTTTAAACTCTTTTAAATATAATGAATAAATCAACACTATTAAAGAATTAGCGGTTAATAAGGGTTATAATTCAAAGATTTTTAATAACAGAATCTCAAAATACAGGTTTAAAAATAAGGTTCTATTTGCATGTTCTGAAATAGCTAATTAAATTCTTAAACAATGATTGAATAAATAACACTTACGTTTCTCTTTGTTTTTTAGGTCCTATTTCATTTCAAATTTCCAAAATTTTAACTGACTAAACAGATATTATAATAGGTTATCCAAATTAGCTATCCATCATCTGTAAATTTATTATTAGTGCAAATACCAAATTGTTTAAATTAGCAAATTAGTAGCATTTTTAACGTTTGACAAACAATTGAGAATCGTATATTTGAGTTTTTTAGTAAAATAACATTTTTTAAAATGAAATCCCTATGTATTATATTTTTTTCAGGTAAAACATCAAATTTTAAACCAAAAAGTTTTTAATGACTACTCTCCAAACCAAAGTTTTGACACTTAAACGCAAACAAGTAAATTGTACCGCTAAACTTTATTTTGAACATCAACAAAAAAAAAACAAATATTTTTAAAGACGATGCTCGAAAACACCACCTTGTTTTTTAATACATTTTTGGCCACATTTTTCAACTGCTCGAACTGCCTTAAGTATGGTCTATCTACTTAGGTTTTCTATTCCCTAACTGCAGTTTCTAAAGCGTCGACGTTATCGTACCTTCGCTTGTAAATTTGGTTCTTTAAGTAACCCTTATAAGAAGTTATCATATGGGGGCTAGATCTGGCAATCTGGGAGACCACTGAATGGGTCCATATGTCCATATGTATCCACTGATCATTAAAAGTAGTACGTAGAAAATTATAAGTATCTCTGTAGTTTTGGGTAGGTGCGCCACCTTACTGAAAATGCAGATGACGTTTATTTATAAGATCTAATTCGTCTAAGAAATTATTTAAAAGTTTCGTAATAAATTCCACATATCTTTCACCAATTAGGGTGCCTTCATAAAAGAACCGGCCAACAAGCTTTGAACCTATTATACCGCACCAAACGTTGAAACTGAAACGGACTTGTGGACGTCTTGGATGTACTAACAATAGATTTTCTCTTGACCAATAATGGTGATGTTTTCTATTAAACATTCAGAATTTGAGGAAATTGATTCAGTCAAATTATTTATAAATTTTAAAACAACATCCATAAAAGGGTATCAGGGAATTAACTTATCTGAAGAAGTAAAAAATTGAAAGGGAAATAAAACAAAATTGTAAGTTTTTAATATAATCACAGCAGTAATAATAATAACCCAATATACAGGGTGTAACATAAGTGATGACTTTAATTTTAAGGGGTGATTCCTTGTCATATTTTAAGTAAAAAAGTTCATATAAATATATGTCTGGAAATGCTTCGTTTTCGAGATACAGGGTGTTAAACTTTTTTTAAATCGACTTTTTATTAATATATCATAAACGCATTTACCGAATTTGTTAAAATCTTTAAATTTTGTTAGTCACTTTATAAGGTACCTTTTGGAATTCACATCTGGCCTAGAAATATCAGGGGCATGCCCACGGGCTAAGTCGGATGATTTTTTTGTAAAAAAATATCGCCCGGTACATTTTTTGTAAGTATGATATTTCTTTTAAATAAAGCATCTAAAAATGAAACTTTTTTGTCTCTTACATTTTTTGCGTATAACATAGATTTTTTTGTTTCGTTTAGAAATAAATAATTAAAAATCATATTTCGGCACGTCTCGGGCCTCCATAAAAAAAATAAAATGCTTTAAAATTAACTGACAAATTACCAGCATGTTTATTATTTAACAACTAAGAAAAAACCTTAAATAAATTTCTTTGCAAAACGCATACTTGAGCGAAAATAAAAATTAATAAGATGCTATTTTTGATGTTTAAATTTTAATGCAATGGCGTCGCAAATGGTTACCTATTTAAAATTTATTTGTTGTTTGTGTACGCCACCATTTTTTTTGTGCGAGATATTTGTACAAATTTAAGCAATTAAAAATACGATCGCTTAATTTTTGTGAAAAATAATAAAAACTTACTTTAGTTTTAAATATCATCAAAATTTTATTAAATCAAATGCTCGAAATGAGAACCACGATTGTCAATACAAGCACGCAATCTTCTTCCCATCGACTGGCGCACACGTTCGAAAATTCCTGGTGTGTTGCGTATGACATTAGAAGAGTTTACATATCAGTTTACAGACGTCGCATAAACAAGCGATTTCAGATATCCCCAAAAGAAATAGTCCAGAGGATTCAGGTCTGGAGATCGTGCTGGCCATAGCTGAGGTCCCCCCCGACCTATCCATTGCTGTGCAAAAGTATCATTTAGATAGTTTCGAGCGACAAGACTAAAATGAGCAGGTGCACCGTCGTGCATAAATCACATGGTATTTCTTGTTGCTAGTGGTATGTCTTCTAATAAATCTGGCAATATTTCTTCTAAAAATTGTCTGTAAGTATAACCATTCAGCCTAGGAGGGAGAAAGTGCGGTCCGATAAGATGATCACCGATAATTCCGGCCCAAACATTCACGAAAAACTGCTGTTGAAATCCACCTTCTCCAATGGCATGGGGATTTTCAAAGTCCCAAAGATGGTTATTGTGGAATTTTCTGATGGCTTTCCGTGAAAAACAGGCCTCATCTGTGAAAAGAATTTTAGCCGTAAAATTTGGATTCTGGGCAGCTTTTTAAAGAAACCACTGGCAAAACTCTAATCGTGCAGGAAAATCTGTTGGCAACAGTGCTTGCACAAACACTTTCGTGGCTGATGTTAAGCTGTAACGACAATCTTCGCGTGCTAGTTGACGGGTCGTCTTCCACTGCCTGCAGAATTGCTTCCTCTAGTTGTGGCGTCATTATTACTCTCGGTCTACCAACGCGCTCAGCATGAGCATTGACAGATCCAGTCTCACACAGACGCGCATGGAGTCTTATGAAAGTTCTTTCTGGTGGAATTGGTCTATCGGGAAAGCACTCATGATAAATTCGACGGGCTTCTGTACTATTTCCATCTGCAAGGCCATAAATTAAATACATTTGAGCTAATTCGGCGTTATTCATAGTTATCGGCACAGTAAAACACATTCAACTAACAGTACCCAGTACCTGGTAAATGTTAATGTAAGACATAGGAATGTTCTTATCAGAGAAATTTTTATACATACCTGCATAAATATGTAGTATTCCCAATAAAATCAATTTTGAAGCATTTTAGGTTTTTTTTATGGAGGCCCGAGACGTTCTAAAATATGGTTTTTAAAATTTATTTCTAAACGAAGCAAGATACAAAAAAAAAATTAAGAGACAAAAAAGTTTCATTTTTAGATGCTTTATTTAAAAAAAAATATCATACTTACAAAAAATGTACCGGGCGATATTTTTTTAACAAAAAAATCATCCGACTTAGCCCGTGGGCACGCCCCTGAAATTTCTAGGCCAGATGTGAGAATTCCAAGAGGTGCCTTATAAAGTGACTAACAAAATGTAGAGATTTCAACAGATTCGGTAAATGCGTTTATGAGATATTAATAAAAAATCGATTTAAAAAAAAGTCTAACTCCCTGTATCTCGTAAACGAAGCATTTCCGGACATATGTTTATATAATGTTTTTTACTTAAAAAATGATAAGGAATCGCTCCTTAAAATGAAAGTCATCACTTATGTTACACCCTGTATATAAGCTTTTTATGATTAATGTCTCTGTCCTCAGATCTTTATTCATACTGCGACTGATACTGTGCATAACATTTCATATTAATGCTCTTTGATTATTTAGTTTGTTTTACTTATCTTATTAACAAAAAAAAAAAAAAATATTTATTTGAGAAGGAACAATGAAGAGTGGTAAGAACAATAAGGAACATTGTTTCAAGGTTCTATAGTTAAAATATCATCATAATAATGAATTAAATTGACCACACTAATCACGACTTACTTCCGAACTACTTAACACTTACTACCATTTTTTTGCTGATAAAAGTAAACGCTGCAGCTATACAGGGTTTAATAAGTGATGACTTTAATTTTAAGAGATTATTTCTTGTAATTTTTTAACTAAAAAAACTTTTATAAACGTATGTCCGGAGACGCTACGTTTTCGAAATACAGGGTGTTAAACGATTTTTTAAATCGGTTTTTGATTTTTTATTAATTTATACAAAAACGCGTTTACCGATCTTGTTGAAATTTTTACAGTTTGTTAAATATTTTACAAACTGTAAATTTTACCCCTTTTTGTCGTTTGATTTTTCTGCGTATCTTATTCTTCGTTTCCATTATATTTCATTCATATTTCAGCACTCATAATGGTTTTTGGCCTCTATAACTAAAAGGTTCAAAATAACCTGAAAATTTACTAATATGTTTAAAATTTAAAAACTTAAAAAGCTTTCAATAAACAAGTTAATAAGATACTACTTTTGGTGCTTAAATTCTAAATATTAATTGCAATGGCCTCGCAAATAGTTAGCTGATTAAAATATATTTGTTTTGCATATATGCCACCAATTTTATGTGTTTAATATTTGTATCAAACTAAGCAATTAAAAATTAAGAAAACGTTTTTCAGATATTAATAAAAAGTTGATTGAAAAAAAAATTACATCCTATAACTCGAAATAAAGCACCTTCGGACATAGACTTAGGTATCTGAATTTTTTTACATAAAAAAATACAAGGAATCACCTCTTAAAATTAAAGTCATCACTTATGTTACAATCTGCATATTTGCATCTTAATACGTATGTATGTATGTAGTACGTACTAGTAGACGGAGTACATCTTGATTGGTGCATACATTTTCTAAAAAAACCTATTTACGTAACGGTGGTCTACTATTTTTCTCTGTTTCAGTTTAAGTAGTCGTTTTTAATTTTGACAAGTAAATACTTTGTTTTTTTGCTTTATTTTATAATTTCTATATTTATGAAATGCTATATATAGAAATAATCTGCACTTTTAATTTTATTGATTTAAGTAGCTCACGTTTTAATAGTAATATGTTATACTTATATATAAAGCAGTGCGGCTCTTAATTATCCTTCTCCTCTTATCTTTTGAATCCGTTTATATAAAAATTTGAAATTTGGCACACATCATTAGCAACTTAAATACTACTACGAGCACCGCACGCTTTTTACCTTGATTTGAATTATTCTGTTAATACCTTAAATTTTATTATGATTTTTATTTGAGATAATTAATTATGATTTATTGTCCGACCTTCTACTACTGTAATAAATAAAAACTCTTTGTAATTAAAAAATATTTTTTACTTTTCAGTTCAACTAACAACGAAAGTGTGTTTTTTGAATTTTTTAATTTTTTCAAACTATTATTTATTTTCTACATCTTATATGAATAATAATTCGAGTAACCTACGTTTATGAGACTTATTAGTACCCACGCATGTGTAAGGAATAAAGAAGGTGAGAATGCAACTACCCTAAAGACATTTTAGTCTCCGTTGTGCAGAGCCGCGTACCCATACAAGTTCGAAAGAGTAAGTTGTAGACTCCAGAAATTAGTAAGAGTAACTCTGAGAGTGCATCTATGCGCAGATCGCGTGCTACCTCTGTCTCTCTTACTCTCCTACAGAGGATCTAAAAAAAAACTTTTATAATCCTGGCAGTCCTAATAAAAATAATGGGAAACTGTTATTAAATGATTACTTTGTCATCCGTCCTTGATATGTGTGTAAAGTTTCAAGTTGATCAGAGTTTTAGAAACCATTGAAAATTAAGCTCAAAAATTCCGTTACATATTTACATACACACATAGATACAACTGGAGCTAATAAAAGCGTATTAATAATTAATTAGATAAAATAAGTAGCAAAAGTTTTATTGTAACTTTAATAGATCCATCATCAAATTCGGTACAATTCGGAAAAACGATGATATCTCGAAAACCGTAACACTTGGTATAATACTATAGGGTTAAATATATTCAAAATTATCTCATTTATCACCCCCCTTTCTTATATACGTCGGTGAACCAAACACCCTGTATAGTAAAGCAGTAATTAGATTCATATTAAGAGACAAATCATTTGTTTTCCAAGTCATACATTTAATACTAAGGCAAACAGTAATAAAGAAGCAGTAACACAATTGGAAAATGTCAAAAAACGTTTTTTTTTACTACCGTGCGTGTAAAGTTTTCACTCTACACACGTTCCAGAGTTTATAAAGATTCACGCACTAGTGCCTAAAAGCTAGTCTCTTTTTACGTACTGGTGCGTGAAAAGTAATTCGACGTTTATTTGAAATTTAATTTATAATTTGTCAAACATTTTTTCTTGGCGGTTTTTTTACGCACTAGTGCGTAATTTTTTTTTTAATTTGGTATGTTTTATTTTCTTATGTTTTCTTTAGTAGTAAAAAAATTTTTGTATGTTACACGTGTGTAAAATCTCCTTTTTTATATATAGGAATTTTATATTCCTATTATATTGTGCCAAAAATATCCAACATGCTTCCATTTGATATAAAAAATAAAAACTAATCAAATAAAAAAAAACTAATCGGAAAATTAAAACATGGTTATTTGTAAATAATATAGATTGGTTTACTAAGTGACTTGTTCGTGCTTACTTGCCACTCTATTTTCTGGTATAAGTTATAACTTTCCATTATTTATAAAAAGTTTTTTTTCTTATATTTATTTAAAAGATGTGCACACACAGATGTAATCTATTGTGAACTCTAAATAAGATTTATATTATATGTATATCACTTGCAATCATGGGCGAAGTTAGGGGGGCTTGGGGGGGCTTAGCCCCCTTTAAAATGAAATTAGCCCCCCCAAAAAAATTGTTTAAAACGTAAAAAAACAGAAAGTATAAGACTTAAAGAATATGTGGTTGAAGCTTCCACTTCCGCAGTACACGAAGAAACGTTCTTAAATTCACCTTTGATAAAAAATGAGGCACAAAAGTTTTGGCTAATTTCAATTTATTATAGGTCTCTCGACAATATAATAAATCATCTAAAAATAAGATTTTCTTTCGAAAGTCAGAAATTAGCTAAATCTGAGATACCTTTTTAATCGATAGGGAGCTATTAAAAGCTGAAATGACCGTTATTGGGAATTGCATAAATAAAAGCCAGAGCCACAACATTACCATTTCTGATATTAAAGATGTATTAAGAAAAGAGACTTTTCCAAATGCATATACCCTTATGCAAATAGCATTAGTTTTGCCAATTTCTTTAGCGTCCTGCGAACGCTCTTTCTCAATGAGAAGAATTAAAAATCGGTTTAGGTCAACGATGGGTCAGGATCGATTTAATTCTTTAGCACTAACCACTCTTAGTATTGAAAGTGGTCTAACAAAGTCATTGTCGCCAGATGAAATTTTAAAAGAGTTTTTAAAAAAAGGAAATCGAAAAGTTTTATTAGAGTAGTTATAAGATAATTTTATTGGATTTCATTTCATTTAAGGACATTTTTAATAAATTTTGCTTTTACTATTTTTGAAGAATTATTGCGTTTTATTAAAATGATATTGGTTTTGAAGGTGGCAGACAATGGAGAAGTAATATCTAATTGTCGGATTTGCATTGTCATTAATTTAAACAAAGTTAAACACGACGTTTTGGTTGGTAAGTATCTCCAACCGTTACCATAAAAACTGAATACCATATTAAGTGTAAACTGTTAGTTTACACTTAATATAAGATTTTAATATAATAATGGTTGGAGATACTTACCAACCGAAACGTCGTGTTTAACTTTGTCTAAATTAATTAAGTCCGACAATTAGATATTAAAATGATATTATTTTGAACTTTGAAATTTTTCTTGAAAGTTTAAATTTTTTTAAAAAACTAGCGACTTTTGACTTTTGCTGTGTATTCAATATACTCCAATATATATATACAGAATAGTTCATACATTATGGATATTGCAATAAAATTCAGAAACGTGTTCCTTGGATGAAACCTAATATGAAAATAAAAGTAAAAGAAATTCATGATATTATGTATATAGTATAGCAAATTAGAATAGAAGCTGTTTAAGACTATTCTTTTTTTTTAATAATTTTAACGACTTATAAGTGAAAATGAAGGTGCCCACCAAAAAATTTGTTACCTCCGGCGGCGCCTGCGGCGGACTTTTCTTTGATGGCCACCCCCTCACCTCTTCGTGTAACTCTGCCCCTGGATGGGGGCTTTAGCCCCCCATTTTTGAGGCTCTAACTTCGCCCATGCTTGCAATATTTGTAATATACTTGGACTTGAATTTGAATATTATAATTTTCATACGCTTTAATTCGAAGAACTTATAACATTAGTATAAATAGAATAGACCATTTTTATTTATTTGAATAAAAGAAAATAAACTAATTCAGAAAAATAGTTCAAACGTATTGCAAAAAATCCGATAAGGTACATAAATATTTTATATGTATGTTTCTTGTTATAAAAAATAGCCATGGCGTACTATTAAATTATGCATTTAATTTTAGAAAATTGTCATTTATTTCCGTGTTATAAAAAAAGTGCATACTATTATATATTTTGTAAGACTGTAAAAAAGACATATTTTATAGTTTATAAATATAGAGAGTGTTTTATTCATAAAAACATAAGTTTGGTTTAACTCAAAAATAGTTAATAAGTAACAAAAATTATCTACACCACTGTATTCAAAGAATAATGTAGATAGAAGGGAAGAATACCATAATACAGCACTTTTAAAAATGCCCTGTATTTAAAAGCTAAAAGGACTATGAAAATTTTGTTACCGGCAACTTTAGCTTTAAAAAAAAGTAGTAGATAGTCGTCTGTTGTCTATCTATTGTAGACTGTCTACTACTTTTAACCTTAACGAGATACAAAAGATACAAAAATTGTATCTCATTAACGTTAAAAATAACGAAGATATCACGCAAATGGGACACCCTATACAATTCAGTAAATAAATAAACCTTTTTATTATTAATAATATTACTATTATTACTATTACTATTAATAATCATACTCCGTATTTATGAAGGTTTTTTCTCTCAATTCACCCTATATGTTCAGTAATCATGCCATATAAATTCCGATCCAAAAAAACAACCCCTCCCCACAACATTCACGCAAACCGTAATAAAAAAAAGACATTAACGAAAACAACAAACCCATATCGGTCCAATGAAAAACGAGACTCGGCAGCAGCGCACCGAAAATACATCACTCATGTGAACAAAAGAACAATTTCCCAATTCTACCAACTGTCAGCAAAAAGAACACTACCCGAGTTGTTTAGTCCTTTTCCATAGCCCCCGCTTATTTTATTGACATGACAAAAAGCCAGTAAAAAAAAATATATGACAGCTGGTTCAGTTTTGGTGGGGGCAAGCGATTGTGTGATGACGTAACACTTGCTCCAAGGGGCGGCACTTTAACCATACCGCCTACGGATCCGATTGGAGTTGGGCGTGACTTTCGAAATCGACTACAGCCACACCTCCATCCATACATATACTTCCGTATCTATCTGCACGTGAAGGTAAAAAAGACATAAGGGGGTCCTTTGGTTGATTATTTGATGTTCTCTGCTCGAGGAGACGTGCAAAAAAGAACGTATATTGGAGATATGAGGGAGCTGTTATTAAATATGAATCTGTTCTCTGTGGGAAGATTGGTTTGCTGGGTTGACGGTTGCTTCATTATGGATATTTAAATATTAATGTCGTTTTTAATGTATGGCTATATTAGAATAGCAATCTTTACTTTTTTCTATCCTTTCAATGGTTTTTTATAACCATATACACCTAAAAAGTTCTTACAATTTATGTTGTTACAATTTATTTGAATCGCATATTAGTTTTACCACTAACCAAATCTCTTGATTTTATTCTCGACACGTGTTTCGCTAACGGCTGTCTCAGTAGGCCCCTGAGACATTAAAATTACCTTATGAATGTTTTTCAGTTAGCCAACAGTTTATTTTAAAAGTCAATTATTTAATTTTAAGTGAAGATGGAATTCTTGTTTTTTTTTTGTGTATCTTCTTTATTCCCAGAGCCAGCGCGAGAAAAGTTGGTGCCCAACGCGAACTTAAAATTTTGGACCATCCTCCATCCATCCTGATTTTACAAATTATTTTCTTAAACAAAGTCGAAAACTATTAGTATATTCACTTTAAGTATTTAATTGGTTAGAAATTTTTGGTGCACTCCAATTTACTTTAATTTGTTCTTTAAAACAAAAGAAATACTTCTTTTACTTTGAGTACACTAAACTTTTCGATGGGAATGAACAAGTACAGAGCAAAATATTTTTATTTACAAAAAAAAACATTTTTTTTTATTACAAAATACACGTTTTGACATTTCTTATTTATACTGACATTACACGCGGTTTTTAGTCAAAACTTAAAACTATTACATTTTTATTTTTCTTGTCTATAATTAAGAAAACGTTGATGTAATTCCTGTTAAATCTATTTTTTGGGCAATTTGTTCAATGGAAAGGATTCAATAGTTCAATAGTTGAACGCGAGTAGGTTCTAATCAATTTGTTCGCCACTAGCAATCGACGTTGGGATTATAAGTAAAATTCGTATACCAACATTTAAATTAGACATAACTGACAATTATGCCTAATTTAAATGTTGATTAGGTCTGACAATTTATGTTGTGAAACATAATTTAGTAGACCATTTTTATTTAATTTATTCACTTATTTATTAAAAACAAATAGGATATTAACAGGCCGAAACCCAAAGGAACATCCACAAATTACTAAGTGTTTTAGATGTACTTTACTTAAAAATAATACAAGAGCAAAAATACAATAAAGTGCTTAGTTTCTAATTTAGTGTTCTTGTTAATAAAAACTAAAATTCCTATTAATCAGAACTAAGATTTGCGACAAAATAAATCTAGAATAAAAAAATGTGGAATTATAAGTAAAGTATACGACTTTACTATTTATTGTATAAGGAAAGTATACGACTTATGGCGAATTCTTTGGTACATTGGTTTTATACAAGCAGACTGGAAACAAATAAGAGTTTCGAAAATGTCTGTAGTCAATATGGAAATAATTAGTTTATAGAGAAAGAACATGTCTGTGTGAGAGCGATGTGTTTCAAGAGAATATAATTGATATTTAACTCTAAGTTCTATTAAATTAGAATATAAGTTAAATGTACCAGTATTTTTATAGTCTCAAAATCTTAAAAATTTATTTTGTATTGTTTCCAATTTGTTAGCATGCACCGTATATTGCAGAGCGCAGATAACGGAGGCAAACCTCAAGCGACTATAAACATAGGCAAAATATAATGCTTTTAGAGAGTTTGTAGAGATTAATAGTCTACTATTTCTTACAATTAAGAAGTTTTCTCGATTACACTTAATACTTAAGTAATTAATATGTTTTGAGAAAGTTAACTTTTAATTACATATGACACCCAGATCCTTCATTTTATCAGTCCTCTTAAGTAAAATTCTATTAAAATTATAGTCAAATTAAAATAAACTAGTATTACGTGTAAAACTAATAAATGCGCTCTTATCATAATTAAGGTAAAGTTTATTTTTTGACAATTCTCAAAACATATGTCCAAATTATTTTGTAAAAGAAAGCAATCACCAAGATTATTGATGGGAGCAAAAATCTTAATATCGTCTGCCTAAAGTAAATACTTTGGAGAAAGTAAAATATTTTATAACATCATTCAAATAGATTATAAAAAGTAAGGGCCCTAAGTGAGAACCTTGTGGTACGTCTGAAGTAACTGGATACGTGAAGAACTGGTGGTCGCGTGCAGTTACATACTGGGATCGATTAAAAATGTACGACGCTAACCACCGAAGGAGATGAACTTCTCCGGCAAGTTTCTGTTATAAAGTATTATTCTTAAAGTATCAATTTTGTCAATTTTTTTACTGAAGTCGATGTACACAGGGTCCACTTGCAGCTGACAATTTATTCTGAGTAAACAACTAAGTTGAAATCAATTGATCGTTTGGAAAAAAAGCCCTGCTGCTCATTGATGATTATAGGTTTTAGAAAATTTATTAACTTATCATTAATGATTTAAAAATTTTACCGAAAATATCAAGCTTACTTATTGGTCTGTAATTTTTCACACCAGAATTATCATTATTTTTATATATTGGCACCAGATTAGCCATCTGCCACTTGCAAGAAAACACACATTGCTTAAAAGATAAGTCATAAATAATAGACAATGGTTTATATAGCGAAGATGCACATTTTTTTACAAAAAAATACAGTATACCATCAGGTCCACCACCCTTAGATACATTCGTCCAGGTCAGACAGAGCTCTTCATACTTTCTCTGAATCTAAAAAGAACGCATTAGGAATAATAGCATCAAATATAGGAAATTAGTGTGATTTACTGACTGTGCATAGGGTTGAAAACCGTTAAAAAATCTGAGAATAGTTGGCTGACCTGAGGTCCCCGAGCAGCTTTCTGAAGATAATTTCGGCACTTTTCATGCTCATACATAATCGTTTATAGTTCATCAGATAAATCAGTGGCGTCAATGTCTTTTGTATTATTGATGGTCAAAGCTTATTTCAATCTGTGACTAAATGTTTCGATATTGTTTCTCGACTTTTATTATGTAAATTCTAAACGTTGTTTAATCCAGAGACACAGTTCATGTGTTTCAATTTAAGAAACCTTTTATCAATAGAATGAATTGCAGTGACTTAAATTTAAATTTATTTTGAATTTTTGCGTCTTATCTACAATAGATTCGTAATTTGCTTGATATGAAAGATTATTTTTGTTTATTTCGTATTCTTTTCATTCGGCTTGACGACTAAAAACAAGCAGTAATGCCGAGATTTTCAGCGACAATTTTGCCATTATTAATGATTTGTGCAAAACTAATATTAGATCCCATTTTCTAAAAAAGTTGAAGTCAAACCTAACTGCTTAGTACACGCTTCAAGATTTGGGTCTACTGATTGGAGAATCTTAATGCTAATATTGATTTGAAACAAAATGTACCATACAATCTATTCCACGACAAACTCACATCTAGAAGTTTTTGTTGCGAGAGCTCCATTTACTCTTCGTAATGAACCAGTTGAACCTTTAAGATTATTATCATCAGTTTATTCAATTTAAGCATCTATACGACTTTCCCATCGTGTAGAATTAAGGGGTGTCTAAGTTAAACTAGGTACATGCCGTGACACATGTGATCAATTTTGCATCGATGCAAAAAAAAATATATAGATCTCTTTCGCTAATATCCGACAAATCATTAAATTGACCAAACTTTGCATATCACAAAATATTTTTCGACGAGTTTGCTTAAAATATGTTGCCGACTTGATTGCCTTGTTCGAGAAATAAATACTTTAAGATATAAACATAACTAGTGACTCTAAATACTAACATAAAATGGCTAGCATGTCTTTCTTGGTACATCGTTTGGTCTCATCTCCTCTAAGTAGTAACAGATTTATTAAGGAATAGGATGATTGATAAGATAATAAGGTTAAATTCAATTTTAAATACTACCACATTTTAAGAAGATAAAAGTAAGCAAACTTTCGCTGCAATATTTTATGATCATATCTTGACAAAAGGCTTTAATGGGGCTTTTAAAGACTAATGTCTAAGAATGGTCCTTAAGTTCGGCCAAGTTAAGAAATTTTTTAGGAAACTCATTTATGACATTAATTATATAAATACTGGTCATTTTGTAGGAGTAGACCACTTAAACCAATTAATAATAACCGAAAACTAGATGTATATGAAAGTTAAGCAATATTCAAATATTAAAAGACTATTCTTGAGCGAAGATTCAATTATTTATAGTGAATGGTATAGTCTAGGTAATGTCTAAAGACACATTGAAGATTGGACTTTCATTACCTCGTGATGTAAATAAAAAATATATTTATATTCTTTTCCAGTAGAAATAGAAATCAACAAGCTATGTTTAAAATAACTTTTGCCTTTGAAAAAGAAAAATAATACAGTTTTCCTTTTTTCAGAAAGCTGGATGGGCTTAAGAAGCTTTAAGACGGTTATTAAAGTGAATCAAAGTAGAATCATTGATCCGAATTATAGATCCTGTTACTATGAAAAATAGCATAAAAGACTTGTTAAAAGCTATAATGTTAGAGTATTAATAAAATATTATATATTTTTAAAAATCTATAATTAATGCGCAAATTTAGGAAAATTAAGTCCTTCAAAGAAATTTGGGAAGTTTTTTGCTTGAAAAGGTATAGTAACGTATAATTCTACCAAAACGTCGTAACATACTTTTTTTCATATTCAATACTTTTACATATTCAATACTAGATTTACTTTTAATAAAAAGATTTAACACTATTATATGGTGATACAAAAGTGTATGTTATGCAACTCTAATTAGAATATTTTATATGTGTTTTCAGTATCCTTTTATCAATTCTACGTATTTTTCTGAATTAAAAAAAGGGCTGCGATTTTCTCGATGTTCTAGTAGGGTACGGAAGTTTTAAAAAACGGAATCTATTTGTAATAAAAAATATGCTGATGAAAGGATTGCAGATAAATCATGTACTGGGACAGTTTGCAGTGAATTCAATTTTATTTATTTCAAAGGTCGAATAGTTAACCGATTTTTCTAATTTTTCCAGAACTCGGAAAAAACCATTTTGATACGAGCAATGAACTTTCCAAATTGATGTGCTACTAAACTGGCAAAGACTTTCATATATTTCAGAACATATGCTTCAGTGACGAATAAATTTTTTTTCTAAATGGAGTGGTCAACTGGACATAACGGCAGATCCTGAAATAATCTTTACCTTTTTTAAAAAGGGCATACTTACTTAATATCCTAAAAAAATAAATGTGGGGGTAGGAATTTATGGTAAAAAATTCAAAATGCCATATATTTTTTAGAACTTAATTAAATTGGGTAAATGTATTTGAACTTCTTAGCAATTATAATATACTCTTTCATCGTCCAATCTTTTTAAAAATCCAATAGATAAAAACGCTGTTAGGATACTAAATGAAAATAATTTGCATTTCCAGCAGGATGGAGCTGCCTTATTGGCAGGCGTCATAAATGATCCGTACGGGTCCCAGACCTAACTTTTTAGTTTATAAAACCCCACCTGAAAATATTGATGGTCAAAAATATTGATTTTTTTAAGAATATAAAAGCGAAAAAACTCTTGCCAATTTTGGTAAGGAATTTTAAAATAGGTTGTTTTATTGTTTTCTTAATAACGAGCAACAAACTGCTTACTTTTAACACAGCTTTATGCACCCTAAGTGCTTGTAAGCCTATTAATTTTGTTTTAATACCATTGGACAAGAGACTGTCTTTTGGGTGGCCACTGAAAATTCAAAGCTTGAGGTCGATGAAATATGTATACTACACACTTTTGCTTAGTATTCACTTGTAGGTCAACTAATTTAATTTTTGTTAATAGGTTAGAACAGACAATTGAACAGACAACAATTGAAAATTTAATCTTGCTTACAATGATATGTTACACCATAGTAGTTTTTATCCGATATAAGTGATATTATCTAAAGGTTATAAGGTAATTGACAAACCATTAAATGCAAATATAAAATTCCCATTGTATATCTAAACTAACGTGTTTTTTTTGTTTTTTAAAAAAAAAACCTTAACGGCGGTTTATTTTGAAATTCGTTCGATGTATGTCTATATAATAAATCCTATTAAAAACTGTCCTTTAAATAGGTATATTGACATAACTTATAGAAAAAGGAACCATTTTCTATTCAGTTATGCATATCAAGCCACCCATTTATTATGTATTAAGACAACATATTAAATACTGTTTTAAAAGCAAAACCATTTTAAACGTATTAAATTTAAACCGCACCAGCACATTGAAGAGCAGATCACACTAATGCAATTTAGGGACTAAGAAGTCACTAAAGTAGTTTATAAATCCGGAGATATAAGCCGCTTTCTGCACTTGGTGGTATCACGCGCCTTTTTAGTTCTTTAGCTACCTAGTTGTATACATTAACACTAGTTTATCCCGATTATCCCTTCGCTATTATTTGCTCTTCAGCCTTCCTGTATTTAACTGGTTTTTAAGAAGCTTTGCACGGATTACATTTTATATGATATGATAGCCGGATCTGCTAGGGCATTTTTAGTTTACTTTCAAAATAAAATAGTTTCGTTTTGCATGTATATATTTGGTTACAGATTGCTTTGTTCTCAATTTCTTATAATTTCTTTAATATTCCTTAAATCTCAACTTTACTACCTGAGAATTAGGAGCAACTTGGATTTGTTGCATTGTGTTTATTACCTTTGATAAGATTTTTAATAGGGCTAGTACCAAGTTAACTTAATTATTATAATTCTAATAGTAGTGCCTATAATTCTCTATCCACAAATCCGTAAAGTTAATTGCTAGGGAGGGATTATTCAGGTAAATTTGGTATTGAATTAGTCTTTCTAAGAATATACTTAAATATCATTAATACTCATTAAATCTGAATTGAAATATTAACTCTTTAATTTTAGCAATAAGCATGTGTTTTTGTTAGAACTTAGAATAATTATTATTCTCAGAAATTTAACTTAGTTACATTTGAATAAATGAAATAAAAAAGTGGTTTTTAAGTTTATCATTTATACAGTATGTTTCATAAGTCGTAGTCCAGACTATGAAAAAAATATTTAATAAATTAAATATTATTTCTTATGTTTTTATAATTGACAATAATTTAAAAGTCTTTATCTGAAAACAACAAGAACACTATTAACAATTTTGGTAAAACATTCTACATTTTCTGCAGATTAAAATAAAGTTTTATTTGCTTAAAAAATTTTTATTTAGGCTACATTCGCCAATGATTTAGGCGTGGATTAGTGTTTTTAGCGATCTAATGCTATAAAAATAAAAAGATTGCACATAACTGACTAAGCCGTAATAAAGTAGGATTCGTTATGGGATTCGTTTAAAAATGCCTAAAAGGCATATCCCTATAAAAATTTATAAAAAAGGAAGATCTTAAACTCGAATTTTACTTAATACGGAAAAATTAAGGAACAATTATTTCACGAATACCATATAAAAACAGTCTGCACTATAAAGTAATGAAAAACCTCAAATATTAAACTACGATAGGCTTTACCGCAAGTCTGATATTAATTTAAGAGTTGTTATAGTAAACCAAGTATAAATTAGTTAATCTGAACTACCTTGGAAATTATCGCATTAAGTGTGTGGCTTTTTAAAAAAGTAGCTAACTGTAGTTTTCAAATACGAGTCAACTAGTCAATAGTCAAATACGATCATTTTCAATAAATATTTATATTATTTAAGAAGATAGAAAGCAAGAGATGGAAGAATGGCCACCGCGCTCTCCAGATCTAAGCTCTATGGTGTTTTAGGGGCTACATAAAAAAGCAAGTTTGTAACGAACAGGACTCGAACAAATTTATTGTTTGCATAAAATCTATTATGTCTAATATATTTTTCTTCATTACTGAAATGTTATTGGAAGTGGAATCAATGGAAGGAAGCTTTGAACTCATGAACTCATTTATCAACTAATTAATTAAGCTTGCATTAATTTAATTGATTTTTGTAAAATTAAATAACATTATCAATTTATAAAAATATTATATTAATTCAGAGCCTTCTCCCCTAAAAATTCTCATTCACTTATAAAAATCATATATTTAGAAAAAAACGTTCTTTAATTTTTTTTAGTTATAAAAATATTTCCTATATCAACTGGATTTATTTTACATACATACATGCTTTACTTGAACATTGCACATTAAAAAAAATAAACAAGAGGCAATCCTTTTATGATAAAATATGTATTTTACTGATAAACTTTTACACTAATAAATAATTATACTTTCAAATATTAATTTTACTTTTGATATTTTAAATTTTTTGCTGCATATTCATATTTCTGTTCTTGGTATTCTGATCATTAATTTTCATAAAATTATTCATAATTGCTTCATGAAGTTTCTTACCCAAATAAGATTTCCTACTTATTACCAAATAAAGAGCATTTGGACAGAAGCATTTGTTTACTTACTGAAATAACTTTGTATTACAATACCCTCTCGGCAATGACTTTATATTCGAAAATTCGATACCCTGGGGTGGTCATAATCTTGCCACACTTCTCGTTATTTGCTTTTAATCTTTCACTATCAATGGTGTGTATTGTATTGAAAATGTCCTATCATAAATCAAGATTTCTAGTACCTGTAATATTTACACCTTATACGAGTACGTCCACATTTTACTATGATTTTAAAATTTGGATTTCACTTTAATCAAAGTCTATTAAAAAACTTTAAGTAAGCTTTAACACTTTAGCTGGGATTTGATGTTATATAATAACATATACTATATTATTTCTAATTTTTACTGTATATGACTACTAAATATATTTTTTGTCATAAAGACACTTGTTTCAAGTAACTGGTTTTTACTGTTATTCTCTAAAGGGCATTTAAACATTATTTAACTAGCCTGTATTTGATATTATGGATGCTGATTGCCTTTCAAACTGTTTGGCTGTTTGAATATACCTACAAATAATTTAATAATATAATATTTGGTATAAAATTAATTTTTATTTTGGGTATCTTCCTTGCATATACATAGCACAGTGTTGATTATTTGCTCTGTTATGGGGCTTTGATATTGTTTGATCGACTTTATTTCTGCTTCTTTTAAGACATGGATTGGCGGTAGATCCTGCAGCATGCGATATATCCTGAATTCTTTCTAAAATAAGGTTTATAACTTTGCCCTTGACTACTATGAGTACTATGACATCCTCTAAGCCCAAGCAATACATTCCTGTATTTCTTAATTTAATTATCAGATTGTTTACGAGGCTTGACCAGTCTAATCGCGGTAAAACACCACCTTGGAGACAATCTCTAGCCACTTTCGATATTATAAACCCATTGGCTTTCCCAAGGATTAAACTCATTGTTATTGTACTCATTGTTACTCTAGCTTTAATGTAGTAGTGGAGACTGTATAAAATTGTCATTCGCGTAAGTATATTGAGGAGTGACTTTGCCGTTTATTCTGTAGTTTTGCCTATTTTTGCTAGCTATACTACTGAAGCTCTCTGCCATAAATTAGGGATATAGCCCATAATATACAGGGTGTTTCAGAACTAAGGGATCAAACTTCTAGGGGTTGTTCAGTGCAACAGTAGAATCCATTTGAGTATAGGAACCCATGTCCGAAAATGTGTCACTACGCCACTACGGCCTTAAGACGCGTTTAAATTTAGACAAAATATTAATTACCTAAATAGGATCTGATGCATTTATTTTTACCTTTTGTATATGATATCATCACAACAATTGTTCAAAATGTCTTCCTCCTACCACAATACACCTATTTAAACGCCGCACATGATTTCGGCGGACTACACTAAGAATTTGATCCTCGTTTTGAATGATTTTAAATGCTACTGTTATTCGTCCAATTAAGTCAAGCTCTGATTCTACTGGAGTTTCGTAGACTAAAGACTTTACATGTCCCCACAAGAAAAAATCGAGCGACGTTAAATTGGGTGACCTAGGAGGCTAAAAAACTACTCCACCTCTGGCAATCCAACGGTGCCCAAACCGCTGAGCCAAATACTCGCGTACTTGTACAGCAAAGTGAGTCGGCACTCCATCATGCTGAAACCACATTTGCTGTTTAACGTTTAGTGGAACATTTTCAAGGAGTTCTGGGAGAACTTTCTCCAAGAAACGCAGATAAATAGGTCCTGTTAACCGTTCCGGTAGAAGGTATGGCCCGTATTAAATAATCATCAACAATGCCTGCCCATACGTTGACAGACCAACGATTCTGATGTTTTCTTGGAAAAATTGCATAAGGATTTTCTTCGTCCCAAACATGGCTATTCCTACTATTAAAAATACCGTCTCTTGTGAAAGAGGCTTCATCGGTCCACAAAACATATCGTAAAAATTTGGTTGTGCAATGACGTGATCCAGAAGCCATCGACAAAATTGAACTCTAGGATGATAATCGGCTGCAGTCATACTTTGAACTTTCTGGAAGTGGTAAGGATGGAGTTGTTGCTCGTGTAGTACCCGCGAGA
Organism: Anthonomus grandis grandis; assembly: GCF_022605725.1. Lineage (NCBI taxonomy): Eukaryota > Metazoa > Arthropoda > Insecta > Coleoptera > Curculionidae > Anthonomus > Anthonomus grandis. The sequence goes on along the minus strand of NC_065554.1, from coordinate 8,037,861 downwards.
CATAAGCGTTACTCGTATTCATATTCTTAGCGACGTCACGTGTGCTATATGATGGTTCATCGGCAACTTGCTGAAGCACCTCTTCTTCTAATTCGACCGTTCTTACGGTTCGAGGAACACCAGTATCATGCATCTTGGTCTTAAACATGCCTGTCTCAGCGAGCCGCCGATGAACCGCAATAAACTTTTTGTATCCAGGATGCTGTCGTTCGGGATAACGTTCATGATACAACCGCGATGCTGCTCGTGCATTGCAGTTTGTTGCTCCGTATGCCAAATGCATATCCGCCAATTCTTGATTAGTAAAGTTTTCCATTAGCAATAAATGTTTAAAAATTGTAAGCTCTAAAATTTATAAACATGACATTGAGAATTCACATTGATAAGCGTTGATTTTAAACAATTGTTGTTATGGTATCATGTACAATAGGTAAAAATAAATGCATCAGATCCTATTTAGGCAATTAATGTTTTTTATAAATTTTAATGCTTCTTAGGGCCGTAGTGGCGTAGTGACGCATTTCCGGACATGGGTTCTTGTACTCAAATGGATTCTTCTGTTGTACTGAACAACCCCCAGAAGTTTGATCCCATAGTTCTCAAACACCCTGTACATGTTCGAAAGGTTTGGCATAGATGTAGCTATAGAGCTTTACCTATTTCGCGTGTTCTTAGTTAAGTCATATATAAACCTAGTAATATGTATGGTTTAAATTTGTGAGTGCCCGTTTGATAGTCTCATAGTTAGGTTTAATTATTTTGTTGAATATCTTCTAGTAGGATTTTGAGGAACCACGTATACTGTTTGGTAGTTGCAGTCGAGCTTGAGATTTGCCTACTTACAATTTAATTGAGACTTTCTAAGATTTTGTGAAAATCTCATCGATTTCCTCTCAATTAATTTTCTTTAGATGACCAAGTTGGTTTGGTAGACCCTTTTTGGCAAGAATTTTATATTCACATTCGGGAGTAGTTGTGATTTTCTCGAAGAATTTTTCTTATGATATTTTTTTCTGCTTCGTGAATCTCTTCTTTATCATATTTTGTTAAAATGCTTCAGTTTTGGCTTTGCTGGGCTTTATTAAATAGCCTTCTTAGCCCCTCTATATAATTGTTCTACCTAACGGTTTTCTTTTGTTATATTGTTTTGAACAGTTTTCCTGTTAGGCATTTTTTATTGCCTTATATACTTCAGGTTCTCTGCCTGGTCGATGAAATTATTTATTTAATATTACTATAAAATTTAAGAAAAAATTGCTAATTCTTAAAAATTACAATTTTTTTGTTGCTTCCTTTAAAGGTATTAAGTAGAATATTAGTTCTTCATAAATTCATCAAATTTTTGCACTACCGTTTTCAATTTCTATTTTAATGGGTCTATTTTTAAATACTCGGTACTTACACAAAGTGTATAATCGGAAATTCCCATCACGTCGTCAAAACAAGAGGTCAGGTAATATAATATGGCTTATAGTGCCTTTCTACGGTGGTTCGGGGCTCGCCTTTCTCTCTTCTCTCCTCTTTCAAAGTCTTTCGCATTCTTCTTATTAGGTGTCTTACTTTACTATCAGAAAAGATTGCAAATTTTAGATATCTGGTGAGCTTATATAATATTATCGGGTTAAGCTTAATTTATAGAGAAAAAGGTGGTAATAGGTAGCTTGCTAGTAAGATAGAAGCCCCTTATAAATAAGTTGGAGACGCCCTCTAATACTAAAGAGTTCCTGTTATTATCGTTGACCTAATAATTTGCGATTATTATTTTACGTATATAAGCAAAATTATATATTTAGAAAATTCAATAAATTTTTTTTTGTTGGTAAGAAAAGACTACGTTTCTGAATTTCAGAAAAATAGTTCATAATTTTCAAGTCACTTTCGATATCTGCATGAGGTCTCTAGTCTACAAGTAAAATTGTCCGTCTATCATTTGTCGTGAGTATAGTGATTCTAGAAAATTGGAATTTAACCATCCGCAGAACCAGCGAGTCTTAGGTCACGACATCAAATCAAAGAGTATCTACTTACTTGGATTGGCTTTAGCTGTTTTCCGTTGTATAACTCTTAATATGTCCACAGTATTTTTGATTATCGTTGCTTCTGCGCTATTTGTCATAGCCGGTAATACATACTGACCATTGACCTGACTTTTTAACCTTCCCTTCTTCAGTAGACAAAAAGACTACTGGCCAACAGAGGAGAAATGGAAAAATAGGATAACATTGACTTAATACATATGACAATTAAATAAACAAATAAGTTAACATATTTTAAAAAAATTTAAGAAAATATAATGGTGGAAAAAATTAGAACAAAAATAAAAGTAAAAACTAAAAGGATAACGACGAGCAGCAAGGAGATTCTAAAACTGAAGAATATAGTAGAGAAGTAATAAAAGGCATAGAAAAGCTCTCAGTATTATATATACAGTTTGCCATCTAAGCCGAAGACTTCCTTTCCGGTGGATTTGGTTATAAGGTGGTATTGTGTCAGTCTAATTTATAAGTTTTTAACTTAAAGTTATAAGAAAAATAAGTAACCCAATTTAAAAAAGTACTAAATTGAAAAGGATAAAACTTTAAGATTTTCTCTAATTTAAAATTATGGAAAGTATTGTGAAAAAAGGTCATACGTTTTTCATCACAAAAAACCTAAATCAATATTGCCTTGAAGATTATTATGGGCATAAGACATTAGAATTCTTATAAACTCTAAACGAGTGGCCCTGCATATATCTGCATGACTTTGGCCTGTAGTCTTCTAAACTATGAAACCTAAACCTGCATCGTGCCTCACACTGACACTATACATATTCAGAAGGATTCTTCCTCCTCCTGACAAAGGTTGCCAATGTTATTTTTTGCGATTTTTAAAATTGTTAGGCGTTTTTTAGTTTGCAGTGGCCTATAAGCAAATCGATAATGGTCGGTTACTTATAGGCCAACATAGGTCGGTTCTTTACTACCTTTCAATTGTAATTCAAAAGTTCTATGGTAGAATTGGGCGTGCAGGTTATTATGAATCTTTTAGCTCGCTTTTGTCCTGGTGTTTGAAATCTTCTGCTATGGGATTTTTTTATTTTTGACTTTAGCCTTAAATGGTTCAGCCATTATGTTACAGAATGACTCGGGGCCTATTAATTTGTAACTTAAGCCTTTCCTGGTTTTCTGCTTCTACAATCTCATTGTCCGTTTAGAGCCTGGACCTATTGGACATGATTACACAATCTGGCACTTACAAAATTTTTTACTAACTTGTATTTAACGTTATGGGAGCTGATTGAATTTAAGGTCTTTTGGCTGTCTAACTATATAACAATATTTCTTTCTTGGATATGCAAGACACAGTGTAAAGAGACGGCAGCTTCAGCCTGAAACACTGCTGCAGAATTTTTCAAAATTACGGGTAATATTTTTCTCTGTCTGTTCACTATACCACTAGGGCTGATACCGTACGACAAATGAGAAACGTGCTTAGCCAGGTGCGAGTCCTTAGTTTAGAGGCCAAGTCTTGAATCATATTTAATTTGTTTCCTCAGAAGTTAAAGATTTTTTTCTCCATTTAGGTTGCCATCAATAAAGAATTAATCAATAATTGATTTTCCTAAGGTGCCACCCTATAAATTAATCTTCTGAGGGTACTTAGGGGATGCGTTTTAATTGCAATATTTAAAATGTTATAATAGTTGTAGCTTACCGTACAGATGAGTTGTGATGTCTATGAAGGGAAAAGTATGACCTCAGTGAATAGAATATTCTCTATGAACGTTTAGTTCCTGTTCGCACGTTCAATCTTTTCTGTTGAAAATATCATCCTTTTTAGTTTATTCTCTAAAAAAACATTTTAGGTTCTTTGGAAATTCTGTATTATTACAGAAAATATTTAATAGGCATTAACATTATAGACCTTTATACTCTGAAATTTGCTGACGACTAAGTTATTATAGCAAATAATTAAATCAACTTACAATATATGGTAAAACAGCAAGAGTATAATAACTGGGAACTGGAAATCAATATACAGAACACGAAATATCTCCCCATAGGAGCAGAACCATCTAGGATCCAATTAAATGAAGATGAAGTAACTAGTTGCAACGTTTACACATATCTTGGTCCGAAGTTTGATTTAGTGCGACCTGGAAAAGACGATAGAGACGGCAAAAAGAATAACAGAAGTCAGAAAAATTAAAGCATGTCCAAATGGTGTACGATGCAGCAACAAAATTAGGAAGCAACATATATGAAACATTCATCAAAAGCAGTTTAACTTATGAAGCAGAGATATGAAGAATAACGAAACAAAATCGAAGAAAACTTGAAGCGACTAAAATTAATATTTTAAGGAGATCACAGGATATCAAGAAGAGATATACTTCATTAGTGACAGACATAGAGCAAGAACAGATAAAAAGATGGTTCGACGGTGCGAATATGTCCAAAGAATTGAAGAAACAAGACTGCCCCAAATTGTCATAAAATAAGCACCACCAAATCACAGAAAAAACGAGGGAGACCGAAGAAAACATTAACACAAGATATAATGAAAGCCATGAGAATTACAGATATAAGAAAGAAACAGCGAAACAATAGAAGGGAGTAGAAGTTAGGCATCGGACAATGGCAAGCAACGTTTCGAAACTGACATATATACACTTATATATGGCAGGTGTTTTTTTTTTAATAAAAGAACTTTATTGACGAAGTTATAACTCCTAAAAATACCAGTCTAAAGTCGAAAAAATAATTATTATTAACAAAGATGCTACTTTTCGATTGTACATACATCAGACAATTAAATTTTTATTGGTATGGTTAAATAGAAAATTTCATGCTGCACAAGCAGAAAATTTTGACATAATAGATGTTCTTTTTTGACATATTAAAATAAGGCTAGCCTGAGGTGATTATTGTAGTAATTTATAAAATGCAAAATTAAATTTCGTGCAACATGCAAAACATGAAAAACTTTTTTTTTTAAGAAATGTATTCGCTTAAAAAAAAATTGTATAGATTTTTAGCTTTCTAATATTGTTAGTCCAAGAATTAACGTATATCTAGACATGTGTCTAGGAAAGCTGAACATTAAATATAATAAATTTCTTTTTCTTTCTGCTTTGCTTCTGATAGTAATAAACTTTAAGGATTTAACATAACATAATAATAAAATTAATTTTTCCATCATAACAATAATTACTTTCCATCCCCTCTCTATGACCGAGACCTTGACCCCACCTGACCACCCTCAAAAGTTCCACCCCCTAATAATTTTTTTTGCTACCTGCATTTTTGGGGTTGTGAATCTTTCAAGCGTTGATTATTCAGTCGTTGCAGTCTCTCGGTCTGAATAACAACGGATTATCACAGATGACTTTCTGATATTTGAGTCGGAAATCTCGAGTAACGATAGTTTTTTCGCGCGTTCGGAAAGTTTTTTTGCGTAACTGGATTAAATTAAGCTAAGGAGCCTATAAAGATATTGATAGGTAAGTTTTTATAAATTATATGTGTGTGACGTTTTAAAATTTTTAAGCATTGTCAAGCATATATCATTTTAAAATATATAAAGTGTTATTAAATTTAAAAATAATTACTAAAGAATATAAGATTTAAGAAAAAAGTGTCACTTTTGCCTTGCTCCACTAGGAAAATACTCTGTAGAAATTTAAGTTAATTTTTTTAACAAGTAATTTTGTAAGAATTTATTTTTCTGATTTCTGGAATCATTTCTGTCACTAGTCATTTACGTACGTGTATATTAATCTACGAATTCTATATTGGTTCTGATTAAATCACTAATTAATTAATAAGTTTAAGCCAATATATTATAATGCTTGGTCAAATAGGATAATTAAATAATCCGTTAGTGTAGTGTAGTCATGGAAACTCTCCTCTAATTATCATCTCCACTAATTAAATTTATATGTCATAGACAAATGATTCATTTAGCTTAACTTAAATTATTATTTTGACATTTTATCATTATACTGGGTATATTTTGCTAAAATGTATTAATTGAAAAACAGTAATTTGTCACCTAAAATGGTAGATATTACTTACACAGTCAAACCAATTAGCAACATGCAGTTACTGACTGGCAATTACAGTAATTATGCCTTCTTAAGTAAGATTAATGTCGACGGTTACGCGGCAAGTTTTACACTATAAACAATCGGCCCACTGAAAAGGTGACTTGGAGTTTTTTGGACTTTTTTTATTTGTTCGTATTCTTGAGGAAAACATTAATAAATTTTTTTAAGAACAAAAAGGTCTTAGTTGAACCAAAGCTAACTAAGATAAACTAACTCAACTAAGTGGTCAGGTAATAGATTAACGTAACTCGTATCTCCTAATGTGTTATATAATCTTCTAAAAATTATTTTCCATGATTGGTCTTTAACCTTTTGTTTTAATGACAGAAATTAAATATTTATATATCCAAAAATCAAGGTTTCTAATGTAGATCTTTTAGTTTGATATAAAGTGGCCACCATACCAATATATGTTATGCCAAGTATGACATAAATAAAATAGCAATTATGTCAGAAGATTTTTAATTTTGATATTCACAGTAGTGACATTATTGACGTTTCAATTTTGTACTTTGAACCCCCGTTTACCCCGTCAGCAAATTTTTATCATACAGTGTCAGAATTTGCTATATTTTCGTCACGTTAGACAATAGAAACCACAATTTTTATAAGCTTGTTATATAATAAAAGGCAAATATATAATAATGTATACATGGCTAACCTGGAAAAAAATTGCAAAAGACTGTATGCATCATTATTTATTTCGGCGTAAGTATACTAAGTTTCGACTTATTACGAAGAAACGTGACATTTAGATTTAGCAAAATGAGCCGATTTTGCGATTTTGTTTAAAACGCTTACTTTTCTTTAGCGATATACAAAGGGTAGATTCTTTCTAATAAAAAACAGTTTTCTTTTAGAGCAGGTTCGCATTTCTCTGTGTATAATACTGTTTAACATCCGCAGAATCTGGTCCAATACAGGAATTTTTTTTCTAGCAAAGTCTTCCGGTTTCTTATTTTCTGATACACTGCTGTATCTGGGTACTCAGATAAATTTTGTATTGTTACTTCTTTTTAGTTTTCTTTAATTTCAATAGGCAGTTCAATATCTGCTACAGTACTTTGTATTATTTTCTCTTGCACATTCGAGTACTGCAAAGATTTATGTAGATACGAGATTCCCTATTGTATGGAATATATGTTGTCCATCTGTATACCAGATCAAATTTCCACGAATCCTACGGTCGCTGTTATTCCACTTTTCTCTGCTTGGATATATAACTTCAAATAGTGAATGATCCAATATCGTTTCTTATATTCTGTCCTCACAGATTATTTGGATTCTTAGGTGTATTGTCAAATCCAGTTGAATATTGTATGTATAATAATGCTGCAGTTCCAGAGATATGTATTCAATTAACTGTAGTTCTAGTGGCTCTACCTTACACAATCAATTAAAGCGGCAGATCCGACCTAAATTCAGACATGCTAGTTTTTGTATTATATTCAGCTTCTGGTTTTCTATTATTTTCATTGTCTTTAACGACCACGCCAGAGCTGTATACGTAATAGTTAGTAGAACAATCCTGGTATCGATTCAGTATAACATTTTGGGTTGCAAGCTCTATATCTATTCGCGCAGTTGTCTAACTGTCATAAGGATGGATTTAGAGTGATTAATTGTTTTATCCAAATAATGAGTAACTTAAAATTCAAAGATATTCGCAATACTTATTAAAAAAAATAGATTTTTTTTCTTGTCAGTGTTAGCAATTTAAGGCTCTCTTATTTCCCCCTATTGAGAAATTGCAATATTGTGTATAGGAGGATCGAATCTCATCGATTATCGATAACATCGATAATCGACTCTCATCATTTAGGTACAATTGTAGGTCTTACTATTACACTTGCCTTGGATTATTATTACTATAGGATATATCCTTACGAATCTGCATTTGAGCATGTATTTAATCCCCTTACGTCTCGTTGTATCAACTCTAAGTCCCCTTGTATATATTGTTATAAATTCTAATAATGTAATATTAAACGTCCCCTTTTTATCCAGGAAGGCGGGCATCATATTTATTTCATTTCCAAAGTCTTTTCTACATTGGACACAAGTCTGTGTAAAGAAACATCTTTTGATCTTTCTAAAATATACGCTCATTTGTTTTATAGAAGAGGCGATTCATTAAAGTTCCATCCTTGTTGTGTCTGTCTAGCAATTTATCGAGTGTCTTTGGAGTAAATGCTGATAGGTGTCAATGATCTGTTTTGCAGGCGTGGATATAAATGTCTGCCTGACTAAATGTCATTTCTCTGGAATGAAACCAAAAGAAATCTTACCGGAATGTATGACGACGTGGCTATCTCTTATCATCTCTGTTAGCATAGCTTATTTATTAGTTTCTGGTCCTTTAGCATTATTGCTGAAATGATTCCGTCAGGACCAGCAGATTTATTAAGCTTAAATGTGCTTATTATTCATTTGGTCTCCCTAAATGTCACTAAGTTTTTAACAAATTCTCAATTTTTCCGATGACTTTAGTGATAGCGCCCTTTTATGATTTTCTTAATGCGACGTATTTTGTCTATTAAACTTAAAAATTTGTCTAGGTAAGTGAATCCAAAATATTTTATCCAGTGTCCCCTATATAATGTACTTTGGGATAGTGCCTTACAATAATATGATACTATGTCTTACAATACTGATTCTAAAAGCCATCTTCACTGTGCTTATCTAGGTATTGTATTCTATAAAAAGTGTTTTATATGTTGCCAGAATTTTTTTACCAAATATGATTTCCTCTAGACTTCATTAACCTTTATCTGACTTTCTTATCCTTTAATGGTGTCTGTTATACTAAGTCAGACTTCCTTGGAACTTCTAGTCTGATATTTTCGTAATATTTTATAATTTTGTGTCTCTTAGTACTCCCAGCCGAACTAGATGTCCTTGGAATTTTGCTTTGTAGTCTGCTCTTAAATTGGATTTTTCGATTTTTGATAAGTTGTATTTTGGCTAATAAACTTTACTAGTTTATTAACAGCCTTCGTTGAAAGAAGTCTTGGATCATCAAAAGGAAGTTAAACCGATTTGACAATGAAGTTCTTTGGTCTTCAATCCTTATTTTAACATCTACCAGGCCCTACAATAAGAGAACCACAAGCAGTACATTCGTGTTTTTCGTAAAAAAGGATCTTAAAAAGTTTTTAATCTGCCCATGTGTCGTATGATAGATCAGTACTCTATTGCTTGCTCTACTATGAGGCAAGCTTATCTGCATTCTTTTTCTGTTTCTTATATTGCAGAGTGATTTGTGTAGTAGAAGTTAGCCTAGATAGTAGGTCAGCATTTACCTCTTCTTTTCTGTCGTTTGACGAAGCAGTATCCACACTTTAGAGCGGATTTATACGTTTTCCATCTCATCATAGAGGATGATGTCACCCTATATATTTTAGAGTCTTATTCAATTTACTCTCGGCAAGTTAGCATACTCCTCATTTAAAATGATATTTTCGATCGACAACTGGCATCCTAACACCAAAATATCATTTATAAAAAGTATCTATAAAAGTACTATCTAACTTAAGTTATTTCCACACATAGTTCACACTTAAAATTACCGCCTTTCGGCTTGTAATATACTATTATTTTCCTGTTAGTAAAGAAAAACCGTTAACTATAACTTTAAACCCACAACTTGCCCGTTCTATAGGGTGACAATAGGATGTATTAATACAAAACCTCGGCAAATATAAACAACTATTAATGGGCACCATTTAAACACCAAAATGGTCATAACATTTCTAAGAAATATCCGCAAATTGTCTAAGCTTAATACCACAAAGATGCTTCCGCCTAGAAAAAGGTGATCAGAAACCCATTTAAGCTTCTACGGTCTGTGCTAATCTCCATTTTGGAGTACCTACAGGGAAAGGTAGTCATGTGGCAAAATTAATTTCAAATCAGATTAACTAATTCATGAATACAGTCACAAGAAGTATTCAAATTCTTGGTATTTCTGGTTTTGAAATTAGCAGGTCGAAATGTCCCAATAGGTCCGAATAGGTCAACAGAAGTCTCTAATTTGTATTTCCTGTAAGAATTTTTTTAGTAGTTGGTGTTTTTAATAATAACTTTTATTTAACACTTTAAGCTATCATTTAAAATGAAATCTGCAGTAGTAAAATATAAAAATTATTTATAACTATAGTAATCATACCCATTTAAGTTATGCAATTAACTTTATTATTATAGTTTAATTTTCTTTATTAAATATCTTAAGACCAAAATACATAAAATCGCAACAACACTTGAAATATATTCTACTATTAATTATTTTATTCTACTATTAATAAATAAGTTAAACATTAAAAGAGAGCTATGGTACCTTCAGAATATATATCAATTACCAAAAGACCATGGAATCACTATGGAAGTTACCAAATTTATTCAATCTATTATAGAACTCCAAATTTTTTAACTTTTCAATTAATTAATTCGATAGAAAACTTTGAAGAAGTTACGGCATCAGAGTGTCAAATAAGAAACTTTTTTGTACCCTACTTTGCGCGTTTTGCATTGTCATTATAGATCGATTCTGCAACAAATTACTGATTTTATGAAATAAGAAATACATACATATAATAATAAATATTTTTTCTGTTTTAGGCAACGGCACAACCATTACTCCCCAAGAAGGAGGAGAGTTGGGCGTCGGAGGCTCGAACCAGTGCCGTAAGTGTCCGAGTGGACACTGTCGCTGCGAGTGTCGCCCAACATTCCCTCAAACCACAAATATCTTTAGGCAACTAAACATGGCCGGCTGGCCCAACTACCACTCGCTAAGACCAATGTTACCATTTGGAGTATCAAATTTGCCGGTTACTTATCCACCAGGTAATTATCAAATTTGTTTATGTTAAAGGAATTTTTAACTATAAATGGAGTTATTTATATGTAAACATAATTAAACCGCAATATGTATTACTGGCTGTTTTCTTATTCGCAATCAACATTATAAACTTTTTGTTTCTATTCAATTAACTCTTTTCTCTCGATTTAATAATGTCTAATATTGGGGACATATTCAAGCATTAAGCTGCATTGCTGTTAAGAAAATTTCCCAAGAATGAAAGATCTCACGTCTTGATTTCAAATATTTCTACTTCAATTTCCTCCTATATTTTCTCTCTGTTGAATATATTAGTTAGGTTCCTCTATAAGGTCTATATGCACAGAGCCGGATAATTTTAAATTGCCCTTTAAAAAGGATCTTCCCACGTTAATTTCAATCTGACTTGCTATAATACACGCGCTAAATATAAACATATCCAAGTAGCCTGGAGGATATCCTGAAAAGTATCGCCACAAAACAAACAAGCGAAAGTGTTAATACACGAAAACGCAATAAAGTGACGCAATGGTTTGCAGTGCCTTGCGATCACATTCCCTCGAGTTAGCAGAGGGGCTGAGTTTGTGTGAGGGCGGATACAGTAGCGCCAAAATCAATATAATTTGGTTATTTTTTAAGTATATTAATCCGCATGGTGATTTTTGTTATGCTATAAGTACACGTACGCATAACTTGAGAGGATATGAATGTAAAAACATAAGATAAAAATTGTATTAAGTCAAGTAGATACTTGGGTGTAAGGATTCATTCTTAAAATATATTTGTTATAATTATATATGTTTTTAAAGGCAAAGGCATTAGTGAGACGAAATCAACTGTATGCAATGTAGTATTTATTACTACAATTAGTATTAGCATAAAGTGTAATTGCGTAAGGTACCCTTTCTATAATTTTACAGCCTTTGGTTGTGGTACAGAAGCGAATGGTTAGGCTGGAACCCCAATATCCATCAAATTTGGGATTTTACAACTCTAACATTTAAAAAAAAAGTATTTTACAGAACTGTAGCTATTTTTGACTCAAACTATTCTCAGAAGTATTAGCAACGAACCTATCACCAATATCAAACTACAGTAAGGCTTGACATGTGGCTGCTTAGAATGAACCGAAATATTAACCAGAAATTAGTTGAACTTATAGTATCCAAAAATTTTCCCCTTATATTTTGAGAAGAATTTAGTAAACCTCGTTTTAACAAGAAAATGATCAAATAATTAAAACAAACTGATATTAGGATAGGTACAGCTAGCTGATCTCTATTATTATAATTATTGATATTATTCTTACAATATATTATTGTTTGTTACGTCTTTTATCACATTAACACTGCACATATAATTATTAATTTTATTCTTTCTCTTTTTTGTTTTTTTTTACAATTTTAAATAAATTTGAAAATATTAAGACTGAATGCGTTGTTGTTCAGAATTTTTGTTTTGGTATGGCCATATAAATTAAGTAATTAGATGTTATTTAATTTAATTATCAATGAAATTTCTGGAGAAAACTGACAAGTTCATATTGAACTTAGTTGCTTCAAACACGCTCCTTAAATTTATTAAGTATTCTGTACAATAATGGTGTACCTGTAGAGTAAGAAAAATAGTTGAAAATTAATTTCAATTTCAAATGGATATTATTTTAAAACTAAATTAAATTTTCAAAAACTTTCTCATCATAAAACTTTTAAACATTTTAATTTAAGAATTTAATTTATCTTTTTTAATAATGATTCCTGTAAGTTTCTGAAACTTTCAATACGTCACTGGCTTCCTACGTCCCTTATTCAAGAACGTTACTTTTCCTGCCTCAATACGCTCTCTCCATGAATACAAGCGGAAAGCTAATAGATTTGTAAATATTGGCCTTTCCTTCCCTAGAGTATATCGTATGTGTACTTAGGGGTGAAATGTGATACGTCTTTATTCAATTATTCATTACCGCAAAAAGACCTCGGCTAACGACTATGTTAAATTATTTGTGAAGGGTAGCAGATTTTTTTGGTTCATATCTAAATAACATAAGTTTCTTTTAACAAATTCCAAACAAATAAATTTTGACTATAACAAAAGCTTTATGACATCTTACGAACCTGGATATCTTCTAGCCGGTTCCTCACTAAAAGAAAAAATCAAAAGCCATAAAAAATATAATTTTAAGCTTGAGCTAGCCCATATATCAGAATTTTGTAACTCGAATTTGTTGATTTGCATTTGGATGGTGTGTCCGGTAGCCGGCGAGGTGTAAAAATAAAATCCAAGTCAACAAATCATCGAGGTAGAAGGAACGAAACGGTTTCAGCTACGGTCTTCGGACGACAAGTTCTTTTCAAGTCTCCCGAGACGGTATAAAGAATAATTATTTATGTTTTCTTACATGATGGTGTCAGATTAAACAGAGGCGCCGAAAATATATTTGATTTAGAATTTATTTTTAGTTAAAAGAATTTTAATAGAAACTGAAATTGTGGATAGAAATGAGCCTGTTTTTCCTAAATTTGATTTCCTGATGCCTACAAATAAAAATTTTTAGTTTAATTGTCATTTTGATTATAGCTGAAATTTTTGTGCAAATCATAAAAATGCATAGTGTTCGTTTAAAAATAATTTATACAAAAGATCCAAAAGATATATTGTACGCATTATCAAAAATCTTATTAAAAAGAACTATTTTCTTGATCTACATATTGAATGCTAGTAAATAATATTTTTTAGGAAGCCTTTTGAAGTGAAGCTATCAAAATTCGGTATTCTGACGGAATTTTTGTTTTCAAATTAATATTTATGTTAAAAAAAAATACCTTCTCTTCATTAAACATGCTTCAGATCAACTATGCAATTAATAAGAGAATAGAGAGAAAAAAGTTTGTTACTGTTTAATATAAAGTTCAATACATCCACTTAAGTTATGCATTACATATCAGATAATTAGATATATACGAATTTTATTATTTATTTATTCCATTTATTAATTCATCATCCATTTAATCATTTGTAAATTATATGCTTCTTAAAAACATAAGATGATGTAACCAGACAAGGGTTACTGCTGTATGCCATATAGCAATAACCCTTTCGAAAAGAAGAAAAATGAGATTAAATAGAAGAGTAGGACTTCTCTCCCCCATAGTCGGACGGCCTCTATACACTTTTCTACACGTTGTGTCGTAGAATCCAGAAAATGCATGTTAAAAATAATCCCTGATAAATGTCGGGGAGAAAGGGCTTGCAGCTGGTTAACAAGGCCGGGCGTAATCCTCTCAAACACGCACATAAAGACCTAAAATTGTAGACTTGAACAATTCGGTTTTGATTCGCTCCGGCTACCGGTATTGAATTTTATATGATACCGCTCGTAAACTTTGGTATATTCTTCGGATTTTTTTTTGGTTCTGCTACTACTGGAGCTCCCGCGATTGCCTGCTGAGGACGGTGCGGCGGAACTTGCTTAGTTAAAGATGTAAGGTGTTTAACAGTGGCGGAACTTTTTTATTTGTAAAATATGAGGAAATTATCATTATTAATAACATTGGAAGTGTGTTTCTTCTTGGAAGTATTGATTTACATCGACCTGTTCGCCCAGAAAGTGCAAGAGAAAATTTGAATTCTTGACTTTTTTAAATTTGTATCTGTTATTTGGTGTAATTATTGTTTCATACACGTTAATGCATTTTTGCGCTATTTTTACTTCTAGATTTCTTTGTGTATGATATTCCATTATTACACTATAAGATATATGTATCCTACAGTGACACATACCATGCTTTTCTTTGAAGTCCCCCCCCATTAATTTTTTGAACGGGTCAAAAAAAATTTTTGAATTTTGGCATAAGTAAATTGGTCTACAGATACTATTTTTCACTGTAAACTAGGTAGTTGTAAATTCCAAGATGGCGGCTGGGCGACATCTTGAGAAAAAATTTTAAATAGAAAGGGGGGTCGTGTGGTACCTCATTTTAAAGGTCTCAATGAGTATGATTTTTGAATAGGTAAAAATCAGTGTACGAAAATAAATGCATCACTATTTTATTTTGACATAAAAACGACAGTTCTAAATGTCAAAATAACACATAAGCGCCATCTTGAATAAATGCATTAAATAGAAATCTTGTGTTACCTCATTTAAAAGGTTTTATTAAGTACTTTCAATATTTATTACATGGACTCGGTGGACTCCGTTTTGACCTGTCTAAAAGTTACAGCCAAAAAAATACAATGTTGCGATTTTATTAACGTTTTTAATAATAATATACAAATAATTTATAATTTTTGAATTTTGGATTTAAAGATTAACTTTTTGGTTTCTAAAACTGAACCGCCCTCGTATGTCACATTTCACGTTAAAGGTTATTGAACATTATTTAGATATTCCAAAAACCAAATAGCTATTAAAAAAACTCGAAAAAAAAATTTAAGATATTTTTCCTTAACCGGTAAATTAAGTGTGTTTGGCAGTTTGAATTTATTGTTTTTTGCAAAATGGTTAATTCTCGTCCATTGGAGGAAAAAGTAGAAGCAATTTTTATTTACGGAGCAACGCGTAATTTTCATGAGACTGAAAGGGTTTTCAACGAACGTTTTCCTGATCGTCCTATTTGCCGTAAATATTTAAGGGAACTGGTAAATAAATTTACAACTACTGGTACTGTCCAGGATAAAAAACGTCCAGGCCATATGTCTATTTCAGAAGAAAAGCAAGTCCAAATAATTGGCGAAATAATAGAAAATCCCCAACATTCTACTCCAACTGTTGCTGATATCTGTGAAGTTTCAACTTCGACGGCATGGAGAGTTTTAAAAAAAAATAAGTTTCACCCATACAAGATCCAAATGGTCCATCAACTGACTGAAGATGTTCCTGACCGAAGAGTGCAATTCTGTGAAATTATGGCAGAGAGAGTAGAAAGGCAACCTACGTACGAGCGCAACATTTGTTTTAGCGACGAATGTACTTTTTTTTTAAATGGTAATGTCCACAGACAAAATTGTCGATATTGGAGTGATACCAATCCACACATTTTTCGTGAAACCCGATCTCAGTATCCGCAAAAAATCAATGTATGGGCAGGAATATTAGGGAATCATATCGTAGGGCCGCTGTTTTTAGAAGAAAATTTAACAGGTGAATTGTATTTAAATATGCTGGAAAATGCTATCGATCCTCTCATAACAGAAATTGTTGAGGCTAATGTACATGAATTTGACATGGACATTACATTTCAACAAGATGGTGCTCCTCCGCATTTTGCCAGGAATGTGAGAAATTATTTAAATAATAATTATTTTGGTCGTTGGATAGGTCGTCGGGGTCCTATTGAATGGCCAGCTCGGTCACCAGATTTAACGCCGCTAGACTTTTTTTTGTGGGGATACCTAAAGCAAAATGTATACGAAACAGAACCTGCCTCAATTTTTGAGCTACGACAAAGAATCACTAACATTTGTCAAAATATTGAGGCAGATGTATTTGAAAATGTTCGACGTGAATTTTCAGATAGGTTATTTATGTGTCAAGAGGTACAAGGAAATCATTTCCAGCATCTTTTAAATTAAATATTGTTTTTCTTTTGATAAATTGTTTATTTGCTAATTGCAAATTAGTATTTCATTGTATTCTATTAAAAACGTTAATAAAATCGCAACAGTGTATTTTTTTGGCTGTTACTTTTAGACAGGTCATTGAGACCTTTAAAATGAGGTACCACACGACCCCCCTTTCTATTTAAAATTTTTTCTCAAGATGTCGCCCAGCCGCCATCTTGGAATTTACAACTACCTAGTTTACAGTGAAAAATAGTATCTATAGACCAATTTACTTATGCCAAGTTTCAAAAATTTTTTTTGACCCGTTCAAAAAATAAATGGGGGGGGGGACTTCAAAGAAAAGCACTGTATGCATTATCGGGGTTATTTTATCACATATTCCAGGTGCAGTGATCGAGTGTAAAGACTAGCTATGTAAATCCCTTGTTAGAATATTATAAACAAAATCGTGTTTTACATACTTATATCTTACAATTTAATAATATACCTTGACTATACCTTGACTGTATTTTTAAATCTAGATAATGAAAAGTTGTCTAGAATTAAAAAAATCTGATATTTTTTTAAAACCTAATGACTTATCTTAAAAAAAACTGAATTTTGACTTATTTGCTATAAAAAATGGGATAATTACTGCAATGTCACACACCTAGACCGAGGTTATCAAGAAATATGGGAAATCTCCTACAATAACTCTACATATTTCAGAGAAATTTGATAGAGTCTGGCATACAAACCTCCTGAAAAAAACTGTGTTTTTATGCTTTTCTACTAACTTTTGTTGCCTGACTTGGAAACTTCCTTGAGAGCCGGTCCATCCAGATTGTCGTTGATAAACAAACTTCGGAGAGGTTTTAAATTACCGCTGGTATCCCTCAGAGATGCATCATATTCCCTACCCTCTTCCTGTTATGGGAATAGCTCAAGAGGCTTCTCAAAAACTTAGGGCTTTCTTTAAAATAAAAAGGCTGTATACACCGCAACAGATTTTAACAATTTAAGGCCTAAATCTATCCATTCCTTAAGTATTACTTTCAAAGTATGGAGACTTGCACCCAAACACACTTAAGAATCAGCTTAATTCTATTCAGAAGAAGGCAATACATTTTCTAGGAGATCTAGAGATAACTAGCAGTTTGGATAGTTTGGCAGATAGAAGAAAGATAGCGGACCTAACTCTGTTTTATCGATACCCGCAGGGTAAATCCTCTTCCTGAACTAGCTCATGTCATTACACCTAGAACTATACACGTAAAATCTACTCAATAGGCAGATGCCATTTATCAAGTGCATCTGCAGATACCTAGAACGTCGCTGTATCATGACTTCTTTTTATAAGGTAAAGTACATATCTGTGAAATTACCTACGAAAGGACATTTTTCTGGATCACTACAACTTGCAGAACTTTAAGAAAAATATCCATAGACATCTTCGTTGCACTGGTGATACTCGAATACTATAGAAGTTTGCCTTTTGTGCCAATATTCCGTAAAAAAAAGTGTTATGCCGAATTACTATTGGATAATATTCGCAATAATTAAGCAGATTTCCGACTTACTCCTCATAATAGACTATCAAATTCTACTCCAAATTTGCAAATTATCCTTCGTTCAATCATTATATCAATATTTTTACTTAAAGGCCACAATTTTTAATTCAATAATTTAAAATCTCATGTTTTTATATTTTATTACCGACAAAATAACCAGGAAAATTAATTCATATTTTATGAATTAAATTAAAGTAAATTTAAGGTTAAAAAAAACTAAAGCAATCCTTCAACCAGATTTTGAAGTCAAAATAAAAAGTAATAAGGTTTAATCACTTGTGTACAATCCAAATATAAAAACTTTAAATTATTTACAGCAAGAAATATACAAAATTGAATTTTCAAACGTTATCGTTCCTCTTTCATTACCTTCTCCGTACGATGTGCCATTTTCTCCCTTTTTCTCTCCGCTTTTGCTTTAGATACTTTTCTAAAAAATAAAATAAAAAGGAAACGTAAAATCGTACGATGCGACATCGAAGCCACCGTGTTAGTATGCTGGAGATTCCCTGAGATGGGAGCTGTGTGCTGAGCCGATTACCGGGGTGGTTGGGCGGCTGTTGCTATGACTACGGGACCGTTTTTCCTTTAGATAATACACGTTGCGTAGTCATGACTACCCTTGGAGAATCACTTTTACGCACGTAAAATCCTTCTTCCGGTAGTTAAATTTAAAGTCTGTTTTGATCTTTATATTTTAATAGCTGCTTCTAAAAAATTTTAGACAAAAGTTTAGTATTAACGAAAACAGGAATATAAATGAATGTTTTTAACCCTTTCACTGCCTGAAGTGGTCGCCCAAAATTACCATTTTTTTGTGGCTTGCGAATATATTCGTCAAGAGCAGTTTGGTCCAATTTATCATATTCATAAATGATTTTTTTAAATATTTACAGAAAAAAAATACAAAATAGTTTTCTAAATGCTAGTTTATTTTAATAAATGTGATACACGTTCAATATGGTATCATAAAAAACATTTTGGATGGGTTACATGATCTAAAAGCGTTTTTTTTGTATGATTTCAAAACAGGGAACTATACAAAGTGCTACATCACAAGTTGGACACATACATATATCTTGATTCGCGTCTTATTTAATTTCTTGTACAAACGACGCATCGTTTTGTAGTGGACTTCTTTTGGGCAGTGGATGGAATGAAATTTGCAAAGTGTCTTTAAGTTAGACGTAATTCCGAGATTTCATCTAAAACTCTGCGACCTACCGTACGAGTGGAAACTCGTATGTGAAATTTCGCGATAATTTGTTTAATCAGCATTAGATGAAAATCTTCAATTGACACATAATGCACGGCATTGCATTTATATAATTGGTAGGCATTCAAAACCATGCAAAAAGTGGAAAAACACTTTTTTGTGCCATTTTATTGATTTGCGAACGCACGCATGTGTTGATTATAATCAACAATGCAGCTGGGTTTCATGATCCTTCCTGTTTGATGGTCTGTCTTTCCTGTCTCCTCGACGTCAGGTTTATGGCAACTTGACAACATGTTAACTTCCCTTTTATCTTGCCATCTTACTGCAAGCAGGTTTTCAGTAGATCTATAATTAAACTCACCCTTTTGTAACTTCTCTGTGAATTTTGGCATGTTTTTCCTATTTTTCTTCACAGTACCACAAGCGGTTGTCTTGCTTTTATACAACGACTCAAACAAATTGGGGCTTGTGTACCAGTTATCCACGAATAAGGTGTGACCCTTTTCTAGGTAAGGCTCAAGTAAAGTCATTACTATGCTGCCAGATTTTCCAATATCAGCTCCATCAAATTCCTTTACGTTTGTCGAGGCATCAGTGTAGACAATAAAATGAAGTATCTAACCCGTGTCACAGTCGCATAATAAAAAAAATTGCGGTGTCTTTTCGATAAGATATATTGTCGAAAAAAAACCTCTAAAAAGCAACAAAATTTCGTCAATACATATATTCTTGAATGGACAAAATGCTTCTTTGAATTTATTTTTTAGATGGTCGACAACTAACCTTACTTTCTGCAAGGAATCTTTTTCTTCAGGTAAGGGACCATTATTATCAGTGAAGTGATGTAATTTCGTTATTAGTAAAAGTTTGCTAAAAATTGGGGTTTTGATAAATTCATCATTTGACCAATAAGAGTTTAATTTGTTTTTCTTTACATGTGGCATTAGTAATGCTACAGCAAAGTAAGAGTACATCTCCTTATATTCCACTGGCTGCCACCTCTTGATACGTGAATGTTCAGGTTGGTCTTGCAATAATAAATAGTCGTAATATTTATTAGTTTCGGTCGCTATTTGTTCCAGTAACTCTTGGGAAAAAAAAAATTCAAAATATTTTAGAGCTGAGCGTACCTTCGATTTTGCATCCATAATTTGTGCTGTCAAATTCATGTACCTTTGGGTGTGCTTCATGTGACTTAGTTGTCCATAAAAAGCTTCTCTGACTTTGAAACGCTGCAGCTTGCACTGGTTGATCACTACTGCTGTCTGAATCTTCACTTGACTCCACTAAGTTTGTTCTATTCGAAAAAAACTCCTCAATATTATTTTCTTCAGCGGGCGTTATAATGATGTCATCGTCTGGCCAATCGTCTTCATTCTAGAAAATAAAAAACCAATGTAGAATCAAGTAGATCGCGTACATCTCATAATTACAAAATATAAATTAATAAACCTTTTTTTCTGTACTTATGTCAAGCTCCATCGGCTCGTCATTCTCGTCATATTCACTATCACTCCGAGCTAATGTCTCTTCTAACTCCCTATCTGTTAAACAGTTTTTAGACATAATTATCTCACTAAGTAAAAGCTAGAAAAACCGATGAAAATGCCAAATAAACAAACAAACGTCCTGGTAAATAGCTGAACACTACACTAGATTATCACGCCACAAGACCTGTTACATCATATCCCCATCCTTCGGATACTTTGCGCAAGTCCCGCGTCCCACGGCGACAGCATGCGGTTTTATTAGCGATGCGAGTTTACTCGTCCAGAGCAGTTTACGGCATAGCGAATAAATTCGTCCAGAGCAGTTAAAGGGTTAATATTAGATTTTGATATGTCCAAAACAATAAAATTTTGAACTACTGATTAATTATTGAAGGTAAAAATAGTAGTAGCGTTTTAAGTTAAAGGGGCCAAAGTCCTTACACTAAAACACTCTTTTCGCAATCACTGGTAACCTTCGTTATCATTGCTGACTATTATCTACAACTCAATGCTTAATGAAGGAAAGCCCTCTAGTCTAAGTGAATGATTTCCTTCCCTGGTACGTCTGAGGATCTTATAGTTTCACTTTGCAGCCTAGCCCACCTATCGCATTACTAAGTTTCCTCAGCCACCCTGCAGCAAGGGCACAGTAGCAACAACACACCTACAAGATGCAAGCACTAGTAATTCAGTTAGATATGCTATCGTTCTCCTATAAATATTCCTTAGCTTGTCGGCATCTGCCTTCCTAGTTTTGTCCTATGCCTAGCTATGCAAGATATAAGAAATGTGCCTTCTGCTCAATCCGTTGTACGGTTTTGCATGCACCCGAGGGAAAAGTTACTAAAGGGAAATATCTTCTAACTGATAATACTTATCCACCTCGCTTTACCTACCATCTTTCAAAACATTCCACTTATGTTAAATTCTAGTTTCAAATAAATCATAATTTCAAGAGCACAAGAAGTTACTTCTCCTCTGCTCCTTATAGTAGCATAACATATTTATTTATTTATTTACAAAAGAAACTACATTTTTTTAGTCTCATTCTAATGGATTCATGATCTAATCAAGATAATCTGAAAAATAAGAATCACATTAATTATTGTTAAAATATGTATAGTTAGTACTATGAATTATATTATAACTTTTAAGTTGTCTCTATAAATTGGATGGTGTATTTGTAAAAATTTCCGTAAAACATTGTATTGTATTGTATAAGGGGTATTCAAAAAATAAGTTGCCGAAAAAAAAATAAAACACTTGTTTAAGGCTATAAAAATAATTTTAGTTATGAATATTCCTTTACTCTTAAACTATTTTTCAACGTAGTTGCCTTGACCTTACTAATACATATTTGGTATCTGTTTGCAAGCTTACATAAACCTTTCTTAAGAGATGGTGTGCCCAGTTTTTGGTTTAACGGCGGAACCACGAATTTAAAAAACCCTTTGCCTACCGTGAAGTGGTTGTTGTTTATGTTAATCGGAAAGCACACGTGAGATCCATCTTGCACAAACTATACTAAGCTTCTCCCATAATATTGTATGGATTACAATTCGGTGAGTTTGACATTTAGAAGGCCTCATTTCCATAATACCATCAATAGTCCGTCGTCTGTCCTCCTGAGGAATTTTTCCAACCGCTGCAATTGCACCGTCCGTAATGACGTTTTTGCGCGTCCTTTATTCTGCTCATCTACACATTCATACAGTCTTTACTATAAATAGCCACTAATTCATTGTAAATCTGATTGCCGTTTTCTCTTTTGCAGTTGAAAAACGAATTACCGTAATTCACAATCGGACACCACGCTTTGAACTGGTGTTCCATGGTTGTCCAGCTCGTACAGCTGAAAAAAGTATTCTTAGCTACCAATACCAATTCCTCTCTTATTAGTAGAACCTGGACCTAGATTTCGTGTATTGTCACTTTCTACCTCTGGAATGCTATGGTTGATTCCTACATGACGTAGCTGAAAAGCTATTCCGTGCACCCCTTGATTCCGATTCGGGCAAAGTGGTGTTTTGTCAACATCTCTGTAGGCATACTATTCATTCCAAAATAGTTTGGGTAAATTTTAGGGACTTTTATATTATCCCTACTTTCTTTACGGATATTTTGTACTTTTTGTGCAACTTTTTAATTTATTTTTGACATGATATAAAATCAAACCAACAGCTTAAAATAATATCAAACGGTTTAAAATTTTAAGTATTTACTTACCAACTGTAATTATGCTCCTTTTCATGTAGTGGAATCGTGAAGGAAGTGTGTGGAATCTATTGCTCTCAAAACACCTCAAAATCAGTTGCTTCCATAAACTATTATTTTAATTTTTTTCTACCCTGGTTGCTGGAAATTTCACCCATGTAGCTCCTAACCTCTCTTTAAAAGCAGTTGTAACTGCTTGTATTGCTCTAAATGCTGCATTATAGAAGTGGTTAAGAGAAGCATATAAATTTATAAATATATAAAATTTTGAATACTCAGTAGAATAAAACTGGAGAGTGGCAAAAAATTTTAAAACTGAAGGAACTGCCACCTTGTTGTTGGTGAGATCTATATCTTCCGCAATTGCATTATAAACATTCTGGGCTAATTCTTTGCTTAATCTGAAAGTCTTTTTAAAAATATTATCAGTCGGATAAAAAGGGTATAATTTTTTTTTAAATATAATTGTTTACCCACTAAGTTGACGTAAATTCACAATAACCTATTGAGAAATGCAAGTTGCAATAGGCAAGTTCCAATAATTTTGTCCAATATTATGTGCCCGAAACAAAATTTTACACTGCTAGATCTTGAGCTACCACAAATTGATCATTTACTGTATATTTTTTACTCATACCTTTATTTCATATCAACAATTCTTGAAATTTTAGTGTTATTAAAGCAAACCAAATTAATATCAAATTGTAAACCACAGAACACAAACATTCGAATCTAATTAAAAACGTTATTCGAAAAATAGGTTGTATAAAGTGCCAAATCACCAAAAAACCTTTGCAAAGTCCTGTGGACTAGACAAGTCGACACCACTCGACCTGTTGTGTTTGAGTCGTATAGAAAACGGTAAAAAACCAAAAATGATATATCGCCAAGAAACCAAGTGTACACAGAATTCGCGTCCAGAACTGAAATTATGTGCAGCAAAAGTCCACTAGATGGCGTCTGGGAGAAACGCCAGACTAGAAAACTTACTTTTTGAATACCCCCCGTATTTTTTGAATAGAATATTACTAAATATAACCACCTTAAGTTATTTAAAATACAACTGCTCGTCACTAAACAATTCGAGAAAAAAACACTAACAACGCATTGGCCGCGACATAAAAATCTACTTTGGGTGTGTTCTTAGGCCGCCGCGAGACCCTCTGCATCTCTTCGTCTTAAATCCGGATTACGCCCGGCCAGGGACCTCACAAACAACAAAAAGTCTTCTCGACAATGGCACCGGCCTCAAGTAATAATCTCAATCAAATTTAATATTTATTTACCGAACGTTCGTTCAATTTAAATATCATTAACTGTAAATTTAATATGATTGAACGTAAAGTACGTTTACGATTGGTTATTTTATTGTAAAACTGAAAATTACAAAAGCAAATACCGCACATTATATGTGGTAAAGGTAGGATTTGAGTTCAAAATGGCTAAGTACTTAAATTCTAAGAAATTTAAATCCTTTCTCATTAATTGAGTCGTAAGGTATAATCTTATCTTGCATTTTAACACTTAATATTATTTTTAAGTAACAGAGTTATATGCTAGAACAATTCAGGAACATATTTAAAGAATTAAAGGACCAAGATATTCTAAGATCTTTTTTATCTGGTCCAAGACATGTCAGGAAGATTTTTAATATAAGTAATTAATATTTAGTAATGAACCGGAAAAGTTATTTTTTATGCTTTGATTATTTCTTCAACTAACAACCCTATTTGTTAATGTCTTTTAAAGGATATTTAACAAGCATTATCTTATTCGAAAAAGAAATATAGTTTCTCTTTAATAAGTGTTCGAAATATGGTCCATTTACTAACCGACAATATCTTAAACAGAACTGAAGCTAACGCTTTGGACGTTTCTGATTACCTTGTCGGAAATTAGCCTACACTTCTGCCTTATTTATTCTGTTAAATTCTCAATATTTGTTGATTTGGTCTTAAAAACTTTGCTGTTCAAGCAACCCTATAAAAAAATCCAAAGGTCCTAAATCCGGAGACCTGGGTGGCTATTGAAAGGGTCCTCTTCTGCCCATCCATCTACCTGGAAGTACGTCATTCAGGAACTAATGGGCAGATTTTTCAAAATGAGAAGGCGAGCCATCCTGCTGAAACCAAATATTTCTATTCGGGAAGTCAGTTTCTATAGGGAAGCAAACAAAATAGCCAAATTCGGAACTAGATCCTCCTGCAAGAATTTTAAATATTCGTTTCGTTCCTAAATTCTCCATTAGGATTTTCTCTCTTTGCCCAAACATTGGCTTTTTCTTGGTATTGAGTGTGGCCTTCCCTCCATCCAGTGTGGGTTTTTGCCTGCCTAATAACGACAATTTTGACGATTTAGCTACTCATTCAACATAAACGTCGATTTATAAAAAAATGGGTGTGTCTTTACTGATAGATTACAGGAGCTATTAGATATTTGCAGAGATAATTAATAAGGTAAAGTGTTTCATCTTCAGAAGAAGATTAAAGCTAAAGTCAAACTACTTACAAATGCCCTTATATACTAACGATGTATGTAACTATTTAGACCGGAAAAAGCAATGAAGCATGGCCGAACAAATCTTAAACACTAACTAAACTAAGTAATTGATTATATGGGATTGGACCTTTATTCCTGTTAAGAATGTTTTTTGAATTTTTCTAAACCTTCATATGCATCTAATTTTCTATTGTTATTGACTGGTTTAAGTAATTTTAAGTTACCTATACCTTTTAATCTTCTCCCGAACATGCGTCGTTAGTGAAAGAAATGGGTCGAGAGTAAAGATCAATAGGTTTGGTTAGTGGTAAAACTGTCTCGTAATTTGAGTGTCACACGAAAGGTTCCAACCATAGGACTTTTAAACGTTATGATGCCCGTATCATAAAAATACTTTACCTTATTAATTATTATCCTTGCAAATATCTAACAGCGCCTGTAATCTATCAGTAAAAACACACCTTAATCTGAAATTAAGTATTCTATTTGCATGCTATTTGACACTTCTTGACAGTGGTTTGTATATCATTATTGGTGGAAAACAAACATATAACTAAGAGTTTATTTACAATGGGAAGGTAGTGTATTTATATACTCTTATATTTACATACCTGTTCTCTTTGCAATAACTATCTCATTAAATTATTTAAACAAAGTTAATTTATTTAAACAATTTTTATCTTTGGAGTATAACAAAAAACTAAAATGAATTATCCAATCTGTCACTTTCACTGACAAGACATACCACTGCCAAGAAGTGTCAAATAGCAACAATAATGAGTGAAAGGTGTAGTCAATTTCGGATTAAGGTGTGTTTTTACTGGTCGATTACATGCGCTGTTAGATATTTGCAAAGGTAAAGTATTTTTAATATCATAAACATAATATAATCGTAAACATAATACATACGTAATCATAACGTATAATGACCGTAGCAATTTGTTGAACATTTCTGTGTAGTAGATACATTATTTTTTGCAAAACTAGAGTCTTTTATGTGGATCATCTTCGATGAGTTTCTGGAGGATTGTTATTTTATAGCATTAAGAACTTTTGCAACTGAACTGACTCGCTAATTTCCAGTTCCCTAGGCTACTGCCTAGAGGGGACAGAGATATTTTCTTCGAGAGACAGAGAGAGAAAAAAACACTAATTTTCACCTCTTCACTGAGTGCACTCCGACAACGACTTTTTGTTCGTCTTAAAAGCCCATTTTCCCTGAACTGTTTACTGTTTTTTGTCGATCTTGCTTACGGTATTTTGCTAGATACTTTGCTTGATATGGGTGGTAAATCAAGATAGTGCTCTTTGAATAAATGAGTAACTTCATTTTCTGTTATTGTCCTATTTCTGTAGCCAATCATCATTAGAATTTCAATCTTGTGTGTTTTGGTGATAATGTCAGGTATTATCACATGTGACATTCCAAGCATTGATGAAATGAAAGAAAAACTATTGAATCAATTCAATTCAATAGCAAGGAATAAAAAATTAAAATTTGGCACTTATGTGTAACTTGTTAAATTAATAAAAATAAAAGTAATTTAAAATACTAAATGACTCTCATATTTTCGAAAAAAGGAACAATTGCAAGTTACAGACTTACTGTATATAATTATATACGTATATTTATGGTTTCTGAAGAATATTGATATCCAATTTCCATACCCAGGTTCTAGACTTATCCTACTCAATATAATGAGATGGAATAACGTTTTTGAGTTTTAATTTAGATCGACTTTTTAAAGATTAACAAGTAACTCTGGAATATGCCTTAAAACTTATTCATATACAGGGTGTCCCGAAATTACATCGCAATATTTTACCAGCCGCATCTTTGTCTAAAAATAAGACAAAAAGTCCATATACAGTATGGTTCAAAAGTGCATCGTTTTTTAAGTTACAGGGTGTTTTATGAATCATGTCAAAGATGGTTTTTTGTTAATATATCCGGAACGCCTAGTTGTAATCTTTAGAAATTTTCAACATTTACTATTGGTTTTATTAAAAACTGATATTGCAACCATTTTTGCCAAAATGTATACAGGGTCGTGTAAAATAAGTGGTCAGTAAAGTTTAAATTGTTAAAACTTTTTTACGTAATAAATTAATTGTTCCTTTTTTTACCTATTCAATTACATTAAAAAAAAAACCAATTTAAAGTATTTGTGATAGTCTTAGGTCATGTTTATCCCCAACGGATTTTTAAGATGCTTTTTAATTTTATTAACTGTTACTAAAATAACTTACGCGTTCTCTTTGCAAAATATTTACATCTAGTTTTTTCGAAAACGGAAGCTCCTATCGAAATTAGACAAGAGCACCTTTTTTATGTAAATATGTTTGTTTTTTTCAATTCTAATACCAAAATTATCACGGAGCTGCTAGAAAAAAAGTTTTAACAATTTAAACTTTACCGACCACTTATTTTACACGACCCTGTATACATTTTGGCAAAAATGGTTGCAATATCAGTTTTTAATAAAACCAATAGTAAATGTTGAAAATTTCTAAAGATTACAACTAGGCGTTCCGAATATATTAGCAAAAAACCATCCATCTTTAACATGATTCATAAAACACCCTGTAACTTAAAAACGATGCACTTTTGAACCATACTGTATATGGACTTTTTGTCTTATTTTTAGACAAAGATGCGGCTGGTAAAATATTGCGATGTAATTTCGGGACACCCTGTATATATTCTTATCTAAACTGAGAAAGTAGTATCTTAGTCGAGATTGCGGTATTGTCCTTATCTTCTGGCTACATTTTTCCCTTCCAGTGTATACTCAGTGTATAGAGCTTTTAGGATAGTGTCACTTATGATAGAAAATATCTATCTTAGTTATGTTTTTTGATCAACGACTATCTATCGGAATTTTTCGATGTAACTGCATTAGAGTTGCCTTCAGTATAAATTCTGGATCTAAAGGACCTAAATAGTATACGTCATTTGTTATTTTTTCTATACTGTATAGACCTGAAGACCCTATTCTCTTGAATAAGCAAGATAATTTTTTAACAGAACTTGATTTGGGTGAGAATATTTCTTAAGCTTGAAACCCAGGAAATTACATGAAATGCATGTATTATTTAAATATTTTGTACTGTAGAAAATAAACGAAATTAAACCTTTTTTAAGTTCCGGTAATCATCCCCTAATAAAATAAATAGCTACAATATAAGATCAACCTGTTTGTTTATACACGGATGTATTTCTAGACGTAAAGTATCGCTTCCCTAAGGAAGCCTATTCTATGCGACGGTGTCGAATCCGCTGCACTTTAAAGGTTTACAAATACGTACAACACACATTCTTTGACCCCGTGAAAAATAAGCTATTTTTATTTCCAAAATCAATACATGCTAAGAAATACGAGGCTTAAAAAATATCACATTATTATTATCATAAAAGTATACGAGGATAATATATGGGAATATGTGAAATATTAATGAAAAATACTTTTCGAGTCATTGTTAGTCTATGCAAATTTTAAAGTAAATCCAAGGCTCCTCTTAGACATTAAAAATTCACCCTTCGGAAAATCTCAGCCCTCGCTTAATAGTTTACATTTGAAAACGTAGCCAACCCTCGGAAACACCGAAGCTGTTAAAATTTACGGTTAAAGTACCCCAATAAAACAGTGCTGATTGAATTTGACACCCCATGGAACGCGCGTTCATTGGCCAGATGACGGTTCCCACCGAACATTTTTGGGTGGTGATGATGGGCAAATAATGCGGTTTTCCTTCCTCTTTTCGAGTGAGGTAAGGGATAAGTAAAGTTTCTACTCTATTGATGTTATTCATGCAATTTTTGCTTTTACTGTTAAAAAAAACGCATATTAGCGGAAAACTGAATTGTAAACTGTATATTTATTATTCCTTAAGGATAACATAGCATTATTGCATGTCACTTGAACCCGCAAATGTATAATTTATTTCAAAGTATTTTAAAAATAACATGGCCGATTTATTTGGCATAATAGTTTTTCTGTCATTGAATATTGGCATTTGCATTTTTTTTAAATACTAAAACAAATGATATAGTCATAAATAAAAAAATAGGAGATAGTAAGTAAACAAAACGTATACTATAACCGGATACTTTTATATACATAAGTAGGTCTGAATAAACATGATAAAAAGTATACTAGAAAAATAGTAATAATAATATTAATATTAAAATATATCGAATTTGGTAAATTTAGTAGTATCAAAATAAGTAAAACCAATCTATGTTAATTCATAAACTATACATCATATAACACTTTTTTTATTGTGAATTTAAATGATCTTTAACATTCTTAGTAAAAAACTTTGGATTACTTACGTTTTTAATTTCTAATTGAAGAGAGTGGAAAACTGGCAACCCTGCCAAAAAATAATGATTTTTGTAATAAAGTTGATGGAACTCTTGATATATGATAATCATTTCTTGACTTTATATTATGTCGTTGAAACTTGGATCTTTTCTCTGTAAAATTGTTCAGATATGATGGCATAAATCTCAGCTTTATTCATTAAATTAAAATTTAATAAATTAACTCTAAGAATCTTTTGCTTTACAGGAAGGCATTTTATTATTTAAAGCATTTGAATGATAGGTGTATACTTTTACGGTTAGAAACAATTCGCATTATTTTATTTAATTAAAGTTTGTTTTTGATTTATATGTTCCTGAGAGTATGACATATATATTATAAAAATTATAAGCCTAATAATATTATTAAAAAAAAAACTTTATTTGATAATTGTAGCTGCAATAGATCACGAAATATCGTTCGTAAACTTCTAGGTCAAAGCAGGAAGAGTCAACTGACGTTACCCAAAGTTCAAATGATAATCTCCTAAACTTTTTTTTTTAAAGTATTAAAATAGTGTTGTATAGGTTTGGTTTAAATACAAAACATTACTTCTAATAATAATCGCCGTAAAATTACTATTAAGTGATAAAATTAAATGATACAGGAGATTTTCTTATAAATTATAGTCATTACATAGAATAGTGGATATTGGGTCTAATATCACGTTAAATATTGGATGTAGAGATTTGAAGATTCATATAAATATCATAAAGCCATTAATAATATTTCAAATAAACTCTATTTAATGATCGCAGCTTCAGTCGTTATCGTCCATGAACTTCTAGGTAGACGCACCAAGAGCCAACTGACATCAGCCAAGGTTAAAATAATAATATCTTCCAGACACTTAATTATTCAAAAAATATTATAGCAACTTTAGGTAGATGCAATTTTGGTCTACAACTTTTCATATAATGATGGTTATCGCAAAACGACTTTTAAGAAATATATAAGAGATTTTCTTATTTCTAGAAGGAATATTTGCTCATAGAGCATAAACTTCATGGATTAGAAATAAAACTATATGTAATGACTGAAAATAGGTTAGAATCATTGGAAACTCGACTAGATAAAAGATCTAATTACATTTTAGGGAATATACCCTGAGTATTGGGTTTTAAGCCTTGGAATGTTGAGATTGACAATCTTCTTGCAAATATAATTTACATCATCATGAATATTCATGTTTTCTGTAAGTCATTTAATTTTAATTTACTTTTATAAAGCCAATAATACAAAATATTTAATTCCTGATCTAGATATCGTTTATATAAATATCGAACAACAACGGTCCAAGAACACCACTTTGTATATATACATACTGTATTATACTTTTTATGCAGGTGATTTTTAATCTATTTCAAAGCTATAATATTATATGCACCATAAGATAACAGTGTTTTAATAAAAATATTGCGATTGTCTTAAAAGTACGTTTAAGATCCACAAGTACACTAATTACTAATTTGTCTTGGTAAATGTCCTTTCGCCATATTTCACACACATATAGAAGAGCAGTTTCACCATAGTGGATATTCCTTAATCCTGATTTTCAATATATAACAGTTTATATTATTCAAAGTATTGTCTCAACGGTTAACAATTGTCTCTGTTTTATCAATAACATTTAATAAATTTATTGGTCGAAAATCTGCAGGAATCGTTGAATTGGTTACTTTTGCCATTGGAATTATTACACTAGTTTTGAATCGCTTGGATCATTTTTCCACTTAATAAGCACGAATTAATTAAATTTAATAAAGGGTATTCATTGACACTTCGCACTAAACATAATATCACTAGTTGTTTATTTTTTAATTCAAAGAAAAACAGATTGATATTTTTAAAATTTAAAATTTGTATATTTGGAGAATCAGTTATATTCATTATATTGTAATTAAATTGACTAAAGTACATCCGTAGATTCAGTGGATTGTCTGTTATTTTTCAGTAAACCTTTTAATATCCTTCAGAAGTTGCGACTATCACCTTTACATTGATTAATTTTATTATCGTAATATTTACTTTTTTCGATACGCATTGCTAAATTCACTTTAATCGTTAATTTTTGTTTTGAGTTTTTCTAGTCAGAATCGGTTTTTGTAGTAAACAGAACCTATAAGCCCAGTTTCTTTCTCGTTGAATCTCTTAAACTGCAGCATTTATTTATAATTTTTTTTTTACACAATAACTTTTTTCAGACGCAAAGTTATCTAAGGCTGTTTGTTTTATGCTGATAAAATCATTAGATACACATTAACATTTGACGGGAGTAAATCCAATTCGCACCCACCAGTTCCTCAATTATGTGGTTAATAGCGTCTCGACATATAGTTCTTTTCGAAGTATTAAATTCCTTATCCCTGAAAGGATTAATTCAAATGTGTACTCCAATAATTCTTTTAACTAATTTGTATACATATGATCAATAAGCGTAGATAATATGTTTGCGAGTTTTGTTGGGGCTTTCACAATTTGCTTAAGACCACTAGTTTTTGCAATATATTTTAAACGCTTCGTATCATTGTTTTCTTTTGAGAGATCTATATTAAACACACACAAAATAAATATTTTCTGCTGATATATTAGGTTGCAGCATTCTTAATGTAAATTATACAACTAGCCATTCGTCGACTATTCGAATCTCGAAACTTCTTGGTCTTTTCCTTTCCCAGGCCCTTTTCTTTCCCATGTTTTTTGCTTTCTTGTCTCTCTTATCTACCACTACAATACATTTACAATCTCCGTCACAAATACGGAAAATAGAGAAACAAACTAGAATACGATTTAGGAGATAGAGTACATACTCGACAACAGCTCCCGAATTATCACAAGAAGCTGGGGAAATTTTCTAGTTACAGAACGCATAAGAAAGCAGTCAGTCAGTGAGTCGAAACTTCTCTCTGTTATATATCGGATGTAAGATAGGCCTCACTAATGCATACTAATAGACGGCTGCTGTTATAAATATAATAAAAGTTTTTTTTTCACTCTTTCTTGAGCTTCAAATATCAATACTCTTATATCATTTTAAATACAAAATAATAATAAACACATCATTTCAGCATTATTATTTTTTTTGAAAATAAAAAAATTCAATCGTAATAATTTAATAAAGAAAGTTGTGAAACTTGTAAGGAATACGCGTCATTATCTTCAATCACAATGGAAACACATATCAAAAATTATATTTTTTATCAATGACGCTGTAACACTATTATTGAAAGCATTTGTATATTTCCAATTAATATATAGTAATTATATTATTAACATCATTTTTGAAAGAATTATATGGCACAGCCAGAAAATTAAACATTGTTATTTAAATCAGAACCATCTGGTAATAAGACTTGATTAAGATCCAGGCAACCACCGTAAATGATGCTTTAATACTTTAAAATATAAATTTGTTGTAACTATTTTCGCAAAATAAGTAAAATTTTACTATTTTTTATGATGGTTTTAAAGGGCTAGATTAAAAGTAGATATTTCCAAATATTAAGTGAAAATTCTTTGTGGATATTTATATCTTATAAATAGAAATTAACTGTATACCGAATTATTGGCATTATAATAGGCGAAAAAAATTTTTACTCATATTGTAATACTCCATCAGTCATGAGTGACTCATGAGTATAACGCGATTAACTTTTTATAATTGTCAATTTATTAATTTGAGATAATTGCATAGTATCTAGAAATTCCCACATAATAAACGAATATTTTTATTAATTAGGAAATATCTAATTATTATCTGAAAATACAGTTTCTACTTACTGGCAACTATAGATTTAAACAAAAATACAGTATAAATACATTTGTCTCAAAAAAAATTAAATTAATTTATACGATGTCCATGTTTTCTTATAGCTAGCTAATATTGAATAACTTTCTTCTTTAACAATTGAAAATTAAGTTTTGTTGTTGCATTATTGATGACGCATATTTTTAATCCATAAATACACGATGATTAATTAAAAACATAAAGGTACAATGGATTTAATTCTAATCTTGCAGCTTATTTCAGTTCCCGTTAAAAAATTATTATATATGAAATAACAATATAACTACATATTCTATTTCGTTTTTTTTCATAAAAATAAATCAACCATCATTGACAATGAAAATTGAACACCGTTAAAAATTAATTTATTTCAATACCTACCAACAGGCATTATTGATTGACAATTAACACAAAGCTGTTGTCAATCAATAATTTGTTTGAGCACCTCGAATGACGTTTTCTGCATTTCATTCCCTAGCTAGCTGAAATTCATTTTCAAGGGCTGCTAGCAATTTTGGAAATAATGTAAAGAATTAAGTGTTTATTCTATACCATCCAACACACATTACATTGATGGAACGTCTGATGATCTAGGAAGCTAATGAAAAAGAATGTTAATAAGTCTTCAGGTAGTTCATCGCATCTCTAAATGTACTGGTAGGCATTATGTTGCTGAAAATTGAGTTTTTCTAACATTTGGAGAACACAAGATTAACAAAATATAGAATTTTCGAACATGGCGTTGCACCCTCATATGATTTTTTAAAAAAACTACAGGTGATCTATCCATAATCTATAGTGGGGTACATGTATTTCCTTGAAAACCACTATTCCCCATAATCGACAGGCTCAGTTGTCTATATTAGAAAATCCGTTATCCTAACGTTATCCTAACTTTAAATGAACTATGCCTACCAATACTACAACTCACTACAGTTATTTGTCAAAATCGCTCACTTATGGTAATATAGCGCCTATATAGATTGTCGTAATATACCACTAATTATATTAAATATTTCTCAATTTTATTGTAACTTACTATACTTCACATATATAATTATGACTAATCTTAAAACCTAGAATAAAAATTCTATGAAAAGCCGTAGACCGAGAGGCTTTCAAAAGTTATTTAATTTTGTTATACAAAAAAATACTAAAAATAATCTAGTGGATTTTCTATTTATTGATTATTACTAAGTATATAATTAATTTTGTAAGTCATTAAACTTGCTCTATCATAATCCATAGTCTGTTCTTATTTTCCAGCGGTAACTGCCCGGAAACAGCGAAGAGAGCGTACGACCTACAATAAAGAGCAACTCAATGCTTTGGAATTTCTATTTGAGAAAACTAGATATCCAGATATATTTGCTAGAGAGGAGGTCGCATTGAAGATTGGTGTTCCAGAATCAAGAGTACAGGTAACTAAGTCTTTTATTATTGTTTAAATTTAATTCAATTTAGGGCAATCTTCATTTCTTGTTCTAACCATTCATCTTGTTTAATTATAAATGGCAAAAAATCTGGTAAGGCAGATCTCATTCGTTCTGCATATTAATACTGGAAATTCCTAAACCATTACAATATTATTTCATTTATCCCTATATACCGAAACTTCACCTGAACCAAAGAAATCAAAACAAACTTTGGCTAAATATGATACAAAAACATGCCTGTCATCACCAAGAGAGGCCGAACCAAAATATATTTTCGGAAACGGTCACGGACAGTGACAAAGAATGCCGTTTATTATTATTGTACATATTCGCCAAACTAAAAACGCATATGTTACAAGTAACACAGTACCCCCGTAGCAAACAGGGTATTATTGCGGCGTGTCGATGACAATACCGAATAATACAAGGGGCGGTATATTTGCTCTCCCATCGGTAATGATTCAATTTAGTGCCTGGTTAGTCTTTTCAAAGAGACACAGCTGCTGTTTTGTCGACGATCTCTTTATGCGTTTGTGCAATCGGTTTTGGCTCATAGAGAAACGGTTTCTGAGTATACTTCAAAATAATTTAATATAAACCTAGAGTCTAAGAGTCTCATAATAAATGCAGGTGTCATCCAAAAATTACCATTGCAATATAAAACTTTTGTAGGGAACTTTTTAAGAAAATCTCGCTTTTTGATTATATTTGGAATCTAGTTTTAAAGTTTGATTAAGGTGTTATTTAATGGCAATAAAATAATAAATCAGTAGTGAAGAGCATTGTATTGAACGAGTACCTTAAGTAAAAATTCTATAATACAGGTGCAATATGGTATTCAATATTTAATATGTCTAGTACTAAACCACAATTTTTTTTTAATCCAAATCAAAAGTTTCGACCCAATTATCTCTCTCTATCTCTTGTGTTTTAATTTATTAATATTATACTATATTTCTATTTACTTTACATTCATTACAGAATTTAGATTGACTGTACTTAACTGTATATAATTTTGTACCCACAAACAATAATATTAATGTAGGTTATGCTTATTTAAATATTTTTATTATGCCTATTTAAAATATAACTATTAATTAACACTCATGGGGTTTGCTTGCAGTCGCTTTTCTTAGGTAAGAATACTCGTCATTAGTGCAGTTGAGACCACTTTCTCGAGGTCATGGAAACTGATTTGCGTTTTTGTCCAATTTTTGCATCTGGATTAAACTAATTTGTAGACGACCTATGGACCTTTTATATAATATACACATTTTTTAATAAATTTTAAAGGAAATTTTTAAAATGTCATTTTAGTGACCTGATTAATTATTTTTAGTTTGGTTGTATATATTAGTAAGGCAGAAACAGTAAGAAAAAGTAAAGGCCATTCGGTGTAAAACATGCAATGGAAAATTGACAGAACTTTAAAAATTTTCTGTAAATGTCTACTTTTAGAGAACGTATAACAATCTAATAACTAGCACATAGGCATCTATCAAAAATATTTTCTGTGAGTTGTTAATGAAATTGATATGGTTTAATTTTCGTTCAACTTTACGCAAAGCATATCCTTAGTTTTAAACGTTTATTTAACTAGTAGCTAATTTTTTTATACTCCTTAAAAAACTGAATAATGTAAAATGAGTTTTTATGGGTGAGCGTGTCGTAAACAAAAAAATGCTTTGATGGTTTTAAGATAAAACTTTATAAAAACAAATTTAGAATTAATATAGAAAAACATCCTGTCGATAAAACTTAGTTATTGTCGATGTTAATTATTTCTGTCAGAAAGTTTTTTGTCACGAAATTCTATATAATTTCCTAGAGCAAGCAGCATCAAAAAATTGTAATTGTAATTTTGGTCATAAAGGGTAAATCAAATATTGAAAAGTTGTCTTGAAACGTTACCGAATTTATTAGTGGTTACGACTTACTAAAAGAATGGTTTGTTAAAATTAGATATTTATTACGCAAACGCGCATTAAGTAAATTTTTGATACACAAAATCTCGCTTCAGAGAAAAGAATAAATTCTGAACATGATCATAGATATTCGTATTACTCGTACATATTAATAAGTCACATTTTGTGATAAAAAATTGCTATACAGGGTGGCCATTTGAAAACGAAACAGAGCCTATTTTGGGTCCCTCAGAACATTTGCGAAAAAATCCTCGGACCCGTCAATTTTTGATTCAAGGGGGAAACATTTTTTTGCTAGTTTCGCCCTCCTGAGAGCAAAGCCCTAGCGGGGGTGACAAGGGCCCCCAAAATTTTAAATGGAACGGGGGGTCGAGTGATACCCTATTTTGAAGGAATTTTTATGTGGATTATAACCCTAAAGTTTTAAATCGTTACTATTTGCCTAGTCGATACAGGGGCTAATAAAAGTTACAAAAAAATGTTAAAAAGTATAATTTTAAATAAAGGGCTTAAAGATAAAATCAATCAAGTAAATGTTCAAAATGTTGGCCTTCGACTTCCATATAATAATACAGGTTTTGTTCAAACCTTTCCCGTACATTTTGCAAAATTTCTGGGGTGATTTGACGACATTCATCAATTATTCTTTGTCGCAAATGGTCTAGCGATGTTGGCTGACTAGCATAAATTTTAGTTTTTAAATGGCCCCATAAAAAAAAATCTAACAGGCTTAAGTCCGGGGAACGAGGAGGCTATTAAATAGCTCCTCTTCTTCCAATCCATTGTCCTGGAAACGTTTGGTCCAAATATTGACGAACCCTTGCAGCATAGTGGGATGGCGCCCCATTTTGCTGAAATACTAGACGATTTTCCAAGTACTCGTTGTTATTTTCTAGTATCTCCACTAATGCTGGATGAATTGTATTTTCTAATAACTCCAGGTATCACAGTACCGTTTAGGAAAAAGGAGCATTCGTCAAAAAAACATACATTAAATAGAAAGTGTGGATCATTGGCGGCTTGTTCAGATATAGTTTCACAAAATTGTACTCGCCTATCAAAATCGTCTTCGTTTAGTTCTTGTACGAGATGCATTTTGTACGGATGAAACGTTTATTTTTTAATATCTTCTGAATGCTGCTTCTTAATACCAGACACGGTTTATAACTTCCTTGTGCTCAGTGTAGGATCTTGCACAATATGGCCTAAAATGGCTACTTCTGAAGCTTCATTCACCACTGGATTATCCATTTCGCGCTTTTTATTAGCCACAGACCCAGTTTCCCTAAATTTTTGAACCAATTCCAAAATGTACTTACGATGGACCTGTCGATTAGGGTGTTGTAGTGAGTTAAAGAGCTGGGCAGTTCTATTAGCATTTTCATTGTTCGCAAAGAAAAGAGAAATTATTTCAACTCTTTCAGCAAGAAAATAAACCATTATCGCACTCAATGTTGTAACTAACTAACTTTAAAGAGCTATTTGTTTGACAAACTATGATCTGACAGCAGTAATTGACAACCACTATTAAACTTCAAAATGTTGCTATAATAACAGTCTCAACAATAACCAAGAGTTCCCTTGCAGAATTGGCATAGATACCTACGGGTATTAAAAAAAAACAACAGAAAGTACGGTTCACAATGTAGGAGAACAAAATTTTTTGTATTTATTTAACTGCTAAATTTACAAGCATTTTTTTTTCATAAAAAATTTTGACATGTTTTTGTAACTTTTATTAGCCCCTGTATCGACTAGACAAATAGTAACGATTAAAAACTTTAGGGTTATAATCCACATAAAAATACCTTCAAAATAAGGTATCACTCGAGCCCCCGTTCCAATTAAAAATTTTGGGAGCCCTTGTCACCCCCGCTAGGGCTTTGGCTCAGGGGGGCGAAACTAGCAAAAAAATGGTTCCTCCTTGAATCAAAAATTAATGGCTCCGAGGATTTTTTCGCAAATGTTCTGAGGGACCCAAAATAGGCTCTGTTTCTCTTAAGAAAAAAACGCATATTTGGAATGTTGAACTTGTTTTAAAGATTAATTAAGGTGTTATTTAATGGCAATAAAATAATAAATCATTTTTAAAGTAGTGTTAGGTTAATTAGTGAAGAGCATTCTATTTAATTAGTTCCTTAGGAAAAATGTGTAATTAGTCACATTTTGTGATTTATTATGATTTATATTTTAACGATATTTGTCTACTTCTAAATCGCTCGTTTGTGGTTCTAATTTAATATATCTTCATATAGTATTTATAAGCGCTAAACAGCAATTGTCAATTTATTATACGCTGAATATATTAGGGTACTTTATGTATTAAGCAAACACAGCGTACTACTAATATACTCATTATGTTTATTATAATTCGCAAAGTAAAAAAATTGAATATGTTATCAAAAGATACATTTGGCTTGACTAAAAATACTAATCGTGTCAAGGTATATATGGTTGAAAATATTTTCGGTCCAATGGACAAAATACATAATTGTAAAATAAATATTAAAATTCAAAATTGCTACTCATAGTAAAAACTTTTATTTTCTATTTATGAAAATTTCAAAGTTTAATTATATGTCCAGAAATATATTTTTTTGCCCTCTATCTACATCAAAATTTATTTTTGCAAGAGAGTCTTCGTAGTCAGAATCAATTACACTTGTAACCCCAGTTTCATCCTCAATGCTTTCGTGACTTGTAAAAAAAGCCGACAGGACGACGAATTACAAACAGTCTATGTGTAAGAATTATAAAAATGCGAACATTTTTATCAAAATCCGTTTTTATTTTCATTGTAAAAGGAAATGCTTTCTCATACCCAATCCACTTAATATAGTGCCAATTTACGATATTGTCATCTTGATACTTGTTTTTGTTTATCACAACTAATTTTGCCAGGAATTTCCAGTTGAAGAAAAACCAATATCATTTTTTTGAAAAATGTCGTATTTGTACTCTTATCTTTTTCAGTAGTGTTACTATTTTAAACACGCTTTTTAATAGCAAAATTACGAAATCCCTTTTTAATATTCATGCGTACATAAAATTTCATGGATTTGTATCTTCTTTAGTTGTTAGTTCTGGTTGTTCTTCTTTTGCAGTCGTCATCTTTTACTATGAGATTATTGAGAAAGTCTAGCTGCCTCTCAATATTCGCAAAATTCCAAAAGATTAAAAAATATTTATCCTTTGTTCCTGGCTAATACGAGTTTTAATCCCAAAATAAAAATAAGGAATATTGTGATCTAAGTTTCAAGAAGTATTAATCTTATTCCTGTCTATACCAATTATTGCATGGCTCACCTAGGAACCTACCTGGAACGTGATTTCCCTTCGTGTTGTAGTAATAGTTCCACAGATTCTACAGATTCGGTCTCGTTAAGTATACAATCTGTGCTTATGCGTGCTACTTGATTATCTGAATCACCATCACTTGAAAAAAATCTCTTGTTAAGATCTGAAGTGACCTTAATCAGACATTAATATTTACTAACCTGATGTTGGTTGCTGGGACTTGAAACAGTCTGAATCTTCAAGAGTCGTCTGAGTCAAAAAGCTCCTGACTGACCAAGTTTTCCTAAAAAATATAAAATAATAAATATATCTAGTGTATTTTAAAATTATTATTGTACTTATTTACCATAAACTGATTGGTTGGTTGATCTTGGTTCGCGTAGTCAGAGTGAGAGAAGCCAAATTTGTGCGCCAAATTCAACTTTATTTAAAACAAAAATTATTATTTTTATATTTAACGATACAAATAAAGTTATATCGTTTATAATGTTGTTGAGTCTAGGGATCGATAAAATTAAAGTCCAATCATATTTAAACTTGCCTACGTCTTGCAAAATATATTTGCATTTTCAGGGCGCCAAAATACAATAATAATTAAGACAACAAAACAAAAGTGTTTGTACAATTAAAATTATTTTCTTAATTGTAGTTTAAACAACTTTAGACATATATTTATAAAACCAACGAGAAAAATTAAAAGACGTATATTATAACAATGTGATAAAAAATATTTAGAATTCGAAATTTTGGACTTAAGTCAAAAAAAAAGTTTAAAATGAACTTTTAAACAGAAAACGTTTGGGTACGGGACCAACATATATATGGATACCAACAATACTATTAAAATAAAATTTTTCACAGAAAAATAATTCAGCTCTTTTCGGTATAAGAATTGCTTTGTATGCCAACACACTTCTTATCAGTAGATAATCGTTGCTTAGGATTTTTTTTAATAATATGGTATTATTTAAACCGCATGGAGGAGTTTTATCAACATCGATATTAATATAATAGCTGAAAAATTAAATTTTAGTATATATCTATGCTAGAACCTTTGATAACCACCAATCATTAGAATTAAGACACACTCAGATTATTAGAGATGTAAAATTAATCAAAATAAATTATAAGCATTTTTACGAATTCAGCTAGAAAAAGGGTCTATCCTCAAAATATCTGCATAGAAGATTTACAACTGTTAAAATTTAAAATAAAACAGTAAAGTTTAATTACATCTGATAGGTGGGTAGTTTATCACTGAGATATACACATTTGTACTATGACACAACACTGTTACACAACTTCTCTATATTGTAGAATATATTCTGGCAATTTTGAATTTAGGTCAAACAGTATAAACAAACATCTGTTTGTATAATGTATATACATTTGTGTAAAAAGTCTTCTTTACTTATTGGCATTTATGTTATAAAATTTTAAATCTCTAGCCGTGAATAATCCGATTTTAATGCAGAAGATTATCTGCAATGATAACAATTATCCAGAAAATAAACATTGAACAGGTTAGTCAACATGCATGCGCCCTTTTCGTCTTAAAAAGTCAAAGATCCCGGAAAAAACTATAAGCCCAGATTAGTTTCAGTAATACCATGAGGCCTGACAGACAGTTGTCACGGGTTCCGTCGCTCTTCGCTGCGATATTTCCCCATCGCATCGTATCAAGCCCGTCCGCATTTACCCGCCCTTTGGTAATAGTTATTTTATAAGGGAACAACAACGCGCCTATAAGGGCCAAGGCGGGGTGAACGCCGGTGGAACAACCCCTGATAATCCCTCTGCGCTAATGGAAAACAACCCTAGTGGGTCCGTTCCGAGTCATTGTGTTATTGTATTGAATAAAATATATACAGTTATCCGAGATTGAATGGAGGCAACCACCCTTGTTAGTTGCCAAAGATTTCTGTTTCGCTACGATAGAAGCGAGCCCCCTGTATGTACGAGGTTTTTTCCAGGGAAGGGATTAACTTCTTTTTTCGAATTTTATTTCATTGTCAGTGTCGGATGATTGAAATTGAATTGGTCGATGCAGTTGGATGGAAAAACATTTTTTTTTCTTTTGTGCCGCCCCGAAGCGGATTAATCAATGTTAAAAAATAATGTTTTTGTGAGTAGTGCAAAAGGCTTTCTATTTTTTATACACTTTTTTGCATTTAGTTTACACGGGATAGCTAATAATGTAAACATATCGATGCTTGAAAGGAAAAAAGTCATAAGCGACGTTTTTTCAAAAAATTAAATTTAAATACTACTTAGTGGCCTTTTTTTTCTGCGTCGATTGGTCTACTTTTGAGCTTGCCTTGATTATTTTTACGTTGCTTAAGTCAAGCCAGATTTTCGAAGAATATCATAATTTTGTTTTCACCAAACGATCATTATTTTGCTATATTTCCATAAATTGTTACTTAAGATATTTATTAGATAACCATATACCTTTAAGTCTTTTTTAAATACTGCACTTTTTACTGATAAAGCGTTTATCCTGTTTTACCCTAAATGCAGTATTTGAAGGTTCTGCACTTAAGCTGTTTCTCCAATCCTCTGTATTTTATAATTTTATATATGGGCAAATAAAACATGTTAATTTGAATTTTGGTTACAAGAAAAATGGATACTTAAGTAATTTTACTTGAATTAAACATTTAACCAATATGACGCCTAGACTATTTTACCCTAAGATAATTCCTAACTTGATGGATGTTAGGATATTATATTTGGCACTATAAGAAAAATATAGGAAAATAGACGATTGCTTATTCGTTATTATTATTTTATTTAATTATTTAGAATTCTAACATACTGTTTTCTATCCGAAATATAAGATATTAGCCAGTCTAAAAGTGGGTCATATATACCATACGCTCGCCCCCTTAGTATTATCAATAATTTTGCCAAAGTATTTGAGAAAGTGTTTAAAAGACGGACTAATTAATTTTCTACAAGGAAATAATATGTCATCCCAAAAACAGTTCGGCTTTGTAGGAGTACATCTGATACTGTATATAAATTGATCAGACAAGTCAGTGAAAATTCAGATTGAAAAAAATGTTTGGCTGTGTTTCTAGACTTAGCAAAGGCTTTTGACACTGTGCCTCATGACTTTCTATTGAATATCTTAAATTTATAATATAGAGTTGGGTGCTTGGCGTTACAGGTCTTTAAGAATTATTTGGGGGATAGAAAATAAAATTTAAAAATAAATAGTGAATTTAGTGAACCTACATATGTTAGGAATATTATTCTTTAGGGAACAGAGTTACTGGTCCTATAATTTTTATAACATATATTAAATTAATTACTAATATTAATATTAACAATAGTTTGTTAATATCATATAAAGATTACACAGTTGCCATATTTTCTGGAAGCTTTTGGAAAGCAACAAAACAAGCAGCAAAATATGGATTAGGGAAGATAAGTGACTGGTTCAATTCTTTCAAATTAAGGTTTAATATGAAAAAAACTATTATTTAGCATTTTCAATCACATCTGTCAATCGCTTAAATTTAAATTATATTAAACTGCAATCAATTGAAATTAAAGAGCTTCCATTTGTCAAGTATGTGGGTATTCTTATTAATAAACATTAAAAGTGGGATCAGTTTATCATAAAATTAACAACTAATTTTGTAAACTCATTTATTGCTTTTACATAGATTTTAAATACAAAATCACTTTTAGCAGTATATGTATAAATCCTTGGTTGAATCATTACTAAGATATGAAGTAATTGTCTTGGGTGGTTAATACAAAAATTCATTAAAACAACTAAATATGGTACAAAATTATCTTTTACGAGTTAATTATATGAAAAGCAAAAATGATACTCAACTCGTTTGTTATATTCTGAAGAAAT
This sequence comes from Anthonomus grandis grandis, assembly GCF_022605725.1. Lineage (NCBI taxonomy): Eukaryota > Metazoa > Arthropoda > Insecta > Coleoptera > Curculionidae > Anthonomus > Anthonomus grandis. The sequence goes on along the minus strand of NC_065554.1, from coordinate 7,993,707 downwards.
TTTCCATATACGTTATTTATATATATTATCCACATGCATTTATACATACAAATCAATTAATTTTAAATTATATATAAATCACAAACATCAAACTAGGAATTTGTTTTAACCCTAGGGAGACTTAAGGCATAGTTTTAGTCGCTCATTTATTATATACTCATATCAAATGTGAGCATATGATTAACTTTCGTCAGCTTGTCCTATGGCTTCCAAGCCACGATAAAATTCTATCTTTTAAAGTAAATAGATATACTGACAAAAATTGCTTTTATTTACTACTTGACTATCATTTTAAATACGACTTAATCCTCAACTTAATTTTTTTTCCTTTGTTTCAGGTCTGGTTTAAAAACCGCCGCGCAAAAGCTCGCACGCAGCAAATTCAGCATGATGCCAAAAACAAAAGTAAAACTAAAAGACGTCCCTCCGCTACGACTAATCAACCCCCAAATAGAGACGTTGGTCCTGCAGCAGTAGTAGTTTCTCATGAAAACAAAGTGACTCCTCCAGTAATACTTACCCCATCAAGCAGTGGGTCGCCTCCAGAACCTCATACAAACCCATTAGAGGAAATGACTCAAAAATACGGTCCAGTTGAACCGACAGCTAATCCAGTGGCATTTTCTTCTACATCCCCCTTTAATCAAGCCTCACAAAGCTCACCAAGAACTCATGTTTCTCAGATTTCTCCACAGTCGTGTACATCAGAGCAACTTTCAGCGAACATGAATGCTTTTACTTTAGAAGGAAGTAGTTCTAACTTAACCCCTTCTCCTCCGGAGACTCCTAGTGGAGGAAACTCATATGGGTCCAACATGTCCACTTTTGCTCCCGGAACCTCTTTTCAGCCAGAAATGGCTTATAATAATTGGTACATGGGTGGTGCTGCATCTAATGCATACCAGTATCAAGGTGGGAGTCAAAGTGGTTATCATAATCAAGCCACATCCGATTACTATTCATATCCAGGTTGTTATAATGGCGGACATAATATGGGCAATATGTACCATCCGGCACACCACACAGGATATAATGGATATGGAGGATTTGACGCTGGGAGTATGAATCATATGAACCAATAGCCATATGTTTTACTGGTTATTAATTAAATATTTGTATTTTATGCAATTTTAAATGATTTAAGATATCTAAAACAAATAATAAGTATGTTTCAAATCTTTTAAATTATGTGATATAAGAGCCAAGGCTTATGGTGTCCTTAAGAATTTTAACACGTAATGTAAACGCTATATAGAAGACCACTATATCGAGATTTTTAGCAAGAAATTATCAAAATGGAAAATGTGTTAATTATTAATGTAATAATTTCTAATTATTGAAACTAAATTATTGGCAGTTAATTTCTGTGTCTTTAGAAATATGATAAATACTTGTTTAAAAAATAGTCTTAAACAAAGTATTCAACAAAATAATTTTTTAAATATATTTTTTAATAAATCTTATTAAAACAATATAACTTTAAAAATATTATAAGTTTAATTTTAAATTCATCCAATGAAATATTCTATTTAATTTTTTTTGGGTCAAATTCTTATTTAATGCATTTTATGCTGTGTTGTTATCATATAGTTATTTACCTTTTTTATGCCTAAATTATTTATTTAAAAAAATAAACAGGAGAATATAACAGCAAAATTATTCTAAACAAATTGGTCTTAAAGTTTACATGGCAATCATATGTAAGACGATTATGCATAATATATATGCAAAATGTACATATTTATTTTGTATCATAGTGTAAATACAGTAATTGTGGCCTTAACTTAATATCGTACTGAGAAGATTCTAGAGTTTTGTTTTGAGAAAGATTGAGATTTCATTTTAAGAAAATTGCATTTATGTATATTTATTGCCCAGATATGGTCCTAAAGTGAGGCTTGACAAAATGTATATAACTTTCTTTGATTTGTGTAGTTTATGTAATTAGCTTTATTAACAATGAAATGTGAGAATTCAAAACTGTTAAGGTCAAAATTATCTATTTTTTTTAAGTTTCCAAGACTTAAAACATATTCAAAAGTCTTTATTTTAATAAAGAAGATATACGCAATAAGGTGGTCCGATGCTCTTAGTTTTGTAGTAAAATACATTCTATAATTGTTTAAGTTCTTGGAACGAAATTATTTGTAGAGAACATCTTTTGTATTTGAATAAAAAATAGCAAAAAGCAAATTATGGAGTTTTGTTAACCCTAATAACCCTAGATTCATATGCAATTTACCTAAATCAAATTTCAGTTTAATTATCTTATTGAGTTGAAATTTTCTCCTCATGATATTGCCATTAGTAGCTTTGAAATACAAGTGCTGGATTTAAAAAACCTGAAGAAGGAAGATATGATCATTTTTACGCTTGAAATAGTATTGGTGACTCTTACCATCACTTAAAAAAACTCACGTTTGCTGTTCGATCCCTTTCCCATATACATCAACAATCTTTTTCAAGCATAAACATTATCAAACGTAAGTTGAAAAGTCGGCTTATTTATGGGAACTTGGAATCATGCCTTTAGTTACGACAGCATACAAACCTGACTAATTGAAACTTTCCATGAAAAGACAAAAACATTGTTCGCATTAATCACTATTTATTAATGCAAACGTATCGCATCTAAGTATGAAACTTAGTTTTATTTAGTGTACTACTTTTTTGGTGTAATAAAAGTTTTGCAAACTAAACAAGCATATTTGGCTCCCATTTTTTTTTTTTTTAATTTCTGAAGTAAAACTTCATTACGCATGCTTGAGTTGAGAAGTAAGCTGGCGAATGCGTTACGAAAAATGTGATCGGGCTAGGCGAACGGTAGTTAAAGAGGAGATAATAGTTAGGGGAGATAGAAAGAGAGAGAGTTACGGTTCGTATATTACTGTAGGAGCAAGAGAGAGCCGTGTGCACATATTTTCTTTCTCTCTTCCTCTCATAGCCAGTCCATGGAATATACAGATCGTGTTTTCGTTCGTTACTTATAGGAAACCGCATAGAAGTGAAATTTTGCAACGTCGCGCGTGTACGAGTGCCTGCGACAGAGCACCGCCTCGGCCGGCCCGAGGTAGGGATGTGCGATACTGAGGAAAGTACCGGTATTTCGGATCTTCTCGTATCGTTTTAAAAGTACCGGTTGGTTACAATATCGACAAGTTCAGTACCAATATTCCAAGTACCGGTACGATTTAACTAAATATATATGTTTTTTTTAAATGTTAAATTAGCGCGGACTGGTATGGTCAATACTGATATTTTTAGTATTATTTATTAACAGCATTTATTTCGAAATAACTACAAGTAAAAATTTGACATTTGTCGTCACTTAAATTAAAACCGAACAACAAAAAACATTAAAACGTAAGACAAAAATAATTATTCTAGAAATTGAAAAATAATTACAAATTCCAGTAACTTAATTCTAACAAATTTAAAAATAATAGCCTTGAAAGTCTATCTCCAAGAAATCTGTTACGGCATTCATCCATTATCGCATCAGCCTTTGAAAATAGGCTTTCAGAAAATGGGTTGCATCTGCCAACACTACGGTTAAACATAAACAGAAAGACAGAAGGAAACAGGAGTAAATCCGTGCTTCACTGCTTCATTCATATTAATTTATGTGGCATCATTTCGATTAAATTAAATTTATTTCATAGCATTCTTCGATACGGGATACGATATGTACTGCATAAAACTCAAACGGATCGGACCGTATCGTACGTTAAAGTACCGGTACAAAATATCGAGTATCGGAAGAAAAAATACCGGTACTCGAGAAAATCGTATCGTATCGCACATCCTTAGCCCGAGGACGCGATTAGTAAACATCTGATTTTCGTGGGAGCTGCCATCTAGCCATTTTTAAAATATTTATTCTAATGCGGGTTTTACAGACATGACAATGCATAAAACCCGCATAGAATTGTAATTTTAAATTGTTGTGTTTTGCATAATGAAAATTAAAGCGTTATTCTAATTAAAAATAAAACATCAACTCTGATAAAAATATAATAAAAATCAGAAATAAAACTCTAATAAACAAATTTAACAACATATATTTTTTTAAATAAAAGGCTCAAATAAACCGCCTTCTTTCGTTAAACAATAACTTAACCTATCGGAAAAGCTATTTCACACCTCCAAAAGAGTTTCAGGTAAAATGGAATTGGCACCTTCGACAATTTTATTTCGCAACTCCTCTAAATTTGTTGGCCTACTAAATTCATGCTTGTAAATGGTCTCCTTAAGGTAACCCCACAGATAAAAGTAATTTGGAGATCTAGGAGGCCATTTAATATCGCCAGTCCCACTAATAAGGCGGTTAGGAAAAATATTTGTTAAAAAATCTTTAACCCTAGCCGCGTTATGAGCAGGCCAGCCATCTTGCTGAAAATAAACCGATCGCAGGTCTACATCAGAGAGGATTTAAATGGCAGAAAGAACTTGGTTTTGCAGCAACTCAAGGTACTTTTGGGCGTTTAAAGTGCCATCAATAAAAAATGGCCCTATAACATTGTCGCCCAAAATACCTGCCCAAACATTCAATTTCTGAGGTTACTGGGTACGAAACTGAAAACTTCTGTGCTCGTTTTCCTGAGACCTATAACGATCAATGGAAGGATTTTGTTTGCCATGTATTAAAAAAGAAGATTCAATAGAAAACAAAATATTTTTTTTAAAAATATTCATTTTCATTTGCCTTTTCCATCATGGTCTCACAAAATTCCATTTTTCGCCACTGGTCTTAAGAAAATATTTCCTGAGTTTTTAAATACTTGAAACATTTGTACCCATATTTTTTCCAGATACGAGCAACAGTTTTATTGCTCATTCCCAGTTCCTCTCCAACACTTCTAGTGGACCGTGTCGAATCAAGTTTTAGGGTACTGCAAACATTTCTTCCCGCCATTCTATATCCTGGACGACTTCAACAGGTGGTTCTTGACGTTTTGTGTGGCATTTTTTACAATCTTAGAACCAAAAAGATGTCTCAAAATTTTTAACCACATTTAAAACCGTTTTTGCACAAGGAATCGGTCTATTCTCAAATGTCACTGAAAACAAATCTCTACATTGTACTGCCGAATTGCCTCCTTAAACCATTTAGTTAGTTGAACTCTTTCGGAAGGGGTATAAACAGCCATAGTGAAAAAAACGTGAAAATAACGCTCAAAAATGATTAATGAAACGTGCAGTAATACAGCAAAGTGAGGTCTGCTGAGTCCCGGTTCAAAAAATAAAAACGAAAAATTCCGCCGCCTGCAAGCCGCAACCAAGCGGTGTTGCCATTATTTTGGGTAATACGTAGCTCACAATAACACGATCTGTATGTATACCTTAGTCATCGCACTGTACGAGCAAGAGAGAGCAGTGCGCGCACACATTTTTCTTTCTCTCTTACTCTAATAGTCAGTCTATGAAATACACATATATTTCGGCCAGTAGTTCGTTTGCGAGTTTTCTAGCGTTGCGCAAACGGTGATTTCTTGATTGATTCGTAATTTCGTCTCGTTCTTGAACAATTTTATAAATTAGGTTTTGTTTTTTAATGTATTAAAGTGAATAAAATTAATTTATTTTGAAGTTTATATTTTGTGAATTTTTGGATCAATAATAAGAAATTATGACAGGAAGTGTTACAGACTCTGAATATTAAAGTGGTGCTATTAATTGATGCTATTATATAAGGACTATTAACTAAGATGAAATTACGTACGAAAATTCTATATAAGTATATATTTGAATGGAGCTGAATAAGTTTTACTTCAGTCGTGTGGTCTTAAAAGCACTAATTTTTTGTAATGTTCATATTTGGCTCTTTGGCTAATAAGTTTCCCGACCACTGCTCTAGACAACTAAAACTAAATTTTACCTTGGAAGTTAAAGGTAACAAATCTACAACCTTAGCCAAAAATATTAGGCACCACATAAAATACTTATTTTTTTGGCTTTAAGTAAAAATGGATTTTGATAGCTTACTGAACTATTTTATTTATATATAAATCACCAAAATACACTGGTTATTTATATCTATTTATAATATTTTGGTACTTTGCCCTTTGCTTTTATTACAACAGCAATTCTATAGGCCATGCTTAGTACAAGCTTGGTATATTCAGCTCTGCTGAGTGCCTTCCAGTACTGCTGCAGTATATTTTGCAAGTCGGTTTTGAATCTTACGCTTCAGAATTCCTTCAAGGGACTTAGATCTGGGAACTGGGTAGGCCAAACCAACAAGTCAATGTTGGATTAAGCCAGCGTATTGTGGTAGCTGATTTATGACAAGGGGTATTGTTTTTCTGAAATATGACTCCATTTAAGTTAATGTTTCTGAAAATAGATATTTATGAAAGCAGAAGTGCTGTTTCTAGTACATAAATGTACTTTTGACTGTTCATATGGCCTTCTCAAATAAACATTTTGCCAACACGCCCAGCTACCATGCAGCCCTAGATCATTACGCTACCTCCCCTATGCTTGACAGTTAATACCACACAATCAGGGTAATATTCTCCGCCCACCCGCCGTCTGAGGACGGTTATGTCAGGTGTCCCCAATATCTGCAAAGAAGGAATATTTTCAAGATTTAAAAACTTTTAAGATTGACGTTATACGAAAATAAAGATCACTTCGAAGTTAAGTTGACGTAACTTACTTCAAAGTTTGATTAATCGGACTAGACTATATTAGACCAATCTTCCTCTATAAAGTGTTTATGTCAAAGAGCCTGCATGTCATTGTAGTCGTTTTGTTTAATTTTCTTCACAAATTCATGGCTTTTTTCTAGCTTTGCAGCCTTTTAAATCTGCTGCTACTAGTCTTCTTTGACTAAGCACTAATTGACTTGCCTCTAGGTAAAGGCCACAGCAAGCTTTGAAGACTATTTTTTCTGTTACTCAAAGACTCACGAATTATCTTTCTTCACCGCTTTCTTTCTGTACGCAGTTTATTAAGGTGAGTTTCAGTCTCCTTATAGTAGTTAATGGTAGATTACACGGCCCTGCTCGAACATTTCATCAATATGGCAATCTAAGTTTTTGTTTTTTCTTGGTCATTTAAAAGTTGGATTTTTATACGAATTTTTAAACTAATTTCATTTTTTTTGGCATTTTTAAATAACCCACAAAACTATAAAAAGAATATGCCTTTCGCTAAAAAATGCAAAATGTATTGATAGATCAGTACATCAAAAAACCGATCGCTTCAAAAAAATTGATTGTACATTCCTAAGACGCGATAAGGTGAGCGAAATTTCAATGTATCTTAAAGACTTTTATAAAATAAAGAGATTTAATAAGTCTTTAAAATGAATTTTTATTTATAATCAAAATACGAATTAGTTTATATGGTTCCTAATAATTATGGCAAAGACTGTATTTATTTTCTAGATCTCAAAAATATTGTAATATACCTAAACATTCATTTCATTGTAGCTAATCATTTATCCTACAATATAGCTGCCAATCATAGTTAAATCAATAGAGCCATAGATCTTGCTTCAATGACTAGAGAAAATAAACTCAATATAATAAGACAATTTTTCAATTTTTATTTTTTTTTTAATTTAGTTGAGTTAATAAGCTTCTTCAGAAAAAAACTACTTCCTAATTCTTCTTTACATATTTCCAACTGTCAATGAACTGGATCTGAATTATAAACAAAATATTTAGCTTTGATCTAATACGATGCAGTATCATATTATTTGATAATATTTAAAACATTTTATCAAATAATAAATGTCTAACATTTAAGTCATTAGACATTCTGAGATCTAACTATTAATCAATAGAGATTAAATTGATCTCTTATTAAGACCTGCTATCCATTAACTTAATTGTCAATCTTGATATAGAGTGAGAAACCAAAAGAGTAAGGTTATGTCAACAATAACACACAAATATTAAAAAAAAAAGAAAAAAAAATTATAAAAAAAATGTTCTCACCGGTAGGATGTAAAGAATGCAGTTCCTACTGCAGATAAGGGTGAGGTTAAGAAAGAAAAAACATCGAATTTTGTAAATCAGAAAAAATTTAATGCATTATTGAGTAGCAGTATAATCTGACATGTTTGGCGATAAAAGAAAAGGTTATTGATAGTTTGCCTAATAAGGAAATTCAGCTTAGAAGTAAAAATACTCAGCTTAAGCAGAGAATAGAGTCACTGGAACCTAAGTCTAACCGTTAGGGAAATACCTAAGTCTTTTAAAATAAAACAAAAAATACGGTCCTATTCTAGTGAGATTTTTTGACCCAACCATAAAGACAAGCGTGTTCTTATAAAAATGTAAGAATTAGAAGCCATAAAAGTCGGTGAATGTAATTTGGAAGGAAAAAAATTGAAATATCTACTTTAGCGAAGAGCTTGCAGTGGCAAACGCAAAAAAATATTTAACAGCACGAGAAAATGTAAAATAGAGAACAAGTTTATAGCGACATTCTGCCATATTAATAAAATTTACCTTAAAAAAATTCCGTAGGACAACCAATCAAGATAAGATTTAAAAAAGATCTTGTTTAGATTTGGAACTCTTTTAAATTACTTTAAATTTAAGGTCTTAATTTCATTATAAATAGATAGATTACTAAATAATCTTTATAATAATATAAGAAATCTGCGAAATAAAATCGACGACTTAATTGATATTACAAATAAAAATTAATGAAACATGCGTCCATCCACATGAAGCAGATTTTTCTTAATTTGCCAAACTACTATTCTGCACATACCTGTAAAGACTGTCAGAAGGTGACGGTATCAATTAATTTTTAAGGAATTATTAGCAATATGAACCGGTAACCCTTAAAATAATAGAAAATATGGACTGCAACATTAAAGCTATGCATCTCTCACAAATGAGTTGTACAGTTATCTAATACCATTAATTAAATACAAAAATTTTCATTTAGTTACCCATTTGCTTTCACTGTCACGTTGTGGTAAATTTTTGTATTTCCTTGTTATGTGATTTTAGGAAAATCGATTAATGAAATTCATCGTACATCAAATGTTTATGCTCAATGATCCCACAGGTGTTATCCGTTGTTTTTCTAATTATTGTGTAAATAGTTCTGGAGTCCCTTCCATGAATATGGAGAATTTCAAAATATTTCAGGCTTTATTATTATACAGCGCATATTTTGAGCATTTAATGAAATACGTTCTTTTAACTAAATAAACTGATTATACACATCTTCACCCTCAAACCAATCAAGAGGGGCATAAAACTATGGCTTCGCTGCGACGCAGATTCCGGCTATACGTATGATGTCAATGTATTCTGGAAAAGAGGACCCAATTCTCGCTAAAAATCAATCCCTAACTTTAGGAGAGCGAGTCGTAACAGCTCTTGCGTCTACAGTTAAACAATAATGATGTTGTGTTGTGTTTTGATCGCTTTTTACAAGTGTGAATTTGTTACTTTCACGAGACTTTGTAGCCCTGGGAACTTGCATGTCTAATCGCAAGAATGTACCAACTATGGGAGACAAACTCCAAAAAGGCGAATCTCAATTTAGATGCACTTCTTCTGGATTACTTTGTGTAAAGTGGCAGGACACAAAGGAAGTTTTGCTAATGAGTAACTGTCATAAGCCCAATTTGACAACAATTATCAAAAAAAGCAAAACCAGTGAACAACAAAATATCGAATGTCCAGAGGCCATTTCTATTTACAGAAAAAAAATGCAAGGGGTTGATCGGGCTGATCAATTTATTGGGCTATATGATCATGATCGGAAATCAGCAAAGTGGTGGAAAAACATGTTTTACACATTCCTCAATATGTGTGCAAATATGTGGATAATGTATAATCAACTGAGACGTAAAAATGAGAGCATTTCTTTTCTTTCCTTTCTTACCACACTTGCAGAAGAATTAGTAGCAGAAGGTATACGATATATAAGCTTACCATTACCGAAACAAGGCGCTCCTTCAAGAAAAAGAAAATTATACGGATCTTCAGCATTACATCTGCCTGTAGAGAGATCAACCAGAAGAAGGTGCACTAGATGTTCTAAAGAGAAAAACAAACAAGAACAAAAACTCTTTGCCGAGAGTGCAATATTCCATTGTGCAAGTTCTGTTTTATGTTATATCATACCAAATAGTTAATTAGGTTCATTTTCTACTTTGCAAAGCCGTTTTTCTGTTTATTTTTTTAAATAAATGTTGGTATAGCATTTATTTCTGTTTTTATGAAATTTTTGATCATACCTGTTGGTACACATGTGTACCACCATAAATACCTGCTGGTACATATATGAACCACCCCCTACACCATTCCCTGACTATTGACAAAAATTTATATTAATAAAAACTCATTGTTATCCTAACAATAATACTTTACACTATTTATTACTTAAATTAAAATATTTTAATTCAGGGACGAAAGGGTTAAGGTCGATAAAATATCAATGGTAAAGTGAAGAAATGGTTGACAGAATTATTTTAGTACTTTTTTATTAAACGCAAAATTTAACGTGTTTTTTTTTAAGAAAGACAAAAACAAAGAGTGGTGTGTTTTGAAATGAAACACTTAGGGTAAATATATTTAACGCTTTAATTCTTTAATACTAAATCTTTGACAGGACCAATGGATCTAAGCCACGTTTCCTCTAAAACTTTAAGCACATTTTCCCAAACGCATCTAGATACCAATATCCTTACTAAACTTAGTGTATCAATAGAAAATAATCATGGTGATGTTTATCACAATGATTATATAATACGTGATTTTACGGCATGAAAATGAAATAAACAACACTGATAAGTAATAAGTAAATAAAAATCAATTATTTAAAATACATTATTAATAATATCAAATCACAATAGTATTTTATAAAACCCGAATGGATTTTTAACCTTTGGAATATATATAAATCAAAACAAAAAATAAGCAGAAACGTTCATAAATAAATAACATGTATTTTGTTTAATAAATATCAAACCGAATTTTGGCAAATCTCGCCAGTAGCGCTATAGATATTTTTAATTAATAAATTTATGATATAGATCATTTTTAGTTTTTGCGGTTTAAAATTTAATAATATTTATTTGTTTCCGATATGGAGCTCTAATAAAATATTAATCTAGTTTAAAACGAATTTGTTTACATATTGAATTTAGTTGTTTTTTCGATTTTATGGGAGTTTATATAACGTCAATGAATAAAACATCAATTTAGATTTTAACGGTTTAGTATTGTTTTTTTTTGTGTTAAGTACATATTTTTAAAAAATATTTATTATTTTAAATAGTTAATTGTAGTACTTTAATTGTTTTTTCTACAAACATTTCACATTTTTAAGAATAATTATTTCTTTCTATGAAATAAAAGTGATAGTTGCATTAAAAACCAAATATAATCAATGAAATTTCCAACTCTACGATTTGTGGACTGAATTATTCCATATTAACAATTCACATTTTTAAACGGCAGGTGCTGTATTACTCTCTGAATAGCTAGATATTAGTTTTTTACTATTTATGTTTTAAAATCTATAATTATACAACTAAACTAGTATAGCCTATAAGCGTTTCTAAGCCTATATTTTTTGCATATAATAAAAGCTCGTTTTTCATTTTTTCCATGCTTTTCTAGTCTTCCAAACTCTAAATCTCTCTCGCAAAAATGAATAGCTTCTAACTCGAAAGGTTTACCTAATTTCTTGCAATGAAGCCAGAAGCTGTATTCGAAAACCAAACCGTCAATACATACATTACATAGGAGTTTTTATTCTGCTCAGCGCAATCATCTGAAAATAATCGTAAGAGTCATCAAAAGTTAATCAAAGCAGAAGCTATTTCATTAGCCCCTCTTCCAGCCTGAGTTTCATTCCACATATAAAAGAATGGATGTTGGGTATCATAATCAGTAATGAAAAAAAAATTATAAAATGTTAACTGTCTTAGGTAAAAGGATTCATCTATTGGCAAATTGGGAAGATTCTGAACTTGTTGCATGTCGAAGCAAAAACCTGAGAGTACTACTCCTCTATTAAGGGATTAGATATAGGCCGGACCTTAATTTATGAATTCTTGATTCTGTCATAATCTTTATTTTGTCAGCATCAGTGGAATTAGCAAACTTTTTTTTGCCGAAAACAAAAACTGCAAGCAACGCAAGCAGGGCTTCCAAAACCAATATTTCGAAAAATATTGTAAAAAAACTTTTCTTAACCTTCAAGTTATCAACTGTACTCGAATTGTGCATTTTCCAAAGCCTGGTAATGTTTAAGTTTGCCGGGAGGTACAATAATCTTTTGGATTTCTTTCGATTATAATTCCTTTAACTTTACAATAAAATTAATCACTCAGTTTTTTTGCACAAGTTTTTTGAAGAACGATGATCTTCCCTCCTATTTTCTTAAATATCTGTTTCAGATATAATATGCCTCGTTATTTTATGTAGCCTTTTTAAAAAAAATATTAAAGGTCTTTAAAAGTAACTTATTAAGGGAGTTTTAAATGAATCTCAGTTTGGTTTTCAGTCGGGCAAAAACACAAATGATGCCATGTGGCGTTAACTTTACAGTGTTACTATTTTGCCAAGAGTTTGCAGACGGTAGCTCAGAATTATTGGAGGCTTGGGATTGTTCGAAGGTTCACTTATTACTGGCTATTAAAGAATATAAACTTGGTTATAACTATTAAATAAGAGGGCGCCACTTAGTTTTTTTTTTTTATAAATGAGAGATATATAAGAAGAAAACTAAGAAAAACACTTGGTATATAGGTTTCAATTATCAATTTAATGACCCTGGATAAAGTAGATTTAAAGAGAAGAAAAAATATATCTTAACAATACAAACCAAATTATATTTACATCAAAAATATGTACACACCTCATGTTATCATCTGATAAATGTTAATAATTTGCTATGAATTAAAATTTGAATAACGTTGATATGATTAAAATAAGTTTAACAAAAGTAACAATTAAATTATGATTTTACTACTAGGTAGATTTCAGCACTTGAAAAATAAATTGCAATTACTAAAGTTTTTTTGTATATATTTGTAGTAAGCAGGGGAAAGTTCATGAACCTTTTTACCTAAGGCATATCAGCCTCAATCGAGTTATATCTACTTAACTACCAAAAAAGGTACTGAAAAATACTGAACAAAAAATAACTAAAATTATAGATAGGAAATTGACATATTAAATAATGATATTGATTAAATATTTGTAGCAATAAATTAAAATTAAAGATATATTAGTAAAAATTTAAATAAGTGACAAAAATCTATGGTTAGTAATATTTAAATAAATGCAATAAACTGGCCTGTATATTCCTCCAAGAAGTGAACGGTTAGCCTTCAAAATCAAGGCTGTAAATCTGTGCCATTTGTAGCTTAGCTATCCGGACTGGGAATATCTAATACTAGCTCTAGTTCTGGCTCCAGCTTCACCGCTTTCAGCAATTTCCCGGGGAAATCAAAATCCTGCAGCCATCAACAATTGAAGAAGAACAAAGAGCAAAACGGAAAAGTAAAACCCTTGCTAAGTCATTATCTATCCATCAAAATCTTGGGCATCCTGCACCAGAATTATGAAATAAACAGTTCTCTAAAGGAACAAGATTAAGAACTATAAATTATAAACCATATTGGCCACTTTCTGCTTCACAAACTTTGGAAATAAAAAAACTGGCCTTTTACGTGCGCCTCTAGTTGCGACACGGGAACAAGTTCTCGAAAAATGGATGCAGTACCGACTAAATAAGTAACGACCCCACCTCTCGCCTGAGCTGTCAATGTCAGCGAAACAGAGAAAACATTAATTAAGACCAATCAGAAGAATGACGGACCGTCAAGTCAGAAAGCATGAATAATTAAACCAGGAGAGTGACGCGTTACCGTAGTAATGTGTCATTGACAGTGTGAATTTAAAGAAATATGAATAAAAGAAGTTGACTGAAATTATTAATATAATTATTGAAATTAATGAAATATCAATGGAGCGTTAGTGAAAATAGGAGTAGAAAAATAAAACGCTACAGCCATTTTTCACATGCTGGAAAAACTTTACCTGGGATTTAATAATGGCGAGGGTCCAGCAGTGATTTTTGGCGATTTGGCAAAGGCCGACTGTGTCTCACATGAAATTCTACTACAAAAATTGGAATTTTTATGGATTTAGAGGTTTTATACTAAATTGAATAAAGTCGGCGTCGTCTTTTTGGCGGAATTGAGTCGGAGGAGTTGGGTATTACTGTGGGTGTACCTCAGGGTTATGTGTTTGGTCCGCTCTTATTCCTAATATATATCAATGATCTACCATTCGTACTACAACATGGACGGTGCACATCATTTGCTGATGATACTACACTTCTTTGAAGTGGCACAAATTCACATGCCCTCAGCATTGTAATAAACCAGGATTTGGCAAATGTTAAAACATGGTGTGATGTTTGAACCGTTTGTCTTTTAATGTCTCAAAGACAAATATCTTAAATTTCAAGTGTAGTTTAGATGATGTGCATTTGGGTCCACAGCATGTTAATGTCACAAATTGTAATAAATTTTTAGGGTTGCTTATTGATGATAAACTAAAGTTTGATAAACACATTGAGAATCTTTTCACTAAATTGGCATCTGGCTGTTTTACGATTAGAACAATTAAGTGCGAGCTAAATAAGAGTATTGCTAGAAAAGCTTACTTTGCCTTGATTGATTCTCACCTGGCTTATGAGGTTTGCTTCTGGGGCAACTTATCTCTTTCTTTATTTACTTCTGTGTTCATTTTACAGGAGCGTGCAGTTCGATATCTGTGCGGGCTTAATTTAAGGGACTCATGTAGGCCTTATTTTATAAAGGAAAATATATTGACTCTCCCTTTAATTTTTATTCTTGAGGCTGCTTGCTTAATGTATAAGAAATATTACTCTGTATTTAACTCTGTTAACTTAAATAATACCTCGTCATCTTTTAACATAAATTTACCAATACCTACTTCTAGTTTGACACAAAATTCAATTTTTTACAAGAGCAAAAAAATATTTAATCATCTTCCCCAGTTACTACGAAAGATTCAAACATATAAACGTTTTCGGCAGCAGGTAAAAACAATCCTGCTTCATAAGGCATTTTATAGCTTGGAGGAATACTTCGCAGAGCATTTTTGAACTTGATTATGTTTTAATATACACTATGTGATGTCTATTAATTGAGTTTGTAATGTAAGTACTGTTTGAGCAATAATAATGGACATATTTTGGATTTCTTACTTGTATATTTGTGTTGTGCTATTTATTATTTATTTATTTTGATGTTACAATTATATGTTTTAGATTAATGATTGATTGATTGATTGTCTCAGTTGTTGATTGTTTAAAAAAAAAAATATATATATATATATATGTATTTTTTTTACCACAGCTTTGTTAACAACACCTTGGTGTTTTAGACGAATAAGGCTTTAACTCGAAAAATTCATCCATTATCCCAAAGATGCTGGTCCTACACTATAAAAGGTAAAAACACGAAATCTACAGCATCACAAATACATTTAATAAAATTACAAAGGTTACATGTTTCGCTCGACTAGAGCATCATCAGACCTAAACAATAAAAAAAAATAAAGCTTTATTTGATTTGATTTGATTTATATACAAATAACGTACATGTTAAACAATTTACAAAAACACACCAAACACTCAAAAACCCGTTCAACTGAGGCATCACCAAACTTATCAACAGTACAGAAAAAGTTTTGAAAATGTCTCCTAATTAGAACAGCAGTCCCTCCATGCAGAGAGTTTTGTCTATAATAAACTGACAGTGGTACATACTCATCAATACAAAAACATCCACTAGGTCGAAGCCAATGTTCTGTTAATATAACAATGTCAGGAAAATTAAAATTAGCAAGGAGAAGTTGAAGCTCATCCACCTTATTCCGAAGGGATTGAATATTTAATAAAAATGCACTACAATGCTTTAATTTTGATATTGCAGTTGAATGAAAGGTGTAAAAAATTGTTATTTTCAATAATCTTAAACATTAAGGAAATGCGAGATTCTGAGTTTTAAAATCCATTTTATACCAAACTATGGATAAAAGACATTTTGATAAATACATTTGAGTAATAAAAATTCTCGAAAATTAATTTTTCAATGCTTTCATAGTTGTGTTGAGTTAGATTGGGATGGGTTCAGTTGAAATTACATATTTTAATCCTTTTCCTTTAATTTAAGATGTGATAGTCAGAATATATTTTCATGACACATATTTGTTTCAAATTTGTTTCTGGTAAAATTACACACATTTTAAGACTGTTCCTACAATTTTGGGTGTGATTTTCAGGGAAGTTGTTAAACTAGATTTTCACCTTTTGCCTCTGTAACAACTGTTCAACTATATAATATGTTAAAACTTTTTGATTTTGCAACAATAAGAGAATCAGACACCTCATAACAAGCTGTAAGGGCATCTTTAAATGGGTGTGTCTCATTTCCTTCATCATCAGTACGAGTTATAAACATTGATGGATTGCAGTCTACCATCTTGTTTTACCTTATCAGCAATATGTAAAACACATTTTCTAAGTGAAATTATATCCTGTTCGGAAATTTTCATGCAATGATAGGTAGGTCCGTTGTGTTTACAAGGCCTTTCGAAGTTCTCAATATTTGGTAAATGTTCTTGGTATCCAAAAACTGATTTAAATAACACTCTAACCTTAATTTTAATATAATTTTACAACTTACCTTAAATTTTTAGCTTTTATTACGCTTCTTCTTTCGACTACCCTCATTAGGCTCATTGATTAAAACCTCTTCAAAATCTATTGTACTTATTAGAAACACCATGATTTGTACGCAGAACTAACCAAAGCACCGCGTAAACAATGGTATAAAACAACACCTGTATATATACACGTAATAATATTCTTTTCGTAGAAATTTAATGTGTTCACTGCTATTTCATATAGAAAAAAAATTCTTTGAACGGATCGAAAATAAAAATCTATTTGAAAATATAATTCCAGTGATGATAATCTTTTTAATGCAATATCTATACATTTTGACTGCAATTTTACAAGGGATAAAATTTTTTTGACACAATTTAAATACTGCATTATAAAGAGTCCTCCTTAAAATAAGTATCGCCATCCATTTATCGATTTAATAATTTTTGGATAATATTTCTTTTGAATTTTGTATCCTCATATATAAATGCTACTTACCAGGATCGGAACATCGACAAGCGCTACAAAAAAACTGGCAAACTTTAGCAATCACAAGTTGGTTTTATTTGTAATGTAAACAAAAACAAAGTACTGAAGTGATGATCTTATAGAGATCGACACGTTAACAAAAATATATACATCGATCGTTTGAAGTAGTTTTTTAACATATGTTTAACAAGAAAAAATTAGGCAAGTTTCAAACTTTATATGTTTTTTTGGTGTTTTTTTTGCATGTCAAAATGCTTTTTCTTATATTTCTTCGGCTTTTCTTGTAATTCTTTTTCGCAACTTTTCATACTTTAAATCCGCAGTCTAAATATGAATGAGTGATGATTTTTTTTTGGTGTCTCGGTTTATGTGGTGTTAATTAATATTTACATAGGTACCTACAGTAAGCGCATTCAGTAACCGATCACCAATTTTTTCACAATAAAGTCCCAGTATAGTTTATATTCGTCAGTGTCTATAATAGTGGTGGAATTTTTATTGTATAGTGTTTCTTCTTTGGTGAGCTTATATGTTTTTGGGTCTTTCGTCTATATTTTGTGTTAGGATATACATATACGATAGATCAAGAGATACATATAGATACATATAAGGACAGATCAAGAGATGTGTAATTTTTATCAGCTTTGCAGACTGCCTGATGAAACATTTTCTTTAAAAAGAAAGAATTTCCGAAGTTGCTGAACCTGTTTTGTATGTAGTGCTTCTATATCTATCAGGGCTCATCCTCCTTCTTTTCTTTTTTTAATAATATTTTTCTTACAAGAGTGGGGATGATGTTTTCTATATTTCGTGAGCTCTGATCTAGTGAGTAGATTGATATTTTTTAGGCCCTGTCTGGATCTGGTTTTCGTAGATAGTAATTACCGGTTTGCAAAAAAATTATATTTATTAAATTTAATTGTTTCATTTTTCAATGCTTACAAAAGAAGATAATGAAATTAAAAATTAAAATAATTTTTAAGAGTTATATATAATTTCGTAAGGTTCATAAAAAACAAAACCCAATTATTTCATGTAGGGTGTTTAACTTAAAGGCATAAGTCCTCACTATTACAAATAAATTTAATATTTAGCCTATAGTAAATTAGAACGTTAGGTTCGTATTGCATTGTTTAAATAATTTACATATATTAATTCTTAAGTATTTCTTGCACTTTTTTGCACAAGGTTTCTTTATTGGTACATTTTTTGATACTTTTACTTGATACTTAAATTGAACTACTTCCATTTTCTTCTTCACCTGCCTTTGTATTCCATTACCTATTTTTACTTCCTTCTTATCAATCCTCTCCCGTATTAATTCTTATTCGAAAATTTGCAAACAATATACTTTACCTGTGCGAGAGAGATGCAAAGACAGATTAAGAAAAAACACCGCCAAAAATTTGTGCGGACAGTACGACTACGGACGAGAAGCGAATTAGTAGTGCAACTAAACGCACGTGTATATCATAAAACTGCAAAACCTCTCTTACTTTCCTTTTGTGCCTTACTAGGTAAGTCGAGTATATATACATTTACTATTTATTAATTTGATATACTTTCCATATTTACGATTAAAAATTATTTACTAATACAATTTTACGTAATCTTTCTATAGACGAAGGGGTTCGGATCAGGGGATGACGGGGTGAGCGGGCTTAGCCTATAAAACTACATCCATTCCGAATCATTAGGTATGTAATTCGAAATTCATTCATATTAAAAAAAGCACGCCATATTTATTATTGTCAAAATATTTATTAAAAGGTTATTCTTAACCATTTTTAGGCTTCAAAATACACGCAAAAGTAATAATTTGAAAACCACCTTTTGAAAAATTAAGTTGAAGACCAGGAAAAATCTAATAACGGGATCTTTTGATTCCTAAAAAAGAAACAGCGGTTTGAAAAAAGTGCATCCTACAGACGTTTAACTAAAAACATCGGAAATTATGGAAGATATGAAAATAACTCTAACCAAATCCAAACACTATGTATAATACCAATAGAGTAGAGTAATAAATAAGAGGCTTAAAAAATTATGTTACCTGTAATAAAAATTATGATTTATTTGCTAATAAAATATGCAGTACGGATAAGTGTTTCTAAACTTCCTCATACGTAGTTTACCCACAAACTTTAATTAAGTTACACCCCAAAATAGATAGCAAATCAGTTAAACATCCTGGTGGAAAGAAGATCCGACTAATAAATTAGGTTCCCATTAGAGGCCCTGCATCACCCTCCCATGCAACCACCAATTCGCATACACTCGATAAGTGTTCGGCAGCCCATTGACGGTCCATGTAAGGTTACACTTTCGATTGTTCGACACGTGGCCACTAGATCATCGAAGATTAGACGACACGCGCACCCTTCATTAGCAAGTCACGTGTTCAGTTTACTTTTCATGATTGGCATTTTGGTCTTTTAATGATATTTCATGTCAATGGGAAACTGGGTAAACAATGAGGTTGGTCTTGAGTGAAACTCAACTGTTGGTTAGCTGAGAAAATCTTTTCGGTCGAATATTCGGAGAATGCTAAGTGAATATGTCTAATTACCCGCTACTAATAAATCAGCTTATTCATGCGTTCAATGAATATCTGTCCCAAAAATTAAATTTTCTCATTAACCTTGTAGTATGTCATTATAAGATGTGCTATATCGTTATAGTGAAATTTTGTGATAGGATAATAATCGTAAGTCTAAGTAAAAAAACAAAATATAAAAGTTGTGGGTCAATTTTTAGTTAGCCAGTTAACGTAGTAGTCGTAAAACTCTTAACAACTATAACAGTTAAAAATTGTGATATATTTAGTAATTATTTGTAATTGATTACATGGACGGAATGTAATGTATTATATTTTAAAAATATGTTATTCATATTTATAGGAAAACGTCTTAGCAGATAATATTCCGAACATCGAAAAGATAGTATGAAGGGGTAAGAACCAAAAGGATCCAAGTACAGTCATGTTTGTTTGAAGACATTTAATGTTAAAGTTAACTGATTGAAGATCGCCTTGAAAGTGTTTTCTAGTTACTTAAGTGATATGATACAGATGGTCAAGATTGATAAAACTCAAAGTGATCCAGTTTAGAAGTTTAGATTGGTCTTTCTCAAGGTACCGTACTCGGTTATAGCTTATATAAACTCTTTAACTGAAGTAAAAAGAAAAAACGCCATTATTATATCGTACGGTGATGACACGGTTATTCTGTTCCGGGGATCTTCGTTACATGATGTTAAAGCTTTGGTCGAGGCAGGACTCACAAAGATTTTATGTTGGTTACAAACATTCAAACTTACTTTAAATATAACTAACACAAATTTTATCGCATTCTCACTCAGGTCTGTAAATCGACCACATTTTATAACCGTTAAGCTGGGAGTAGGGTATATCGGGGAGATGAAGTCTACCAAATATCTTGGTATAACAATTGATAGACATCTGAAATGGGACGCCCACGTGACACCACTTGCTAACAATATTCGGAGACTTATTCCGAGATTTTACACTCTATGGCATATTTTAAGTAAAAAAATCGTACTAATGGTTTACAAGGCGCTGGTGGAATCCCTAATAAGGTATGGTATTTCTATCTAGGGTGGTCTGTACGACAATTCCCTTAAACAACTAAACGTAGTTCAGAACTATATTATTAAAGTTATTTTAAAGAAGAAAAAAAGATACTCCACATCTCTCTTGTATTCTAAAGATGTTCCAAATATTAGAACTGTGTATATTTATTCTGTGTGCCTTCTTATTTATGACAAGCCATCCTCTACTGCAACAGTTAATCACTCCCTTAGAACTAAAAATAACGTCAATAAACATCTTGTTATACCAAGTAGTAATTTTAGTATTAATTTAAGATTCTTTAATTACCTATCCCCTAAGTTCTACATCTTGCTGCCTGTTAATATAAAAAACATACATAGATTTTTTCTATATTTTTAAGCAACAATGTTTACATTTTATAGTTGAAAATTTAAATTTGTTTCTGGTTCTACTGTAGTTGTATTTTTATATTAAATATACTTAAACTAGTTTTTTCTCCACATTCAAACATTTACTGATTTTAGTTAAGTTAGCTACCTGCAACCTGCAAGTGATTATATCTGCACATCACATACAGATATTTATATCTAAGTGTAGTGTAGATATGAAGATAAATGTAATTAATTCTAGAATTATCTATGTAATATATTGTAAATTATGTCAGTAATATATTCATTCATTCATTATTGTAAAATCTGCCAAAATATTTTATACAAAGCTTTTATAAAAAAGGGTGTATAAAATAGTTAAGTTTTTAATTAGGTTCCACAAATTCTTTTAAATGCTGGAGATCTGATAAAAAAAGTCGCTTAGATCCCGTTTCTATATTTTTTATGGAAAAAAAACCTAATTAATAGAAACATTTATTCCAATAGTAAACTAATGTAGAACATATTAATTATCTTCATGGTCAGAGTAGAGGCCAAAATCTTCATTATTTTCTTCTTGGACATTTTCCTTTGTCGGGATTTTCGTCTTGGATGACCTTCTTAAGCAGTTTTCTTCTTTTTTGGTTGATGGACCACATTTTGATAAAAGGGGTGGTATATTGGTGAAATAAAAGGCAAAAGCTGGATAACATTCTCCCACTTAGTGGAAGGAATTTGCAGGACAGCTGCATAAAGAAAGTGATTTAAATTTTCTACAAACCATCCTGCTTTAAGTAATGTAATAAACACTTTTTAGAATAGAAAGCAGAAAAAATTGATTTCTTGTTGAATGAATCTGAAACGATAAAAATGGTTTTTGTATCTGTACTCAAACCACACAATCTCTCGCTATTTTATTCGTCGGTTTTTAATTTTTTTTTACTCACACATGACTCTATGAAGGGAATCAAAGCCAAAAAAAATATTTTGTTCCATGTTGTATACTTTTTGGAAGTTTATTAAATCTTCCCAATATTCTAGAACAGAAATGTTTAATGCAAAAGTATGATCGCATTCCATATAGGAATCTCTTGGCTCAAAAAACTTATGGTGTATAATTTTCAATAGAGTATTTAAACTAAAAACATAAATACTTTGGCAATATTCCTGGTTTTATTTTGGGCACCACATTGTAGCAAATCGGTTCTTCGATAGTTAGTGGCAAATCTTGCATGTATTAAAAAAACAATCCTCATGACTAATTAGTGAGGTATAACATTACTTTAATAAGACATGATCCCATCTCTTGGGATCTCTGTTCGTTAATGGTCTCATGCCATATATATTTAAAAGATATTCACTTTATTTAAATTTTTTCCAGATAAAAAGATATATCACATTGGTCACTACAGCAAATGAGTTCTTCGACAGTTAGTGGCAAATCTTGTATGTACTAAAAAGATAATGCTTATGACTAATTAGTGAGGTATAACATTACTTTAATAAGACATGATCCAATCTCTTGGGATTTACGTTGGCCAATGGTCTCATTCCAAACATATATAAAAGGTATTTCACTTAAAAGATCATGAAAGCAGAAGTTGTAAGTCCACAGTTGACGCAGATATTATACTTTATTTGTTAAAAGTAGTGGAGTTTGAAGCGTTTATTGTAAATCAAAGCATACTACTTGAACTTTTTCTGGATTTGGTCTTCCATGTCTAATTTCTTTGAATTTTGTATACTTTTCAGCTTCTTTTGATGGAATTTTAATTCGGTATTACTTTTGGTTTTAACTTCCAGGTCGACTGAAATTTTTATTAAAGTATTCAACCGATCATATGTATGACAAGTAATAAAATTGGGTTTATGAAATTTTAAGTTAAATTCTGTACCGAAATTTTTTCTGTAATATGACTCTGTTTTTTTGATTCTTTGAACCATTCTAAATACATCAAGTGCATTTTTTTTTAATATCTAAACTTGTATTATTGGGTCCTTGGATATTGTATCTTATAGCAAGGAAATATTTTTATATGGCTTATTACATCATTTCGAACATTTGGATTAAGTTTACTTCACGGAGTAGAATGATATCATCATTTGTCAGATTCGATCTAGAAGAATTTTCATGCCAAACAACTCGGAGTCTTCTATTGGATATGTCAAATGTTTGAAGAAAATACTCCTTGCAGACTCTAAAGTTCATAAGACGTAATACTGTGGCAAGATTTTTATTTGAAACTGCTCCACTGTTATGTCGCTTTGTATACACAACATGCTTAATTTTGCGTTTGAAAATCATAGGCTTACATTTCATAAGACTTAGTTAAGACATTTATTTTCTGTGCTTTAGAAATTTTATCACATATAATTTTTAATTTTTTTTCCTTTATAAGTTTGATACTTTTTACCGCTTAATCTAGCCCGCTTTCTTTCCTGTTTGTTCCATTTAGCCATGTTCTTCTTTTTTTCTCGTGTTTTTTGAGTCACTGGAATAAAAGCCAACCATTAATATTATTATTTTCATTAGCACTAAATAACATGCCATGAATACCATTAATAGAAGGCATATTTTCCACTCCACTTTTTTCAATACTGTCTATAGATCTATTTGAATCTTATAGGTTACTCTACGGCTACTCCCTGTAAAATTTTTATTAGGTTAAGTTTTAATTTAAACTATTGAATTCTAATAACTATATTATTAATATCGATTTAATTTTATTGTATAATTCGAAAAATGCTCTTTCTTGTGGCCATGTTAAAAACTGATAAAAACATTTAAATTGGGGTATAAGGGTCTAAGTGCACTTGGATTATTTTGATACTATCGCACTGCAGCACTATGATGCACCTGACTCTTTAGAGCTCTAGAGATGACGCAGAACCTTCGAAAATAACTTTGACCCTTTTGAGAGTAATAAATTTTTAGTTTTAACTTTAACTAGCATTTAAATCATTTTTGTAAAAATGTCACTTAGACCCTTTTAGCTCTTACCCCTTCGTCTAATAGATGAATGATAGTAAATGATAATGATAGAATGAGAATGAAGTTTTATAGAAAAGTCGATCCTAAAAATGATGTCCTGTGCTACCATAAAACTGTAAAAATTTATTGTAGCACATATAAACTGTGTTAGAGCTCTTTATGACTGTTTTTTCGACTAGACTCCAAAGGCGTGACTGGCTCCTGTATGTATATACATGCTTCGTTCTGGCTTATAGTTTGCCAACTCTGAAGTCCATGAAGTTTGAGCTTTCTGCAAATGTTGGTTTATTTTAAAAAGACTGGTATTTTAAAGGTTATTTAAAAACATATTTTTCAGAGGTGACCACTAGGGCTGTAGGAAAATGTTTTATCAAAACTTACTTTTGTTACAAGCTATTTAAATCCGAAGGATTTCCGACATATTCTAGAACACAGTAATGAATGACGACAAATTTTGCCTAGAATACTGTAGGGTATAGTATTCCAGAGGGCGTAACGATGAAGGAGTATAAGGGGATGTCACACCTCCCTGAATTTTCGCAACTAAAGATATTCTATTACACAAATAGAGCAATTTACCAAGAAAATCGGTAATTGAGTAGGAAATCGAAGTAAATGAGAAAGAAGAAGTAGAAAGAAGTGAACACTAGTGTATGTATTATGAATTCAGTTATATTTTCCTATGCCCAACGTGATGTTTGTTATTCTTGCAGGCATTATTATAGCAGTAAATATATAGTAATTTTTTGGGGAAAGATAAATTGAAATTTATAGCTGCTATCTTTTTACGTAAAAAACATGTATCATTTTAAATCAAATTGGGCTCTCTTTGAGGGAAATAAACGAATTTTTTCAATTAGAACTTCGCATAGTTGAACTGGTTCTACTACACATGCTAGACTTAATCCAGTTGCAGAGAGTGAATACAATTCCTGATAAAATGCTTTTCTTTTTAGATATATTATTTTATAGATCTGGTGATTTGTATAGTTGAAATTTATTTAACACCTATTTGGTGTCATCTCATAGTTAATTATCCCATTGCCGGTCTTCTACTCATATTTCATTGGCCTTATTTGTCTTTAATGAGGCTTTATTGGTCTATCCTGTTTGTATTTAAGGTCGAGTCTGCGAAGTATATTTTTACTAGTTTTTCCAGATTCTCTGCTGTAGACTTTCTAAGTCCTATCGGTTTTCATACATAGATGCCTTCATTCTGTAGGCATTCCTTTAGGAACTGTATCAAAGTATATGTAATTTCCTCGCAGAATAGTATCTATATTTTTCTTTTTGTTTTATGAATCTTATTACTATAATCTTATTATCTGCTCATTCAGATAATAAATGTATCAAATTCAGTTTTTTGCAATCAATGCGCATTTTTGTTTCTAAAAAAAAAGTTATGTGAAATTGGCAATGCAAATATTTTACATTAAAATTAATTATGGAGGTTAAGATGCCCTAACGAAGAATAATTGGCTATTTTCAACATATTTTTAAGAGAAGCTATTTTTCCCCACTTAAAAAGTGAGTCAAAGTGTAACATTTGATTCTTCTATTTAAATTGATTGTATTAACATTAAGTCAATTCTCCATCCATTGCTTAAATAAATCATAATATCACTTGTGTTTAATTATCAAGTAAATAAACAATTTCTAATGATTAATATAACTAAAAAACATTTTATTGCTCATCTCAAATTAATAAGTGGAACACGTGTCCGATGTATTGGTAGTCCTAGTGTCGCTACGCGGATTTGCTTACTTGAGAAAATACCCTAATCTTTCTGCTTCTTAATTGTCTTTCACTTTTCAAACTCGATATCGATTTTTTACTTTTGGCATTTTCGTTTCCTCGGTTCCCGTG
The DNA here is from genome assembly GCF_022605725.1 of Anthonomus grandis grandis. Classification (NCBI taxonomy): domain Eukaryota; kingdom Metazoa; phylum Arthropoda; class Insecta; order Coleoptera; family Curculionidae; genus Anthonomus; species Anthonomus grandis. Next base: position 7,967,725 of record NC_065554.1, on the reverse strand, counting down.
TGTTGGTAGGAGCACACGTAAAAGTTTGTGGCCCAACCAAAGAAGATGCAAGTTACCTAAAATGTTAGTTAATTTGGCTTTAATGGAACCTCTTTTACCTCATCTTGACATGATTTGGTAATTTCTTAGCAGGATGCTCAAGATTTGATTGGAAACTTAGCAAGGTGAGTGATAAGCCATTTCTTTGTTTGTACCGGCATCGTGCCAGTGACTTGGTTATTATCATTAGAAAATTGTTTCAGGATTTTCGTTTCTCGGTTTTCATTTTTTCTCCATTTTCCTTTTTTCCTTCTTCGATTGCTGCACCTTGATGGTGTTGAATTCTGTAACGCTCCACGAGTGACTCCAAATTTACTAACCAGGTAGATTACAAGCAGCCAGTTATCTTAGTGAGGCTCCATATAGCTGGAGACCAGCTGAATTAAGACCAGTTTTCTTTATCGTTTTTTTTTATCTCTTAATTAAATCTGTCTATTTAATAATTTCTTTATTCAATAATTAATTCTGTTTAATTGAGAATAACTAGTGGGATATGGGATATGGCCCATATAACCTGGGGTTATATGTTTATGTCCTCCTCACCTCATTGACATTGTTATTAATTTTTTATAAACATTTTCATTTTAATACTATTATTTACTTTCGTTATAAAACTTGAATACCCATAACCCACTATTTATTTAAAGTATAATTTAATTTATTTTATAAATAGTATTTGTTGATTAAATTCCTATTAAATTTTAAGTATTGTATAAATTTAAATAAGGGATTTGTGTGAGTAAAATGGGTTTTTATTGAGAACTGTTGCCCCTAATTCCCATAGCATAGTCCAAGTTACCTTTACTGCAACTAAAATACTCAGGTAAGAAGTTTTCTTAGTTTTAACAAAACTAAGTGGCGCCTATTTGGTTTTTTTTTCATTTTTTATTTACTAATTGTTACTTATATTAAATCCTAACCTACGAACGCCCAGCTTCCAATAATTCTGAGCTACCGTCTGCAATCCTTGTACACAATTTATAATTGTACGACAAGAGCACTTGCGGCAATTCGTCCTTTTTCTATAAGTATTGTCCAGATTTGTCTTGGTTGATCAAAACCGTCTGGCTTGCTTGTAACGCATGGCATATCGCGATTGGCAGGTGTGGCCTTCTTCTCTCAGTCTTCTTACCACCGCTCAGTCATGTGTTCAATCATTTCTGCCGTTTTTAGAGAGTTTTCGTGAGCGTAGCCCAATTATGGTTCTACCAGTTATTTCAACGTAAACCGGAGCACGGGATCATGGCTCAGTATGGGTAGCCAATAAGTGGGCATGGCCTTGATTGTGCCTGATATAGTACGCGTAGCTTGAACGAGTTGGGCTTCAGCACGTTTTGTGTGTGGGTATACACTAAGCCCAGCGCTGTGGATAATTGTGGGTGCTGTAGAACCCCATGTGGTGTCGCATAGCTGTTGAAGGATATTATTCTGAGTTTTGCAGCTGTCTTCAGAACGCATTTTTTGAAGTTTGGCCTTCTGTCAAGTATGACACTTATTTTGGGTGCATATTGTGATTAAAAAGTCTGCCTTCAAAGTGGATTTTAAGTTGATACTTAGCTATCATGTTTTTTAGGCGAAAGCATGATACTTCTGTCTGTCTTTGCGGCGATTCTTCAGTCGCGAAAATATATCTGTTTGAATTTGCTTGATTATCTTAAACTTCCTATGGCTTGTAGCGAGCGTTCAGTAAACCTCGCAGCCAAACTTCTCTGATGTATTTTCCGGCATATCTGCTATATAAAGACTACAGAGCAGGGGAGCCAAGCACCAATCCTTGTGGAAGGCCAATATTCAGTTTAATTTTTGTATTGGTCTTCTCGCTCATAATGACTTGAAAACTGTTCATAAGAATTTCTATAATTCGATATACCTTTAAAATTTTACTAAATTTTTACTCACGTTTATTAGGAAGATTATATATATATGATGATACATTAGCTCATCAAACTATTGCTTAATAATACGGTTATTCAATAACTATTGCTATGAATTATTATTTTTTAAAAACTGACTATTTACTGTATTTCCAAGAAAATACAATTAACTTTTAAGCGAGTCTAAAGCTTCTTTACCATTTTTTAATTAAACGGCAACGAATAATAAGACTCCGGCAATCTTAAGCTTTCGGTAAAACTTGATGAAGCTTGTTGCAGGGATAATAAATACCTGGTTACTAAGAATTAACCTTTTATTCCGAAAAGCTAAGATCGCGTTGCTATATGAAATAATGCAGGATGATTATTTTATATTTTAAGTTTATTGTTTTCCTAATAAATTCCTGGAAGGCAAAAGTATTGTTGTTTTTGGAGACCCGTGTTTTTTCTAAGAAGAAAAGTATTTATAGTAATGCATGAATATTATATAGAAAAATTGCAAGAGTTTGATATTAATAAGAAGATATATTAATTGCTGTAAAAATTAGATTAAAATGGCTTTACCACTTCTTCAATATACTTTATTTAAATCTTTACGTAATTGAATAACTATATTAGCATCTACAGGAGAATAATAACTAAATTACTCAAAACGAAGAAGAAGCCACTTAAAAAAACGTAAATTATTTTTTGTATAATAGTTTTCTGAAAAAGTTAAAACTTTCTCCTTTTTTTGTGAAAGAATAATGTTAAAACTGTAGATGTCTTAAACCTGTCCGTTTAAGGGTATAACAAATTCAAATTTTAATAAGTCGGTAAGTAATGATTTTATTTTTTCCATCTTTTAATAAGGCAGTATCTTAAAACTATTCTTAGTAGTGAGTATACCGGTATACCCTCCTCTGGCTCTAATAACTTTGGCACAACGTCTGGGCATACTCTTAATCAAGTTTCTGATCAACTCTTGGGGTAGTTGTTTCCATTTTTAAATAAGAAGTTCTTTAAGTTGGTGGATAATTTGTATAGGCTGCCGCTCCAATAATCTTAGTCCCAATGTATCGCCACAGATGTTCGATGAGATTGATATCTGGACTGTTAGCCGATCATTCCATAACTTCAATATTATGGTCATTTAAAAAAGTTGTTGTTATCCTAGCCACGTGTGGCCTAGCATTATCGTGTTGTAAAATGAAATCTGCTCCCATATTATCCACAAAAAGAATCACGTGTGGTGTAAAAATTTCTTCTAAGTAATGTAATGACGTTAAGAAACCGTTTGCAATTACTACTAAGTCGGTGCGCCCAGTTAAACATATACCAGCCCATACCATAATAGGCCCTTCGCCAAACCGAACAGTTTTTTGAGTACAAATACCGCTCACCTGTTTCTCGCCATACCTGAACTCGTCCATCGTTGTAATGTAAGCAAAATCTGGACTTATCTCTAAACAAAAGATTACCTCCCTTACTTGTGGTATTGTTCAAGGACGATCTGCTTCAGCAAAAATTCTTCAAGCTCTTCGATGCTCTGCGATGCTAAACGAGACACTATAGCCAGCCTCCTAGTACGCAACCGAGACTGATGAAGTCTTATTACATATTATTTGATCAGAAATTCTGATTCCCGGTGTGGTTAATAACTAATGTTAAAGCGCTTGTGCAGTAGTGGTTCGTTCCCTGATCGCCCACTGACTTAATAAACGGTCTTCTTGGGCTGATGCGGCCCTTTGACGTTAAGGAAGAATCTTCTGATCTTAATTCACCCTAAAAATTTTTACGACTCTTCTTCTGGATTAACCTTTTTCAACTAACGTAACGGCCCTATCAATTTCAACTTCGTTTAGGTACAGTCTACGGCATATTCTTCTACCTAGTACATTAATATTCATGTTTTCACTATAAGATTTCAACTAAGGCTGATAAAAACAGGAGCAAATTTAATATGCGCTGATAAAGAATGACATTAAAATGTAAATTTTTTTTTGAGGATACCAAAAAAAATAGTTAAGAAGTATACGAATAAGGCTGAAGTCTATACATTGCGATTGTAAAATAATATTTTCGTTTAATTACAAAATAAGTAAAATATTATCTTATGGAGTAGCTCCCTTTTTATTTTGAGTAGTTTATTTTTATCAAATTAACCAGTATCATTAAATATGTAAATCTGTGCAATAAAATGGAGATGCAATTAATCAGCCTTCGCTCTTCTCGCTATCACCAAGCCTGAAATTTCCTTTTGAATACTAAAACAAAAAAAACACATTTCGCTATTATATTCCTCTTAATATTCATTTATATTTATTGATGAACAATTCATTTAGAAACATATATATTTTTAGAAGTAGTATATGATTGAATTGCTTGGGTCCAATCACAATAAATCTGGTTTCCACATTAAAACACTTCAATGGTACATGATAATCCATTTTTATTTCACCTTAATTTCATTTACAGTATATTTGTATATACAGTATATTTATAATATTGCTGATAATAGTACTGGTATTGCATATTTTTCAGAGCTCGTACTATAGAGTTTTTAAGAGTTCCAGAGCTTAGTACGTAAGAGTTTCTTGGAGATACAGCGGAGGGCTGAGAAATGGTTTGCTCCAACCAAACTTCTTCTTAATAATAAAAGGTGCGCAAGAATGGTTTTGTTGATGCACAGTCTGGAGAATGTGAAACCTGAGCTTCAAATGAAACTACCCCGATAACACAGGACATGCCAGAAATATACCATTTAAGTACCATTTATGACCCAATGTTTCGGACATTAATCATGCATTCTAGCGATAACTTTTGTAAAATTTTGCTGCTATGATTCTCATACGATACTCTAGAAACATTTTTCCAATTAATTTTTGTACACGTGAGAAAGTTTTAGCTGTCATAACGTAATAAATCAAAATGTTTAACATCAAAGGTTTTTGAGGCATATTTAAAAAAACAGGAAAAATTCACGAGGGCGAACAATAATTATATACATAGAGTTGTCTTGGAAGTTGTTTCAGCCTATTATATATATGATAATGACTCAATCTTTTGCCAATTAAATAATATTAAGGCTAAATCGGTTCCGATCTTTAAGCAAATTAGAGATTTTAAGAATATGAATACGGATATGTTTTAAGTGACTTTAATGCAGCCATAGACTATAGGCATGCTCCACTCGAAAAGATTAAAATCACCAAAAAGATAACCCATGGTTAACCGACAATCTTTTATATCTTATGGAATTAGAGCCCAGACCAGAAATAAAGCCCAAACCAAATGGAAATAAAAATGTGATTATACCTACTTACCTACTTTAAAATATTAGGAAATTATACCATACTTGCCTATAAAACTGAAAAAAAAAGCCTTTTTTAAACATAAGTCTAAATATGGTGGCATTAAACAAACTTGGAAAAAATTTAATATTAGCAAAAAAGAACCAAAGTTGCCTCAACATTTACATGACGTAAACGCTTATAATGATTTTTGTATTAATACTAGTCAATCCACTACATTAGATCAGGAGACAACTTCCTTTTATTCTAATATAGTCAGTCGTTTATTTGCCATGAGGTATCTGAGAACAACGTTCGAGATATTATTTACAAACTTCAATCTAATGCTACGGGATTGGAGAGAATAAATCTTAGAATGATTCTTTGGTGTTTTCCTTTTATAATACATTTTTTGACCGATTTTTGACTGAGACGATGACTTTTGGATTAAGGATTCTATCCCGATCCCGCCCTAAAAATTGATAGACATCAAGCCTTAATTGACTGGTCGTGTATTGAAAAAATAGTATTTTTTTTAAACAAAAATTAAAATTGCTGCTCCAGTCGTTTTTGGTGTAGACTTATCATGCTTTGTTTTAATATACTGTTTCTTATAGTCTCTTAATATGGGGCTATTCCCCTTATGCATTCAGAATATTTACTTTGCAGAAAAAAAAAGCAATAAAGATTAGTCCTTCCTGCTGAAAGCCTGCGAAGGCCTACCGTGTATAATCTCTCACAAAACTAACTACAACTATCAATTAAAATTATCACCTTTATCTAACTAAAGAGGCTAGTCAAATTACGCCGAGCTTTAAGTGGCTAAGGAAATCTAAATTATAATTTTATTATTTATTTTAATATTGTTACATTTACTTAACTGTAATATGTAATTATTCATAACATTTTAAATATTTTGTTATTTTATTTTTTGGCCGACATGTTAAACAAGTAATAATTTTTATATACCTAGGGTTTCTTAAGAACGTGCTCAAAATTCATAATTTTTTAATGGTCTAAACAAATACAACATGTTGCCAATAGAAATCAAAATAATCAAAAGTCTAAAGTTTTTTAAAAGGGCTTGTAAAAACCATTTAATTGTAAATTTAGTATAATACAACACTTATTTTTTTTTTTAAATCATGTTTGCGTGGTTTATGTTTCATTTTTGTTTGAATATCACATATAGGAGAACATGAGGAAAGACGGGGACGCTAAGCATTTATATCAATAAAAATATAACATTACAATAAAAAAAAAACGTTTATTCTAAAATCTCTCTCATTAACATCCATAACTGTCTTGGCATAAAAACAATTAACTTATCTTACACAAAAAAAAAAACAAAAAAAAACACAATTTTCTTTACAAAGGAAAAATCCCATCTTAGCCCGGGCACGGGGCAAGATGGGACAGCCCTCGAGGTAAGATGGAGGTAACGAGTTTATTTACAAACATCACATATATGGCAGATATCTAAACAGTCATCTTCTTCTACTCCGGCGCAAGAATTGTGGGACCACTTTTGACATATTTGACAAGCTATCCATCCTTCAGTGGACCCAACATATTCGGTGTCGTCTTCGGCTGTATTCTCTGAAGCACCATTTGTTCCTTTAGTTTTGTTTTTGACCTGTGTTTTCTTTTTAACCACTTTTTTTTCCCTGGGAACTAGAAGTTTTTAGATCTTAAGTTCTCTTTTATACGGCGTTGACGTAAGGATGGCCGTCTTGCCTCGACGGCAATTATTTTTTCTGGCTTTTATTTTTACAGTAGGAACAAGCATTATCTGAGCTGGAGTACAGTTTTCATCACTAGAACCTATGGTTGAGTGACTACTAGAAATAGCACCCGGAATTACATTCTTAGTTAAGTTTGGCTGATTTTTTTCATGGATGATAGATAGTAGACCATCTTTATTTGCATTTGCTTGTGATTGAGGAACCTGCTCATCCTCCGCTAGGCTTATGTTTGCTGTTTCTGCAGCAAGAAAATCGGCGTCTGTAAAGTTCTCAGAGTTGAATGGCCATATGCCGCATTTCCGAAATCCGTTAATCGCTGTAGATATAGTGGCAGCTTGTATTAAAGCTTTACCAAAAATTTCGCTAATTTGGAACATGCTAATAATTCTACCTGGATTAGATCTAAGCCATGCTGTTGCAGCTTGGTCATAATATACACTCAAAGACTTCATAAAAGAAACATCCAACGGCTGAAGCCGATGAGTGCAGTAAGGCGGGAAGCAGATTATAATCACACCGTTTTCTCTAGCAACGTCTATAAGTTTGATGTTCTTTGTGTGCGTAGAGTGGTCGTCGAGTAAAAGTAGCACCGGGTTGTCTTTAGTTGCTCCACTGAATTGGACGAAAGCTTTGAACCATGAGACAAATATGTCTGTTGTCATGCATTCACTGGCATTGCAATGAAAAGTTGTTCCTGGTGCCGAGTTATTCATTAATTCGGCTTTCATCCATTTCCGAGGAAAGATTAGCATCGGGGGCATATAATTCCCTGCCGCGCTAACACAAATCTCGACCGTAACTGTTTGTCCTCGTTCAGCTGAGGATAGCGACCCAACTTGCTTCCTACCCTTGCGTGAAATTATCTTTGACTTTGTTTTTGAAACCGAATAGACTCCCGTTTCATCACAGTTATAAATCCTATCTGGTCACAGTTATAAATCCTATAAAATTTTGCGACGGAAATTTTATTAAAGCCCATAGCCCTAGCAGCTGATGTTGCCACAGGCTTTCTTATAGATAAATCACTGTGACGTTTTAAAAATCCTTAAACCCAGTCAACACCGGCGAGTTTGTCTGTACTTAGCAGGTCATCTAGCTATAAGGTCTGATGATGCTTTATTAGCGAAACATGTTACCTGATTAATTCAAAAGATATTTTGAGACTAAGACTTGGAGTTTTCATTTTTTCCCCTGTTTCATTAAATCTATGTCTCTTGCCATTTTTGATGGCCAGTTGATATGCTAAACTTCTCAGTTCTATTATGCTAAGTCCTAATAATCTTGCTTTCATTTCTTTCAAATATCCGACCAATTCATTTTCTTCCTTTTCAGTAAAAACAGTTGTAATTGGCCCTAAAGATAGATCGAAATTCATTTCACCTTTGGTTTTAATAGCGTTGACATGTCTCTCCAACGTTATTTGTGGCACAGAGTATTGCGACGCAGCTTTACGATAACCCATTTCTTTGGTCAAAACTTTTTCAATCACTTGTTTCACGCTTTCCTTGGACCACTCTCCTCTCGTTGTTTTCTTTTTATAATTGCGAACCATTCTGCTGCAAATAAAATAATATTTTAATTGACCAATTAATCAATTTTTCCGTTGAATTTTTCATGAAAAAATATATTGGGGCAAGATGGGGTACTTGGATACCCCATGTTGCCTCAAATAGGGTATCCCATCTTGCCCCAAAGCACGTGTTTTTCAAAAAGTATTTTTTTACCTTTTATAGGTGAATATAACCAACAAATTTTTTTGTGAAAAGATGCTTCTATACAGGTACACTGCAGTAAGAATAATAAGTTTCACTTTAACTTCCTGCACACTTTATGGCAAGCGATATAATATGCCATAAAATAAGATCAACGAAGGTCAAAATAGTAAATTAGCTGTAGCTCGAGCAGACGCGCACCGCACGAATGTCTCGGATGCACTGAGCGCGGGTATTGTCCGGACATGTGACTCTAGGCAATAAACGTGGTCACACATTAATCTATAATCACTATTATACACATTAATCTATATACACATTAATCTATAGGTCACAATAATCCTATTATTCAATCAACGCTTTTAGGTTTTGATGTAATTGGGGTACCCCATCTTATCTCATGATCCCGTCTTGCCCTACATGTTTGTGATAATTGTATAGTGTTTATTAGTTATTCATTTTGTTTTAAATATTTATAGTAATTATTAAGTAATTTCATTGTATAACTTATTTCATTGTATTAGTTTTTTTTAGTTATAGCGTTAGTTATAAGTACGCATAGAATTTGCTTTGGGGTTGTCAGTATGTTTTACTACCTGCGACGTATCGACGAGTGGCGGAGTACTCGATGCAGTTAAACAGGAATATAAGCCAGTACTTTTTAATTTTTCTAATATTTCTCAACAATTCTCTTAAATTTATATAGTTGGGTGTAAAATTCATGATAAATATTTTGTTTTAGCTATCATAGTCATTTATTTATCGCCCTCTATATCTAATGATTATTATGAACAATTTTTAGAAACTCTAGTTCTACATTAAAGTATACAAAACAGAAAAGTTGTAAGCATAGGAGACTTTAATGCTCCTTCTTTCGCGAATGATCAAGATGTGCGGAACTCCAGAAGTGCTGCTCTTCATAATTTTATTGATATTTTAAATTTAACCCAATACAATACAATACTTAATTCAAATGGTAGGTTATTAGACCTTATTATTAACAATGTACCATGTTCTGTTGCTCAAGATGACTTTCCATTATTAAAAGTGGATAAACATCATCCCCCGTTGCTTTTTAATTTAAACTGCAATTTTTCACATTATAATCAATTTGAACTCAAAGGACCCAAGACATTTAATTCGAAAGGCTAATTTTCCATATCTATATAACGCTGACTTTTCACCAATTTGCGATGCACAATTCATCAATTGATCATGCTTGCGATATCCTTTACGATATTTTAAACAATATTTTTCTGAGCATAAAAAGGTATCGTAAAGGGTATACATCGGACATTATTGCTATAATTTAAAAAAAGCAAGCAGCTTTTAAAAGATAAAAAGTATGGTTCAAGTTACGATCGAATAAACGCTACGTATCAAGGATTCATCCAAAAAATCGAAAGTGATATCCATAATGACAGCTCACAGTTTTGGTCATTTATAAGGATGAAAAAGGATAAATTCCGAATATCTGGTACTTTAAAAGATGGGGATAGAAAATTTTCATCGTATAAAGCTATTGTTGAGGCATTTTCAACATTTTTTCAAAGTGTTTATGCAGAACCTAGCAACTCCGTCCATATTGATCCTGTTTCTCTGGAAAAAATGTTTTACCAAATTAAATGTGTGATATTTTTTTAGCTGCAAGAAAATTGAAAAACAAATTTACTGCAGGTAGTGACTCTATTCCAAGCTGTGTTGTAAAGGATTGCATACCGGGTGGTGCGTCGCCGAACGAAACATAGGAAATCCCATGTAAATTTTAAAGGTCAATTATTGGCTTCCCTTTACATTTTACAGAAAAAATGTAAGATAACTTTTTGAAGAGACCAATCTGGCAAACCCTCTACGTCAGTACGTCAGATTTGACACAGCCTTATAACAAATTGTTTGCTGGTGGCTGGTGTCTGGTTTTACCTGAACCCAAAATTTGCTAATTTTGCAATTACATTTAATTGAATAATTCAAGATTCGCTTATTAAAATTTTTTGAAACTTTGCACAAGGGTTTGCCAGATTGGTCTCTTCAAAAAGTTATGTTACATTTTTTCTATAAAATGTACAGGGAAGCCAATAATTGGCCCCCTTAAAATTTAAATGGGTTTTCCTATGTTCCGCTCGGCCACGCACTACCCGGTATATGTTTTTTCTAAGCCACCTATTTTTATATTCAACAAATCTATTGAAACTGGTATTTTTCCAAATTGTTGGAAAACCGCCAGAGTCATACCTGTTTTGAAAATAGGCGATCCAACGAAGCTGCGAAATTGCAGGCTTATTTCGATTTTGTGCAACTTTTTTAAGCTTTTTAAATCTTGCATTTTCCATCAAATCTACTGACAAATTAAAAGCTTCATATCATCAAATCAGCATGGATTTATGCAGAGAAAGTCTTGTGTCCCCTTCATTTGTTTTTCTCAGAGTATCTGTATTACACTGGATCAATTTGGTCAGGTTGATGTAGCCTATATGGACTTTCAAAAGGCATTTGATCAATTAGACCATAAAATATTTCTTTTTGAAGTTAATGCCTTGGGATTTTCGGATAAGTTGGTGGCTCTTGTACAATCTTACTTAACTAGCCGCCATCAATTCATCGAGATTGAGGGTTTCCATTCTCATAATTACAAGGTTTCCCAGGTGTTCCACATGGATCTAATTTAGGGCTCTTTTTTCTGATATTTATTGATAACCTTACTAAACTTACTCAATGCCTGAGACTCAAGTTTGCGGACGACCTAAAACTTTTTCTAAATATTATTACTATCCGATTATATGATTATATTGATTTGCAAGATCAAATAAATAAAATTAATATATGGTGTAAAGCTAACAAGTTGTACGTAAATTAGTCTAAATGATGCATTCTAACCTATTCTTAAAAACAGAATCCAATAATATTTGATTACGCAATTGATAATATTTTATCAAGATGTAGTGAGATTAGGGATTTAGGGATTACTTTTGATCGTAACTTTGACTTCAAAACTCATCTAAATAATGTCGTTTTAGCTGCCTCTAAATCTTTGGGATTTATTATTCGCAATATCAAGAATTTTCAAAACCCTAACACACTAAAAATTCTGTACTTTAGTTTTGTTAGATCCAAATTGGAGTATTGTTGTCTCATTTAGCATCCAATTTACCGGGTTGATATTATAAAGCTTGAATCTGTGCTGCGCACAGATTCAAGCTTTATAATATCTGCGATTTTAATATCTGCGATTTTTGAAATATTTGGCTTCCAAGGAGGATGGTGTTTATGCTGCTAGAGGACTAGACAATGATTTTTTGTTAGATAGGTTTGGAATGGTATTCTTGCAAACTAGAAGACATAGATTAGGAATTACGTTTTTATACAAACTCTTAAATAATGGAATTGATTGTACCGAATTACTAAATCAAATTAGGTACATAATTCCCAGGTTAAACACGAGATGTTCCTCAACTTTTTATTGTCAACGTTCTAGAACTAATATGCTAACTAGAGCGCCGATAAATTATGTCTGTTATTTGTTTAATACTTATTGTACAGAATGTAATATTTTTTATAATTCTTTGAAAGCAATAATTATCAAGGTTAAATTGATCTATTACTGTTTTAAATTGATCTATTACTGTCTTCTATTGTTTACTTATTTTATAGTTTAGGTTAGGGTTATGATTTATTAAGTAATTTTGTAAAAATATAATATATTATATTTTTTTTATAAACTTTACCCATATTTATTTATTTTTGCATTTCCTGTAATTAGGTGACTTACCTGTTGGAATTATATGACTATTTATTTATTTATTTACTATAATACGTTTTCTGTCTAACATTACATGCTAAAATTATAACTATTATTGTTTCTTCAATAAGCCGTTCTTTTTAATTCTTCTTAAAATGATAAGCTCCATAAAAGACATTATTTCACGATCAGTGACCACCCACTACACAATACGCAATAATATTCGCAGCGTGTGTTTGAGGACTCTCGTCATTGTGAGCGCTGAAAGGCACTTCCAACTTAACCAAACACTTAAGAAAGATCGTTGCGGTTATTAACTTTTTCGAGTATGTGTTTCGGATTCTTATATTTTGTTTACAAGAGGCATTAGCTTGTAAAACCATGGTTCGAGTAGCGGAGCTTTTGTTTGACTGCTCCATTCTTTGATATGGATACGCATTATTGAGTTTTTAATACGTATAAGGGGTTGAATTATTTTAGCATTTTTGGTTTTATTAATCTTATAAACTTTACCCTTAAGATAAACCCCTTACATCTAATCTAAATCACAATCTCTACAATAGAGTATCAAAATTGTCGGTCATAAAACATTTTCTTGAATCACCAACACAGTTTGATCATTCAGAACTTTTTTTAAAAAGATCCTATATGAATTTATGAATTAAAATTTAAATTTTCTTAGAATTCTTAAAAATTTGAGATTTCTGGTTTTTGCACTATTTTGTCATTGTCTTTAATTTATCTAAAAAAAATTGGTATTGATGGAAATAATAAGAAAGTTTTTATTTGTGTGCGTTATGTATTTTATTTTGGATTAACCGACAGGGTTATCAACAATCAGACAAACATTTAAAATTGAAAGCAGTTTATAATAAAATAATTAATTAGTTAATCAATAAACAATAAAACAAAATTATAAAAGCTGTTGAAGAGCTCCGCCTTTTGCTAAAATGCAGGAATCAAGTTTTCTCCTTATAGACTGATGGACAAATATTCCAGTAGTATAATGAATGATAGCATGAAGCTATTATTATATTTCTTTATTTTTCTTATGTCTGAACTGCGGTCTGATACACTAATAATATCAGGTATTTTAATTTTTTGCTATTTCTATGATCTTCTATATGATCCGAGGATATGATTGATTGCATAATGCCCAAAATTCGATAAACAATTTAGATACCCTTCAACAGATTTTGATATGCTATCTAAAAAATTAGTATTTATGTCATCCTTAAAGATTTCTATACTAATAATAATATCAGCCCATACAGAGCACAAGAAAATTAAGCAGAACCTCCAAAAGGAAAATATATAAATCGTCTTAAGCAAATTTTAAAAAATAAACTGAATGGTAAGAACATGATTAAAGCGGTTATTACTTACGCTATTCCTGTCTTAACGTATTCTTTTGGAGTTATTAGGTAGACAAAGACTAATATAGAGGAGATTGAGAGGAAAACCAGAACAACCCTTACGACGCACAGTGTTGCGTAGGATAGGAGTTTTGAAACAAAAGTAATATACAACCTATGTTTTAAACATATTTATGTCTCAATGTATTAATATTAAAGAACAACCAAAATGCATTACAGAGACATGGCTGGCATATTTTTGGAATTTGCACAGGGTTTTTCTAATACGGGACATCTCTTACCTTTTTTAATATTTGAGCTAGTGAGATGCCATAAAATCTGAATAATTGCGGTTGTGTTAAGAAAATGTTTAGAACATAAACAAACCATATCGGGCTATCAGGTAGGTGTAGTTATTTGTTTGAGCAAAATAAAGTTGAATTTATGTTTATTATAAAACCTATAGTATATAAATACCTATATCTATAGATATAGATACAGCTTCATTTATACCTTTATATTTTTAAAAAGGTGTTTGTAATGTTTGTAAAGGTGTTTGTGATGTTGGTAATTGAAATCATTTAATAATAAATACGTAGTTAAAAAAACTGTATTTTCGATATTTTTGAAAAAATGTATCTAGGTAATAAAATATATAAAAAATCAGATTATTTATTAACAAAAATAAAAATTACATATACCTATATAAAAACTTAAAGGATATTATTCTTAATCATTTTCCACTTAAAATTTAATCTGAATTATCAGTTTCTGTTTCGGTATCAGCTTCCGTTATATCTAAAAATGAATGAGAATCATGGGATTCTTCATTTATCAGACATTTTTTAATTTCATCGTCACAGGCAGTTTTTTGTTTTTAATTAAAGATCGTCTATATGTAGATAAATGAGGATTCGAACAGTTGCACAGTTACAGCTTACAGTTACACAGTTGGATTTTTCGAAATTCCTTATGCCTAGCCTCTAACGCGTCCTCTGAAAGCTGGCCCAATAGGTAATTCAAAAAAGTCAATAATGTCGCACGCGTGGACTAAGACTTTATGAACAGAACTAGGCATGTAATACCAGCTATTAAGGCTTAAGTACAAAAGGCGGGCCTCATTAAGCAAAACCCTAAATTTAGATTTTAGTTACGTCAATTTTACGACCAGATGCCAATATTCTTAATATTAAATGAAACTTTTCAATTAAGCCTTTATCAATGCCTGTTATTTCGGCGCTTAAATCAAAATTCTGAAAGAAGCGCCTGGCAGTATTTCCATCATTTATGGAGCCATACCCAGGTTTTGGTTTATCTACTATCAGACTTTTAAAATTAGCTTGGATAACTAAAATTTTGCTTTTAAAATTAGCTTGGATAACTTTTTTGGTGTTTTCTATTTTTTTTTCGTTTTCGTCACCTTTAACTTGCCATACTTTCATTTGCAGACGGTATGCAATGTGCAGCAAACACTCAAAAAATCTTATCCAACAGTGGAGAGTTGATATACCAAAGCGATAATTTTGTTCTTTGAGAGGTTTTTCCAGAACATTATTGGTGTTCATTTCTTTGGGACTGGCTCCACAAATGATACATTTTGCAGTGGAGTTTGTATTGGATAAAATATTTGCAACACTGGCATCAAACATTGTTAAAATCTTTTCAAAGGAAACAAGAATAGTGTTTTCTTGAACGGGAACTCTATATTCTTTAAGCTCTATTACTAACTTGGATATTTTTTCTTCTTCCTTACGAACAACTTTCCGAGGCCAACAATAAAATGTAGATGACGGTTTTGGATTCTCCCAAATCACATTGCCGTGGTTGTCAATGTCAAGTTACTTTAGCGGAACCATTGCTGTCAAAAACATATATTCATCCGTGTCTGTTGCCGATGAAAATTTTTGTTTGTAGATACTGTGTCCCGACCTACCATCGAAACCCCACTTACAAACAAGTTTGAGGTGGTGGTCTTGAATATTATTAAAATTTAAAGTTTTGAAAATGCTATCCGTGGTTATTTCCAAAAGTTGTTGAAGATCGACTTCAGCGGAGGTTTCAGTTACTTTAATTTTGTCTGGTTAATATTCTTTTTTCATTATTAGCACTAAATAGTAGCTCGGGAAACAGTCTGAATGAAGCGCATTTACAACTGACTGCAAAATATTGTATTTTCTGACAGAAAGATTAATGTCGTAAAAAAGCGCCAAAGCCTGTGAGGTTGTAAGACATTTTTTATTGGCTAAATTTTGAGTGGAATATTTATTGTCTGATAAATACATTGACCTATTAGTAGCAAAAGATAATAATTCTTCCATGGAATAGCTTTAAGTAGCGGTTCTACTCGTCTTCTTTTGTTTTTTGGACATAACTCTGCGAACGATTTTCTAGGTCTGCCCATCAACTTGGAGTCGTCACTCGAAGTTTTGGCTACTTCTGAAGCTGAAGTTGTGGTTTTGAGAGTTCCCGTAATATTTCCATTAAGCCACTTTTCCTAATTTTTTTCTACTCTACTACGTGTCCGATTATATCTTTCCCAAAATTCCTTAAGCTTTAAACAAAAAAAATATGACTTTTCTGCTGTATATAGCCCTCATTTTGCTTTAGAATGTCTTCGGAAACATTTTCTTGAATTAAAAATGACTTAATTTTCAAAAAAATATTATGTTCCTTTTCGTTTGAAGGGCTTATTAGCCACTCTTCAAATAGGATCTTTCTTGGTATATTGTAGGACACATCTAAAAAAATTAATTACTAACAGGGGGGTAAATTGGGGCAAGATTTTAATGTTTTATAATAAGGTAGAGTAGTGGGGCTATCGTATTCCAAAAAATCGTATGGGGCATTTTTGCACATTTTTTAAAAAAACATAATTGAATTTTGTCAAACTATTTTTTTATAATTTTGTAATATAATAAGTAATGTAATAGGGAAAGGAAGGAATACATACCTGTTAAATTACAATCTATGTTTGGGCACACTACTAATATAAATTGCACTTGCAGAAAACTTATAAAGAACCTGCTGCAGACACAAACATTTATGTATTTAAAAATAAAAATTCTTGCTCTTATCAGTTTAAAGCTATGCAGTTTTTTGTATGAGCATTGGAATTTAAAATATTTGGCTTTTTTGTAATCTTCAATCATTATACTTACCACTAATGGCTTTTCTTGTTTTAAATTGCGTTATTATTTTTGTGACTTTTGTACATTTAGGCAAACACTATGCGACGTTTCGAGCACACCACTCTCAGTCAGCCATCGAAAGACTTACTCTTCCCAGATCCAAGAGTGGCAGAGGACTAACTGATATTTCTTTTCTCTTCAAAAAATAAGTAGCAGATCTTCAGAAATACTTCCTCACTATGAGGGAAATTTCAGCGATTTTGCAATTGAAAGAAGTTCGGATTTTAGCATATATGGCAAGGGATTCTGATTTTCTTTTACTAACCATTCATAAATTTCGCTTTTTTTCCAACTTCCATTTGGTTATTTCTTCAAAATTCTTGAATGATACGACGCAATGTCTAATACTATTAAGGAAGGTTCTTGCAAGTTTGGTATTAACTGTTCCTTTAACCATTTCGCAATTCATATTGTCATGATAATCCATACTTTTAGACTTAGAAGAAAAAATTAAACTTGCACCTGGAACGAATCACGTTGAAGACCCGGCATGTAAAATAATAAATCGTTTTCCCTGACCACATCCTTCTTTTCTTTTCACGCTTTTCACAGATTCATCTTGCCAAGATTTTATTCCACTCCCGTTTGAAAATATCCAAGTTTCATCTAAGAATACCACTTTCCTTAACTTTGATTTTTCATTTTGTGTATATTGTCTTAAAAATCCTATTCGTTGGCTCACAATATTTGGTAGTTCACACAAGTATCTTCTATTGCAGTCTTTTCTATAGCGAAAACCAATGCTTTTAATTAATTTTGATAAAGCAGAAAGTCCAATTTCCCGAAATATTCCCGAAATATTCCCGAATTATACCCGAAATATTCAATCAACGTAAATAGTATAAATAGACATATTAAATAATTACAGGCAACATTACGCCAGTGCTTATAGTTTCTGTTCGGCTCATCGTTAATTTAAGAAAAGAATATCGTGTGTATCTTTTAGTAAATAATAAAAGTTTTTTAAAAGGAAGTTCGCCGGCTTGTGTACTTAATTCGCTAATATATCTACATTCGCGAGAAATTCGATCCTTTAAGTCATTAATATTTTCAGATGGGATTTTACAAACTTTGCTTTTTAAATAGATTATTAAGATTTTTTTTGTGTTTTCAGAGAACCTATTATATGAAAAGTTTTAGTGTAACGAAGTTACTAAATTTTCTGTAATTCTCTTATTCATCTATAGAATTACACGGTTCTTTTTCCAACTTAAATTAATCATTTTCAAGATTCATATTGACAACTAAGCTTTGCCCAGTAAAGTTAGGAAAGTTTTTATTTTATTAATAAACGCGCGACCGCGTTAGTTATTAATTTATCACCGCGTTAATACCTCAGCACCGTTCGTGTCCGTACCACCACTACTGTTACCGTGTTTACTAAGTCCCGCGCATGTCCGTGCTCTTATATAACGCAATGCACTGACCGGCAGTCGGCAGTCTACGCAGTCCGTTGAGTCAGCGGTTCGTTGAGTAGCAGTCCGACCGAAGCGCCAGCTCAGTAACCGACCGAGGTAAGCCCCACAGTACCTACATCGCTCCGCCGCCGCCAGCTCCAGCGCTGTTGCCAGCATGTAAGTATAGTAGGTAAGAAGGTAGGCAAATCCATTTTTCCTATTCCTAGTGTACACGGGGTTGCGTGCCGGACCGTTACGGGGTAACACTGTGTATTCCTTAAAAAGTTTCCTTTAAAAGTGCTAGGAGGCTACGTGTCGGACCGTTACGAGATAGCACCCTGCATTGGATATTATTCCCAACCTGACATAATTAAGACCGCGTCTACCGACATTTTAAACAGAGTTGGCCAAGGTTACGAGCGACAGTATTTATTTTCCATATTAGACCGCTTAAATATCGTGTGGGTGACTTACCATTCCGATTAATACCGACCGTTTCGTGCCTCTTCTCTTCATAGAGCAGTGGTGCTAGCGGATAACGGATACACACCCTTGAATCTCCGTGCAGGTATAGCAGAACACATTTCTCTAACAAGATCAGAGCACACAGCCATTAAAGTTAAGACATGGAAGCAGAAGGCAAAACACGGAAAGCATCCTCACGAACTTAATGCCGAACATGTCGATTATGAAACGTCGAACTACTGATCCAAAAATCTCATCCATTATTCTTTAAGAGACCGACATACAAAATTGACGAAAAATAAAGAAAAACACAAAGTCACGGTCTCACAACATGTAATAAAACAGGCTACATGTGTTTCGCTCTAGTTAGAGCATCATTAGGCCTAAAATAAAAATATTTCTTAAACAAAACTAAAAACTTACATAAAACAATAAAAAACCTTAACAAGCCATCCACACACTTCACAGTACATAAATAAACAACAATTTTAAGGTTATAATTGTACAAAGCAAAAAATAAAAAATTAAAAAATGCAATGCAACAACATAGACTCAACGAGAATCGAACCCGGTACAACCAGGTTAGAACCAGGTTCTCGAGGATGCACATCTCTATCAGCTGCTGAATATCTGCACCGACATAACTGTGTGGCAAAAATTATTCATCAAGAACTGGCAAAACTTTATCATCTAATTGACGAAACTTGTCCCTATTACCAATACAAACCAGAAACTTTACTTGAAAATTACGACTTTTGCCTCTACTGGAACAAAACTGTTTTGACCGATAGGACGCTGACTTCAAACAGACCAGATACAATCTCAATAAACAAAGCCCAAAAGAAAACCTTTCTAATTGACATAGCAGTGCCAAATACCAATAATGTCCTAAAAACGACACACACTAAACTTGCTAAATACGCAGATCTAGCTCACGAGATAAAACAACAATGGAGGCAAGATAATGTATATTTATACTCCCTCTAGTTATTTCATTGACTGGAATTGTCCCTTTAACACTGTCCAAAAACCTATACGCATTGGGTCTTTCCTCCTGGACGATTGTCACTATACAGAAATCTGTTATACTGAATGCATGCAAGATAGTTCGAAAGTTCCTAAATCTACCATAGCAAAATTCATCTTGCCTTCAGGCTGATCAAATTGACAACACCGCTATCAGCGAGCTAAAACAGAATAATAATAAAACTACTTTTAGTAACGGCTTCGCAATTTCGGTAACATATTTTTTGTATACATAAAAAAAAGAAAACAGTATAAACAGAAAATAAAATATTTAAACTATAGTACTATAGTAAAAGCATTTGATAAAGTGAGTCATGAAATATTCTGAAAGGTGTACAAATAATGTCAATATCTTTACAGTGCGTATTGGTTAGTCTACACAGTCTAGTTAATGGATAATAGTCCGTTAACTAGACTGTGACATAATTGACATTCCATAATTTGTTGTATGGTATTTAACTGAACAATTTTGGATCACAAGTGAGTCTTTAAGGGGCATTAAGAATAATGATATAAAACAATTCAGAATAATTAAATACATTGTTAATAATTTTATATAAAGCAGACAGACCAAGTATTACATGACGATATTTTAAAGAAATTAGATTTAAGAGATTTTCCAGTTAGTTGTAATCAATGTCTTTAAGTTTAAAAAGCAATAAATCTAAGGAGTTTTCTTTGAATTTTGTCCAATAATTCAATGTATATATTATATTGGTGACCAAATGCGACTAGTATATTTTAATAGATCGCACATAGGAGCAGTAAAGGGGGTCTAAGACATTGACTGTCGTTTAAAGTCCAAAAAATCGTTTAAAGTCCAAGCAAATCAAATCTAACACCACTATCAATATACACACCCAGATCTTTAATTTCGTTTATTCTACCCAAGATATTGGTATTGGGATAGTCAAATAGATAATTATATTTTTTAAAACTGTCAAAATTTCACATTTTTCTACATAAGAATTTCTACTAACGAATCAATCAAATTCGTTAATATTAATAAAAAGTTTTAAATTGTCCTCATAGAGAAGACATTCACAGTATTTAAGGATGTTTCTTATCTTTACAATTTGTGTTAAATTACTGAAATAACTTTTGAACCAAAGAAGCAAAGTGCCATGAACTCCAAATGACTGCAACTTATTGATAAGAAGATGGTGTTGAGCTCTGTAAATGGCCTTTGAAAAAATCTGTATAGACAATATTAATTTGTTGCCGGTTTTCCAAAGCGCTAGACAAGGATACAACATATCGCAACAAGTTGGTACTAGTAGAATGATCCCTAATAAAACCGTGTTGAGAATTTGATAGAGCATTACCAAAAATAGGTGAGATTTTCTTTGAAATTATGTTATAAAACTATTTTGCCACTATGGATATTTTTGAAATTGAAACTTTTAATATCATGCTTATCGCCATTTTTAAAGACAGGTATTACAAATGACAGTTTCCAAACGCCAGGATACGTACTAAAATTTAACGAAAGTTTGAATAACACAGTAAATAAAACACATTGACTATTCTTTTAAAATACAGGTATACAGGTAGGGTATCGAGACCTGCTCCTAAATTTGACTTAAACTCACTAATAAAATTAGAAACATTAGTACTAGTAATATCACAGTTGTTAAGATCGATTTTGCCCTCAATATCACAGTTAGGAATGTTTCAATTTAGGCTTTCATATACAGAGCCAAAATAATCTAAAAAAACCTGCAATCTTATGTGTGCTTTCGCTAATTTGGTCACCATAGGACATTGAACTAGGTAATTCCGAGCTTTTATTTTTAGAATGAACAAATTTCCAAAATTCTTTGCAATCATTACTAATAATATTTTGGATGATGTCAATGTGATTTTTGGAGCTTATAATATACATTTCTTTACACTGAGCATTATAAAAAGCGAATTGTTGGTAGTTAGCCAAAGATTTGAAAAGTTTACAACTTTTTTAGGAGTAATATAGATTTTGGGTCTTAGCTATACAAATTTAATTTTTTTTTAGTTTAAGCTTTAATCTTAGAAACATAAAACTCTATAGCTCTAAAAATAATACAGTAAAATACATGTAGAGTTTCATTGATATTCAGATCATTCAAATTCAATGAATCTCTAATCAATATTAGCAAGACAGAGCTTAAGACTTAGATAATCCGCTTAAAATTATAGTATTCACACCAAACTCTATATAAGAAACTTCATTTTGATTAAATGAAAAATTAAATATAATAGAGGGATGATATTTATCACAGGGCAGTAGAGAGTTAACACATAAAGCAACCACAATATTAAAGTCATCAGAGGAAACGAGATCGAGCAAAGACCCAAAAGCATTTTTATGTTTTTTTTTTTTGAAATAGGTTAGGAAATCCAAAATGGTCAATTATAGGATAGGCCTTAAGGGGAGTCTTAGTCGTCATTGACCCATGCACTACACAATGATATGATAAAATCATCACATATAATGATTTTATCATAGTAAGCAACGGTGATGGCTTCTTTCAAAAAGTTACAAAATGCTCATACAGCTCGGCAGATAATTTTGGTGAAAAATATACTGTGGGGGTGAGAGCAATAAATTTATGAGAGAAAAAGGATAATAAAAATGAACATACCATAGGCTGTTGATTCCTTTCTTCTATATACTTGAGCTGCCTGTCACTCCCGCTTGCCGATTATCGAAAATACCAGCCGGTATTTTCGATAATCGGCAAGGTTTTACGCGATTAGTTACTTAATTTGAGTATTAGTGAAGTATACATTCAAATGCATCAAATACATGAAAATGGTTCCCTTTTAAGTGCTTGTCCACTCCTCTCACGTCTGGTTCCTCGTTCATTTTTAGGAGGGGAATGAGGAATTTTGGTGTTAGCGAGCAGAGATATTTTTAGATATAGGGGTAATTTAAAATTTACTTAGAGAAGTGAGAATAACATAAGTATTTAAACAATTACTACAAGTAATGCTAATGCCATTACTGAACATATACTTTTACTGAAAAAGTACTTTGAAGCCATAGTATAAGGTGATAATAAAAAGATACTCGATAGCAATACAGCTGGTCTAGATTTTTTTGGCAGACAAAAAGCTATTAAGTACAACAAGAACATTAGCTCATTGGAACTTGTAGCAGTTAAGCGGTCACATCTAAAGACACTGTACTCTCTAAAGCCCAACTCCCCATCACCAATGTCACTGTTAAGTCACGATTCAGAGAGTAAGACTATATGATAGAGACTAATAGCTATACAGCAGGCATGTTTAGCAAATGTCAGACCTAAGTAATCAATATTGTAATGGAACTTAGAAACACATAGATTAGAGTAGACGTTTATGATTTTTTATTCTCAAACTCAACTTACGAAGCTTGCACCTGACTATCAAGCTTTCATACGTTTCCGCGATAAACAACAAACCTGACTTAAACGTCACGAAGCTTGTTTCTTTTAAACAGTCATCAAAAAACTCGAACATTTTATATATTGTTTCGGTTGATGGTGACCGATAATTTTAAGAGATTATTTAAGATCCAAGCAAGCAAGTACATACAATCTAAAAAGGTTAAACTACAGGAACTTAGAGTAAACTAATGTTAACAATCTAAGATGGTGCTCTGAAACAGCACTTTAGGATCTGTGAATCGGAAACGATTCTGCTACATCGATAGAGATTCGTTCAAACGCTGCACCAACATGATATTGCATCATTTTACCTTTCGTACGAGATCTTGCGCCCTTGGTTTAAGCAAATTCCTCGCACTGTCGGCACCAACGTTCAAGATCTTCATAATTTTTGAACCAGTGAAACTTTTCTTTCACTTTTGCATCTTTTAAGGTTATATCTTTTTTTTAAGGTTATACTCGCTCCGGGTATCCTTCGCCAACACCGTCATGAATAGCCTGAAGAACTATTTATATGATGAATATGAAGAACAGATTTGTCCAGCAGATTTTAAATTAGTTTGGTTCACCGATGTATATAAGTAAGGGTGAGATCATTCTAAACATATTTGACCCTTTATATAGTATTATATCAAGTGTTACAGTTTTCGAGATATTATCGTTTTTCCGATTACACCAAATTTGGTGATGAATTTATAAAAGTTATAATAAAACATTTGTTAATTATTTTACCTTATTAATTATTTTTTTATTGTAAATTTGAGTGTGTGTTTCAATGATATAAAGCACGTACTGAATTCTATAACATATGATGAAAAAAATGTGACTAAGTTGAATGTACATTGTACAAAACGAATTTCCGTAGTACCTAACTTTAAGTTTATACGCGAATAACTCGTAGTAGTATGTAAGTATGTAAATAAGATATTCGGTCAAATATTTTTAAAAACTTTCTTTATCTTTGTTGTTTTTTTATTGTTATATTATATTCTAAGAAAAATTGTTGATTCTCTTTTACTGAGACCAGCTAAAAGATGTTGTTCAGTATATAAAATTATATTTTTGTTGTTGATGTTGCTCCTTAGTAGGTTTGTTTTGCCCATTGCTCCGCGACGGACAAACTTCTTTTAGAATTTTATTAATTATCAATAGTTGTCAACTGCAGTATTTCACACCGCCTAGTTTATGATATTTTTGTTAAATATTTTGATATAATGGCTGCTTTTTCGAATGGTGAATATGCTGATATAGTATTTATGTACGGTAAAGCAAACGGCAACGCAGCAGCTGCTCGGAAATTGTATGCTGAAATAGTTCCTCAAAGAAAAGTGTATCATGTGACCGTCTTCGCTAATAGCTACCGTAGATTAAGCGAAACTAGTAATTTAAATAATGCAGAGCCTTATGCGAACAACCAGCAACATCCAGCTGAAGTGGATCTGCAAATTTTTTAATGAAATTGGAAGAGATCTCACTACTTGCATCAGGAAAATAGCGAAAACAACTGCATATATCTCCATGGAAAGTTTGAACATTTCTACATTATGACATTCCGAGAAAATAAATAAATAAGTCTTTAAGTAAATAAATAAATAAGTCTTTATTTCCAACGGTCACCCACTTACAGGAAGTGCAGAAAAAAAATACAAATCAAAACAATAATAACAGAATAAAAATTAAATGCAAAAAAACAAAGTAGTAAAGTAGAACAGTTAAAACTAATTTAAAGAATAAACAAAAAGAAAAGAAAAATAAAAAAAAAGAACTCAACAAACCTTTATGCCACACTTCTAAATAACAAACAGCATTAGACAGGTACTTACAGGTTGTAATACTAGGTTATTGATTGAGTAGCCTCAGCACAGAAGATAGCGTATCAACAAATAGATCTATGTTGTAGTTACAAAGCGTATTAAACAAATTACATATGTAAAAAATCGGAGCTCTCTTGAAAATATTATTTAATGCTCTGTTGCAATAAAAAGTGCGAGAATTTTTTGGAGTTTATCCTTGGGACAATGTACCGAATCTGATTTAGGAGTGAAATGCAGTCTATTTTGTTATTTACTAGCTTATATAAGAAAGTTATAGCCGTTGTCACACGACGATCGAGTAAGGTTTTCATATTGAACCGTCCAAGCATGGCATTTTGGCAAGTACCTCTGGCTGGATAAACGCCATCTTCCCTATAGTGCAAATACTTTATAAACCTGCGTTGTATATATTCAACGTTTTTGATTTCAGTTTCATATATTGGATGCCATATAAGTGACGCATACTCGAGTCTTGAGCGTACAAAAGATTGATATAATAATAGTACCACGCTGGTATCGTTAAAATTACGACAATTTCTAATAATAAACCCCAAAGACCTGGATGATGATAGTACAATATTCTGAATGTGGCTTTTAAAGTCAAAATTTTCATCAAACGTTACACCCAAATCCTTGATTTCACGGCATCTTGTTAAAGGAAGATTCTGTATATGGTAATCATATTGTATAGAAGTTTTATTTCTACAATAGGAAACAAGAAAACATTTTGATACATTAAGAAAAAGTCTGTTATTCTGACACCAGCTATTAATACTATTTAATACTTCTTGAAGATGTTGGCAGTCGGCTAAACAGTTAATTTTAGTGTAAATTTTCAGATCGTCGGCAAAAAGCAATTTATAACAAGAGATGATTGATGCGAGATCGTTAATAAACAATATAAACAACAAAGGACCCAAATTTTCTCCCTGGGGAACTCCAGATTTCACTATATATTGAGAAGAACGAAAGCCGTCGATCTCGACAAACTGCCTACGCCCATTGAGATACGAGGAAAGAAAACTTAACAGACCTGTGGAACAGCCCAGATAATCCAGTTTTTTTAATAAAATTCTGAGATCTACCTGATCAAACGCCTTCTGAAAGTCCATGTAAAGGACATCTACCTGACCTCTAGCATTAAGCGCCTGACACACATATTCAGAAAGACAGCTCAGGTTTGTGACACATGATCTCTGCTCCACAAACCCGTGCTGATGAAAGATTTAACTTGATTGTACAGTTGTTTATGAATATAAATTTCAAAGAGCTTGGAAAAATTGCATAAAATAGATATAGGTCTATAATTTCGAAGCTCCGACTTATCGCCCTTTTTAAAGATTGGTATGACTCGCGCTATCTTCCAGCAAGAAGGAAATATACCTGTGCGTATGCAGAGGTTAAAAATGTAAGTCAATGGTTTCGCCAATGCCGCAATACAGTCTTTCACTATGAAGCTCGGAATAAAGTCTGTACCGCAAGTTGACTTGTTTTTAAGTTTTTTGGAGGCTTCAATAATATCAGACTCTAAAGTTACATCACTTTGACAATGTTTTAGTGTAGATGAAGTAAAGTTGTTAGCGTCAGACTCAATGTAAACACTCTGAAAAAAATTGGCGAAAGCATCAACTATCGATTGTGGATACGAAAACTCATCGGCACCATCCCTTATAATACCCGGTATTCTAGAATCGCCCTTCCTCATTTGAATGTACCTCCAAAACTCAGAACTATCCCTGCAAATATTCGTTTCTATATTACGTAAATAGTTATTATATGCGTTTGTTTTTACTGTTTTGAGAGTAGTTCGTATGTTTTTAAATTTATCATAATGGTAGATTGTATTATATCTTTTATAATTCTTGTGGGCTGATTCTTTACTTTTAATTAACTGTATGATCTCTGAGGTAAACCAGGGAGGATACCGACGCCTTCGATCCTTCCTCAAAGGTACAGTGTTCTGAAACATAACGTTAAGAGAGTTATATAAATGGTCACAGGCTTCGTTGACACCCAAACACTTAAACAATTGTTCCCAATTTGCATGCAATATTGAATCGTATAACAAAGGAAAATTGGCCCTTCGAAAATTGAACGTCTTGGGTGCATTTCTGCATAGTTCAAATAATGGTGATTTTTCGATTTTTAAGTTATTAACATAGACCCAATAAAATGCACCCATTTCCCTATACCCCCCGTGCAAGAGCTCGAGGAAGGTGACCCTCTTCGAAGAATCACTTTCTGTCAAATCATTTTAAATGCCGACATAGTAGATAACACATGTTTACGCAGAATTTTGTAGACGGATGAGTCTGATTTTTCTCGCGAAGGGATTATTTATTTTCACCACCTATATTATTGGACAGACGAAAATCCTTATATGAATCCTTATATCCTTATATGAAGAAACAAATTTCATTCCATGAAATTTCAATGTAAATATATGGGCAATGTAAATATATGGGCAGGTGTAATAGGCAGAGTTTTAATCAATCCGTATTTTTTTGCCAGACAATTTAAATGGTGCAAATTATCTAGAATTTCTGAGAAATAACTTACCTGATATTTTGGACAAAGTGCCTCTGGATATAAGAGATCAAATCATATACCAAAAGGATGGATGTTTCTCTTATTATCGGATAACAGTAAGAGATTTTCTTAATAATCATTTTCGTAATAGATGGATGGGCCGAAATGAACCGCGATATTATGGCCAGCTAGATCTCCCGATTTGACCCCCCTCTACTGCCATGTTTGGGGAAGAACGAAAGAACTGGTGTATAATGAAGAAGTCCTAAATCGAGAACACCTTATCCAAAAAATTAAAGCAGCAGCAGAAATAATAAAGACGGAACTGAGGCTAGGCGTATCCACTAAAGAGATGCGACGAAGATGTCGACGTTTTATTAGAAACGGTGGTTGTTATTTCGAATATGAGAGTAATTAATTCTTGTAAATACATGTTAATGATTTTTGTTTATGTATTTAGTTAATTTGTCATATGTATTTTTTGTTAAGACGAAGAAGAAGTTAAACCTACTTTCATATTTACAATTTGTATTTCACATTCCGTATATTTTATTTTTTTGTTTGGTTAGAACTACTCGGTGCTAAGTAATCTTCGGTTAGATCTTTAAACTTATTAATATCATGTTTAAAAATGTAGTATTTAATAATTTGTTTCATTTACTTATAGGTTAAAATCATAAAAGATGATTTGTCCTTTAAGGGGCAAGTAACAACATCATCAGAAATAAAATTTTAAATACCGAACCACATCTCTAAACTGCTGTCAATAAAAAGAAGCAGCATTTTCTGTTGTAATGTGATATAACAATAAAAAGAATAAAGATAAAGGAAGCAATAACTACATAAACATATACAATATATATACAATAAATTTGAACGAATATTTTATTTACACACTTTAAGTTATTCGCCTATAAGCTCCATTTTAGATATTTCGGAAACTCATTTTCTACATTTTATTGTTTTAC